>NC_133401.1:61814069-62439069 GCF_047511655.1 Castor canadensis | reverse complement strand
CCTACTGAAACACCAAAGAGCCAAGACCCCTTACCCAAGAAGCAGGCACACCAGAGGCTCAGTTCAGAGTCAAGGTCAGGCTCTGCTCAGGAACAGTTCCTGGGAAAGGTAGAATGAACACTGGCAAGAGATCCTGCCTAAGCCTGCTACAGAGCATGTTGGCTGGATGCCAGAGGAAACCAGGATTCTCAGGACCACTTGAGGTCAAACAAGTCATAAATTCGGCTTCTACCTTCAAGATACCCATCCTCTGTCAGCTATTTTCTCCAGTCGACTGCTCCCACTCTGCTCACCTCCACCTCTTCTGACTGCATCAGCAGGTTGCATGGCGGTTGCAAGGCCTTCGGCCGGTGAGTGAGCCAGTAGGCAAGGATGGCAGCCAACGCACCCATACTCACAAGGGTGGTGGCTGAGAGGCTGCGGAAAAACTGGCCCAAGTCACCCAGCTCGGGCAGCCGCAGTATCCTCAGGATCTCCTGGGTCTGCATCTTCTCCAGAAGTGAGAGGACAAACTCTGTAGGAAACAAGAGGCAGATGAGGGAGAAGACCTGATGGGCAGCCAGGGAGGGATCTTGTGTCTCAGGTGGCACACTGACCTTGGCCAGGTTGTGGCCCAATATACTGAAGGGCAGGCCTTGGGCTGGTTGAGATGGACAGCCTCCTGGTGCAACACAGCACACCCCAGAGGCTGGCCATTTAGAAGGACCTTTCCTGGTGAGAGGCCAGAGCCCACACCTGACAACCAGACAGCCACATGCTCAAGGCCCCAGGCCATAGCTGATGGCTGCTTCCATATCTTCCAGCTGATGGCCAAGGTGTGGTCTGGCAGCTCTGGGTGTAGAGTCACTTGGGCTCCAAAGCTTGGGTTCTCTAACTCTCCTGTGAGACTGTGGTCATAGTGGTTTGCTTATCTTTGTTTCTGGGGTATGGAGAAGATGGAAGGGCAGCAGAAGAACCCATCACAGCACCTAGGATGAGTGGAGTGGAAGGATGCAGGCTCCACCTGCTCCATTTCTAAGCTCCCAATCCCAGGCCCTTCCTCTTAGGGAGAGAGAGAAGCAGTATTGGGCAGAATTGCACTGGCCTGGACAGATACCTTTAGGCCTTGTGACACAAAGGCAATGAACTATTTGACTATATGAGCATCATACCTCTACACTGCTACACACAGCTATTGCAATAGGCATAGCTGGCCCCACCCTTGACTGACACTGTGCATTCTCCCTCATCCCTTCAGCTAACATCCAGAGGAAAGGAGAGGTAGCAGAGGGAAACAGACATTTAACTGGTAGAAAGAGAAAGAAACCAAGGCCCAGAGAGAAAGGGCTAGGCAAAGTGCTATGTACAATCTGAGAAGTAACCAGTGTCTCTTACAATGATACAGATGGTGGACAGGGTGCCCTGTCACCTCTGGCAGTCCAAGTGGGCATATGGGCCTCTCAGAGAGACATGGGGGACTCCCTGGGGTAGATAGTGAAGTGGTTTCTGTGAGAGGCACTGGTGACTGATTGATTCCAGGACAGCAGGTCCTAAGGAGTTCCTGTGTCCTCCTATTAGCCACTAAGTAAAGAAATACTGACAGAGTAGACAGCTATCCAAGCTTGGGGTTCTGTACCTTGCCCAGGACTGAGGAGGGTACCTAGGGTGAGCCAGGTGTCAGATGTTGGCACCCATACTGGGACCTCTTCGTGTTGCTGCCAAGATCTGCTAGAAGCTTCCCCAGGATACCTATTGGTTTGTCATCCCAGTGATTGCAGGGTGGGCTCTGGGCTGCCATGCACCATCCACAGACACCTCCTCCTAGGTCCTTGACTCTTGGAAGCAATGACTGTGGTTTCTTCTTGAGAAACAAGAAGAAATGCAACAGTGGTTACTCTGCAGCCACGGGATGTGAGCCAAACAATTGCTTGACCCCTGAGGGAGGAGAGATCTGCTGAAATTCCAATAAATGGTATTTGTGCTAAACTGTAACACTGTCACACAGACAATGAGATCAGTTATGTGCAAAGTCACTGCAGAGAGAGAGAAAGGGAGAGAGAGGAAGAAAGAGGGAGAGGGGGGAAGAGAGGGAGGGAGGGAGAGAGAGAAGGAGGGAGGAAGGAAAGAAATGAGAGAAGGACGGAGAAAAGGAGAAAGAGAGAGAGACTGAAGAAAGCTCTTTGGTCTGAGTGCCTTATCAGCTGAGCACAGTTGAGCACATCCACCTGTCTGAACCTTCATTTCCTCTTGTTTAAAATGGGCACAGTACCAGTTGGGCACATAAAGCTTTTTGCCCTGCATCTGGCAAAGTCAGAGGACTAAAGAGATAGCTAAGGGATATGTTTGTCAGAACAAGGGGACTTGCCAGCCTAGAAAACAGAGGAGAGGTCAGAGATAGGCCTGGCTCAGGCTGGTCCAAACACTGGGCTTCACAGAAGGAGCTCATGCTCTACAGATGCATAACAGACTATCTGAATCCTAGGAATTCACCAAGCCCCCTCAGGTGTGGGAGAGCAGTGAAAGTGAGTCCCCAAAAGGCAGGGCATCTTCCCTGAACTGCTGGGCCAGAAGTCCAGTTTCAGAGGCAGCCTTCTTAAGTACGGTCAGTGATGAGGGTGCCCCACAGGAGCGCCCCACTCCTGGCACATCAATCAAGTTAAGGGTCTGCATCATCAAAGCAGAGGCCCAGGTATGGACCATAGTGAATTCACCAATGGAAACCTCTCTGAGGAGGGTGCTGGGTAGGTGGGCAGTTGGTCCTCTTGGGACACTGACTTCCCTACCTTGAAGATGGGAAGACCAGGTTGCAGGCAGGTCTTTAAAATTTAGGCATGGTTGCTAGCTCTTGAGTAGGGCTCTGAGCTGACTGTTTCCTTTACAGAAATGAGCTGACTCAATGAAAAATCAAGGCCCAAGAAACCCCTACTCAAATCCTAAGGGCTCAGCTGTATGGTGTAAAAAGTTTTTAAAGAGAATCTGGAAGAATATCTCATGACCACTAGTCCCTGGCTCTTGGCACTTGCTCATAGATTTTTAAGCTACAGCAGAAAATGGATATTTGTGGCAGTGGGGTGCAATTCTGGAGTTGTCACAGAGCACGGCCCAGAAGGGCTAAGCCATTCCATCCATCTACCCATCCATTCCCCCATCCATCCATCCATCAATCATCTGGCAGACTCTCTTATGACCTCTACTCTCTCCTAAGTCACTGTTGGGCCTGGGGAAGGGAAGGCATGAGGAAGTGTACAGTATTGTGCAATGTGGTCCAGGCTGTGATCAGACATGGGTGCCTGACTCAGGTATGGTAAGTCAGGGCAGGCTTTGAGCAGGAAGTGATACTGATGTAATGCTGAACCACTTGCATTTACCCTGAGATTCCCCTGGGAGCCAGATGAAGAGGAAAGGTTGTAGAAGAAAGGAAGAAAGAAAGGAAGGAAGGAAGGAAGGAAGGAAGGAAGGAAAGAAGGAAGGAAGGAAGGAAGGAAGGAAATACACAAAGGCTGGAGTTGAAAGAGCTCATGGAACTCTTAGGGAACTGAATATGCCATTCAGATAATAAAGTTGTAAGTCCATGAACTCTTGTACAAAGTTCAGCACCCTAAGAATGTGAGGATGACCTCTGGGACAGGCCGAGCTTCTGGTAGTTACCATCTTAGCACAGCCTATGATGGAGGGAAGAGCAGGACTTAGCTAGATTTCCTGAATTCCTAATGCCTGGGGAGCCCCTTCCTATACACAGTACTGTTTGATCTTCATGCAGCTATTCACACTCACTGTATGGAAGTGGAGCGCAGGGACTCCCTCTTCAGTGAGTGACAGGACATGGTCGGCAAGCCATAGAGCTAGGTCTCAAGCCCTAAGCCATTCTTCTGTCTCACGTGGCCACCTCCCTGCCAACACTGGACCCATTCTGGAACCCATCCTCTCCTTAGTAATGCTACTAAAACAACAGAAAACTGACTCCAGTCTGATCAGAAGAGCCTAGGTCCTGGGAGGTTGGGGGATATGAAGGGTCACCACAGTTTGGTTGTGGGATCAGCCAGTTAGGTCAGTCATACATTGTTCACCCTGTGCACACCATGTGTGGACTCCCTCCTCGCCTGTCATCAAGAAATTTTATGGCTCATGCCTGTAATACTAGCTATTTGGGAGGTTGAGATCAGGCCAGCCCGGGGAAACAGTTCAAGAGACCCCACCTCCAAAATAACCAAAACAAAATGGACTGGAGGTGTGGCTCAAGTGGTAGAGTGCCTGCCTTGTAAATGTGAAGCCCTGAGCTCAAGCCCTAGTACCACCAAAAAAAAAAAAAAAAAAATCAAAAAACTTGTCATTAGTTCTCTTGGCTGTGTCCTTCTTCTCCCACCTGGGGTGATAAAGGGCAGTGTGAGAAAGACTTAGCTGTCCACTCCTCAGGTGAGGTGCCCAGCCTAAGGAGGCATCTACAGTGAATTCAGCTTCCCTGGCCCTAAGGCTGTGCCTGTGCCTGTCCTCGGCAACCTGGTCTCATTCTTCCAGGTTCACCAATCTGCTCAGACAGTCAGAACCACTTGTATTTTCACTGTGATTCCCCTCAGATCTGGGAGCCATGGCAGGGCAGAGTTGTGAGTACAGGTCTTCTGAGGACACTTGCTTCAGAGCCAGCCCATACTCCCAAGCCCTTGGCACATAGGAGGCAGAGACTAGGTCTGGAAGTCTGGTCCCCTCATTATTTCATGGGACCTTGGCCTCTTCTGACCTCCTCTTTGCTGATTTGGGGTGGGGTTTGGTGGCACCTGGGGTTCCAGCCAGGGCTGCCTCCCTCCATGCCCAGGAGACTCCCTGGTGGCAGTGGCTGTGTGAGGATGTGTGCAGACAGCACCCAAGAGGATCAGTGGTGCTGTGTTGCCAAGCAAGTGGCTGTGAGTGTTTGTAAATATTCTCCTGGCAGGAGGACCCAGCCTCAGCAGGAGCAAGCCTCCTCCTTCTCAGCATAGACCTGTTCAGAATACCAAATGGTAGCACAGGCTTGGGACAGCAGGACTTCCTTCCACCTTCCCATGTCCTCTGCTAATTCAAAGCACATGGAGGGTGGGTGGTGAAAGCCACAGCTCTTGTGATCCAGAAGAGGAGAGAACAGGAAGAAGGCTGTGGGGGGTGGCAGAGGCAAGGCCCCAGAGCACAAACTGTGGAAAGGGTCCTGGGGTTCTGAGAACCCTCTGCTGGTGTAGCCTCCCAACCCAGCACTCTAGGCCTTCACAGTCTAGCTAAATGGCTCTGTGTATCTCTCAAACCTGACCCCATTAAGTATAGCCCAGACTCCCACACCAGCCTTTTCATAGGTCTTCTTGCTCTAAGTTGTGCTTACACTGATATCAAAGTTATTTTCCTGATACATAGACATGACTATGTCACACTGCTGCTCAAAACCTTATCTGGCTCCCCAGTGCCTTAGGGCCAAGGTCCAAGCTCATTATGTTGGTCCTGAGGGCACTCCATGCTCCTCCAATTCTTCCCTTCCTTTAGAATCACCCCAGCTTCGCTCCGTATCAGCCTGGATGGGGGTTCTTACAAAGGAGTTCTGGACCTCTGCAAACTTCTGAAGCCTCCAGAAATAGCAGGGAACACAAGTCAAGCCATCAAATCACCAAAGAGCCCCCTCACCTCCCTGGATGACAAAAAGAAAATCACAACCTCTCTCAGGGCATAGTGACCCTAACAAGTTTGGAAAAGGGCCCCAAGAGGGATTCCAATGCTGAACTGACCTGACTCAGACTCTTGATAGCTGAATGGCTTTGGGCAAATCACCGTACCTTGCTGCCTCATCTCAAACAAGATCGTGGGCAGAGCAAGAGTACGATGCCAGGCACACAGTAAGAAAAACACTCAGAAGATAGTAGTTAACTAAAACAGTTACTCCATCTCATTGACAACCAAAGGGGCTCAGACACTTGCAAAAGGAGATACATTCACACCCTACCTTTCCAGCGAGCTGCTGACACTGAGGAGGTGGCTGAGCTGATCCCGCTAGAAACCAGCCTTCCTTTTTAGGGCCTGTGGGGCCCAGGGAAAGAGGTTACCACATCTTGATAAAGCACCAAACTGGCGAAGGGCCTGCCCCTGGGGATAGCCGATGGCAACAGCTGCCTGCTCTGAGAAGCCAGGTGGTGGCAGAGGTGCTAGCGGTGGTGGCAGTTGGTCCCTGATGGCTGTGGGAGCAGGTCTGGTAGGGACCAGAGCACAGAGCTGTTCTGTGAGGAGCCGCTGGCCCCTCAAGGCCCCGACTGTCCCCCCGCCCTTCATCTGCACACGGGGCAGTGCTGGCTGAGATCAACTCAGAGCCAAGCAACCCTCCTTAACTCTCCCTCTGCCAGCGTGCCAGGGCCTCATCCCACGCCCTCTGAGTCTCTCCCTCCACCTGTCTTCAGTCCTGAAGGGGAGTTTGCCAAGCGAGTTTCTCACAGGACAAAGCCTCGTCACATGTCCATCTGAGACACTGATTAGGGGCCAGGGGCTCACACTCAGCTGTGGGCTGAGTGTGAGTGGTGGGGTTGATGGGAAGAAGTGGGGAGTGACAGGTGGGGATGCCAAAATTCTGGGGCTGAGGAAAGACTGCATCCTCCTCCTCCTGGGGACTCTGTCTCCCAGGGCCACCCCCATTCTCCACACCCACAAGGTCACAACCAGTCTACATGGGAGAGGCAAGAAACTGGGCACAGTCTCAGATAAAATATCTGCTCAGGGATGCTCTAGGGAATGGGAAACTCCAGACCAAGGATCTGGGTCAGAGGTGGAAGACCTCAACACAGCTCACCAGCCCCTCCCTAGTGCCTGCCTGAGAGACATTGTTTCCTGGCTTGCCCAAGAATGGCTGCCCTGCAGCCAGAGTCTATACCCTCTCCTCACTGAACCTAAGCTGAGCTCCTAACTCCTGCAGCACCTCTGCAGCCTAGAATGCTGAGGTCCAGGGACTCCAGGGAGAGCTGCACTCCTTTAAGGGCTATCTCTACAGGGTATGAGAAGTAGGATCGTGACTTCTGTAGCTTTTTCACCCCAACTTCCATGGCTCTTCACCTCTACCTCCTTGGCTACCATGTGGCTGGGCACACAACAGGCACATGGCTGCAAACTGCTACTGGAAAAGAAACAAATCCAGGCCACAGGACCCAGCTCACCATCAAACCCAGCCCCCCCACAACTGGGTGCTTCTGGGCACTTTTTAGTCTGTCCCACCTGGGCCACGGTCACCCAAATCCATTCTACCTCCCTGCTCAGGCCACAGCTAAGGGCTCCAAGCTCCCTCTTAAGAGCTGTTTGCCCAACCAGTATGGCAACTCTGGAGCCCACAGGCTTGCAACACCTTCCTTGGGGCTGAAGACACTCTGCCACTGTTCCCCCCACCTTCTGGGGCTGGTCACATGGACAGCTTCCTGCTTCAGAAGGCCTCACTTGGAAGTTGGCCCCAGCATCCCCCAATCCACCCTGATAAACATACCTGCCTTCGGCCCACAAAGCCCTTTCCCCTTCTTCTTTGACAGGACCCCAACTTTTCTCCAGACATCTTCAAAAATATCTTTCAATAAAACAAAAACTTCCTTTAATACTTCTCAGGGAAGCTTCTGGGGTAGGAAATTCAACGACCACCACCATACTCCTGGTTGGTTGAAAACCACGTGAGCTGCCAAGGGCATGGACCTGAGGGAACAGCTCTACCCCAGAAAATATGTAGCCAGTTCCCAGTGTAAGAAAAGCACAGACCTGGCTGGATGTACTGAATCATGCTTATAATCCCAGCTACATGGGAGTCAAAGATCAGGAGGACCGTGGTTTGAGGCCAACTGGGCAAAAAGATAGTGAGACCCCCCCCCTCTTCTCAACAAACAAGCCAGATGCAGTAGTTCACACCTGTAGTCCCAGCCATGAGGGAGGCCTTAAGTAGGAGGATCATGGTCCAGGCTGGTCCCAGGCAAAAACAAGAGACCTTCTCTAAAAAAAAATAACCAAAGCAAAAAGGGCTGGAGGCTTGTGGTTCAAGTACCAGGCCACCTGCATACCAAGTGCAAGGCCTTGAGTTCAAGCCCTAGTAACACCAGAAAAAGAAAAAGAAAAAAACAAGCACAGGCCTTACCCTAACCTGCAGAATCACACAGAGCAGTTCCACACTCAGTCCATCAATAGCCCTATCCACACAGTGATTCAAGCTGGTCTCTGCTGTGAGATAGGGCCTTTCTCTCCATTTTGCTCTTGGGTTTTAATTAATTCACAGAACCACAGATGACTGGAGCAGAGATGAGGCCAAGGGCCCCCCTGTCTTGGGAATTGCTAGGAGAGACGCACAGTGCATCCCCCATGAGACTGGGGGCCATGACAAACGGTTGCTGAGTTACGTGGTGGTTCACCTGTCAAGCCTCCCTGAGGAGCCTGGTTATAGCCCCGAAGGGCGAATTAAGCCTCTAGAATGTGGAAAGACGCAGCTAAGAACTTGCTATGACTGGCCACTTCGTAGTCACCTTCCCCAGCCACCCAAACTCACTGTGAACATGCCTCCCTCAGCAGCCTTCACCGCCCCTGTATCCCCATCCTCATGACAGTACCTCTTAAGACACTCACTCGTCCTGAGCTCCCATCAGGGAACATGGACCCACACTCCTGACAACAGCACCAGGAAGCCAGGCTCAAACAACACTGTCAGGAACTCAAAAATATGAATAGCCTTGAGAACAGAGGAGCAAACAGAAACACAGTGTCTTTCACAAGCTCTGAGATAAAGGTTGTTCTTACCATGAATCAAGCACAGCAAAATTCTCAGAGCAGAGGGACAACAGAGGCTAAAACAATGGAGGCAGCCTCTTAGGAAATATTTATAGGGTTCGATGACCAATGGTCCTAATGGACTGACAGTCCTAGATGAGTCAAGGTCTCGTAGTCCTTCCTTCCACACTATATCCTGGGACAGCAGGCAGAATGCCAGGGATACTGGCAAGGGCCATGATTACCATGGACAGGCAGAGGGACATCCCCTGGAAGGCCCCACTTTGTAGGGAGCCACACAGTCCTGTGGCTACATGATACTTTTCCTTCCCAGACTTGTCCATGGAAGGGACTGCCCATGTCTTAGCCTCAGGAGCAGTGATCTATTTCCATTACTATCCCAACTGAGGATACACAGCAAGCTCTCCAGGTTTAAGCTCAAGGAAGGATACATGGGCTGCTTCTGGCAGGATCATGCTCTTAGAGTTTAAGTACAGGTAGCCAGGATACAGCAGGACAGTTTCTTCCAACTAAGAAGACCCTCTTGAGGTAGGGAGGGTTCTGGCAAGACATGTTGGGGTTACTGAGGTCAGTGAGCAAGACAGCAATTTGTCTACCAGCTCATTCACTTAGGAGCACTGCTGGTCTGCTAGAGACCCTTGCTCAGAGAGAAATGCACAAATGACAAATTCTGAAGCACATCTCCATCAGGGAACCAAAGCAAGGACACACATAGAGCAGAGTGGAATGGGGAGGAGAGCAAGGGTATGGCAGAGTGGCACAATGGGTTGAGAAGTCACAGGAAGAGGTGTAAGATGCTGGGGCCCCTTTCAGGAGTGTAGTACAGGGAAGGAGGCACAGGCCTAG
Source organism: Castor canadensis (assembly GCF_047511655.1). NCBI lineage: Eukaryota > Metazoa > Chordata > Mammalia > Rodentia > Castoridae > Castor > Castor canadensis. The sequence continues at coordinate 62,429,496 of NC_133401.1, read as the reverse complement.
CCTTACCAAGAACTAGAGCAAAAAGCTGAGGCTGGCATGATGGCATTTAGCTACAGGCAGCAAAAGACTGTAGTCAGTACTGTATGTTTACTGCATGCCTTCTAAGTCATATTCCATAGGCTAATGACACCCACTAGCTCACCTGACCTAGAACCCTAGGATCTGGGGTTGTGAAAGTATCCCAGGAAAATCATGTCCCTCTGAACACTGCCTGCATGACTCCTTTACCCATCACTCCAGGTGTCAGGAAATCTGCCACCTTGTGAACCAGAGGTCAGAGCTGCAGAGCAGTTGCAGCCTAAACAGCCCTCCAGCAGCAGCAGGCTCATCCCACTGTCAGCCTGTGAGAGTGACCATAGGGTTAACAACAGGCTCCAGCAGCTAGGCCTTTGGCTGGGCCAGAACACTGGGAACTCAGGCCTCCTTTTCAAGGCCAGGATGAATGGGGAATATGCAAATGGCCACCTCCTGAGGAGTGGCAGGGAGGGCCTGCTGCTGGCAGTCCTACATCACTCCACTCTGGGCCTGTCACATGAAAGGATTTGTACTCCAGCTGCTGGCTCCTGCACCAGGTCAGGCTGGGGCTGTTCTCACCAGAAAACAAAAATCTCTTTCAGACCAAAGCTAAACGAGGCCCCAGCTGGCCCTGGGAAGACCATTGGATGTTGTTCATGCTGACCTGCCTAGAGCACCCATCACTTGAATCCTCACTTTCCACCACCATCTTTTCGAGAGGGAGCTGGAGGCCTCTGTGGCCACTGAGAAAGCACTGTGTCAGGTCAGGTGGGGGGAGCCAAGAAATAGGCTCCTTCCTTCTGAGGTACTGTTGGTTTGTCCTTTGCAAAAACAGTTACAGCTGCAATTGAGATAGTAACTTTTTTTTATACAAGAAAACTGATAATTTTCATACTGCTCATGGTAAACACAAAGAAGGAAATGAGAAAACAGTGCTGGTGAAGAAGACCTTGTAGTGCAGAGAGAGGACTTTAAAGTATCGTGTCTGGTGCCCACAACACTGCTGCCACCAGTGCCCTTGAGCTGTGGGTGCAGTTTATGGTGACCCAGAGCCAGACTTTTAGCGGGCAGAAATACTGGATCTCTGACACCCTAAGATCACCAGGAGTTGTCCATTAACTGTATCATAAATATTGTATCCCATAAACATGGGTGCAAAATTCATACTCACACTAACAGGCAGCAAAGACACAGTAAGATCATTCAGCTTAAGAAGACATATAGGACAAGCTCACTTAGGGCCTGATTCTCTACCAACAGGAGGGGAGGAAGGTGCTCCCACAATCCAAGGGAAACAGGCCTAGTCAGCCTCATTGCCTAAAGAAAAGACCCGCTCTGATGGCCAACTGTCCATCGCCACCTCCCTCCTCAGGTCTTCCTGCTTTTACTTGGGGCTACACAGTATGCTCATGACATTAAGATATCTAACGGGTCTCAGAGTTCAGGGAGTAATCCTGGGAGGATAATCAAGAGACAGAGGAGGGGAGAGAGCATACTTTAGATCAGATCTGGAAAAAGCAAGTTTCACAGGTCACAAGCCACCCTGATCTCTGGCCTGTGGCAAGGAGACCAAGGACACATGTATCCAAATCCACACCAGTCCACTCACCAAGGGATGACCTGACTTCCCTGGACACAGCCAAGCTTGACAGGTGGCCTGCAAGCAGGGTGCAGCTGAGTATGGATGAGCTGAAGGTGTCCCCCAGGGAAAAAGACCCCATCTGCTGGAAGGTACAATCACCATCAACAGTGAATTCTCTGCCTGCTAAGCCTGGGCCTGGGATCTGGATAGCTTCATGCAGCCCTAGCACTAGAAGAAAAGCAGAGAGACTAGAGGTTCTGCCTCTTCCAAGGTCAAGGTTCTCTGCCTGCTAAGCCTGGGCCTGGGATCTGGATAGCTTCATGCAGCCCTAGCACTAGAAGAAAAGCAGAGAGACTAGAGGTTCTGCCTCTTCCAAGGTCAAGGGATTACTGCAGGCCTGAATGGGTCCTCGCTGTGGCCCCCTTTCTTGTGTAGTCTAATAACTGCCTTCCTCTCATTGGCCTGAGACTGTCACTGTCCAGCCTCCAGCAGGCTCCCTGTCCAGTCTCACTAGCTGGCCCATATCCTACCTGATGTTTCATCTCAGCTCTGGCTGACCTTGCTGTCCAGTCTCTGGTTGACCTCATTGTCAATTGGTCTTCCTGTCTATTCTGCAGGATCTGTGGTGAATGATCAGAATGGTTTGAAACTAGAGCTGCAGCAGGGTTGGGTGGGCAGGAGTGAAACCCTGTGGGAGAAGCTAACCCCCGACAACAATCCACATGTTGGAGGGGAGCATAGGGCTTTTTAGTAGGGCTGAGTACTGCTTGATCCCTTGGGATCCACCTCCCACCAAGGTGGGCAGCCAATGAAGCAGGCTCCCAGGCATTGGGTAGTCACCCATTCAACCTGGGCCTACGTGCTCTCTCATCTCTCTCTCATTCCTCCAAGGGCCGCCAATCATTAGATCTGTTCCTGGCCCCAACAGATGCCACTCTGGATTTGCTTATTCCAGAGTCTGAAAACTGAGAAGCTGATTATCCCATACTAGTCTAGCTTTCTGCCCTAAAGCCCCAGCAGGCACCTATCTTGGAATGCAGGTCTGACTAGGCAAAGGGTAAACTAGAGGCTAGCCTCCTCTAATTCTCCATGAATACCTCCCAGTTGAATGCCTGAACTAGATGTGGGGAGAAGAAGGGTGTGTCTGGGAAGAGCAGATGAACAGGACTAGCTGGCATGTGAAACCTTTCAGGCTCTGTAGTTACTGATTGGGGCTCTGAATAGGTAGCTCAGCTTGGCTCAACCTAGTTTCCACATTCCGATTTCTGTACATTGCAGACCCCAAGACTCACCTGAATCAGGAGCTATGTAAAGGCAGTAAGCTCCCAGGGGAAACAGCCCTGGGCATCCTGAAGGACAACCCCAAGGGCCCATACAGCCTTTCCCCCAGGTCCTCACCCACCAATCCTGATGCTCAATAAATGGTTAGACAGAACTCTGGCACGAAATGGGGCCGTCACACCAGGCCATCCATGAGGTAAGAGCCTTGACTGGGGATTCCTCTCAGATATGCATGGCAGAGTAATCAGAGCTCTCGGCCTACCACAAAGCCAGAACCTTGGAGCTCCAAGGAAACAACAGAGAAGATTACACAAAACCAGTTCCCCTGCAGCCAAGGGTCATCCCTCCACTCATTCCTTCATCAAATACTTTTGGAGTCTCTCCTTCTTTTCTAGGTTGCACTGGTTCTCAGCACTCAGGGTTCTCCACTAAAGGTTGACCTGGCCCTTCCTGCAAGGAGTGCACACCTGCTTTCCCCTGCTGCTTCTGCCATACTGACATCATCCCTAAGCTGGGCACAGAGCCTGGCATCATAGTGGGCATGCACTCAAAGCCTGTTGCTTGCTAACTGACTTGTGAGAAAACAGTTTATAAAATATACCAGTATTAAAAATAAATTATGTTCAGGGAATTCTGTTTATCATTCATTTCTGCAATAAACACTGATGCATACTACATGTTCAACCGTGGATTGGGAGCACAGAGATGAGACACCCTAACCTTACCCTTGGAAAGACCAAAGGACTTGTGAAGAAGGCCCAAGACTGAAGTTCAGTGGAACATGTATCACTGGGGATGTTTGTGGAGTTCAGGCATGGTATCACCTTAGCCATACCTTCTCTCTCTCTCTCTCTCTCTCTCTCTGTCTCTCTCTCTCTGATGGGATTGGGGATTGAACTCAGGCTAAGCCATGCCCCAGCCCTTTTTGCTTTAGTTTGCCTGTCAGATAGGATCTCTAACTGTGATCTCCCTACTTTTGCCTCCCAAGTAACTGAGATTACAGGTATGTACCACTGTGTCTGGCCAGAGCCATATCTTCTTTTTCTTTTTTTTTGGTGGGACTAGGGTTTGAACTCAGGGATTCCCACTTGCAAAGCAGGCTCTCTACCACTGAGTCATACATCCAATCCATTTTGCTATAGTTGTTTTGGAGATTGAGTATCTCAAACTATTTTTCTGGCTGGCCTCAAACCACAGTTCTCCTGATCACAGCCTCCCAAGTAGCTAGGATTACAGGCATGAGCCACAGGCACCTGGCTCATCTCTTCTTGATGTAACTACCACAGAGAATAAGATCAACATGGTTTTCATGGCATTCTAGGCCTGCAGAGCCCTGGCAGCCTCAGTGGCCAAGCAGAATTTGTCTTATTACCAATCTTTCTTCACACAGGTTCCTCTAGGCAGAGGCCTGGCAACCTTTTCTTTCTCTACTTCCTTTCTGCATGTTGGAATCCTGGACCTCCTCTGGACTTCAGGTCTTCAGCTCTTGCAAGTTGTTTCCCATTAAATCTCCCTGGGTCTCTGTGCTTTACCTAGTAAGTGGGGATAACAGTATCACAGTGTTGTGGGAAGACTGAAGGGAAGCTTGCAGAATCACAGAACATGCACAACCAAGCACCTACTGTGCTTGAAAGCAGCTGTCAGCATGTTTGCAACACCTTCCCCAACACACACACTCTGTACTTCAGACAAGACCAGGCATATTCAGGGTGGTGTGGTAGTAGATCAACCAGTACTTCAATCAATGAATAGCTGAGTGCCTACTCTGTGATAGGTGCTGGCTAGATACACAGTGCAGTTTCTGTTATACAAAAGTCTATCACTTTTGTTTCTTTGTGCAAACAAGTCAGTGCCTCATTCTTACTCACCCTGTCTATGGGTCAGCAGAGATCCTATTAGGGGTTGCAATTGAGCTAAATTCAGCCTTCTGAAGGTCAACCTAAGAGTCCTTAGAATCACAAAAGTCAGAAAAACCAGCTCTAGAGCAGAATGGCTGGACTCTGCTGCCCCCTGGTGTCAGTGTACTTTGGCTGGAGCAGGCTGGAGAGTGACAAAAAGGTGCTGAGGTCAGAATCCTCCTGCATGGTGATGGAGCCTTTGCAAAACCACACTTTTTTCATTTGTGAGGCATATCCCCAGCTAACCAGACAGCTGCCTGTTTTGCCTGGAGCTCTACCATTGGTCCCAATTCTTAGCTGCCTTCTTGGGTCCCCTAGGGTAGCCCCAGACCTCCTGCCAGTCTCTTCCTAATGGATCCTAACAGTGGAGATAGGGTCTGAGGGGTTGAGCTGAGTCACAGCATGCAAGTCTGCATTGCCTAGCAACTGTAGCCTGCCATACCGGTCTCTGGCAGCCCTGGCTTAGCCCAGCAGGGCCAGCCCTATGTCTTCTAGGGCAGGGGGCAGAGCTAGGCTTCATCTCTTCTCTCTCTGGAGTCCTGCCTCAACTCAGGCCATCTTTGAGCCAAATCAGTTCTCATGTAACATCATTAATAGCTTCCCACCACATCCCTGGTAACTACTCCTCCACTCCCCACGACTCAGCATGGCCACTGTGGCTAAACAGAGGACTCCTCTATCACCCCCCCACCTCAATAAACTTCTCTCCTCTAGGACCCACTCCCACAACCCAGGTTCCCAAAGTACAAGACTGAAGACTCAGTCCTCATCACAGTTCTGCACACTTTTGTTGGTCTGACTTCCCCTATTTGGAGTTTGGTCTACCTCCCTCTGACCAATGGCCCTGTGTCCTGCAGAAGCCCACTCTGGTGTCACTGGTTGTCAGGTCTGAGTTGAGCAGACTAGACTCTGTACAAGGGCTGCGTCAGCCTAGAGGAAGAGGCTCCCTTTTAGAAATGTCTCCACCACAAATGATGTCTCACTCTACCTTGCAAATAGGCAGACACAAGCTCCAGTTAATTACTCCCCTTGTCCTGAGTGCTTATGGCACTGAGGGCACATTTTCTCTCACCAGGCCTAGCATCTGACTTATGCTGATCTATTCTACTTGTCTCCTTGTTCACTACTTAACACACAAATGCAATATGGGCCTGCCCAAAGCACAGGGCTGCTTCCTACAGGCGGCTCCCCCCTGCTCCTTTGCATCATTCTTTCCCCAACAGCCCTTGAGGGTAGCCCTTGCTCAGCCCTGCTTTGTTTCCCTAGAGCCAGATTAGGTGGTAAAAAGCATATAGCTCTATTAAAGAGTGGTGCTGCATTGAGGGTCCCCTCCTGTTTCTGGCTGTATAGAAGGGAACTGGCAAACTGCCAGGGACCCTGAATTACAAGGCAGAGTTCATTCGCACATGTACTCTCCCTAAACTGCAGTTCTTAGCCCAGTAGTCCCTTCTGCCCCCAGAGAAAGGCTGGAGTCCAAGCTAAGTCCCAAGGAAGATGGACCCATGACCTAGGAAAGTCCCACCATGTATCTTGGGTATTCCATTCAATGAGAGCCATACCTCCAGCCTCAGCTTGGCCTCTGTGAAAGCAGTTGCCCAAGAGTATCCCTGCTTGACCTCAGTGAGGCCAATACCCTTCTCTCCTTTTCATACTCAAGGAGGCACCTGAACACTTTGGGAAAAGGTCCACAAGAAGGCAGAAGAGAAGGCCCATCTAAGTCAGAGATAGAACTCCACTTATAGACAAGAACTCCACACCATAAGGGGCTTTTCTCACATGCTGCTGATGACTCTTGTCACTTGAAAAGCCTCCAGATTCCCTCTTGCTGCCACAGAAGACCAAGCCTTTGGAGAACTGCCTTTGGGCCCATGGCTAGGTAGGGCCTCCTCAAGAGGGTACAACAAAGTGATCCTGGCACTAGAAAGAGGCTTTGAGACCATGAATCACTTGGACAATAAAAATCATCATCATCATCACCCTTGATCCCAGCTCTAGCCTTGTCCTTGCCTATCGAGTGTGAATCAGGACAGAGGGGCCCTGCACAGCCTGTCATCACACTGGCAGACAGAAGGAGCTTAGGGAGATGAGGGGATTAGAGAGGTCTTACTCTCCCAGCTCAGGGGAACTATCCTGTAGCCTAACTCAGGGGAATGTTGGAGGAGGGAGAAAGTGATTACCTGGCTCACCAACCCCCTAGGTTCAGATCAGGTACAACCAAGCACTTGGCATAGGTTGATCATTTAAACCTCAGAGAGAATCCCAGATATTATTCATGTGACATTGGGCAAGTTAATTCCTCTCTGAACCTCAATAAAAAATAAGATGACACCACTTATCTAGAATTTTCTGTGAATATTAAACTACACATGAAAAACCTCAGGTAAGGATCTCAAAACAGTCAACGTCCTCCCTTCTTTCGGCTCAGAAAGAACTTTGTCACCACCTCTGATGTGTCCTTTGTGAAATAATAAAGACTAACGTTCATAGAGCATTTCCTCTGGGCTAGGCCAGATGTAAAAGCAATTTAAGGGTCAAGTACCTCACAGCTGGGAGAAGTAGAGACCCTTTAGAGAGCTGAAGATTTGGAGGGTCAGAGAGGGGTGAGGCCTGTGCAGGCAGAACTGAGGCCCCGTAGACCAGGGCCAGACCCCAGGTATGAGTGTTGTGGGTTGGGGCAATAGCTGGGCAGGGATCCAGCAGAGGTCACCCTGGCCTCCTAACAGGGTGCAGGGGAGACGGGGAGGGGTGAGGGCTGGGGATACAGCCCTGGGCAAAGCCAACAAGGCAGCTGAACTTGCTTTACAAAAACCCTGTATTCTGGCTGAAGGACCAGCAGGGGTCAGGAAGCCCGGGTACATCGTTGACCTACTGCAGGACCTTGGGGGCCAACACCCTAAGTTTCTGGTGGCAGGAGATGATAAGGCCGGAATAAGTCCATCCCTGCCTTGGCTCAGGGTCTAATCTGATCAGCAAGTCCTTGCCATAAGGGGAGAGGGGAGCGAGAATTGAAAGGAGGTAGTGGGGTCGCCATAAGCAAGGCCGCATATCTCTGCAGACCCTGCTGTTTTCCAAACACCGCCTGGAGCCCGCCGGAACTGTGGGCTGCCCGGGGACCTTGAAGGCAGCTCAGCAGCCAGCGACTGGGGCTCGGCGGCTGCGGGTATGTAACACCCGCACGTTGGGCCAAGACACCCCAGTGTACCGAAGATGGAGGTCGGGGACCGATGGGGACCGGACAGGGACTTACCCGCAAATAGCCAAAGGGAGCCTCCCGACACAAGGAAGAAGGTCAGCATGTCGGTCAGCGGGGCCCAGCCTGGCCCCGCACGGCCTCCGGGGCCCGCAGCCCCGCAGCCCAGAGCAGCCGCGCCACCGCCGCCGCAGCCGCTGCCGGGTATTTTTAGCCCCCGCCTCCCGCTCCGCAGCCCCCGCCTCCCCGCGCCGCTGCAGAGAAGAAGGGAGGGGGAGGGTGCGGAGCGCGCCCCGCACCGGAGCCGCACTCCAGCCCCGCAGCCCCGCGGGGTCACGGGCGCCGCCAGCCCGCGCAGACAGCCGCCTCCTGGGAACCGCCGAGCCCCGAGCCGGGGAGGAGTCTGACCGCAACACGAACCAACTCTCTCTGCCCCCGCCCCCAACGTTCTGGGGAAACGGGCTGTCCCTGCACCTGCAGGCGGGCGACAAGCCGTCACCACCTACCCCACCAACGCGCGACCCAACCGCGCGACCTGCGCCTTGGGTGTCATGGCTAGGCAGGCTAAAGTGGCAGCATGGTCATTTATCCCAGGAGGTGCACACGCTGATGGGCTGATGGGCAGTTGATGCTGACAGCCTCCTCGGACTGGAGTTTGCAGACACAGGGAGCCACCAGGTAACACATTTGTAAGCCAGTGGGGAGAGGGGGAGAGGAAGATCTATCTAGGTTTTGATGAAGGGAGCCAGCTAGACTGGATGGTGCCCAGATCAAATGGGGATGCACAAGGTCAGGGCTGAGGCTACACAAGGTCACAAAGGCCTCATGTGGTCTCCAGCTGACATATGTGGTCACCAGTCACAGGCATGCTACATGGAATCACAGATGTCCCATGCAAACACAGACAATCATGATTTTAATACCATATGTGACACATGAGGTCTCAAGCCTCTCATACCTACAGTCTCAGATGGGTGACTGCTGGACTGAAGGGTTAGACTCTCTCTGTTTCAGTGCCTTGGATTGAAAAGAGGAAACCTAGTTGCACATTTTTCTGAAAGAATAAGGGTAGGTATTCAGATGGGGCTTCCAGAGAGCTCTATACCTGGATTTCAAGTTCACCTCCCAAAGCTCTTCCTTGTTCTCAAATTTGTGTGTCCCACTAGGCTTCCAGCACCGAGGACAGCGCTCAGGCAGCCCAACCCTTTCTACATGAGGCCCTCCAAGGCCAAGCCTGGGCTAAGACCAGAACCCTGGAGGAAGAGGGTGGGACCACAGAACAGAGCTCAGGGAGCAGAAGGTAGACAGATAGGTGAGACCCCTGCTCTGTGTGCAGCTGGGCTGCAAGTGTGTGGGGGGACCTTGTATCTGTAATATGAATATGACATGTGTGTGCCCTGGCCTGTGTGAACCTTATAGAGGTGTAAATCTGCAGGCATGCCACTTCCAGTCTTTACAGTAGGACCCTCTCCCCACTACAGCTTCTGGATCCTGGAAGAGTGGCTCTTACTTGAACTCAGGCACATCCTGGCAAGGATTTTTCCTGGAATCTCAAACTTGGTAAGGCCATTTCATGAAGGTGTCACAGTGACTGTGTGGCAGGATCCCTCCCAGCAGGTAACATGGCTGTCGGAATCCCCCCTCCACTTCCACTGGCATCAAACTAACCAAACACCTGCTGGTGCTGAAGAAGAAACCCAGGAAGAACCAGAAGATTGGATGGATCTCTCCAGATCAAATTGGCCTAGGGGAATGGGAGACATTTCTCCATAGGTTAAGGGGTCAAGACAGTGTTTCTTCACAAAGCAGGGGCCCAGGAGCTAGTCAACAAGCCCCAGACCCAGTGCTGCTCTGCAGTAGTCAGCTGCAGTAGCACTCCAGGCCCCTGTGTGGCTCCTGGCAGCCTCCTCCCCAGAGTGATGTCATGGGATACATTTAGCCTGGCCTCCTGCAGAATGTCGCATCCGGTTACTCTTCCAACAGATGTCTCTGCACCTTGTGCATATTTTAATTCAAAAGCCTGTGCTGGAGCTATGGCTGATTAAGCTTACATGAGTATTTTTCTGTTTTCCTCTGAGCATGACTTGGCTTCTCCTGAGGGATTGAGACAGGAAGGCTCTGGGTTAGCTGTAGGATCATGCTAGGTCTCTTTCACCTCTAGACCTGTTCCCTCCACTGAGTAAGGGGCTGTCCCTTTTCTGTCCTGGGCTCTCAATGTCTCATTCCACCTCTCCATCGACCATCATTGGGCCTGGGAAGATGTGACTCTGAAGCCTCTAGACTTCCTGGGCCCAGCAGCCATGAAACTCAGAGGTGAGAACCAAGACACAGAGACAACCAGATCAGGCTTACTACATACCACACAGCAGTTGTGGCCTCCTTACTTTCATTCATTCATTTTTTTTCTTTCAACAAATGTTCGCCACAATGTGTTTTGTGTCCAGTCGTCTGCTGGGAACTGGGAGGCAGGAGAGACAAATCAGAAGCAGCAATGACATCAATCTATCATTATAAGCCTGGTGATAGAAGGATAATCCTAGCCTAACCCTGGGAAGATCTCCTGGTTTCATGTTGCTAGGTGTTATGGTTTGAAGGGTCCCCACAAAGGACTCAGGTGTTGAAGACTTGGTCCAGATGGTGGTACAACTGAGAGGTGATTGTATCATGAGGGTGCTAACTTCATCAGTGGATAAATACCTTGATGAGTTCATAGCTGAATAGGCTATTAGGAGCTGGGACCTAGTTGGAAGAAGTAGGTCTCTGGTGGTGTGACTTTGAAGGATATATCTTGTCTCTAGCCCCTTTCTCTTACTCTTTCTACTTTCCAACTGAGGTAAGCAACTCTGCTCCATCATGCCCTTTCCACATGATGCTCTCTGTCTGACTTCGACACAGAAGTCAACTGTAAGCCAAAATAAACCTTTCCTCCATTAAGTTGTTTTTCTCAGGTATTTCATCATAGCAATGGAAAGTTGACTAACATACCAGGCATCAAAGTAGAGCAAACAACACTGCCCCCCATCCACTCCAACTCCTTCATGCCATTCAGCCCTGGATAAGCCTCTGCTCCTTTCTATGTTGATTGGTACAAGGAAGTGCTGATCTAGAGGCTTTTGGGTATCCGGACTATCTAGCCATTATTCTGATGCCCTTTGTCATCTTAGTCAAATGACCACCTCTAAACCTGCAAGACCCCCTGTCATTTATTGAATACCTGTGACTTTTACTGAATAGGAGTATTTTCCCCCAGATTAATAAAATTTTTCAATGTAGAAATTTTGGAAAATACAGAAAAGTATGAATTAAAGTCACTTGTAATCTCATCCCCCAAAGATAAACAATTAAGTCTTGTATATTTTGTAACAATAATAATATCTAACACTTATCTGGTACTTGGTAACAGGCATTATTTCTAAGCACTTTACTTCTATTATGGACTGACTTATGTCCCTCTCAATTCATATGTTGAAGCCCAACTCTCATGTAACTGTAAGGAGCCAAGCAATGATAAATAAAGGTGTGGGAGCACTGATCCAATAGGACTAATGTCCTGTTAAGAAGAGATGCTGGGAATAAAGATTGTGTGAGGACACAAAAGGAAGGCTGTCCTCTGAAAGCCAAGGAAAGAGGTCTCACCAGAAGTTATCCCTCCAAATCATCTTGATCTTGGATTTCTATACTCTAGAACCGAAGATAAATAAGATTTTGTTGTTTCAGCCACACTCTCCATGACATTTTGTTATGAAAGCTCAAGCAGATTAATGCAATGCAGGTAACTTATTTAATTTTTACATCAGAAAAACACATCATGTATAGCACAGTTTTATAAATATTTATCAAATGAATAAATGGTGAATACTGTTACTCAGAACCATATGCTGCTTTTTTAACCTGACAACATAAGTATTTTCCCCTTGTTACTACCTTCTTGCATCAAAAATGGATACCTGATAGTTGTTCATTATATTTCTTTTAATAAGCACAGTATACATTGAGTCTCCAGTGTGATCAAGGCATTGTTCTAGGTCCTGGGAATATAGCAGGGAACAAAAGGAAAGTCCATGCCCACATGGAGTGCACATGCTCTATGGAAATGCCACAGCCCATCTGTCAGACAGGAATTAACCTACTCATTTGGAAAGGTTTCTCTTAACTGGAAATTTTCTGATGTGCCGACCAGATAGGCACAACTAATGAGATTCTTTTCCTTTAAAAAGGGACAATTAAACGATTGAAGAGCTCCTGAGATTTCCTCCAGAGCTATGGAAAGAATGAAGATGAAGCCCTTGGAAGCTGTTCTGAGTCCATGAGGCCGGGAGTTAGTGTTGATTGAGCCACAGATACCTACAGGTTGCTGAAGAGATACCTGTGGATGCAAAATTAACTACATTTTCTAGATTTTGAAATGAAACAAACTTAAAGAAAATATAAATGAATGTCATACCATCTGGGGATGGGAAGGTTGGTTTATGCACAACAAAGAAGGCAGAAGTTACAAATGAAAAGACTGGAAGATATGAAGTTCTGACTACCTGCAAATTAAAATGTCTCTGTGTTAAAAACCACCATTAAAAATGTAAAAGACAAATAGATAACTTGCAAACGTATTTATGCCACAGGCAACAGACAAAGGGCTTGATATGTCACCCAAGTCAATAAGAAAAAGACAAATAAGCTAAAGATTTGGACAGGAAATTCAAGAAAGAAGAAATGCCACCCTTCATGGCCTAACTGCTCACCAAAGTGAAATGCAAAGCAGTTATTTGAATGTTCTCTGTCTCTTTCCCCCAGAAACTTCAAGACCCCATGTCACAGGGCACTGACCCCTATGAGAGGAGCAAGGACCAGAATTCCATATGTCCATCTCACTGATTTGGATGATCCCATCACTTTTCTGACCCATCCAGAGTCCAGGCCCTCCCTTTCTCCCAATGCACGTGCAGGCATCTCAGCCCCACCAGTCTGGCCAGATGGTTTCCAGCAATAAAAGCAGGGTAGAAGTGATGAGAAAGTGGCTGTTTGAGGATCTGATATCCTGTAAATCCTTTGTGGAGAGCAGTTTGGCAAAATGTATCATAATCCTCAAAAAAAATTTTACTGTTTTATGACTATCAGTGGATTTGCTTAGGAATTAACACAAGGCAGGGGGTAGAAATCAAGAATTAGTTACTCGTAAGGATTGTCATTGCAGCATTACTTACAGCAGTGCTAAGTTAGAAACAATCCTAATGCCCAATCACAAAGTCAAATACATTTTCGTTCATCTATAGGATGCTGTGTGCTTTGCTGCCTATAAAAATGATGATGCAGAAGACTGCACAATGACACAGAGAGTTGTTTATGGCATTTGGCCAATTGAAAACCAGCAGGTTATAAAACAGTATATTCAGCATCATCTCTGTTGTGTTTAAAAGCATTTGTGTATTCATGGAAAAATTGAAGGGAAACTTGATAGTGGTAATCAGTAATGGTGGGATTATAAGGTTTTTTTTTTTTTAGTTTATCTGAAATGAGTAGACATTTTTTAGCAAGGAAAATGTTATTATAAAAAAAGTCATTTCCATACCTCTCTCAGTTTAGAAAACACTGGGGTGCTAGAGAGGGAGAAGCAGGTTACAGGAAGATCACCGGAGAAATCAGAGTGGTACTCTCTACCCATGGCACTAATGGCAGGGTATGAGCAGAGGATCACTCTATTAAGACCTGTCACCTCCTGACCCTGTAAACTCTTGGTATCTGCTCATGGCCTCCCTTCTGTTGTTCCAGCAGAGGACCACAGTGAGCTAGGACTGGGAAGAGAGAAAAGGGCTGGTGTTGGCCATCTTTGAGGTGGCTCATGTCAGCACAAGAAGATGTTATGAGGAAGAGAAGGAAGGGGGAGGCAGTCCTGTTACAGGTGGTAGAAGAAGGGACTCAAGGAGGGCCAGGTGCCAGGGAAATCAAAAGAGAAGAGAATTCTTAAGAGGGTAGTGCATCCCCTAAGGCTGGTAGGATGTGCCCCAGTCTCAGAGTCAAACCAAAAAATCCGTGCCTAAGAAAGCCCAAGTGTTGTCCATCTGAACAAAAAGGCTGTGCTTCGAGCCAGAAGCACAAAACTGTGTCCTTCAAAGGTTGGTGGGGGATGCATGGGAGGTGGAACAAAATAACTTGTAAGAAATCTGCTAAAGGGTGTTAGAGGGGTGCTGCAAAAACCAAGAAGCACTGGCTGACCATCCAGAAAGGTCAACAGGATGGGGGCCCAAGAAACCATCTGAGCCTGCTCTGTTTCCCTCCCTAACCCTATAGAGGCCCAGGGAGGGGAAGGAACCTGCCCAAGGTCACACAAAACTAAGGCTAAGACTAGACCTGGACTTTCTGACTCCCTGTCCAAGGCTCTATCCATTACCCCTAGTAAGAATTTTTTTTAATTTTTTTTTTTAACATTTTATTTATTTTTTTTTATTCATATGTGCATACAAGGCTTGGTTCATTTCTCCCCCCTGCCCCCACCCCCTCCCTTACCACCCACTCCACCCCCTCCCGCTCCCCCCCTCAATACCCAGCAGAAACTATTTTGTCCTTATCTCTAATTTTGTTGTAGAGAGAGTATAAGCAATAATAGGAAGGAACAAGGGGTTTTGCTGGTTGAGATAAGGATAGCTATACAGGGCATTGACTCACATTGATTTCCTGTGCGTGGGTGTTACCTTCTAGGTTAATTCTTTTTGATCTAACCTTTTCTCTAGTTCCTGGTCCCCTTTTCCTATTGGCCTCAGTTGCTTTAAGGTATCTGCTTTAGTTTCTCTGCATTAAGGGCAACAAATGCTAGCTAGTTTTTTAGGTGTCTTACCTATCCTCACCCCTCCCTTGTGTGCTCTCGCTTTTATCATGTGCTCATAGTCCAATCCCCTTGTTGTGTTTGCCCTTGATCTAATGTCCACATATGAGGGAGAACATACGATTTTTGGTCTTTTGAGCCAGGCTAACCTCACTCAGAATGATGTTCTCCAATTCCATCCATTTACCAGCGAATGATAACATTTCGTTCTTCTTCATGGCTGCATAAAAGGAATTTTTTTTAATTTTGAAAATATAAGTAACCCCTACATTATAGAAATTATTTGAAACAAAATAAAAAATATTCTTTGCCATCCAATTAAATTATAAAGTAGCTATAGACACAATTCCAAAACTTGATGTGACATCAAAGTTTTTAACAACTAAAAATAAGCCAGTATTGAATAGAATAGAACTTTTAACAGACAACAGATTAAGTGTATAAACTGAATTTCCACTAAAATAAAATAGACTCTGTCTCCACAGTGCCAGGCTGACAGAGAACAGGCAGCCAGGGTAGCACCTTGTGATGAGTTGTGCATAATCTAGGTGCAAGTGCAGTGTGTGCTTCTAGTCTCTTCCTGGCCACTTTGGCTATCCAGGTGCTATGATCATCTCTGCAGAAACTACTTTAGGAAACATCCACTCTCACGGTACTCATCATCCCACTCCCAACTTTACAATAGCAGCTATCATGTTCACAGAGGGTGACTGTGTCCCCTGGTCACCAACAGTAAGTCCAGTGACTGACAACTGCTCCAATCACTGGACCCATTACAGTTCTTCCCTGAGATAAGAATGTTATCTGTAGAGAACATGAAAAAAAAAAATGAAGTAAACGTGCCCAGAGAAGCAAAGATGAGAGACAGGGAGGACTTCACTCCTGGGTTCTCTACAGGGCTTATGAGGGGTAGAGAAACTAGCACAAAAACAAACAACAATAAAACAGACCAGGACAGGGCTAAAGCCCAACTACGTTGTATCTCATGACAAATCCCAAGTAAAGATTTTCAAAGTCTGAAGTTTTTGGAGGTCTTCATCTTTATTCTGCCTGCATCCTTGGTTGTAATTGACTCAATAACCCTTTAACCAATCCACTTTAAGTGTTTAACTGGTTTGAGTAGTTACTATGGCTTGTGGTCACTTTCACAAACTAATATGCCTCACTTTCCAAATGAGGAAGTTGAAGCTTCAAGAGAGGAAGTAATTTGCCTAAGTCCCATAGCTGGCTTGAAGTTTGAACCCAAAGTTATCCCATCCCCAAGCCTGTGTGCCTTCCATCACATACCTATTAGCAGGAAAATTGACAAAAAATCATATAAAACTTTCACAGTTCCTCATCATTTCTCAATAAAGTCTCTTAAAATCAGGAACAGAGATTTTTATGTAAAAAAGGAAAAAGTAAGAGTTAATTCCCTGGGAAGAAGCAAATGGAATCAAGGAGCACATGAATGAGACATTTTAGTGAGAAACACAGCAAGTGTAACCCAAAAGCTCCAGTCCCCAGAGTCTTCGCTATCATCCTTGAAGCCATTTCAGCTTTGCTACAGTTTGGGCAGGGGCAAATCCCAGAGGGCAGGAGAGTGTCCCCTGAATTTGTAGAAATAGGAGAGGCAACCATGATCATGCCGTGTTGATACAGCTGCCAGAATCCTCCTCCAATACCAATGCACACTACACAGCAATCCTACTCAAAATCATTTCCAAAAAGAAAAAAATTGAAAATAAAAACTCCCAAACAAGGAAGAGGTAATGGAACATAAACTACCCAAGATTGACATATGGGATAGATGTGAGATTAAGAGAGGAGGTTTCATGAGGTGAATTCCCAGAGGCAGCAGGGTAAGGAGTGAGGGAGGTGAACTGACCACCAACACCTGAGTCAGACAGAAACCCAGTGGGTTAATCTCCCCTGACACCCTGTCTTCACCTCTGCCACTTAGAATGAGAGCAGGCATCTCTCTCAGCCATCTGGCATTCAGGGGCACTCAGTAAAGAGTCAGTGCTGTACAGTTGTGCAATGAAGAAAAATCATGAAAGCAAATGTGAACATGCATCTACCCCATTCTGGCCAAGGTGGACACGATTCACCCTTGGGTAGTATTTTTTTGTGCATCAGCATGGGCCTTCTGAGCATGGGGAGGATGGCCCTCAAATTTATGTCCTTAAAAATCACCTAGAGGGGTTACCTTAGAGAGTGCGTGGCACTTCAAGGAAGAGTAGCATTGGATCCACAGGCCCACACTCACCCTGCTCCTCCCCAAGCATCTCTGCTCCCTCTGGCCTGCTTCCATGGATATCTGCCCCAAAACATGTAGACACGTTAGCCTCTCCCCACTCTGTGGGCCCTTCCACTCCTGTCACCATGCTCCTCAAAGGTGTTCCTACTGCTGAAGTGTGATATTCAGGACCTTTAATCAGCCTAAGCCCCCAAGGCCCAGTTCTGCCAAACTTCCTGTCATATTAACCATAAATTGCTCCATGTGCTGTCTGTTCTCTCTGGTCTCACTCTTTCTGGGAGACCTGTTGTTTTACTGAAAGGACTGTGTGCCTCCTGTCTTACCTTGGACAAGTCTATGAATCTACATAGGAATCATCTTTCTGAAGTAAGCACAAATGATCCCACAGGGGAAAGGTCAACTTGGATTCCTCTGAGAACAGGAGTACATGCCACTCTTCTTTTCTGCTTTGGGCTACTAAATTCAGTAATGTATTCAGATTTGGATGGAAGAGAGAAAGAGGAAAGACCCAATGTGGGTTGAACATTTATTAAATATGAAAACAAACATAACAGAAAATACACAGGAAAAACATTTCATTCAAAAAGGAACAAAAATAACTGGGAACGAACTTAGGGTGTGAAGGACCTAGATAGAGAATGGTGTAAAAGAATGGCACAAAACTTTATAGGAAGACATAAAAGAAGACTTTAGTGTATGAAGAAATGAACTATATGGCTGGATTAAAGTATTAAGTATTAAAAGCAAGGTATCATCGTACATGCCTATAATCCCAGCACTTGGGAAACTGAGGCAGGAGAATCTTGAGTTCAAGCCCAGCTTGGGCTACATAGCAAGACCCTGTCTTGCTAAAAATATCTCTCTCTCTCTCTCTCTCTCTCTCTCTCTCTCTCATCTATCATCTACTCTTTATCTATTCATCTATCTCTCATTACAAAGATGTCAGTTCTCCCAAAAGTCATGTTTATAATTAATCCATTCTCTTTTTTAAACTTAACAAAATCAATTTATTCTCTCTTTTTTTAAATACTGGGGTTTGAATTCAGTGCTTTGCACTTGCTAGGCAGGTGCTTTGTCACTTGAGTTTCTTCCCCAGCCCAACAAAATGAGTTTAAATTTCATTTGAAGTATATACAACATCGTCCAAGAAACATTTGTGAAAGAATAATGCTAAATATCAAAATGCCACAATAAATAAGTACAACGAATAACACAAAAATCATGTCTGTGGTATAGTATAAAAATAGATCAATAGAGTAGAAAGTATAAATGCCAAATAAAAATGCTACATGAAATTTTAAAATCTATAACTCAAACATCTTTATTATATGAAGAGTTCTTACTAATCAATTAGAAAAAAAACACATCATGAAAGAAGTCAACTAAGCAAAATAGAAAAGTACATTTGTGTTTTGGGCTAGTAACTATTACTCAGTTCCAGTAGCAATGAAAGAAAAAGGCAATAAAAATTAAAATAGGATACATATATATATATATCTTTTAATAATTATCAAAGTTTAAAGCACAGGCATGGATTCTAATGAAAAGGCTTTAGGGCATGGGTTGAGATCACCCTGTGGGGGATGGAAGAGCAATTTGGCAAAATGCAGAAATTTTAAGCAAGCACAGTTGACCCAGGAGTCTACTTGTACAAATGTATTTTCAGGAAATGATGTGCAGAAATGGCTATATAGGAATATCCAAAGATATTCTGCACAGTGTTACCTATAACAAACTTGAAGTAACTTCAAACCCATAGTGGATTAGAGAACTGTTTGCATACCCACAGGACATGTAGCCATTAAAAAATAATGATATGAAAGAATACATAATAATGCCAGAAAATTGTAATTTTGCATGAAGTGAAAACAGTTTATAAAATCCGGTAACCAAAAACCAGCAGGGGGGATTGTTGTTTTATGAGACAGGGCATTTTTATTCATGCAAGCTGACCTCAGGCTTCTATCCTGCTGCCTCAGCTGCCTAATGCTAAGAGTTTTAGGCATGTGCTGTCATACCCAGTCCAACAAATATTTATTGAGTGACTACTATGTATTATGACATCCCTGTTCCCATGTAGTTTATATTCCACTACAAAATTTATAAACAAGAACATAAAGTATGGTTCCAATTAATAAAAAAGAAGATATGATTAGAGGGGAGTCAGGAGAGACACAAACTGATGTGTCAGAAGTAATTACCTCTGAGCTAGGGATTGGGTTGATTTTTTTACACTTTTTTAAAGCTTTTCTGAGTTCTCCAATCTTTTTTTTTTTTTTTTCTAGTACTGGGGCTCAAACCCAGGATTTTACACGTTAGGCAAGTAATCTACCACTGAGCCCATCTCCAGCCCATAAAACTTTTGTGATGAGTATGTATCACACTGATGGCCAGAAATGAAAAGGTTATCTTTTTTTAAAAGAATGCAAATTAAGATATACATCATATTGGTTCTTCAAAATCACAGGATTTATTTTTCTATTGTCCCACATCATAAAGAAGGTGGGTTGGATGGGTGTTGGGAGCTGGCTGCTCTGGAAATAGAGGCAAGGGGACACTGGGAAAGGGGCTTATCATAGAAGTGGGTGTGGAATCCTGATGACAGGGTGAGAAGTAGGAGGAAAAAAAGTCCAGGCAAAGGAACATCTCATTGATCTTTCTCTAATGCCCCTCTACCACAAAACCATACCGATCCTGATCACAGTGTCTTTCCCATGAGTCAGTGTGTGTTACCACATCCCCAGAATCCTCTGAGCAGCCAGGATACAGGTTTGCTCATTGGCTTGACTCAATCCTTCCTAACGTAGCCTTTTATTTTCTTTTCACTTTTTTTTCTTTCTTAAACCTTGGGTTTCAGAATTGGTCACTATTTATGTAGTTATATACTTAATTGTTATTTATTTTAATTCTGGTTCCTTTTCAGTCATCAAATGTGCTAGTGTTGTCTCCTTCCTGCATCCAGGCAATGGGTAGGTAAGATTCATTCCCATACCTGAGATATTTTGGACTCACTCACCTGCTACCCATGTGACAGTCAACCCAGCTTTGTCCAAATTCTTCTGGAGATGCTTGAGGCCCCACAGTCTCCCCTCAGCTCACACCCTCAGCATGTCGTATAATCCCCTGGCAATAACCTGATCCCTGTAACATCAACCCTTCAAGTCATTGACCCACCCTCCCATCAGTGACCACTCATCCAGCCCAGTCTCCTCTCCCACAAGGCTTTTCCTTTAGCCTCCAGAACAGAAAAGGAGTTATATAGTGAGACATGATCTCAAAAAACAAAAAATACATGGGAGGCTACCCAATTCTTACCTCCCTACTGCTACCAGCCCAGCCCAAGTCACTGAGCCACTGCCCATGCTTATACTATTGGAACAGGCTCCTCAGTGATCACCTTGCTCTCACTCCTGTCCACTCTATCATATCAGCCAGACTAATCTCTGGTAAATACAAGTTAGATTATGTCACTAGCCTGCCTAAAACCACTCAACTTGGAATGGAACGAGTTGTGTGATCTAGTTCTGGCTCTCTTTCACACACAAACCCTTTCCCTGTCCTCCCCCTCATTACATGGGACTCTTCCTCAGACACCCTGGTCACTCCCACCATGGGTCTTGCTACTGTCCTTGTGCACCAAAATTCTGAGCTCAGATGTTCCCTTCTCAGGGAAGCCTGGCAACTTAATCTCTTGGTTCTAGTCTGTTTTATTTGGTGCATGTGTTTACTTCTTTGTTGTCTGCCTCTCTCCCTCTCCTGAAATTCCTTGTTGATGGACCCAGTCTTGCTCATTGTGATAGCCCATATCTTAATACTGTATTAGGACAGAGTGTGAATCCCAGCAGTGGCCTGGCTGTCATAGAAGCAGAAGGCAGGTGCAACTTTACCAACACAGGACCCTCTGCCCCACTGGAGCAGAAGCCAGAGTTCTATGCCAGGCCTCTAGGAAGAGTGAGAGTGTGGAGGCAGGACAGCATTAAGAGAGAACTCACGAGGCTCTCAGAGGCTTCAGAGGATGGTTTACATCAGTTCCCATCTGCTCTATGGAAAAAAGTGTCAAGGAAAAAAGGCCCAAGAAACCTCTGTGGCTGCAGTCATGGGAAGCCCTAACTCAGAGAGGCCATGGGGTCAGGGTATGTGGAGGGAGCTCTCAAATCACTCTGAGGCCTTTGGTCACTGATTCCATGTCTGTTGGGGCCTAGAGTCCCTGACACCATAGTGACTACCGTGACCACTGTGGAGGTGGGTGATGCCATCTGGGAGGCTCTGCTGCTATGATGACCTCAGGTCAAAACAGAGACTCTGCTGGACTAGGGCCACTCAGGCCAGACCAGGGAGGGGGTGATGGGCACATTTCCTGACATGACTTCCTTTCTCTTGTTTGACAGGCAAATGTTGTTGTTGCTGGGGACTTGCCCACAACTTCCTGCCTCCTTCTGATATCATAAGCCACAGCCACAGTCTCAGTGACTGCCCTACCAGACTGACAATGGCCAAGAATGGGCCAGAATACTCAAGAGGCAGAACTAGTCACACCATACTGGTCATCCTGCCTCTACCCCACTTTTTCCAAGGTGATTGCTCCCAGAGGCAGGTCAGCTGATGTTTTGGGGAAGGAAAGCTCTGGGCAGACTGCTTTGAATGCAGATGTGTCAAGCACCTATAGGCTCTGGAGCTTCCCACTGTTCCACTTGCTGAGGAGTCCAGGTGTAGGCACTCAGGGGCTACCTGTGTCCTAACATCCCCGGCCTGGGATCATCGCCCAAGCTCTCCTAGCCCCAGGATGAGCACTTCTCCCTCATTCCCCTGACTCTTGTCTGAGGCGCTCCTTGGGCCACTCTCTCTCACCTCCAGGCCATAGACTGTGCTGCTTCTTCTGCTGAACACCTTTGCTTTTGACCTCACCCTGTTGACTTTCTGCCTTATTCTTGAAGAGTCTGCTCATGGGGCCCTCCTCCTGGAGCCCTCCATAGACTTCTCACCAGCCAGGTGGAGGGTCCCTACTGCACTTCCACAGCCCCTGCACATTGAAGCTCTCCACAAGGCTGTCACTGATCTCAAGAGTCACCCTGACCATGTATTTCCGCTCACTATGCCCCTTCTTCTCATAAATATCCCTGTTCCCTTTTTCAGCTCTCTTTTTTCCAAAGCATTTTTCACCTTCTGACATAGCACATCATTTTTTATTAGGACCACATTGTTGTAGCATCTCTTTTGTGCTGAGCTTTAAAAGGCAGGGGTCTTTGGCTGCTTTGTTCATTTATGTATCCAGAGTCCTTAGAACAGTGTCTGGAAATTGGTAGGTGATCAATAATTATCAGTAGAGTGGATGCATCACAGTTTTCTGCTTCCCTCTTGGGCAGCTCCTCAGGGGCAGGATCTAAACACGTCATCTCTTGCACTCAGCACTCAGTGTGGGCTCGACTACAGAGTGGGCATCAATAAAGTAAAGCCCTTTCCTGGCATTCAAGATCCTGTCATCTACAACTAACCATCTTTCTGGCTTCACCAATGAAGTAGAGCAGAAGTTTTGACTGGAATGGTGACCGCCAGGGGTGGTTTTGTCCTCCTCACTGTGGGTCACTCCTGTTTGCCCACCCTGCCAATGTCTGAATCACTATGTGAGTAAGATAACTGTCTTTAAAAGTTAATGAAAGCCAGGCACTTGTGGCTCACAACTGTAATCCTAGCTACTCAGGAGGCACAGATCAGGAAGATTGAGGTTCAAAACCAGCTCTGAGCAATTAATTCACTAGACCCTATCTTGAAAAAACCCCAAACCAAAAAAGGGCTGGTAGAGTAGCTCAAGTGGTAAGAGTGTCTGCCTAGCAAGTGTAAGGCCTTGAGTTCAAACCCTAGTGCTGCCAAAAATAATAATAATAATGAAAGAATTAAAAAATAAAAGGTAACTTTCATTGAATTTTAAACCTTTTATTTTATTTTTAAAACTTTTAATTGAAATATATTCATATATAATAATACACAGAAATGTGTACACTTCAATGTATTTTTATATACAAATATACTTGTGTAAGAAGTGCTGAGATCAGGATCTAGATCACTTCCAGTACTCCAAAAGTTCCCCTCATATCCCCTCTGACTCAATATACTCCCAAACTAACAAAACAAAAATGGCCAAAAGCCAGTCTATTTGTTAGTATATGAATTTAAAATGTCTATATGTAAAAATCACCATGAATTATATTAACAGATAAGTGACGTGCTAGAGAAAACATTTTCCACATATTTCCACATTAAGCATTTCTCACCTTAATATATAAAAGTTCTTATAAGGAAAACATTTGAGACGTCAGTGGAAAGATGGGCAATGAATATGAACAAGAAAGGAAGGAAGGAAAAAAGGGAGAGGGAAGGAAGAAGTGAGGGAGGAAGGAAAAAGGGAGGGAGAGAAGGAGGAAGTTAGGAAGAAAGAGAGGGAGAAGGGAAGGAAAAGAGAGAAACAAGGAAGGGAGGGGGAAGGAAGGAAAAAGGGGAGGGAAGGAGAAAGGGAGGAAGGGAAAGACAAAGGGAGGGAAGAGGAAGGAAGAAAAGGGAAGGGAGGAAGAAAGGAAGATGGGAGGAAGGAGAGGAAGGGAGGGAAGAAGGGAGAAATGAAGGAAGGAAAAGAAGGAAAGTAGGGAGAGCGTAAGAAAGGAAGGAAGATATTCAAGCAGTAATTCAATTGATAATTTATGATGGGACTGCTATTATCTAGGACTACTATTTATAATGACTAGATGCAGACATTATAAAAGGAAATAAGACAGTCCTCACAGTGCAGTTAGAAAGGGGGGGGCAATGGTAATTAATAGAAGATAAAGTCTGCAACCCACCCAGGAAGCACAGGGTATAGAGGAGGTATCTGAGCCAGCCATAGTGGCTTCTTGGAGAAAGAAGTGTCTGAGCTGAAGGATGAAGATACAGAGGGGGTGTAGGGGCAGGAAGCTAGGAGACCAGCGTTCAAGGGTGAAGGAACAACTTGTATAAAGGCCTGGGTGGGAGAGAAACATGCATGAGTCGTCAGGCAACTGGGTAAGCCCAGGTGCAAGGGTGTGGAGAGGGATGGGAGACTAGGCTGAAGGATCAAGGAGTCATGACCTTGAACAGCCAGCAACAGAGAAACTGAAGCATTTTGAGGACAGTGAGAAGACTGGGACTGGACTTACGAAAAATTGCATCTGGCTACAGGGTGGAGGAGGAATTGGCCGGGCAGAACTGAAGAGCAGGATCCTAACAAGGTGGTAGTAGACATCCAGGCAAGAAGCCATGGGGAGGGGGGAGGGAACAGAGCCAGGAGTTTCCCTTACAGGACTAAGGAAGTTTGTAAAGGAGAGCTGAAGTAAGTGAGTGAGCAGTGTAGAGGTGAGGACAGCTATGTGGCCTGAGTATCTGGGTGGATGGTGGTGCCAGTTGCTGGATGATGTGACAGGAAGAGAAGGATCCAATATGGAGAATGATACAGTTTAGAACATGATGATTCTGAGATCTTTATGGAGCATCCTAGGGGAGAGTTTGATTTAGAAGTGGTGGTGGAGAGGGAGGACATCATAATCTAAGAAATGGAGTTCCAGGACTATTTTGAGTGCAAGCAGAGACAGAGGACCAAGTTATAGAGACAAGAAAGGGCTGTCAGGAGGATGACCATGAGACCTGGTCCTAGGAGGCTGTGAGCAGCAGGAAAGCTGCTGTAACAAACTAAGGATTCTGGAACCATCCATAAGCATCCTGGGATATGGGCCACTGAAGTTGGCTCCCATGTGCCTCACCTATAGCTAGGACCTTGAACAGTGCTATTTCAAGGAAGTTTCCTTGGGACGGCCCACACTAGGAAAGAGGAAAAGGAGAGATGAGAGTGGGACAGAACAGAACTGCTACCCAGACCCCAACCCTCCTTGTCACTTGTGGTCCCTGGGCTCCTCTCCTTATAACTTCCCTTACTTTCCAAGAAGGAAACAGGTATGATGACAGTTATAAAAGGAGACAGTTGAGGAATATTAACCCAGCTGTGTTTTCCTAGTTACCCAGATGCCCTCCCTAATTCCCACAGCTGGAATGTGAAGCATCCAGGACTTCCAGGGAGGGATGTTACCTAGAAACAGAGAAAAAGCTTCTGGGGGGCTTCAGGACATAGGGAATGCATGCAAGATAATTTAGGGTTAGGACTCTTGCCCAGTTCTATAAAGTTCCCTTGACTGATAAAAAAAACAAATTTGAGGTGGGGTGGAAGCTGCCAAGGGAGAGCAAAAGTCCCTGGACAAAGTCCTGTCCCTTCCTTTGACCTGGCCAGAAGGATCAAAGGGATATCTATGCAGGCACATCCTTGTCTGATGGATCTGGAGGTTAGAGAATCCAGAGTGGTCTGATGGCCAGAGACCCTCATCGAGTTCTCTGTGAGCCTTGAGAAACAGAGACAACCATCCTGTGCCCCAGTAGAAGTGAGACTGTGACCTGAGGGAGGGAAGATGGAAGGAACCTGTCAGGAACAAGGGAGGATTTTGCGGTGACATGTGAAAACCAATGTCTGAAGGCTAGCATGGATCCATAATGACACAGTTTATTGCTATCCCTGCCACTCTATTCTCTGATACCTTCAAAAGACCCCAGAACTTAAATGCAACCCAGGAAAGGGGGAATACCCAGGTGAGTTTATTGGGTATTGCAAAAGCTTACAATAGAGAATAGGTTTACTCATAAAAAGAAATTGACATGACCTGGTGTGGTAGTGCACACCTGTAATCCCAGCTACCCAGGAGGAGATTGTCTGAGGCCAGCCCAGACAATCTTACCCAAAAAAAGGAAGAAATTAACATATTACATTTCTAGAAATATGATGGGTTAGGTTATTTAGTTTCTGTAAGATTTGACAAGAAAGAAAATACTAGAGTAAAAATCAAGGAAAGTTTCTAGAGTAGTAGAAGTGGTAAAGTAAGGGCTGAAAGGAGGAAATAAGGTGAAAACAAAACCTAAAGAGCTGCATAGAACAGGGAAGCTGCTTCTGCCATGAGAGACTTCACAGTGCTATAAAGGTGGACTTCCGATCTGATACCTTACAGAGTGAGAAGTCAGAAGTGAAGGTGCAAGCCTGCCTGAGGTGAGAGTCCCATAGGAGCCACTTCTCTCACCCCAAAAGCCTGCCCAACTGGTCAAGAAGAGGGCACCAGAAACAAGCCTGGCATCAGCAAGTGAAACACCCTTCACCTGAGAACACAGTTACCATAAAGAACTTTTCAAGGACTTTGGAACATGCACAGTCAAACATAACCATGGAGGATGGAAGTGTGGCTCAGTGGTAGAGCATTTGCCTAGCATGGGCCAGACCCTGGGTTCTATCCCCAGCACTGCCAAAACCAAAACCCAGGAATACAAAGTAACAAAGCACAATGAATAAATACCAGAAGAAAAACATAAGAAGTAGACCCACAAACACTGTATTTTTCAAAATGCAGTGACTTTACTTCCTCTATTTTATAGTTCCCAGTATTGCATCTGATGAGAATCCTCATCTCTATACACACAAAAATATTTCAAGGCATATTATAAGCTAGTATATATAAAGACAGAATTTGAAAACAAATTTTAACATTCAAAAATAATAGTTTTATTTGAGGTTATTAAAGTTATATTATACCTTAACATCTAAAACATGTTTTAGTTAAATATTTCAACAGCAGCATTGTATGCAAATAAAATAGAACACAAAATATATTCAAAAATATGTTTTAGTCTTTGAAAAATAAATAGAAGTTCAGGTACTTCTACTCTGAGACAGAGAAGCAACCACTACTCAGAATAATCATTTTACCCACAAAATCTATAGATACTAGAATCATCAGACTACATTATAAAACAACTATGTTTGTAAAATTTTAAGAAATGGAAAAGAAGACTGAAAATATCTGAAGCAAATAGGAAACTATAAAAAGTGATCTAGAATTTTGTAAAGAAACATGAAATAGAACTTGTAGCATTTTGAAAACATCAAATCAATTTTAAAACTCAAGAAGTCAGCCATAACCCAAAGAATTAATGTTAGCTTACTGTAAAGATACCTGCATACCCATGTTTATCACAGTACTATTCACAATTATGATTTCATAATTAGGCTAGGTGCTGCTCAATGGATGAATATACACAATGGAGTCATTAAGAAGGATGAAATTATGTCATTTGTTAGAAAATGGAAGGAACTGGAGATCGTCAGGTTAAGTGAAATAAGCCAGTCCCACAGAGATAAGTATCCCACGTTTTCTCTCATTTGGGGAAGTTAAGGGAAACAAAACAAAATGAAACAATCAAGGTCATGAAATTGAAAGTGGACCACTAGAGAAGTGAAAGGGGGAGGCAAAAGGAGGAAGGAGAAGGGGGGGATAAGAAAGAGTAACGGGGAGGTAAATATGTTTAAAGTACATTATATGCACATATGGAGGTGTTGTGATGAAATATTTAATATATGCCAATAAAAATAAATTTAAAAACTCAATGGGTATATTTGCTAGTCTATTAAGTTTAGCTGGAAATTGACTTGGTAAACTAAAAGACAAGTCAGAAGATGTTATAGCACAGAAAAAAAAAGTAAGAAAAAAATAATGAGAAATTAGGATACATGGAGAACAAAATAAAAAGAACTAATGTGCATTTAATCAGAATTCCAAATGGAGCAGAAAAAGAAAATGGACCAGAGGAAATATTGAGAGACAAGGCAGATTTTTCCAAAACTGATGAAAGATATCAATTGTCACATTTAAGAATCTTGAGAATTCCCAAAAGAATAAATCTGCACAAAGATACATTCTAGTTTTAGTTTTACTGCATATTATCAAAGACAAATAGAAAATTTTAAATAGCAGCCAGAGAATGAAGATTTTAACTTCAAAGGAGTAAGAATTTTGATTGTCACCTAACTTTTCAACAGCAATAATAAAACCAGGAGACAGGGGAATAAATGATTCTTCATCATTTATTGGTGATGAAGAAGGAAATAATTATCAATCTAGAAGTTTATGCCCAGCTAAAATATTACATTTTCAGAAAAAAAAGTGAGCGATTTTGCAACTACTTAGTTCTCACTAAAGGAAATTCTAAAAGATAAATTCAAAGCATAAGGAATTTGATTCTAGGTAAAAATTTTGAGATAAAGGAAAAGCAGAGAAAGTGAAAATGCAAGCTGACAGATCAACAGTAACAATCTCTTTTGGAGCCAAAACACATAAAATGGGAACACATAAGTCAGAAAATAGGTAAGTAGAATCAAAGAGTCTCAAACTCCTTATATTTCCCATGAGGAAAATAACAATTAACTTTAGACTTTGCTAAGTTAAGAATATTATCATTTCTAGGGTAACCACTAAAAAGAATAGGAACAGAGTGTATAACTTCCAAGTTAGTAGAGTGGGAAAAACAAGAATGATAAGAAAAATAACTAATCCAAATGAACAAAAGAAAGAAAAGACAGAACAGGCAGGAAAGATGAAAGTCACTGTATACGGTGATAAATTTAACTGAAATATAACAGTAATTATATTAAAAATTTTAAACCCAAGTAAACAGTGCAGGTAAAAGATAAAGTTTGGATTAAAAAGCAAAACTCAATTATATGTTGTTTGTAAGAGACACGCCTGAACCCTAAGACAAACTGAAAGTATAAGATTAGAGAAAGACATAGTATACAAGCAACAATCCAAAGAAAGAGAGTGGGGCCACAAATATAAGACAAAACAAATTCAAAGCAAACAGCCTTTCTAGAAACAAAGATAGTCACTTTATAGCAATGAATTGTTCAACTCACAAAGATACAGAATTTTAAGATTTGTCAGCATAACCTAAACATAGATTAAGAAAACTGATAGAATTATAAGGATAATAAGACAAATTCACCAGCACATAAAAGATTTTAATATATTACTGAGAGAAAAAAGACATCAAAATTCAATAAGGATGCAAAGATTTGAATAATATAATAAGAAAACCTGGCCAAATGAACATGTACAAAATGTTATATCCAATAGCTAAAGAATACAGATTATTTTCAAATATACATGGAACATTTATAAAAATTGACCATATGTTAGATAATAAAGTCTTTTTGTTGTTGTTGCAAAGCTTTATTGAAAGAATAGGCACTGCCAAAGAAAGAGCAGTGGGGGACTGTGTGCATGGCTCAAGCAGTAAGAATGCCTGTCTAGCAAGCACAAAGCCCTAAGTATGAACCCCAGTACCACACACACAAAAAAGAAAATTTTAAATTATTTATGTGGCTTCCATTATATTTCTATTGAAATTATATTGATATGTAGCATATTCTCTGACCATAATGCAATTAAACAGACAAACTAAAACCAAGAACACGAGGAATCTCTAAATACTTAATCATTAGGAAACACATTTCAAAAATAACCCTTGTGGAAGTGGGAATGATAGAACACACCTGTAATTCCACCACACAGGAAGCTGGGGCAGGAGGATCATAAGTTCAAGGCCAACCTGGGCTACTAGTGAGACTGTGTCTCAAAAAACTAAAATCAATCAACCAACCAACCAAACAAACAAACAAAAACCCCATATGTCAAATAAATCAAAATGAAAGTTAGAGAATATTTGAAGTGAATAACAAAATATAGTATAAAATTCTGGGATGCTGCTACATAGAACAAAGTTCAGAGCAGGGGCAAAACCCAGTCCATAGTTCAATTCTTTTTATTTTTGGGGGTGGGAGGGAGTGTGCTTTGCACACTTGCAAAGCAGGCGCTCTACCACTTGAGCCACACCTCCAGTTCATTTTGCTCTGGTTATTTTGGAGATGAGGTTTCACAAACTTTTTGTCCAGGCTAGCTTCATACCACAATCCTCCCTCCAAGTAGCTAGGATTACAGGTGTGAGCCATTGCTCAATTTTGTAAGTAAAAGTTTATCAGGACACAGCCACTTCCATTTATTCATTGCCTGTTGCTGCTTCTGTTCTACTATAGTTTGGGGAGAGATGCCAAGACAACATGTTTACTATCTGCCCTTTATAGGAATAAATTTTTGACTTGAAGGCTCAAGTGTATACATTAGAATAAAGGATATAAAGTAAAAAAGTTAAGCCTCCATATCTAGAAATTTAACAAAGAACAACAAAATATAGGTCTGGTGAAGTGGCTCAAGCAGTAAGGGTGCCTGCCTAGCAAGTGTGAGACCCTGAGTTCAAACCCCAGTACCACCAAAAAGAAAAAAAGGAATAATAATGCCAGGATAACAAGTGTAAATGAGCTGTTCCAGGCAAACCAAAACACTTAGTTTATCGTTCATGTTCACAGACCCCTAAATCACAGTCATAAGCATAAATGCAAAAAATATCCTAAAAAATTAGGATACACAAATTAGCAACATATAAAAATGGTGACAATATTTGGTGATGATGGTGGGTTTATCTAGAGTTACAGATTGTTTTAACATTAGAAAATAAATTTATGTGATTCACCACACTGAAATACTAAAGAAGGCTGGGCATGCTGATCAGGTCTGTAATCTCAGCCACTCAGGAAGTAGAGATCAAGGGTGTGAATCTAGTCCAGGCAAAAAAGTTAGTGAGACCCTCCCATCTAAATTAATAAGCCAGGCATGGTGGTGCATGCCTGTGATCCCTGCCACGCCAGAGGCCATAGATAGGAGGATCAAGTCTGAGGCTAGTCCCAGGCACAACCATGAGACCCTATCTGAAAAATAACCAAAGCTAAAAAGGACTAGGGGCATGGCTCAAGTAGTAGATTGCCTGCCTAGCAAGTGCAAGGCCCTAAATTCAAAACCCAGTACCACCAAGAAAAAAAAAAAAGAAGAAGAAGACTAAAGGAGAAAATGCGTGTGTGCATGTGATCATCTATTATGCTCAGGGGAAAAGCGTTTGATACAATCAACATCCATTCATGATAAAAACTCTTAGCAAACCTAGGAATGGAAGGGAACTTCCTTAATCTGATAAAGTGTATCTGCCATATGCAGAGAGGAAGCAGGCATACTTCATGGTAAAACAATGAAATCTTCCCTCTGAGATCTGTGACAAGACAAGGAGATGTCCTAGCTTGCGTAGTAAGGAAAGAAAAAGAAATAAAAAGCAGGAACAGGACTGGGCTCACACCTATAATCCTAGCTACGCAGTAGGCAGAGATCAGGAGGATTGCAGTTCAGCCAGCCCTAGGCAAATAGTTTCCAAGACCCTATCTCAAAAATACTCAACACAAAACAGGGTTGGTGGAGGGGCTCAAGATGTAGAGAGTCTGCCCAGCAAGTGTGAGGCCCTGAGATCAAGTCCCAGTACCATCACCACACACAAAAAAGTAGAAGCAAATTGTCATTATTTGTGGGTGATATATACATGCAAAATCCAAGAGGATCTATAGAATAGGTTTTAGCATTGTTAAGTGAGTTTAGCAAATTTGCTGGCTATGAAATCAGTCTATACAAATCAATTGCATTTATCTATACCAGAAAAAGACATTCATTAACATCATGTGGTTTTGAAAGATGCTATTTTTAATATTATTCCAAAATACTAAGAACTAAATCTAGCAAAAGATGTATAAGTTCTTAACTGAGAAAAATTC
Source organism: Castor canadensis (assembly GCF_047511655.1). Classification (NCBI taxonomy): domain Eukaryota; kingdom Metazoa; phylum Chordata; class Mammalia; order Rodentia; family Castoridae; genus Castor; species Castor canadensis. The sequence continues at coordinate 62,397,896 of NC_133401.1, read as the reverse complement.
AAACTTCATTGAGAGATATTAAAAAAATAATAAATATGCTATGTTCATGGACTAGAGGTCTCAATATTTTAAAGATACCATTTAACTTAAATTGATTAGTAGAATCATTTAGTCAGATGGGGGAGAAATTAACAAGTTGATTTAAAATTGATATGGATAGAGAATAGCCAAGAAACTCTTGGAGGAAAAAGACAAGATGAGAGAATTTTCTCTAGCAGATACCAAGATGTATTATAAAGTATTTAAGATGATGTAGTAGTTCAAGGAGAGACAATGAAGCAATGGAACAGAATGGAGCCCAGAAAGAGACCCACACCCACGCATATAAGAAGCTTTGAGGTACGATAGACGTAGCAATGCAAATCAGCAGAGAAAGGGCAGTCTTCACAAATGATGCCGGAACAAATGAGTGTTGACTTGGAAACACTTAAATCAGAGCCAACCTCATACAATCCCAGATTGGTTAGAGGTAGCAATATGAAAGGCAAAATCACAAAACTTTTACCTAGCAAAGAAGAAAATCTCACATGGTCTTGAGGGAACAGAAGAAATTCCTAACAGAATACAAAAAGCACTATCCATAAAGAAAAGATTTGACTACATTAAAATTAAGAATTTTGATTCCACCTGTAATCCCAGCTACTAGGAAGGCAGAGATCAAAAGGACTGCCATTTGAGACCAGCCTGGGCAAAAAGTCAGCAAGACCCAATTTCAACCAATACTGCTGAGCGTGGTGATGATCACTGTCCAGGTAGGCCCAGGCATAAACACGAGACCCTATTCCAAAAATTAAAAAACATGGTTCAAGTGGTAGAGCACCTGCCTAGTAAACGTGTAGCAAAAAAAATAAGCAGAGTGGGAAAATATATTTGCAACATATAATCCAGAGAATTTTAGTATCCAGAATAATGAAAGAATTCCTACAAATAAGAAAATTGCAGACAATTTTATAGAAAGCCTGGCAGAAGATTGAACAAAATGGAGGGAAATCCAAAAAGTCAATAAATGTATGAAAAGCTTCTCAACATCACAGGTAATCAGGACAAGGCAAATGTAAGCCACAATTTGATATCATTCACACCCACTGGATTGGCATAAATAAAAATAATTTGATAATTTCAGGTAACTTTACATGCTGAGAAAGATACGGAGCAAGAAGAATTCTCAAATGCTGCTCATGGGAGTACAAATTGTACAAGTTTGTGAAATTGCTTAACATTACCCAGTAAAATTGAACATATTCTGTGGTCCAGCAAGTCCACTCCTGTGTGTATATGTGCGTGTGCTTGTGTGTATCTATGCATATACACACTTATAACCACAAATTCAGTGGCTTAAAATAAACACAAACTTATTATCTTACAGTCCTAAAGGTGAGAAGTCTTAAAATCGTAGCATTGGTATGGCTGCATTCCTATTAGTAAAATCTGTTTCTTTCACTTTGCTGCTTCTAGAAACCTCCTGCATTCCTTGACTTGTGGCCTCTTCCTCTAACTTTGAGGCAAACAATGTAACATTTTCAAATCACCTCCCTTCCCTCCCCCAACCTCTGCTTCCATTATCATGTCTTCTTCTCTAGGATCTGATCTTCCTAATTCACCCTTATAAGGATATTCTTGATAATTCAAAATTCATAACTTCATGCAAAAGTCCCTTTTGCATGTAAGACAGCAAATTCCCAGGTTCCAGGGATTAAGATGTGAACACCTTTGATGATGGGGCCATTATTCCATCGAATGAACATGTGAAAATTTACTCACACAGGTATGCACCAGAATAATGTTAGTTAGTATTAAAATTGTTTAAAAAGGGGACTGAAGGCATGGCTCAAGTGGTACAGTGCCTTGTCTAGCAAACACAAAGCCCAGTACCATCAAAAAAATGTTTAAAAAGGGGGAAAGAGGATAAGAAAGAATAATAGAGGGTTGAATTTGATCAAAATAAATTATATGCATGTATGGAAATTAATATATACTGTTAAAAATTCTTAAAGGGCTGGGTGTGGGGGTGTGGTGGTTTCTGCCTGTAATCCCAACTACTCAAAAGGCAAAGGTTGGAGATTTGTGGTTTGAGGCTAGAACAGGCAAAAAGTTTAGCAAGATCTCATTTCAACAAAATAAGTCAAGTACAGTGGTACAAAGCTGTAATCTCAGTTACCTGAAGCATAGGTAGAAGGATCATGGTTTCAGGCTGACCTGGACAAAAAGCATGAGCCCTATCTAAAAAATAACTAAAACAAAAAAAGGGCTGGGCATGGCTCACGTGATAGAGCACTTGTGCAGTACAAGACCCCGAGTTCAAACCTGGCACCACAAAAACCAAAAAGAGTAAGACAAAACAAACAAACAAACAAACAAAAAACTCTGCTTGATAGCAGAATGTAAACAGAGTCAATGAATTTAGAAAAAAAATTAAAAGTCCAGGTTGACTCTGCTGTTTAGGAACACACATGGATGATGAAACTACAATGAAAACCAAGGAAGTGACCATCATAAAAGACAGGCCAGGCCCCCACTAAGCTGGACAGGATCAAGATCACAGAGCAAGAGTGTGGAGCTATCTGGAGGTTTGGTAATGTTCTGGGTTTTTTTGACCCAAGCATTGATTAATAGGGTTATTGTTTTACAATTACTTGATAACTTGTGCACACATATTTTCTGTATGTGTGTTATATTTTATATTTTTAAATGTAAAAAATAAGCAACACAGGCCAGGTTTTCAAAGTAAGATATGGAAAACAACCACTGGAGAGGTTAGGACAACAACAATGGCCAAGATCAGAGAGAAACCCGTCAGCTCCAAATCCACCTCCCACCTCGTGGCTCTGTTGACCTGGGCACCTGGACAGAAATTAAGTGTGGTCATTCCAGGACATGGGCTCTTAATGGTGGCTAAGACCTCATCCTGTCCTCAGTGGAGCACATTCAGTGGCATGACAAGAATGTGACTCCATAGATAATCTGAAAATGTTTTTAGAGTTGAAAAAGTCCCTTGCAAGTCTGTGAGACCCAATACATCCAAGGAAATGCTTGGAAAACATTAGCGCTATAGCCAAGCAAATGTTCCAAACTCAACTTCAAGTTGAAAGTTAGTCCCTTAGGAAGTTAAATGCAAGGCTCTGAGTGCAGAGGGAGAACCAGCCAAGCAGGGGTGCACAGAGCTCCCTAAGGTGACCAGCTTAACCTTGCCTGGAATAGTCCTGTTTTGTTTTAAAATTGAAAGTCCTTTGTACTGGAGACCCACCCAGACAAATCTCCTGTATACCAAGTCTTCCTGGGGTCTACAACAGAAATGTCACGGATGATAGGAGAAATAACTTAATGTTAACAACACAATGGGATAACTATGATTGACAACAATTAATTGTAGTTTTTAACAAATAGTATTTTTAATGCTCTCCACACAAGAAACGAGAAATGTTTAAGTTGATGGATATGCCAGTTACTCGATTTTTTTCATTACTCATTGTACACACATACTGAAATATCACAGTGTACTCCAGAAATACATACAATTATTATTTGCCAATTATCAGGTTTTTTTAAAGGTGCCTCTGGATTGAGGGCAAATGCAGCAATATGGTTGGACTTGGATCACAAGACAAGGGGAGAGCACATATGGGAGATATAGGAATAGGTAGAAAACCCACAACATGAAAGCGTTTGATGTCCCCACTCCAGAGGAACTAATGCAGAAACCTTAAAACGACAGAGGTTATCATGAGCAGGGGATCAGGAACCAATGAAAAGATCAGTTAGAGTTGAATCAACATGGGCCGTAACACATGGGTACACGAAAGCAATAGTAGGAATCTCTCTGTATGGCTATCCTTAACTCAACTAGCAAAAACGCTTTGTCTTTGATAAGGGCAGAATGGGACCTGCCTGGAACTGGGAGGGAGGAGGGGAAGGGTGGAGGAGGGGGGCAGGGTGGAGAAATGACCCAAATAATGTATGCACATGTGCATAAATGAAAAAAAAATAAATAAAATAAAGATGTCTCTGGGTGCCTGCAGGGTACACACACACACACACACACACACACACACACACACAGAGTGAGTGGTAAATCCCAATAATCAGAGACAGAAAATAGAGCCATGCAAACTAAAAGACAGTGATAACTGAAGACTTTCTGCTAGCACAGGAGGTGCCTTTGCATGACTGAGAAAAAGGCATGTCTCTGGACAGATGAATTACAGAAAGATGCATTTTCCCCTGGTTGATGTACCCTTGTGCTTGGCTTGTGATTCAAGGTCTGGGTTTCTACCCTCACCCTCTCAAAGCTCAAAGTCCTTTGCCCTGCTGGCTGTCTGGGATGAGTGGGCGGTACTCTCTGAGAGCTCTCAGTAGGGACTTTAGTACATGTCCTGGACCTCATGTCCCAGAGCCCTGAAGCCACCTGAACTTTTCCTCAGGAGGGGGCTTATAGGGCCCCGGGCATTTTCAAGGGCCTGCTTCTTTGCCCCAGAAACAGGTCTGTAGAAAGCACAGCTCTTACAAGGAGGAACAGTGAGACCAACCCTGTGTGCTCAGGCTTGCATCATGCAGCCCTGTGTCCTCCAGACCTCTGGGCCCCTCTGTCCCTTAAGCCCAACTACACATAACCCAAGGCTGCTGGGACCAGACAGCACTTCTATGATCCAGGACTCTGTTGCCCCCTCTTTCTCTGATTGCTACTCAGAGGTCTGGGCATTTCTGCTCTGGCCTGCTTATCACACTTCACCAGCAGCTGGAACTCATAGCTACCACTACATGGACTGGACACCAAGGAGTACTGAATGGCATCACTCCCACACACACAATGCCTGAGCCAGGTCTCCAGGCATGAGCTGAGCTGGGCCTTCCCTGGGAGCCTGAGTAAACAGATCCAGGCTCTCTAAAGGAAGCAACCTCTGGTGCCTCTTAAACTGAATCCTGATGAAGGAGCAAGTCTGGGAGAAGGGCTTTCTCTGCAGGAGCTAAAGAGCTCCCAAAAGAAGTATGCATGCTGATTAGAGATTAAGCAGCTTCCAGGGGCATCTACTCTAACAGGAATAGAATTTTACCACACCTGACAGATCTTCTGTGGAATAGGTTAGACCAACTCAGGGCATCTGAACTGGAAGGTGAGTGTGTGGAGATAATTGGCTTTGAGTAAACGCAACTTCAGCAGGAGTGGCGTGTACCTAGTCTAGGATGTTCTAAACCTGCACTGGGTTATGAGACACCTGGAAGGAGGAGGAACACTCATGCCACCTCTGGCTTTTTTTCCCACATCACTACCTCCCAGTCTCTTTCTGGAATAGTCAGCTCTCTCTCACTGGGACAAAATACCTGAGAACTTAAAGGAGGAAAGGCCTATTTTGGCTCATAGTTTCAGAAGTTCCAGTTCATGGTTATTTGACCCTGTCACTTTGGACAGAATGTCATGTCAGTGAGCGTGTGGTAGAACAGAGCTGCTCACATCATGGCAGCTGGCTGTGGGATCCCAATATCCCCTTCAAGAGCATTACCTCTCCATGACCTAACTTCCTCCCGATGGACTTCACCTTTTAAAGGTTTCACCACCTCCCAATAATGCCAGACTGTCCACCAAGCCTCAAAATGTGAACCTTTAGGGACTCTGAAGATCCAAACCATAACATTCCCTAACTCTTTTCCCTAACCCTGGTCAACTTCTTGGGCAGATTCCCAACTCTTGAGTCACTTTACACTGTAAGAGAAAATCCAGCACAGCTCAGAGCCTCTCAGCCCCTTTTCCAATGTGATGCCCTTCTCTTCTTCTCCCCACGTATGTTAGATTTTTGTTGCTGTGACAAATACCTGAGAGAAACACCTTAAAGGAGGAAAGGACTTATTTCAGCTCATGGTTTCAGAGGTTTCAATCCATGGTCAGCTGCTTCTACTGCTTATGGGCTTGTGGCAAGGCAGAAACATCATGGAGGAAAAGCATGGCAAAGCAAAGATATTTACCTTATGGTGACCAAGAGGTAAAGAGGAATTCAGGAAGGGGCCAGGGTCAGGTTACATCCTTCAAAGGCATACCCCAGCAACCCACTCCTGCAACCAGGTCCCACCTTTCACAGTTCTACCACCTCCCAATAGTGTGTTCGACTTTTGAATGGATTAAACCATTGATTAGATCAGAGCCCTCATGATCTAATCATCTCTGGAAATGCCCTGGCAAACACACCCAGAAGTGTGCTTTACCAGCCTCTTAGGTGTCTCTCAATCCAAATAAGTTGACAATCAAGATTCATCATAATACCAGGACTGGCTAGCTCTTTCCAGAGAGCTGAGATAGTAGGGTTGGGGGAGGGTATGGGCTGATCTTTCTCATTTCTCCTCTCTCTGCAGGATCCTTTCTTCGTTGATAAACTGGGGTAGGGAGGAGGATAGAAAGAGACCCCTGTCTCTCATATAACAGGTACTATTGTCATCCTTTTATCTGTGTATTTTGGGGATGGCCTTTCTGTGGTAGCTAGATCCCCACCTGGGGCATGTGTATTCAGCCTTTAGGATTCCCCATAAAGACAGGGAGGTACCACCCTACTTCACAATTCCCCCATTGAGGGAAACTCCTTGCTCCACCCCCTTTTTCCAGTCCCTGTGATTATCGTACAGCCTCTTGCCTGGCATTTCATTGATGGTGCCAGCCTTTCTAATATCCAAGTGTCCACTTGTCCATATGTCCTTTTCTCACCAAACTGTGGGAGAGTAGAAGGCTTTAAGGCCTTCTGTCTTGAGTTTTTTCCTTGGCTCAGAGAGGCACAGGGTTGCGTACCCCTTGTCTTTTCCAGAATAATAGGTCAGATCCTACTCAACATCCTGTTCCATTATCTTGAGGGGGTAGTTTAGAACAAGCAAATGGCACCTAGGTGACAGGGAACATGGAAGAAGTCATCACTGAAATTTCTTAGTGTCTATTAGGGTTGCTTTATATAGAGTCATGTGGGAATGTTTTGGCATACAAAAGAATACAGTATAGTTCAAGTTGTTTGGTATGGGATTCTACGAACTAGAGGTATGAATCCAGGGTATAGCTCCCAGAGTTGGAGGAGGGCAGGAGGGATGAAAGAGAATGGAAGTCTTCAATAGGAGTGAAGAAGTTTGGCAGGCCAGGATCCCAAAATGAAAAGGACTAATTGTTCCCTCGATTAGAAGGAGCCCTATAAACAAAAAAACAAAACAACAACAACAACAAAAGAAGCAGCCCTATGAATCCCCTGTGGGAACTTACATGGGAAGAAAACCAAGTTATGATTCTCCTGGGGCCTGATACAAGTGGACCATCCGTAAGTCACTAGAGAAACAACAGCAGAGGTGAGTCCAGAAAACTGCTTGGACAGCTGTGAAAGGCAGGATCTGGAAGCTGTAGTGGAAATGCAGGTGGCCAGGCCTGGACCATGATGGGTGTTACCAAAGAGACAATGAGAAGAGGGTGGAGCCAGGAGATCTTTTTTTGAGTAATTTGCTCAGCTGGGCACGAGAACTACCTTGATGGTACTGCTAAGCTGGCTGGGAGCCCTGAGCTGACTACTGTAGTGACAAAACCAGGCAATGTGGTCAGGGCCACCAGCGGAAGCACGACTGAGGTCATGGACAGACATGTGATGCTATGGAGAGGGTGGTAGTGGAGCTTGTCATAATGAGTCCTGCCAGTGGTGGGCACCCCAGAAAATTCCGCCAGGTCTGTGTGGGTGAGTGATGAGGAGCAGACACAGACCTCCAGTTGGACTAGGCCCCAAGAGGCAGGACTTCTGACACTATGCCCATCTTGTGGGGACTAGCCAGGCCTGAAATAATCTGTCAGATGAGGCCCAAGAGACACTGTATCTTCCAACACCTCGGTGCTACAGCCCCTGGGGAGCATTTCTGTCTACACTGGCAGGGCTTACTTCATACAGACCACAGTAAAGAGCACGTGCACTCAGGGGTTTCCTGATAGCAATCAGCCAGCCTGTGGAGGAGCCTTCCCTGGGCCTGAGCCTTGGCTGGGCTGACGCAAATGCCAGGAGTGGAATCACTGTCTTCAGGGGGCCCAAAGCCTCCTCTGGAGAGTTGGTGGGACTGTGCCCTACAAGAAAGGGAAGTGGGTTCCTGTGATTTTATCCAAAGAGGTTCTTGTGGAGTCACAGCAGACCTCAAAAGAGACTCCTAGGAAGACTCAGGCTCTGGTTTGTTCTGAAAGGAGATTTTAGAAGGTGCAGGTACCCAGTTGCCCCCAGTGAATGAATGCAGCTGGGCAGTCTCCTCTTAATCACATTTGCTTTCAGGAGGAAGGCTCTTCATTCCTTCTGGTTCCTTGAAGGGGCAGCAGGTGTTAGGTGGTATTCAAAGGGCTTCCCAGGGGGCCAGGCATACCACCTCCTGTATACCTCCAGGCCCATTCCTGCCTCCTCCACTTGTCTTGTCCATCAGAGGCCAAAGTTCTCCCAACCTCCTCATCCTCTGGCACCAGGCTATCAGCACCTCAGGGTCATCCTCAGAAATCAGTTCAAGCCATCTAGGCCCACCTCCCCTGACCCCATCTCCCTAAGCCCTTGGGAGCTGACCTTGCCTTATACCTCATAGGGAACACAGCAGAGCTGTGGCATATTCCCATTCAGGTGGATGGGGCTTCCCAGGTGACCTTTCCCCGAGGATATGTGACACCTAGTGGTGGAGCCCTCCTGTGTTGGCCCGCCATTCAGCAATCTTATACACCCCCAGTTGGTCTCCAGCAAATACTCAAGCCACCCCATCTGGAAAAGTCCTTGACTCTTCTAGCTGTCCCTGTGTCTCTCCTTTCCTTCAGAACAATACTCCAAAGACTCCTCCATTCATCCTCTTTCCCACCCTTGCTTACTCTTCAGCCCAATACCACTGGCTTCTGTCCTACTACACACTGAAAGTGCTCCCCCAGGAGCCCCCTGGACCTCCCTGTCTATATCCCAGTGGCTGTGTCTTATCTTTGCCCTACTGTCCCCTCCTGCCATGCTGCATGTCCCTTTCCATGCTACCAAGGGAGATCTCAGACTCTGGGGGTAGAGCAACCTTCTCACATTCAGCCCTGGCAGTGTATCTTCCTCTAGCTCAGCTTCTGTGAGCCTTGGTGTTCTCCTGTGTCCCATGGGAGTAACAATGGTACTGCCTCACAGACCGGTTGTGAGGATGAAGTCAGCTAACTCATGAGAAGACTGCACTCTTGGCACTTGATAAGTGCTGTTCAGCAGACTAACATCAGCATGAGAGCCCTTAGCAAAGTCCACCTCTCTCCATTCCCACTGGAGTCCACCTAGTCTAGCCTCCCCACCATCTCTGGTCCAGAGGACTCCTGCAGCCCCCTCACTGGTCACTTGCTGTCCTGATCCTTCAGCTTTGCCAAGCTAGAGTGAGCTTTCCGGAACCTACACCCCACTATACCCTCGCCTGGCTGAAAACCCCATGAGCATTCCAATGCCCCTGCCAGGATGCCTCAGCCCTTTCTCCTTTAATAAATTTCATAATTATTTTAGTTATTTATTTTAAAATTATTATTATTATTATAACAGGTGCTTAGAAACTGCATTGGCTAAAAACCACTGACTCCTTATTTAACTGGACTCAGACAGATATGAAATGGAGGCAGGGAGGACAAGCTTTTGATGCTATCTGTCTTTGCTCTGAACAGTCCCCTTGCAGCCACCTTGGAATCCAGGGATGACAGGACTGATCAGTAATGTGTTGGAAGTTGAATCCATGCCCCAGGCTCCATCTGACCAGTCCTGAGAAGTTGATGGACCAACCACACCATACCCCTAGCCTAGAACTCGTTACATTATTTGTTTTGGAGACAGGGTCTCACTATGCTGCCCAGGCTTGCTTGAACTCCTAGGCTCAAGCAATCCCTCAGCCTCTGAGCCGCTGGGGTTACAGACATGAACCAGTATGTCCAGTTTGTAATTTTTTTTGGTGGTACCGGGATTTGAATACAGGGCTTCACGCTTGCTAGGCAGGCAGTCTACCACAAGAGCCACTCCACCAGCCCTGTTTTTGTTTTGTTTTGTGCGTCATGTGTGTGTGTGTGTGTGTGTGTGTGTGTGTGTTGGGTATTTTCAAGATAGAGTCTCATGACTCTATTAAGCAGCAAGTGCTTAATAAAAGTTTGTTGAATGGATTGTGCCTCCTGGGACCCCATGGTACTGTGGCTCCTGCATGTTGCCCTATGAGACTCCCCTTGGTTTTGGAGGATGTTCTGGTCCATCCCAAGGCACCTTCCGGTGCAGGGCCTGGACCCTGGCTGAGCCAGGAGCATGCTGGTTATGGTCATTATTCCCATTTATTGCCCTGTCACAGCCTCTTGCTTCACACCTGTCTCCTCTGTAGCCACATCCTGGTCCTTGTCTTCACCAGATCTTCTCCTTCTATGAAGTCTGAAGCACTCAAATTCCCCTACGTCAGCTTAACCTGCTATCCTTCATCTCCCCACGCTGACCGCCTCACACCACAGCCCAACCCAAACCCTGGCCTCTCCATCCTATCTCTGCTTCCCCAAGCCCCAACCCAGTCATCACAAAGAACTCTTCCCATCCCCCTCTCTTGTGCCAGGGCCTGCCAACACACCCAATAGGAGACCACCTCTTCCTTTGGGGCTGTCCCCTGGGCCCCTACTTCCTAGCTTTCTGTTTCCTCTCTGGCTGTGACTTCTCTGGTCCTTTGTGGAGTCCCTATGGTTTATCCCTGTTCTCCTCTTACCTCTGCAGACTCTGTCCCCGCTGCTCTGTGCTCCAGACCCCAGCAAAACAACTCCCTCCTGTCCATCACTGTCCTAGTGTCCTAAGGCCCAGCCTTAAACCAGGCTGTCACCCTACCCTCTCCTATTTTCCCTTGCCCTCACCCATTACCAATTCTACCTTCTAAACCTCCCAGGCCAGACCCTACCAAGATTCCAGTGAGTGCCTCAAGGGCCACCTCTATCCTCAGTTCCCAGAACACAGTGATCCGTGCTGCCAGAGGGATGGCTCAGTGCCTACAGTCAGGCTTCCTGCAGATGCTAAGTCCACACAATGCAGCACAATGCTGTGCTGCTATCAGAACAATGAAAGAGTGGGCTCCTGGTGCTTAAGCTCCACCTGCCATCTACTAGGAACAAGGGTCCAGGAGAAGCTGCCCAAAGCCCAAGGGGCAAACCTTTGGGGGCTTAAGCACCATAACTCAGCACTGGGAGGAGTGTCTGGAGATGCACTCCGAGAGGGCTGTATGACAGCTGCCAGAAAAATTCTTGACTGTTCCAGTGAGCCTTCACCTGGCCACCCAAAAGGACTAGGCAGCCAATCCTAGGCAAGGTGAGCAGTGAGGGTCAGAGGCCTTTGCCGGGGATGGCAGGATGAGGTCTCACTGAACAGGAGGCCTAGGCCAGCTCAGTGTCAGGCTGCCCCCACCTGTCAGAGGGTCCTCTCACCTGTGCCCATCTCTATTTTCCTCAAGAAGAGGACTACACACCCTTTTTCCCATTTCGCTGATTTCGAAAACTAGAAAGTGATGAATAAGTTTGTGGTTTTCTATGGAGGTTCCATGTCAGATAAAGATCCTTCCGATGTCCTCCTCCCACACCCCCCTTGCCCTGGGTTGTGAGCACACATATAAGGCACAGGCTGTGGCGGACACTTCAGAACCCCCACGAAGGACCGGAACAAGACAGAATGCATCCTACCAGCCCCAAGGCAAGCAGCCTTCCCACCCTGCTCCTGCTTCTACTTCTGTTCCATCATGGGCTCCAGGCTCCCACCAAATCCCAAACTACCACCTGGCCACCCTCCAACTCAACATTGAACTGCAGTGCACTGATCAGTGAAATTAAAGACATGCTAAAGAACACATCAGCAGCAGGAGTGAGTAGTTCAGATGAGGTTGGCCTGGGACAGGTTGGCTCTGGCCAGACCTCAGGCCAACAAATCTCACAGCATTTTCTCCTGTGTCCCAACAGGACTCCATCGACATCGAATACCAAGAACACCTGATGGTAAGAGCTTTGCCCGCACTTGGGCCTGCCTGAGTCCCAATCTACCTTCTGCCTGGGTGACCTCAGCCATGTCACTCCACCCTGCCTAACCTTTGTTTCTTCATCTGTAAAACAGCGCTAGTCTCAGTGGGGTGATGTGAGAATCAAATGATGCAATGTGCATAGTGCTCCCAGGCTAGTTCATGGTCCCAGCCATAGCTAGAATAATGAAAGCTATTTTCTAGATTTCGAACTGAAAAGGCAGCTGTCAGTGAACAATACCAAAGGCCTCCCACTCAGTTTCTGCAGCGCAGCCCCTGAACTGGCAGACTAAAATTTCCCCCATGAATGTTCCTGCTGCTTTTCTTTCCCTTAGAAAACTGAGTTGGTGTTTTCTACCTTGCCAATCCTGGGCTTTATCATCTGCAGTTATTCCCTACAACTCCATGATGGTGTCTCACCTTTGCTTGGTGTATCTTGTGTCAAACGTGGAGTGAGGTCTTTCCTGAGTTTATTGGCTGTTTGTTTTCCCCATTGTTGGGGTGCTCACAGTTCACATGCTGTACCTATCTCCTTGCTGAGGTCCTTGTGATTTTCTTCCTGACTTCTAGAAGTTCTTAGTTCAGTTAAGGCATCAACCTTAATACCTGGCTCTGCCTTTTCCAGAGCTTCTTTTTGGAGATTCATTTTCCCCAAGTACAGAAGGGGCTGGAGACTTGGTGCTTGTGGGGGAAGCAGGCCCTGCTTGGGGTGTGTATTCATTTCTAGGCCTGTGCCCTCTAGGACAACTCAGGCACCTGCCTGGGGCAAGAAGGGGACCTAGGATGACCAAGGATGCCCCTGATATCAGGCTCAGAAGTCTGTGGGCACATGGGCAGACTGGCCCTAAGAAGGAAATTTCCCAACTCCCAGCTCTTACCTGGATTCTTTGTCCTTTTAGAATAAGACTCTTCTGAGGTTAAATCTGTGTGCCTTCCTAAAAGCTGGAGAAACACTGAAGAATTTCCAGAACATAGAGAAAATCAGTAAAAATCTTAAGGTGTGTGAAGCTGTCGAGGGTTTGGGTGACCTCTGCCTTGGCCTCTGGGGAGGAGGGTAGCAGTGTCTGCTCCTTTAAAGAGAGAATCTCTGATTGGCTGCTTTGGTCTCTCTCCCCACAGGAACTTGAGCGATGCCTGCAGGAGGCCACGGCCATCCCCGAAGTAAGCTTGTCCTTCCAGATGTCCTTGTAGGTAGTACCTTCAGCCATGACCCCCTAACAACTTACACTCCTCTAATACCATCATCCTGGCTTCTTCACAGGCAGAACCCATCTTCATTGAGGACGGTGACTTGAATGACTTCCAAAAGAAACTGCAGTTCTTTGTAGGCTTCCTTACTGGAAAGCAAGGGGTGACACTGAGCCCCAGACCCTCTAATCTGATGTCCAGCTCTGCCCCCGGTGGGCCTTCTTCCCATGGGACTGTGGAATGTTGGAAATTGCAGAGCAGCTGAAGCTTCTGGATATCTCTCCCACAGTCCATGGCCTGAAGGATTTTATTTTCTCTTGTGGCATCAGATGACTCATTAATTTATCTAATTTCTGAAATGTGGATCTCCCATTTGGCCTTGTGCAATTATGCTCTCATTTTAATCCTCATTGAGGCTATTTATTTATGTATCTATTTATTTATTTATTATCTTTTGCAACCTGAAGTGTATTTATTTTAGTAGAGGAACCATGTCTTGCTACTTCTGGAAAAAAAAAGATTCTAAGGGGGACTGGGGGGGGGGTATGTTCATTTGTTCCTTGGGCTTTAAACAGGTTTCTAGGCATATGTGAAAATAAAACAGACTCTGAACAAAATGCTTTGATGCCAGTGTCTTAGTTTGAGTTCTGTCTTGGTGATCATTCTAGATGAGACTTGTGTGCTATGCCTTTCAGTGCACTGGGCTTCAGTGCATTCAGGTGAGCACATTCCCACATGGCCCTCCAGCCACCCCCATGCCCAGAGAGGTGACCAACTCAAGCAATCACAAGTGGCCACAGAAATCTTACCATGTTGCAGGGACTGTTCCAGGCATTTTATCTGTGCTAACTAACTTATTCATCAGACCATACAAGAATGCGTTATTTCTGTCTTATGGAAATAGTGAGGTTAAGTGTAGCTAAGCAACTTGCCTGAGTACACACAGCTTGTAAATGGTACATGTGGGACTTGGCTCAGGCTGAGGCCCTGGAGTACTAGAATCCAGTGGAATGTCTCCATCTATTGGTTGTGTTAGAAACTGCAACAGCATCCCAAACTACAAGCAATAAACATGACCTGAGCCCCCAGAGGGCAATAAACAGGGGATACAGGCCATCCAGACAGGGAGACTTCATTCCTTTTAGGGAGTTTCCACCTGTGCCTGGCCCTCTAGCTTCTCTTGTCTGATGATGTGGAAGCTCCCTGCAGGCCTCACTGCCACCAGACTGGCCCTAGAACACATACTCTGGCAGTCTGTGGCCTACTGAGGAGCCAAATTGAGTTTTAAAAAATGCAACTCTAACCATGTTGGTCTGATAATTAATCCCTCAGCCCTCAGGATCTATTGGGCCTTGCCAACATGTACAGCTTCTTAGGATAGCACATAGGGCCTGTTCCCATTTCTCATACAGCTACCAACCTCAGGTGAACCATGTATCTTTGTTCATACCTCTAACCCTTCACCTACCCTCAGCTCGGCCAGGCGTGCCTTTACCCTGGTTTGGCATGATCAGGTCCTGCGTTAGAGACTAGCTCGAGGACTGCCTGCCTCTAGGGTTTCCACACTGACCCATGACAGGGCTTTTCTCTGAAAGGGAGAGTAAGCAGGGACCCACCAGGACAGGCATGAGGCCCTGAGGTGGCACAGACCGGCCTGGGACATCACTGAGTGTGCTTCAGCCTCTGCCTCCCTCTATGTCTCCCTTGCACCTCACCTGGAGCGCCTTCTTCAGTGTGAGGGAGCAGGTTCAAAGGGCAGAGTAAGTCTTCCTTGGTCACTGTGTTGAGGGACTGCATCATCTTCCCTCTGTGGATCTCACAAATGCTTGGAGTGCTGACACTAGACACCAAGGCCTATCCTCATTCTTTTTTTCCAAGATAATCAATTCCTCCCCTGGGGTTATAAGTAAGGAACAGCTTGAATGGGAAAGAAGGTGGTAAGAGGTTCATCTGCTACTTGCTCAGAAATGTATCCCTCTACATTCCTCCTCCTAATAAACCTGTATGTTCCCAAAGAGATAGCCCTTTTTTTTTTGCCTCCCTCCTCCTCACCTCAGCCTGGCTCACTGAAGACCCAGTGAGGGCTGAGGGAATATCTATGTTTGGATGTGACCCAAGGAGGCACTGGAGATGCTGCTACAGTTTCTGACAAGACCACCAGAGGGAGGTGTGCCCCTAGTCTCTGGTTGCACAGGGGCTCTGGAGTGAGGCCGGCCTAAGAGATGCCAAGAGAAGCTGGTATCTAGACAGGTTTCCCAAGTCTCCTGTGCACCCACTCACCCTCCCTTCCACACCACACCTAGTGGCTGCTCCTATTTGCATCCTGCCTGAAGCAGCATTTGTGCCCCACTCCATGTTCTCAAGATGAGTCACTGCTTGTCACGTTTTCACTGGAAGGTGGTCAGCAGTTCTGCTACCCTCAGCCCCATGGCCTGTCCTGCCATACTTCTCCCATGCCTGGCCCTCAGGGGGCCCACAGGTGAGCTGGGGCCAGTTCATCCTGGCTCACAGAGCCAATTGTTAAATATAAATACATAAATAAATAAATATGTAGATAGATGGATGGCTAGGTAGATAAATAAATAATGGCCAGCCAATTATCCATTATCTGTAGCTTGACATTAAGCATGGCGGGAGTATTCACACCATGGAAATTGGCAAGCACCTCACAGCAGACTTTTTCCCTGGCTCACCTGAGGTCTGTGCAGGCAGCCAGCAGTTCAGTGTTTTGCTGTTACCTACCTAGTCACCTTGGCCCCCTCCAGGGCTCTATATTGTATCTCTTAGTCCTTGGTCTTAGCGCCACACATTTCTCACTACAGGGAGCATGGCACTATGTTTTCCCAATGCCTTATGGCTGATAGTCAGTACACATTCGCTTGAACACCTATGTGACAGGCCCTCTAGTGGACACTGAGGGTATGGTAATGAACTAGAGAGAAGATGATTGGGGAGGTGGTTTGGGAAAGTCGCTCTGAGGAAATGACATATAGGTTGAGACCTAAATGACAAGAAGGTGACAGCCATGTGGCAATTAGAGGAAAAGGGCTCTGAACAGAGGGAACAAGAGTATAAAAAGACCTATGAAGGGAGTGAAGACCCTGTGCGGGAAGATCAGCAGGAGTTGGGAGGACGTCAGATAGACAAGACCCATGGCAGAAGTGGGAAAGGTAGGTGGAGATGACATGCCTTTTCAGATATTCTGGGGGCTTATCATTATCCCCTTGAGTTGTCCAGCCTGCAGCCTGGAGCCAGGCTGTGGTCAGGGATGACAGTGGGTCCCACCTCCTCAGCTTACTTTTGACTTCAAACATCAGACCCTGTTTGGACCCAGCACAGCCTGGCCTAAACAGAGCCCTGGGATGGAGCCCAGAGCCAAGTGGTGCCTTGATCTTGTACCTTTCAGCCTCCAGAACTGTGAGAAATAAGTTTCTGTTGTTTATGGTAATTTGTTACAGTGGCCCAAACAAACTGGCACTTTGTCATGCTCAGCCACATGCAGGGAGGGGGATGTTGACACCCTGATCCAGCAGGAAGCAAAGGGTGCTCCCATCTCTTTGCAGCTGCCAGTTTTATCCTACTTCCCTTGCACCAGGTATATAAGTCAAGTTGGCACCAGGGGGCAGCAAAACCACATCATGAATTCCAGGATGGCTGTTGAAGGCTGTAGTACCCACCTTCCCACATCCCAAGGGCCTCTTTAAGAAAACAGATTACACCAGGAATTTGATTTTTTATTTTAACTTAAAAATTCAGCTTTTCATTGGTATAACAAGATGGTAAAGCATATTATATCTTTCTGCATTTTGGAAATGCAGAAAAAATAGAGCAAAAAGAAAATTGCCAAAAAAGCAAGGAAGGTAGAACCAGAGAGGGCCAGCCAACCTCACTTCATGATGGGAACTTTCCCACTCCTTATCACCCTGGCCTTGAACCCCATTTTAAACAGTGAAGTAAATGCTTGAGGACCCTCCAAGCTTCCCCACGCTGGGGCCGGAGTTGGCAAAACACTGGTCAGGTCTTTTGGGGCCTCATGACTATGTCCAGTTGAGTGGCACAGTGCAGACTGAATGGATAAATGGATGGATGAGTGTAGATCCTGTCAAAGGTTCCTCCCACTGGGAAGGATGCACAGAGAGCATGAGAGAGGAGTGGAAGTACATCAGGTAGGGTACAGGGGAGGGGGCAGGGAGGAGTTGGGCAAATGGCACTGGGAAACAAAGGCATGGAGGTCTAACAGTGTAAACTGAAGCAAGGAATAGTCTTAACCAGCTGAACAATCTAGTATGGCTGGATGCCAGGTAACCAAGGCACAGGCAGGATCCTTGGTCACTGCTTTTGCCCCTGGAGCCCAGCTACCCAAATCTCCTTGGGTGTTAGCTAGTCCCTTCCTTCCATTTCTTCTTGCCTCAACCCAGGCCAGTCCAGCCAGGGCAGCCACTATGGAGATGATGAGCCTGGAAGACCAAGCCTACACAGGAAGAGGAAGGTTAGGATTGGGGCATGCTAGGTGCTATGTTTTATACCAATAGGAACGATCCAGAGAAAATAGAGAGAGATGCTGAAAGAAACAGATCCTCAGGCCCAGGAAGCTGAGGGGACAGGTGGCTGGAAAGAGAGAGGCAGAGGTGGTAAGGGCCAGAGAGAAAGGTATAGTGAGTTCTCACCAGGTGAGTGGGGGCTCATTTTTTGCCTTGAAATTCTTGAGTCAGGTCCATGGAGGTGAAGATAGATTGTGAAGTTGCTGCTGCCCTCCTAGACCAAGAATGGACTCAGAGAATCCCCCAAATGACCTGAAAAAGTCCAGGATTTCCCCCACTGCACAGATGGATGGACTCAGGCACAGAGAAATTAAGGAAATGTGACTGTCAAGCCTCTGAATCCTTAAGCAACACTGCCTTCCACTAATGCTCACTGAGGCCCAGGAACCCTTTCATCTGACCCAGGGCCTCTTGGGGTCTCTCCCTCCCTGAACTTGGGCCTCCACTGGTGCCACAAAGCTCCACAGCCTCCTGGTTCCAAATGAGAGTGAGATAGCACTGCTACCTCAGCTCCTCCTCCATTCACCCAACCACTCCCACGTTTACTCCAAACCTCTACAAACCCATCTGTCCTCTCCTCCTCCCACCCAGCACCATCTCCACAACACATGCCAGAGGTTAGATCCAGAGTGGTGGCCTCCTGTGTCCTCCTCCAGCTGCCACCCAGCCCCGGAGACCCCAGGCTCAACTTCTACCTCCAGACTAGGTCACACTGAGACATTTGCCCCTCCATTCACAGTCCCTCCTGCTCTTGGGTTCACAGAATCCTAGTCTAAGGCCTCTTCACCGTCCCTTCAAATGGAGCCCTCAACCCTGGCCCTTGGGTCTTCCTTCAGCAGACACTTCAGCTGGCCCCTGCCAGGAAGGCACAGCATTGTGCTGGAGACCAACCAAGGGGCAGCATGAACAGCTCCTGGGGCTGTGAGGGAGGGGCTGGAACAATGAGGAGGGGTTTGTACTAGGACAATACCCATGAGGGAAGACTAAATCTACCCCACCTCCACTCCAGGACACAAAAGGCTCTAAGACTGTGCAGAAACTGGTAACCACTTCCCTCTCTGACAGACAGGGAGACCGAGGCTGGAAGGGAGGACCCTAGTCAGCCAAAAGAGAAAAACCAGAACATGAAACAGCCCTCTATACTTCTGAGAAGTAGTTAGGAAGCACCTTCAGGTGCACATCTCCAGGCGTCTCCCCAACACCCACAGACGTCTCCAACCCCTTGTGGAGCTGAGCCAGCTGGGGCTCAGAGTAGGAAATGCCCTGCAATGCCAAGTAGCCAAGACTGAAGCCAGGTCTGCCTGCCTCCAGCTCTGTGCTCATCACCAAGGGAGCTGCTGCCTCTCAAGGGACTACACAGGAGACATGGTACAAACAACCCTTACTGGGATGTGGCCTGAGAGTATGGAAATGAGTATGTGTTTAGAAGGGAGCAGCTATGGGCTGATATCTCTAGGGCTGGGATGAGAGGTTCCTAATGTCTCCCTCTTGCCATCCAGAAGCACTGGTAAGGATCCTTTCAATTCACCTTCACCACCTGCTGGCCCCTTGGCCTGAGCGGTATAGGGGCTTTCACCCCGTGAGAGGCTGTGAGGTCTCTTGTGAGGTGCTGGAAGGAGCAAAGGGGCTCTGCCCTGAGAAAGGAATGACAAAGAGGGAGCAGAGTGTATAAGCTCAAGGACAGGGCTCTCTGGGATCTGAAAGACCTGGACACAAGCTCTCTTCCTGCCCAAAAGGGTCCTCAGGAAAAGTCTGAGGGAGCCTGGGGAGATCTGCAAGTCCTGGGGGAACTCATTCCACAACTCCTCATCCTCTAAGAACAGAAAGCCACATCAGCGTCACAGGGAGGTGGGTGTGGGAGGCAAACAAGGGTCTGTGGTTCCCCCAGCACCGTGGCCCAGATGTCACCCCCAAACATGGGACAGGAAGGGTGTCCTCTGAACTCCTAGAAGCTGCAAAGGCTTCTGGTCCCATTTCTCCTCCTTTTAATTTTTTTCACACAGCCCCCAGTGATTCTTCCCAAGGAGGCAGATAAAGGCAGTGTTGGTGCCCAAGGATCCTCCCAGTTGGGGATTTAAGGGATAAGGCTCAGAGCAGAGATTCATGGGTGAGGGGCACATTCTCAGCCCTGGAAGGAGTGCCCTGTGGGTAAACAAGAGATGCAGGCAGGAGGAAGACTTCATGGTGGGCAGGCCTGCAGCTCCCATGGGAGTGTGTGCCCATAGGACTCATCTACCCAAGTAGGTTTGATGTAGTTATCAGATCCTAGGGAAACATCTAGGAGCCCTAAGAACAGGGAATGAAGAACTTATGAATGAAGCTCGTATCCCTCAGCCTGCTGGGTCTACACAGCTCATCTGATGCTTGGAGCCCTCTTTATAGTGACTTTTTTTTTTTTTGCAGTACTGGGGTTTGAACTCAAGGCCTCATACTTGTTAGGCAGGCACTCTACCACTGGAGTCACTCCCCCAGCCCTCACAGTGGCTTTTTAAAATTATTATTGTTGTGCTGGGTGGGGGTACATTGTAGCATTTACAAAGGTTCTTACAATGTATCAAATATATCATACTTGAATTCACCTCCTCCACTGTTCTCCTTCATCCCCTCTCCCTTGATTCCTGGAACGGTTTCAACAGGTATCATTTTTGCATTTTCATACAAGTATATATATATATGACTTGCACCGTATTAATCCTCCTACCCCATCTCCCCACCATAAAACCTGTTCTGCCCTCCTGTTCTCCGATTTTGTAGAAGAAAAAACATAAAAGATAAAAAGAGGAACATGATGTTTTGCTAGTTTGAGATAAAGACACAGGGAGTTTCCTTGTGTTGTTTCCATGCATGTATGTATTACAACCCCAACTGGTTCATCTCTTCCAGTCTTCTTCACTCCTCCCTAGTCTACTTTCCATGGTGGCCTGGCCACTTTTAAGATTTCTATATTCATTTCTGTACAGCAAGCACATCAACCACATTCAAATTCTTGGTTTCCTTCCCTTGCTCTTTCCTTCCCTGTGCGGCCTTCCCTTAGTGTGACCCATGTCCCATAATATTGCTGCATTTGTGCGACTTTTGACCAGTGACTCTTCAAGTGACTTCCAGTGTCTTGGGTCCTGACTTGACCCACAGACACAACTGACCAAGTCTTCCTGGAGCACCCCACCCCTGCCTTCCAAATATGCCATATCTAGTCCAGGGTGGCTGATACCCAAGCCTCACTACTACCTTGGGTCTCCCCCACTGCAAAAAGTGACCCCAACACCCGCCCAGCTGTCCAAGTCAGGCTCTGAGCACCAGAGACTTCTCACTCACCTTCTGCCCCCTCCCCCCATCTACACTCCAACCTGCCCCTCAAGGCCTTCCTGAGTCTTGCCTTACTCTCCTTTCAGGAGTACTTCCTTGTAGCTGTTCATTCTTTATGCATGTCTTGGTTGGCACCCCCATCCCACAGATCTGGGCTCCCATCCTACAGGACCACAGACAGGAGCTCTCCAAGTGCAAGGGGCCTGTAAGTCTGCCATATTGGAGACCCTCTGGAAGCTTGGCTGAATGGATGCAGAGTCCACTCAGGGTTGACAGTTAACCACACTCAGATCCTCCCAGACTGATGAGGAATCGCCTGTTCCAGGGCCTAGGGACATCCAGGGAACAGCAGAACTGGAGTTTGGCCAGAACTGCCTGGCCTTTTTGAGGCAAGACAGGTGGTGTGGGAGGGGGTAGCCTGGAGCAGAGACCCTGAAAGCCAGAGATGCTGCTCCATGTGTCTGGTGTGGGCATAAGTGATAATAATGCATTCTTAGGGAAAGAAAAGCCACCCAGAGTGTTGTATTTGGGTTCCCTTGGGGTAATGCAGGCCTCCGTGAGCCCTGACTTGCGGGGAGGCTGGTCTCTGCACCTCACCACATCTGCTCACAAAGATGTTCCATGGAGTTGGGGCTTGGGTAAGGAGCAGCTGTTTCTGAAAATTCCAGAAAGTTAGGACCTCTGTCCAGTTTGGGCTTAAGACCTAAGAGCATTGCCTCCTCCCAAGGAGGATCCTCCCATCAAATTTCATGGGATAGGTAGCAGTTTTCTCTAAGAGGTAGCAGTAATTAATACGTTGTACAAATGAGGCAGCTGAGACCAGGGAGGGGGCACTTTCCTGGGCTGGCCAGGAAGCCATGGTGACTGAGTAAGGACAAAAGCCCAACCCTGCAGCATACAGATGTCTGGATGGCAGAATTTGCCAGGGAAATTCTGCCTTCAGTCCCTGAGACAGTCACCAGCCACTCTAGCCTCCCTGTCTACTATTGGTAAGAGTCTCCCTTTATAGTTGCCCTGAGGGAGACAGGCATATGGGTCTACCCCTTTGCTGGACCAGCCAGGTGATCAGCATTTCCTGACTTTCTGACTCCTGAGGTAGCCGAAAGTATCACAGCAGTAGAACAAATACAAATTCAAGTCCTGGCCCTGCTGTCATCCTGTCCTCTGTGTACTGGACTGGAATTGGTCACCTAGACCTCAGACCCTCAGTGAGGAACAGGACCTCCCAAAGGGGTGGCAGGCACAAGGAAGAATCAAATCATGTGAGATGCCAATGTGGATATCTCACAGGATGTGAGGGACTTTGGGGTAGATCTCTTTTCCCCTATAACTTCCTCTTGTGATAAGTATCCTGGGGTAGCCACAAGCCCCCAGTTCCTCCAGGGCCTATGGGGAGGGACACTTACAAGAAACTTCTTCCAGAGAGTTTTCTCCTGGACTAACGGACCCAGAGGCCAAAGAGGTCATACCGCCCATCTGGTCCCAGCCTCCGCCCCACCGCAGCCCCATCGGGGCCCCTGAGTCAGCACGGTCAGCCTGATACTATCGGTTGCCACTTCTTTCCATGTATGCAATCTAGGAATGCCTTCCTGTGTCATGGCCTCAGCCCTGATGTCATCTTTCCAGAAGGAAGATGTATTTCTGCCCACAAACCTCACAGCCCAACCCTTGAAGTTCTGTCTTGTGTGCAGTGACTTCAGCATTTGTAGGTTCTTGCTTTCCTCCCTCCCTGCCCGTAGGGCCCTAGCTACTGGCCTGTCACTTGCTGGGCTCAGCAAGCCTGCCTTCTTCTTCAGCCCTTCTTCTTGTGGCTTTGGCCATAAGTTCGACCTGCTCTCTGAGGGCTTGCCCACCTGAGCCCAGCAGAATGTCCAAGCTTGTGGCAGACCTCATCAGTCTATGCTGAATCATCCTCTCAGGCCTAGAAACATGTCGCCCAGCATGGGGAGCTTCTCTTATATCAAAGGGACATCTCCAGAGGCCTGGCACTGCTCTCAAAGCCAGTGACAGGAATCAGGGCTCACATGGATGCATCCTTACATAAAATAACCCTCTTCCTAAACCCAGCTATGAGTCCAGATGCATGCAACCACGCCATACACACGCATGCAGAAATGGACACATGTGGCTCTGTCGCCCTGTGGTCCTGAAACTCCTGGGAAGGAGCAGCTTGAGCCGGATCTCTTGTGCAAACACAAACTCGTGCTGTCTTCTCCAAAACCCATTGTGAAAATCAAACACTTGTCAGCCCCTCAAGAGCCTGTGGTTCTTCCAGAAGCAGTTCCTGCTTTCACACTGAGGCCTTGGGCTGGAGCTGGCGCTGTGTAGGAAATTAAGCCTGGAAGAGCTTACTAGAGAAGTCATAGGCCCCTGTGTCTGGAACAGGGCAACTACAACATTGTAACACATTGTAACAAGCCCCCAAAGCTCCTGTTGCCCACTGGGAGTACAGGTGGCAGTGGCATGCCCACCTTGAAGGGGAAAGCTACTTTACTGAGTAGCAAGGCTCACATAGATCAGAGGAAGAGTCACTCAGCAAGGTCGTACCAGAGACAGGAGTCAAATATAGGGCCCTGACCTGCCCCCCTGAAAGCTCCAACCCAGTTGCAGCTTTAAGGTAATAACAGAACCAGCCATGTAAGCCAGGGCTGCTTCTGTTGACTGGGATCTCACTGTGAGAGAAAACAGCCACAATCATGCTGGCTGGCTGTATACATGGAATAATTCCCTGTAATTCCCTCACAGGGGCGGGTGCCTTGGCTGGCCTGAGCTTACCGACAGCTCTGGGTCCTTGGTGGGAGCCTGTATGAGCCATCATAGGACTGTGCCATGTGGTTGGATTCTAGGTGGACAGTGGGTCAAGCCTGGGAAAGTAACCCTCACACTCAAGTCTCAAGATGGCCAGAGGAGAAGGCCAGGAGGAGGAGACAAGTGGGGCTGAAGTGGGTCGCTAGGGTAGGCAGTCATCCCAAAGGCCCCTAGCACAACCAGCAGGATGGGAGCCTGGGCTTAGGAGCTCCTTCTCATGTCTCCCAAGCCCCGCCCCGGCCACTCCAGGCCAGGAAGTCCAAGTTGTACCCAGAGGCTTCTCAAAAGGAGGGGGCAGTGTAGGGCCAGGTCAGACTGCCCAGGCAAGGCTGGAGAGTGCTCAAGGAAGCAGGCAGGTGGGCTGCAGTTCTTGGAAGGGTTCATTAATGAAAACCCCGAAGCCTGACCACCTGGGGAGAAAGGCTCTCCGTTCCCATATTAGCTGATAAGGGCCAGGAGATTCCACAGTTCAGGTAGTTCCCCCGCCTCCCTGGCGTTTTGTGGTCACCATTAATCATTTCCTCTAACTGTGTATATAAGAGCTCTTTTGCCCAGTGAGCCCAGTACTCAGAGAGAAAGGCTAAAGTCCTCAGGAGGATGTGGCTGCAGAACCTGCTTCTCCTGGGCACTGTGGTCTACAGCATCTCTGCACCCACCAGCCCGCCCAGCCCTGTCACCCGGCCCTGGAAGCACGTGATTGCCATCAAAGAAGCTCAGAACCTCCTGAACAATAGTAGTGACACGGCTGCTGTGATGGTAAGTGAAAGAGTGGGGCTGCATCCAGGCCACCGGCTGGCCCCGGACTGGCTCTGCCTTGTCAGCTTGATAACACGATATTTTTCTTCCTACAGAATGAAACAGTAGAAGTCATCGCTGAAACATTTGACCCCCAGGTAAGAAGCTACTCTCTGACACACCTTTCCAAGTGCCTCTGCCCTGAAGGGCTCCATTTTGGATGGACCTTCACAGGGTTGCCCACTCTCTCTCCAAACAACTGGCTGCCAGAAGTATAGGGTGGCATCTGGGTGCTCAAAAGGTCTCTGACATTGCCCCTGTGGCAGTCTCGTGGGCTCCTTTATCAGCTCAGTAGACATGGGCAGACTTAGCATTCAAAGGTCAGCAGGGGATAGGTGGGAAAGCAGGGATCACTTCATGAGAGGGCTTAGAGGACAGAGCAAGCCCTGTGGAGATGAGTGCTGACTATAGAAGGGCCAGGAGGGGCTCAGAAATAATACTTGCTCACTCAACAGCTTTGGGAAATGCCCTGTCCCACCTATCCCCTTCTCCTAGAATGGTGAGAATGGTCTTTCCTGGGGCTGGGATGCTGTCAAGGTTCCAGGCTAAGAGAATGCGACTGTGCCGACTGAGGGTGGCCTAAGCCAGGCAGAGAGGAGGGCAATTGCATGTCTGAGGTGGACAGGGCAGTATGCAGTCAGAAATCATCCTGGGCCCATTTGAGGCCCTACTCCAAGGGCAGGGGAGGGAGGAGCAGAAAGGAGTGGTGGAAGGGTGACCTGTGCAAACTGTGGGCACTTGGTCTCAGCTCACCAAGCCACCAACACTTCTTACAGGAGCCAACCTGCTTTCAGACCCGCCTGGAGCTGTATGAACAGGGCCTGCGTGGCAGCCTCACCAAGCTCAAGGGCCTCTTGACTATCATAGCCAGCCACTATAAGCGCCACTGCCCCCTGACCCCGGTGAGTGCTCATAGCAGGGACCCAAGCAGGAAGGTCTTAGTCTGGGAGGGTGGAGACTGGGTGGGGAAGGACCTCTAGCCATGGCTGCTTAGGACACAGAAGGATTTCTGTGTCAACAGATGTATAATGATGAGTTCCAGAACAGGGAGCAACCAGTCCCTTTTCATCCCTTGGAGTTAAAATTGCAGCACTCTGAAGCCCACAGTGCTCCCTAGTGGGAGTTGCTGCCATCCTTGTAATTCCAGCCACTCTGAGTAATGAGGTCAGAGGTGAGGCAAACCCAAGAAAATTCAGGGCCAGAGGAAGTGCCAGGGCCCCAATGCCACCTCCTGTCAGGACTTTCCTATGGGGTTCCTGGATTGCATGGAAGCAAGGAGGGAGGCCCCCAGGAATGAACAAAGCCCCCTAAACATTCCTTTCATCTTCTAGAAAGAAAGTGAAGTCCGTGAACTTTTGGCTCAGCTGCTCTTTGGCCTGGGACCAAAGAGGCAGTCTGACTGTTCAGAAGACCAGATCAGGCAGGTACTTTGTCAGGACCCTGGCCCCTGGCAAAGCTGTGCACCCTGGATGTTACATGGATGGCCCAGTATGGGCCTTCTGGCCTCTGAGTTCTGAGTCAAAAAAGAAACGCACTGCTGCTTCCCCATGTTACCTACTTGTCTAAACTTAAGTGTTTTTTCTTTTTCTTTTTTTTTTTCTTAAGGAAACTTCCTGTATGACCCAGATTATCACCTTCAACAGTTTCAAACAGGACCTGAACGACTTTCTGTTTGTCATCCCCTTTGACTGCTGGGGCCCAGTCCAGAAGTGAGGCAGCCTGTCCAGCCAGGCCAGCTGGAGAGCCAACCTCACAGGTCGCTGCTTTTTCACCCAAAATGAGCCAGAAACTCAGGATTTTCGTCTTGGAGGGACCAATGGATAGGGTGGCATGGACCTTCCCTGGGCCATACTGACCCTGATATGGGCATGGTAGAGGAGTGAGGGGTATTTTATAATAATAGGGATCAGTAATATTTATTTATTTATATTTTTAAAATATGTATTTATTTATTTATTTATTTAGTCTTATACTCTATATTTATTTATGATGTTTTGTTATCATAATAAATTACTAAATGTCTGCTTCTATTTGTGTGGTTTTCTGGTTTACTCTCTGGACGGGAGGAAGTTGGGAAGTTGGGGAGGGGACCAGGAGTCTTTTGGGGGGCCCCATATTGTGGAGGGGCAATGCTGTCAGTGCCAAAGGGATGTGAGCATGCAGCATGGTGCAGCACTCTGTACTCCTGGGAGCTCAAAGGCTCCCATCCCAGAGAAAGTATTTCAGGTTCACATGGGAGTCCAAATAACCAGCCAAACGAATCTTGCCCCAGAAAAGGGGTACCCTCCTTCCTGGGGAAGCTGGGGTTGCTGGGGTTGACTGGTCGCTGTCTCAACTGGCCTGTCCTGGTGTCAGGCAAAACTCTTGTACCCCTGCGGCCCTGGACCCTG
The DNA here is from genome assembly GCF_047511655.1 of Castor canadensis. Lineage (NCBI taxonomy): Eukaryota > Metazoa > Chordata > Mammalia > Rodentia > Castoridae > Castor > Castor canadensis. Next base: position 62,370,883 of record NC_133401.1, on the reverse strand, counting down.
TGCCCTACTCCTGCCCTCACACTCAGGGCTTCAACCATTCTCAAGGTAGAACAGCAAATAGACACAGCGTTCAGGGAAAAAGAAACAAAACCACAGGGGTCAGAGCTCAGCATATTTACCCAACTTTCCCCAAAATGAGTGATCTTAATCTTTGAGAGTCAGAATGTGGGTTCGGAGTGTGTTGGAACTTGGTTCTAGGGTAGCATTTTTCTGAACTGCTTTTTACTTTTACATGAAGTTTCTAATCTAACACTTTCTCCTAAAATCCATGGCCTTTGAGCTGAGATAAAAGCAGTCCTCCTTTCTCCTTGCTTGACAACCAGCCTGAAGGCCTTGTCTTGAACCTATACTCCTGTGTCCCTCCTGGGTACTATGGGGAAGTGAGTGGGTTCTCAAGGTTCAGGAGGGCAGTGGGCCCAGCATTCTCCTTGCAAGTGGGCCTGGGAAAGCTGGCTTGCTGTGGCTGCACACCCTACTGGTATTCAGCAGCTGTACTACTCATTTTCCCCTCTACTCCAGCCCGCACCTGCAGATGATTCCAGTCCTGGACAGAGACCTGCCCCCCTCAGGCAGAAAGGTCACAACTCCACATGTGATTACGAATAAAAAAGCCTGAATTTCAGCAAAGAAAAGGATCCATGAAGTGTGATGTAGTCATTGAAAATGCACAAAAAGCACATCTTGCCCAGCGATAAGATCCTCTGTCTTCCTCGGAAGCCATTGATGATTGATAAGAGGTTTGCATTTCCTTAGACTCACATATATAGGTGCCCCTTCCCATAGAAATGCTGCCAAGCCCAGGGTCAGATTGCCTGGGAGCCCCCTTCGAGTGGTACCATGCATCTGTATCTGCTCCTGGCTCTTGTGTTCTGGGGGTCAGAAAGCCATTCTGCCCCAATGAAGGCAGACACTGTGACTCTCCAGAAAAATCACACAGCGCTTTGTGCTGAGATTCAGGAAGAACTTTCTGCTGACAACAAGACATATGAAGTAAGTCTGGGTCTTCATCAAACCCGTGATACTTTTGTAGTCCTTTGTGTTTCTGAACAATTTCTCCTACTTGCAGGGTGACTTCAGCAGGCCACAAAACACCAGTGAGGTAAGGAGCATCTACTCTTTGGTCCTTTCTGACCACATTTGAACAGGGAGAAAGGGATCACCTCAGTTAGCACACAGGGTAGAGATAAGAAGGGATGCTGGAGACAGATAATTTGAGGACATAAATCTCCAGTTCAGCCAACAGATGAGCTAGGGGCCAGGTCCTGGGCTTTACTAGGCTCTCTGGCCATCCAGCACAGCTCTGTACCTGGGGTGTCTTGGAGACAAGACACCCATTGCCTCCAGTGCATGGCCTGCAGGGCTTACAGGTGTCCTGGGGAAAATCAGGGTAGGACCACTGGTCCAGGGCTCTATCAAGCCAGGGTGACCAGGAATGGATGAGGTGAAGGGTTAGTTGGTACCCTACCATGCATCCCAATAATCCCAGTACCCCAAACGCTGTTTCAGGAGCCCTGCTATGGGGAGTTTACAAAAAACTTTGCCTCCACCCTGAAGAATCTCTCTGAAAAATATAACAAACAGGATCCACACATAACAAAGGTCTATAAGGACATGAAGCAGCTCAATGAAATCTGCACAAAGCTGAAAGTAAGTGGCTGTTTGCTGTCATGGGAACCAGGGGCCCAGTGGGGCAAAGGCCTTCATATGGAGGCCACTTGCCACATATGAGACTTCAGGGATATTCTTGGGCCACAGAAACAGCTGTTTTTTGGGGACTGTTTCAAAGCCAAAAGCAGTCTCCTCACTGACAAGGGCTGGAGGGTGGGAAGTGGAGGGCTGGGCATGAGGAGTGTATGTTCAAAGGTAGCTCTGGAGGGTTCTGTCTGGGTCCTTTGTCAAGTGCTCCACCAACCTCCACCCCTGGAGTCAGTGTAGGGAAGGTCTGAGACAAGTCAGAGCAGGGCTGGACATGGACTGAGCCTGGGAAGAGGTAAGGGCCTCTTGGTGCTGACCCTCATCCACTGGGGAGCCAATCCAAACTCACTCCAGTTTGCTCTATTCTTTGTACCTCTTCTGGGCTAAGAAACCCCCTCTTTGGGAGCCCATGATGCAAGGATGGGCTACAGTTTAGAATGACATGTATGGGGAAGTGACTGAATTGCTTTCTTTCCTTGGTCACAGCTTATATGGTCCCCTGGGTATTCCCACCCTGCTGTCCTCATGACCCAGTCCTGGACAACCATGGGACCTTGCTTAAACCTTGCTGGCTTCCTGATGGTGGCTCTGATGGTCCTCAGCCTCTGGGCCCCCATTACCCTTGCTCATATAGGAAATGCCTCCCTGAGTTATCCCTGGGGTAGGGCTCCCCAAATCCTTGTGGCTAGGAGGATGAGGCTTGTTTTATTTTATTCGGTTTTTTTCTGTTAAGATGACTTAAACATGTTTCTTGTTTAGCCAACAAACTCCAAGAACTGTGCTATTGAACAAAGTGATTTCTCCAAGTTCAAGGAAGCCTTAAAAAGTGTTATCACATCCATAGAAGGATGGAAATCCTGCCAGAAGATCAAGAACAACCTCTGGGGCTCTGTCCTTTCCTGGGGTTAAAGCTAAAGGAAACAGGATTGGAGACACAGAAACAATTTATTATAGGCATGGAGGTGAGAAAGAGATGATGGCCCCTGGCTAAGAAACAAGGGTGTGGGCAGATGGGTGATGGGGGCGGGGGGGTTGGCCTGCCTGAGGACACATGTCTGTAACTGATACGTTAGTGCCTGCTGCTTCAATAAAGCCTGGATATGGAAACTTAAGGGAGTGTGACTCATGAGAGATCCCAGCCTTGTGGGGCCTATAAACTGGGAGGGAGGCTTCTGACTTGGAGAGCCAGGGGTTTTTCAGGAGTGGCCATTGGCCCTGACAGGGCAGTGGGGACTCACCCTATCTTTTCCTGGATGCATTTCCAGTGCCCTGGGCACACAGGAGGCATTCCATCCTACCAGTATCCCTAGTCCTTTAGAACTCCAATCACATCTTTCCCAGTCTCTCCTCCTCAGCCTGTCAGCACCTGCCCACCACCAGATCCAAACAAACTTAAGGCTCAAAGGCTTCCTCCTTTGTTCTCAACTCCAGCTCTAATTCTAATAGTCCTCACCTGTTCTTCAGGCCCAATATAGTACCAGAAACAGTCCTGATAAATGACTCAAGGGATGGGGCCTTCAGGCCACCCAAAGAGGACTGGGTACAGGAGAGCTGTTCACACAGCATAGGGACATCCTCAACCCCCAGCTCCACAAAGGGACCCCAGAGTCCACAAAGGAAGGGTGGACTGGCCCCTGCATCAGCAAAGGATCATCTAACCTCAACGTTAAGCCCCTCCCCTGACTTACAGAGCCCAGCCACCTTCCAGAATGTCTATGGTATGACAGCCTATCTCTGACCATAACACTTTCACATCCCCAGATCACTGGCCCTGCCTGGGGCAAATGCACCAGTTACACGCAGGTCCTGAAGTGCTGACAGTCAGGGCTACCAAGCTCTGACATCCAGCCTCAATTCCAACCCTGACTGTAACCATTTGAACAACCTACAAATCAATGTTCTTAGACCATGAGCTTCTCCAGCGAACCAGGACGGATAAAGACCTATTTATTCTAAGCAAAACTAGGTATGCTTGCAGCCACAACTTGGCCCATGCCAGGCTGGCAGGGAGACTGCAACATCTGCTCATTGACAGGCCTTATTCAGCTGAAAACCTTCAGACTGTGACTGCAGTAAGCACAGGCCAATCCCAGACCCCACCATTCCCATCCTCCATCCCTTGCTCTAGGACAGTCAGGCAACTGATGCTCATCATCGCCTCGACAGGCCACACAGGTTGCAGGTCAGCAAGTATGACTGAGCAAAATCACCCAGTTACCTCAGAACACAGAGGGGAGCCCTATGATTCTGGAGCAGGTGCAAGGATGCTGCGGGGTAGGTGCCATGGGCAGTTTCCGCCTAGAGAAAGCCCATGGCCCAGTCACCAGAGGCTGTAAGCATTCATCCCTTGGCTGCACCACATGGGCGCTCAGGGTTCCTTGGGCCATGCCTTGTAACCGCAGCAGAGTTGGTGGGCTGCTGGGCTGATTGGTAAGAAGACCCACCACTTGCTGCCTTAGCCTCCTGCTAGGCGGCATGATGCCCCCTTGACTCTGAGCTCCCAGTGAAGCCTGAGCCTGAGGCACCTAATAGTAGAGGTTTGGGACATGTATGTAGGTCCTTGTCACCTCATTGTCACATTCAGGACAGCAGGGTATGCGTGACACTAGCTTGCTTTGTGGCCTTGGATAGGTCCCTCAGTCTTTCAGCTGCAGAGTCCACAAAAGCAGCATGGACTGACCCTAGAGGCCAGACAACAGACTAGGTTCAAGATGTTGATCAAACTGAAGGGCCTCAGAGCATCTGGCTCAACTCTGGAGAAACTGAAATAAGAGAGTCTGTCAGAGCTTCTGGTACCTCTTCTGGTAGATAGGGAAGCTAGGAAGGTGGGAAGGTGACTCAAAGTGACTGTCCTCATCTCCCTGACAGCCTTAAGTCTTGATTGAGGTCACCAAAAAGCTACCCTGAAGAGATCTGCAGTGAGGGCCATATGAGGTTTCCATGTGCCCTAATTTTTCTTCCAACATGGCTCGGCTCTGGATGTGGTACCAGGGAACCTGCTGGAGGTGGGCCCATGAGGGTACCACCCCTGAGGGCAGCTCTGCTCCAGGGAAGGCTAGAGCCCACAGCTTCCTAGATGCCTATTGATACTGGATGTAAGAAGATGCTGGTATATTGGAAAGCTGGAGCTCTGGGCTAGACAACTAGCTCAAAAAATAAGGCCTTGATCCCCAATTGGTTGGGAGTGGCCCTGGGCATACTCTTTCTCTAAGGAGTCAGGGAACATGCCCAAACAACACATATGCCTGTTCATAGACAGACCTGACCCTGAAAAAACATGCTTGGCTTCGCTGGGAGAGGGAAAGCAGGGCCGGTAGCCTGAGGAGATAGGCTCATTCACTATTCAGACTTCTCAGGACAGTGGAATAGTCCCTCCCTTCCCAGGGGCCACCCTCAATTATCACCTTCTGTCTCTTATGTGCTCCCACCTCATGGAAATTAATAGCATTGAGATGGCAACCAGAAATCTAAGAAACACATGAAGCAGCCACACAGGCATCTCTCATCCTGAGCCTTGAGACGCGATCAGCCTATAAGTGGGATATGCAGACTCTGTCCAGGCCATGGTATGACCACGTCCTTTGACTCAGTATTCACACCCAGGGAGGTTACACAGAAAGAGGGCTACTTTACCCACAGGAATAGCCAATCTCTCTGCCTAGAAAATGGACATGGAGCTAACATAGCAACTTGGAAAGGCAGCCATGAAAAGTCTGCAATGGCACCCATGCTGGGATGACCCTGAGTGAAATGATGACATTTGAATGGAATGGCAGGTGAGTTTTCTCTGATGGCTCTCTGAGGAGAAAGGTTGAATTCAAGGCCAGTGGGCATCATGAGATCTTCCTGTTTAGAGCAAAGTTGCATCCTCAAGGTCCCAGCCATCTGAGGTTCTTGGTGTGGTGGTCTGTGATTCCCCAAATCAATGGTTCAGCCAAGATGCTGGTGATCAGTTTATAATGCACAATTCCTACCTGGGCAAGAGGCAAGGGCCTCTTTCAGCATGGACAGAAAAAGAGGCCTGTTTGCTCCTCCCTGGCAGACAGGATAGCTCTCAGCATGGGTCTGGAGGGTGTGAGGTGCCATTCAGGCATCCTCAGTCTTGCACGTTAATGCCCTGTGCATGGAATCACAAACAGGGTGGCTACTGAGATATCCATCTGGCCTCTAACACACAGCCCCAAGTGGGTCAGACTGGCTCTGGAAACTAGGGGCACCGTGTTCCTGAGTCCTTTCCCCTTTTGGTTCCTGCACATGTACTTGCTTTGGTAATTCAGGTCTGTGTGATTAAAGTAGAGGGCAGGCCCACAAGGACCAGACACTACTGCACCCACCCGGGCTTTTGAGCAGCTGCTGGTTTGTGTTGAAGGCACCTGGCTGGTTGTTTTAGATCCAGCAGCTCCTACCCTGCAACCTTTCACATTGTTACATAGGCTTCGCAGTGAGGAAATCTGACACTTATTTCTCTCCCTAGCCTCAGCTTTCTTGCCTTTGAAGTGGGTAATAGCAGGAATGGAGTGGCCACAGCTCAGACCAGCCCACCCCAACACAAGAAGACCCAGTCAGAAAACTGGTTAGCAGTCTGCAAAAAACTGAAACTAGATCCATGTATATCACCCTATACCAAGATTAACTCAAAATGGATCAAGGATCTGAATATCAGACCCCAAACTCTTAAGTTGATACAAGAAAGAGTAGGAAATACTCTGGAGTTAGTAGGTATAGGTAAGAACTTTCTCAATGAAACCCCAGCAGCACAGCAACTAAGAGATAGCATAGATAAATGGGACCTCATAAAACTAAAAAGCTTCTGTTCATCAAAAGAAATGGTCTCTAAACTGAAGAGAACACCCACAGAGTGGGAGAAAATATTTGCCAACTATACATCAGACAAAGGACTGATAACCAGAATATACAGGGAACTTAAAAAACTAAATTCTCCCAAAACTAATGAACCAATAAAGAAATGGGCAGGTGAACTAAACAGAACTTTCTCAAAAGAAGAAATTCAAATGGCCAGAAAACACATGAAAAAATGCTCACCATCTCTAGCAATAAAGGAAATGCAAATTAAAACCACACTAAGATTCCACCTCACCCCTGTTAGAATAGCCATCATCAGCAACACCACCACCAACAGGTGTTGGCGAGGATGCGGGGAAAAAGGAACCCTCTTACACTGTTGGTGGGAATGTAGACTAGTACAACCACTCTGGAAAAAAATTTGGAGGCTACTTAAAAAGCTGGACATCGATCTACCATTTGATCCAGCAATACCACTCTTGGGGATATACCCAAAAGACTGTTACTCCAGAGGCACCTGCACATCCATGTTTATTGCGGCACTATTCACAATAGCCAAGTTATGGAAACAGCCAAGATGCCCCAGCACTGACGAATGGATTAAGAAAATGTGGTATCTATACACAATGGAATTTTATGCAGCCATGAAGAAGAACGAAATGTTATCATTCGCTGGTAAATGGATGGAATTGGAGAACATCATTCTGAGTGAGGTTAGCCTGGCTCAAAAGACCAAAAATCGTATGTTCTCCCTCATATGTGGACATTAGATCAAGGGCAAACACAACAAGGGGATTGGTCTATGAGCACATGATAAAAGCGAGAGCACACAAGGAAGGGGTGAGGATAGGTAAGACACCTAAAAAACTAGCTAGCATTTGTTGCCCTTAATGCAGAGAAACTAAAGCAGATACCTTAAAGCAACTGAGGCCAATAGGAAAAGGGGACCAGGAACTAGAGAAAAGGTTAGATTAAAAAGAATTAACCTAGAAGGTAACACCCACGCACAGGAAATCAATGTGAGTCAATGCCCTGTATAGTTATCCTTATCTCAACCAGCAAAACCCCTTGTTCCTTCCTATTATTGCTTATACTCTCTCTACAACAAAATTAGAGATAAGGGCAAAATAGTTTCTGCTGGGTATTGAGGGGGGGAGCGGGAGGGGGTGGAGTGGGTGGTAAGGGAGGGGGTGGGGTCAGGGGGGAGAAATAAACCAAGCCTTGTATGCACATATGAATAATAAAAGAAAAATGAAAAAAAAAAATAAAAAAAAAAAAAAAAATAAAAAAAAATAAAAAACCTGTTTGGTGCAAAATAAAAAAAAAAAAAAAAAAAAAAAAAAAAAAAAAAGAAGACCCAGTCAGACTCAGAGTTGGCAGAACTTGCTGTGGCTGAGAACCCCAGTGCCAGGCCCATTCCTAAGAGGCAGAGGTGCAGGGAAGCTAGATGCTCACAGCATGCAGGTCTGCAGAGAAGCAGAGCAGGCAGTCCCTAGGACAGGGACTGGGGTAGAGAGGGAGTCATCGGGGTTTCTGTTGCACCGGAAGCTCCCTATCCTCATGGCCACCCTCAAGGTACAGAGAAGGTGGGGACTTCCTAAAGACCACACAAGAGATGAGCTAGATGGAATCCTCTGCCAGCTCTGCCGAAGCCCCCTTACTGAGCCCTCAGAAGGACTCCTGGGCACAGGCCTTGCCCTTAGAAACGGCTGACCAATTTCCCTCCTGTGAGGAGACCCTGAGCCACAGCTGCCAGGAAAGATGCAGCTTCACGGTTATTTTTCACTGTGGTTTGAGATAAGAGCAAAGAAATAGTTTCATGTTGCTGCCACTGATGTTATCGCCAGCCCAGACCTGCTCTTTCAACCTGAGAGATGATTAATTGAAAACTTTTCTCTCTTTTTTTTCTCAACTTCAAAGGAAGATCAGCAAAAACTGCCCAGGCCCTGCCCTCAACACACCACCTGGACCTTTCCTTCTAGAGCCCACTAATCTTCTAGAGCCCGCTAATCTTCTAGAGCCCGCTAATCTTCTAGGGGCAGGAAGAGGCTTTTAAAAAATTTTTTTTTACAAATTGTTCTTTAAAATTTTAATGTTATTGTACAATGAGTGTGCAAGTTTTAAGTGTACAGTTCAGAGTTTTCAGAAAGTCTCTACCTATATAATCGTCACCCAGAGAAAGACAAGGTTCTCCAGACTGCAAAGCCTTCCTTGTTCTTACCCCTCAGGTACAGCCACTATTCCAATCTCTATCACCACAAATTTGTTCTGCCAGTTCTTGGACCTGATTAAGCAGAAGCAGATGCTATGCTTTGATTTCTTTCCTTCAACATTGTATTAGTGCAATTCCTAGTTGTTGTATGTAGTTGTCATCTCTTTTTCATCATTGTGCAGTATCCCATTGTATATGAATATCCTACAATTTATTTCCCCATCCTACTGCTGATGGACAGTTAGTCTGTTTTCATTGGCTAATACTCATAAAGCTGCTTTGAATCGTCTGTACTCGTATTTTGGTCAGCAATGTTTGCATTTCTGTTGGAAATATTGAGAATGGTATGGAATTGCTAATCACTGGATATATATTTTAGCTTTAAGAAGTACTACCAAGCAGTTTTCCAAGAAAGACATTTACAAACGTTGTTAGCTTTCCTGCCCTGTGCAGACACCATTTATCCATCCAATACTGTATCTCCCCTCTTCCTTCATGTGATGTGAGCCTGCCTCCCAAATGCCCTCAACAACATTGGAGATTTTTCCCTACATTTTTCTTTCTGGGGCAACTGTCTACATTCTCACAAGCCAACTGCTGGAAAACAAAACCTAAATCCAGTTGAGTCCCAGGTGAGAAAGACCTGGCTCACAGAGCCATTGGGCCTGTCTTGGGGAGCGGGGCTTGCCAGCTTCAGTGAAGCATGTGCACTGATATGGAGAAATTCACCAGTTTGTCATTTGCCATGTCCCCCATGATGTCATAGCTGTGGAGGGGCTGCCTCCACTTCCAGCATCTTCTTTTGGGAAGTCATGACGGGCTTATGAAGTGCCCCCTGACATGGATGTGACTGTCAGTGCACTATGCAGTGTAGCCTTTGTCCAGAAAATTGGCTTCAGAGCCCCAGGGAGGCTCATTACCACATAGACATAGCGGCTATGTCTAAAGTCTGTTGAATGTGAGTTTCTTGCTGTGCATGGTGGCATATTCCTGAAATTTCAGCTCCTCAGGAGGTAGAGACAGGAGAATCAAGGCCAGCCTGGGCAAAAGTTAGTGAGCCCTTATTTCAAAAATAAGCAAGGTGTGGTGGTGTGCACCTGTAATCCCAGCTACACAGTAGACAAATATAGAAAGATCTTGGTCTAAGGTTGTCCTTAGCAAAAGTACAAGACCCTATCTGAAAAATAACTAAAACAAAAGGGCTGGGAGTATGCTTGAAGTGGTAGAATGCTTGTCTAGAAAGCATAAGGCCCTGAGTTCAATCACTAGTACTGCAAAAATAAAATTAAATAAATAAATAGTGAGCTTCTTTTTACCTCTGATTAAAAGAAATGCTCACAGATTTTATGAAAGGATGGAAAGGTAACACGAATCTTTCAACATTTAAAAAATGCTCTTTGGGGCAAGGACTAGCAATCTTTGTAGTATACCATATACTAGTAGTATATCAAGGTACTCAGGACAAAGCAGGGATGTTGTTATCATTATTTTTATCAATAAGAGCATCTTCAAGGTGAGCCTTGGAAACCCAACACCATCAAAGCTGCCTTTTTTTGTTTTTTCCACAGAACAGTTTTGGGAACCATCTCAAAGGAAACAGCAGGAGGGAGAGAACCCAGCTCTCCCGCAATGTGTCACAATTCCCTCAGCCCAGAGGCCGGGGCAGCCCCGAGCTCTCCTGGTGGAGATCTTGGCTCCTGCCCAGGCCTTTTCCTCCAGCCAGGGTGAGGTCATGTGTTGGGAGGGGAGGCTAGGGAAGCAACTGCTGTTATAGTCACAGCTCCAAGTCAGGAATGACATAACAACAGAATAACTCAGTCTCCCTTCCCCCCATACCCTAAGAAGCTCTCATTCATTGACCTCTACAGACTTCAGGTCTTTTACCCACTGGGACTTCCCTAGGGTGCTAGGTAGCAGTTCCATCCCTAAGCTCAGCCCTAGACGCAGCCCAGAGGCTCTTGGAGGTTCCTCTTTTGGCATCACTGTGATTGAGGCTTTGAGGGATTCTTAAGACCTCTCAAAGACAACAATGCTTCCAGTCCCATGAGTCCCAGAAAAGTTGTGGCTCTTACTGACCCTGGAGTTAAACTTAAAAAGCAATCCATTCTTGTGTTTCTTGTTCCCCTTCCCTTACCCTAGTCTTGTGGGGCAGGGAAAATCTCCACCCTTCTTCCTTCCTGGGGCCACCTACTCACAGCACAGTGCCTATGTTTGTCCTGGGAAAGGTATGATTACTGGGAACCACTATGAGTCTAGATTCTGTGGGCACAGTGGACAGTGCCCAGAAGAAACTGCAGTCTGGAATCCTCATGGTCATCAGGGGATGCTTAGCTCCAACTATCCAGCTTCTCTTTCACCATCATGTTCTCCAGAGCCCAGGAACCCGAAGTCCTACAAGATTTTGCCCCATGTGATAGACTCTAGGTAAAGATGAGGTAATTAGCTCCAGTGCATGGATAGGGAGACTAAGGCTAACTTAGACACACTCCGCTCTGAGTCTACACAGTCCAAGACCCCTTTGGGAAAGGGTGAAACCTTACTTTGAGGGACCTTTGTGCTGAATCCAGGATGATCATAAAAGAAGCTTCTCCTGCTTCTATCTTTTGGTTCCAAGATATGTGTTCCTCCTCTTAGAGGAACTAAGACCCTGAAACCCACATCTGAGAGTTGTAGGGGTGGAAAGCACAAATTTTCTAAATGGATCACCAGAGATGATCATAAAAGGGGCCACCCTGTTTTTATCTCTTGGTTTCAAGATATTTGTATTATATCTATTGGGACATGGCTTTCTATAGGGTCTTTGATTTTATAGTGGGAATTGTGTCCTCATTATTCTGTAAAATACCACCAAGTTGGTACTTCAATTATGATTTCAATAGGCTGATGCCCAACACTCTATCAGACTGACAGCACTTGGGTGGTGTAGTATATGATATGACCAGCAAATCCTTGATCATGAACCTACCCTTCTGCCTTCTCTACTGTAAAGTAAATCCCTTGATCTGACATGATGTTATATGGGATCCCATGCTAGTAGATGGAAAACTCTGATAGGCTTTGTTGTTGGCTGAGGCCCTGAAGAAAGAAAAGGCAAACCCATACCTGGAATGTGTACTTATTCTTACAAAAATGACACACTGGCCATTCCAGGGCATACGAGAACCAAGGTAGTTAACTAATAACCAAGTGACCTGTTGATCTCCTCAGGGCACAGAATTGTATCTGGAGTTATTTGTGAATAAATTTATAACCTCCATTAGCTGGTCATAGGGATCACCCATGCAACCATAGGTGTGAGCTGAGGGAAAGGTTTTGGTGCCACAAATGCAAGAGACATGGGGTTCTTGGTTACCTACTTGTGTACCTCACTTGTGCCTCCAATCCTGCTCAAGTTCTAAATCTTATGATAAATTGTTGCTGGGCTCATCTGATTTTATAGCTTAGTAGGTCTGACGAAACCCAAATTATTATGGGTAGTTCTTGCTGCATAGTCACTTCATAAGGCCCTCCAGATCTACCAAAGTTCAGAGGTATGACAGAAGCTGTTTTCCAAAGGTGTACAATCTCCAATATAGATGGTATGACTTTGTTCCAGGACCTTAAGTAAAAAGTGTGTTTTCCAGCTACCAATACTTTTAAAACAACAGAATCTGGTGGTTATAAGGCCCACATAGCAGAACTACGTGTACTACAGCCTGAAACTGCCAGAAAGCACTTTCCTGCCTGGGGTTCCACTCCAAGCTGACAGACAGGTTTCTATGTTGCTACCAGGTGTAAGGGTCAGAGTAACATTCCTAGGCATCCAATAGGTCACATCCCTAAACCTAGAAGGCCTGCTGTAGTTGTGCTTCTTTCTTCATGATGGGAAGTACAAGATGCAGCAATTTACCTAATACTTCATGGGAAATTTCCTGACATGCTTCAGGATCCATGATCCCTCAAAACTTTAGTGATGTACCAGGCTCTGAATATTCATAGAGCATATCTCCTGGAGTGTATGCACCTTATCATATTGCCTAATATGATATGGCCTAATATTATCAATAGAGTAGACCAGTGGAATGTTCTGCAAGATGTCCAGAAGATTTGGACTACATTATGACTGAGGGCAGGAGACTGAACCTTGCCTTGGAAATTTAAACTGTTGTTTGTCTCAAGGGAATGCTAACTATTTCTGATAGGGGTAGAAGAGAACTGATTCACCAGATCAGTAGCCACACACTGTACGTCTGAGGCCAGGTTAATCTACTGTGGCTAAGAGACTACATCTGGTAGGCACATTGGTTGCAACTAGGGCTATGATGTGTTGAATTGGTAATATCCCACTTTTACCTTCCAGGATCTATTTGGGTTTTTCTGGTAAATTAAATATGATGGACTCCCTTCATACTTAGGCCCCTAATAGTGAATGTGATCTTGTTTCCAATTTACTACTATGAGTGGGATGGGAAGTTTTGAAAGCTTCCACTTATCTCTCTTCACTTTGAAAGCTCTTATTACACCGACCAAGGACCCAATGTAGGGATTGTACTAATTATCAAGTACATTTATTTGATTATGTCACTGGGTGAGTCTGTGGACCCAGAGGGCCTTATATGAGCAGAACTCTGGCCAGAAATCTATTTATTACCTGGCCCACGTATGCCCCTCAACTCCAACAAGAGGGTCTTGGTGTCATTACAGGTCTCCAGGTAACAATGTCAACTCAAATCCTGTGTTCAATATTCCTCAAAATGTTTGAGTATTCTCTTTTTCTTAGTATGTACACTTACCCAAGTAAATGGCCACAGATCCCCTCAGGGAAGGGCTGGGTAATGCATTGTCATGCATACTTGCTATGGTTATGTGAGCTCCTTTCTTTTGGGAAATTTGGCTGCTTCTTCAATCAATAGCTTTTGAGTGTATAAATTGGTTCTGACATGGACACTTACTAAGGGACTTTTTGCTGAGGCACCAAGATTCATCAGCCATAATAATTGATTGCAAAGAATAAGCAGTATTTTTGTTGGCCTCTCATCTTTTTTGACCTTAGAGATGCTGTGTTCTACAACCTATCCATAACTCTCTGTAAGTCAAGCCCTCTTAAGTGTCACTCTAACCTTGCCACTCACAATTGAGCTCACCTGACTTATGAGAGTTGGGTACAACCACAGGCCTCTATTATTTCTGAGTCCTATCACCCCTGCTGCTAACAGTGATCCCAGTTCTGTAAAACATGTCCTACTGTAAGTCCTGGCCTACAAAGGACTTTATTTCTTAGTAATACTGATGTTTTTCTTTGCAGCATATTTCTATTGTTCTGATATCTTCTGGGCTGTCAGATATTTTCTAGCCTTTCTTAGTATATCCACTCCTGTACATTCAGTTCCTCCACAGTCTACTATAGCAATTCTGACATTTCTATATCACTTAGTATGGGTCATTCTTTTTCTCATGCTTCTTGGGACCATTCTAACAGTGCATTTGCACCATTTCCTGGGACCTCACCATAGTTTTACATACTGCATCCTAGGAGAGTGCTCCCATATCCATAAACATTTTTAATCTAAATTTGTTTGACCCCTTGGTCCAGAATCCAGTACTATGCATACTCTCCCGGATCCTGTTAGTACTTGCTGGCTAGGCCCTGCATTTCTTCTGAGGTGTATATAGTCATTTTCTCCATTCACAGGCCCAGCACCTCCAGTCAGGTTATGTTAACTTAACTCTAGTTATTGGCCTAGTGGCTAAGAGGTCAAGTGAAAGTAGATTCTGAAAGAGAGAAGAGAGAGAGAGAGAGAGAGAGAGAGAGAGAGAGAGAGAGAGAGAGAGAGAGAGAGAGAGAGAGAGAAAGAGAGAGAGAGAGAACATTTCCTGCAGAACAGAGGCCCCTAGATTATCTTTAGAGTGTTTTGGGGAGCTTGAGGATTCAAGAATCTCTGGTGCAACAGAGATCTCTATCTCATATGTCAAAGTCTCATTCTTTCTCAATGAGAGCTCTGCCTTTGGCATAGGAGCCTACTTTGGCTGGGAGTTTAGCCTTTGGAGATCAACTACTGTATTATTCCATTTCCCATTGCTATAACAAAATATCTAAGGCTGGATACTTTATAAGGAAAAGAAGTTTATTTAGCTCACAGTTTTGGAAGACAAAAGTCCAAAAAGCATGATGGTATATCATATCATGGCAGATGACATCTTGACTAAAGCATGTGCAACAGGGAGAGATCACATGTTAAGGCAAGAAGCCAGAGAGAGATTCATGGATCAGGCTTGCTCTTTTATAAGCACTCACATTTGTGAGAACAAATGACTCATTCCACGAGACCAGTATCAATCCCTTCCAAGGGCAGCACCACAACCCATGACCTAATTATCTTGCACTAAGCTCTACCTCTTAACGGTTCAACCATCTCCCAATATCACCCCACCAAAGACTAATGTTCCAACACATGAAGTCATGGGGGACACACTCAAACTATATCCTAAATAAAACTACTACTTTGTCAAATAAATCCTAGACTTGATTCTCAGATTTTTCTTCTCTTCTCTTATAAGAGATAACAGCTCTTTATATATGCTGAAGGAGCCTATTGCTTTCACACTTAGCTTTTTTATTGCCAACTAGTCACCCTAAACTCTTTTATCTTTTACTAAGATTCAATGAAGCTTAGCAATTCCATTATCCTTATGGTAACTAATTCCCCATATTTCTCAAATTTCCTGATACAATACACTAGTTAATGTATTCTCTTCTAACATGGGTTAAAGTTTTAACAACTGTATAATTACTGTGTACCAGAGGCTGCTTCACTTGCCACCTGTGATAGTGTGGGGGAGGAAGAGGAGGAGGAGGAAGAGGAGAAGTCAAGCTACCACACAGTTCCCACCATGGTTCCTACTGAACCTGTTGGGAGATCGATTTGGGATAGTCCTTTAGACTTTTCTCAAGAAGAGGAGGATGTCAAGCTTTTAAATCCTCACACTTATCAGTCATGGGGTGTGGGCTCCCCCAGAAGCAGGCATAATCTTACACAAGGCAATTTTTAAAGCAGAGGCCAGCCCTAAAGAAAGCTGACAGTTGAGGCTGTCTTTAGACAGCCCTCCCACCAGCTGGTAGAATAAATCCTTCACTTGTAAAGGAAGGTCTGGGTTGCCCCAGTCATGTGGGCATCCACGAGACTATCTTAAAAAGCCATGAAACAAACCTGGCTATGGGTAAATGAGTCAGAAGCTTGATGTTTAGAAACCCCCATTAAGAGTCCATTGCTTTAGGAAATAACCTAAGTGTTCATCACCTGATGAATGGATAAAGAAAACATGGTACAGGTACACAATGGAATACTATTTGGCCATAAAAAGAAAGAAATCCTTCACTTGCAACACAGATAGGACTGGAGATCATTATGTTAAGTGAAACAAGCCAGGAACAAAAAGACAATACCACATAATCTCACTCATGTATGGAATCTAAAAATGTTGGTATCAAAGAAGTTGAAAGTAGAATGGTGGTTACCAGAGGCTGGGGACAGTAGAGGGGTGAGGGTATAGAGTACAATGAGTACTCTAAGTTATAGTTAGATAGGAGGGAGGAGCTCTGGGGTACTATTGCAGCACAGCATGACTATAGACGATGTATACGTCAAAGACTAAAAGGATTTTGATTTTTCACTATAAAGAATTGGTACACATTAAGAGGATAAATATGTTTAACCTGATTTAAACTTTATGCAATGTATACATGCATCAAACATTACATGGTACCTCCATTAATATGTATAATTTTTATGTTTTTGTGTATTAGTTAAAAATAAAAATAAGCTAGACATGGCAGCTCAAACCTGTGATCCTAGTTTCTTGGGAGGCTGAGATTAGAAGGATAGTGGTTTGAGGCCAGCCTGAGCAAAAACTTTGTGAGACCACATCTCAACAGAAAAAAAAAGCTGAGTGCACGGGGCTGGTGTGCTTCCATCATCCCAGCTATGGCAGGAAGGAGGACTACCAGGGCAAAAAGCAAGACCCTATCTCAAAAATAACTAGAGCAAGAAGGACTGGAGGTGTGGCTCAAATGGTAGAGTGCCTGCCTAGCAGCGCAAATCCCATAGTTCAAAGCCCAGTATTGTCAAAAAATTACAAATAAATATCAAACCAAACATAAAAAGCTGTTAACTAATGTGGAAAAAAAAGATCCCATTGCTTTATCTTAAGCTTCTTTCCTTTTGGGACATATAAGCCTACAGAAGGTCCTCATTTTGCCATCCTCAGATACTCAAACTCCTCAAGAAAAATGGTTTCAGGTTCTCCCTTCCTAATATTAGGTACTCCCTGTGCCTCAGCCACCAAGTACCATAGGCATCCATCAACCAGTCATTGTCCCTACTAGCAGTGAGTAGATTCACCCCCAGCTGGGTTGGGGTAGGAGAGTCAGGTATAGTCCCTTGGGCAGGTAGCCCCAGAACAGTCAGTGAGGGGAAGAGAAGGAGTCATTTGCCAGGTGGCAAGAGGTAGTGAACATGCTTATGATGGAATGCCTTAGAGAGAGCCTTTCATCCATGCCAGTGAACTGGGGAGAGACATAATGAGTGGGGGAGGCTGAAGTCAGATCAGTGAATTCTGGACCCAGTAGCTCACAGTTAGGGTAGCTACATATGATGGAGTATCTCCCTAAAGAGGAACATCAAGAAGCTGTCTGGAAATACCATTTGTCTGAGAGGCTGCTTGTAGGCTGGCAGGTTAAAAAAAAGGCAAAGACCCTGATTAGAGAGTACAGGCCCTGATTGGCTTTCTGACCTAAGTCTGAAGCCTCTACCAAAGCTGAAGACAGAAAGAAACAAGCCCCAAGGAATTTGCAAACCCAGAAGATAGGAGGAGGAAGGGGAAGAAGTAAAAGAAGACAGTAAAAGTCAGTCAGGGAGAAGGATGAGAACCAGGAGTGGTGACATTATGAAAGAAGAGAGGCTTCCATGAAAACACCCCCGATCCTGGAGGGAACAGGTCAGTGTGAGGGTGAAGTAGCACTGGTTTGTAGGAGAGTTGGGGCAAGTGTGGGGACATAGGGAGATGATATGACAGGAAGGGGCCTGGATAGTTCAGGCAGCTGAGGCTGGGGCCTTAGGACAGGCTAGATATTGAGCAGGATTCAGGGGGAGCAGCCTTGGGGCTGCAGATCACCTCAGCTACCCTTTCTGAATTCTTCCTAGGGCTCTGCTAAAGCAGGACAGACCGGAACTGTACTCAGGTCCAGGTGACAGCTCATGCCTGGGTTTCCCCAAGCTAGCAAGTCTGACCAGTCCACCCATCCATTCTGTCAGCTTTGGACTCTTCTCAGGCAGGGCTACATCCATTTGTTTTGAGGGCTTTTCCATCAGGCTATACTGTTTCCTACAGGGAAACCCCAGGCCTGGGCAAACAGACCCCCACCTCCTGACTAAGGCCTTCAGAATCTGGGACAGAGGCCAGGGTGGGGCAAGTCACTGAGTCAGGATAGTGGTTTTCTAGCTTCCTCAGTTTGTTCCCCAGACATCCTCACTCCCCCTACCTTAGGAGACGATCCTGATAGAAATGGAGAGGTGATGCCCATAGTCACTGGAATGACTTCCATTATTTAAGGCTCATACAATCATGTGAGAGGGAAATCATAACCCACCTTTCACAGATGATGTAACTAAAGCTTTAAGCACAGAAATGACTTGTCCAGAGTTAAATAATCAGGGAGTGTCAAAGAGGAGATTTGAACTCAAATCTCTGAAACTCCTTATCTCATCCATTGCCCTCCTACCACTTGGCACAAGCCATTCAGAACAAGGCACAGAAAGAGATGTCAGGCCTTTGTTGTGTTGCATCACAGTACTACTGTGAAGTGTCTACTCCACACCTATTTTGTGACCTTCAACCTGAGGTACATCCACTTCCCTGGGTTGCCTCTCAAACCTAGTATCTCAGCCTTCCAGATCCTCATTCCTCCTTGGAACTGATGTTCCAGAGCCCCAGTTCCTTCCAGACTTCCCAGCTGCCTCCCAGTCACCAAGGCAGTGAAGCCCATTTCTCCAATGGAGAGACTAAAACACAGGGGACAGGGAGCCAGGAGCAGAATGCACATGAATCTGACACCTGCCCTAGGGCAGCCCCATGTCCATGCATGCAGATTAAGAGGGACAGCAGTCCCATGTCTTGGCCATCTCAGAGAGGACTAAGGTAAGGCTCCTGGGGCACCCCCTGCTCCAGGGCCTTCAGAGGGGATCTCCTCTCCCTATTCTCCACAGGAAGGATGTGGTACTGCCGGCCAACCGCAGAGGTCTGGGCATCCCCAGGGAGCAGTACAGGGGCGGCTGGCAGCCCCCACTCCTCCACCCTCTGGCCTTCTTCCCACACTTCTTATCGCCAGAGCCTGGCTTCCTGCTGCATTTAAGAAGTCACGTGGTCTGCTGGTTAGCTGCCACCAGACCAAGAGGCCCCTTCCCTGTGTCTCCTGAGGCACATACCCTGCTCACCTCCAAGAAGAGGTTCCCTTCTTCATTTGGCACTCAGATCACCTGACTGCAGCAGCCCAGCAGTTGGCCATGTGGCTCTTCAGAAGGATGGGTCCATCCATTCATCCATTTAATGAATACTTATTGATTGTAGTAGTAGTATATCAATACTACTACTGTGTATCAGACACTGTCCTGGGCATGGGGGTCAAGTGGGAAACAAGAAAAATTCTCTGTCCTCTTGGTAAAGCAGTAATCAAATGAAATCCCAATGTAATTATTTAAAAAAAAAAAGCAATGGAGATAACAAAATGGTTGACTGCATAAAGATCTTAAAAGTAGTCAGTGGGAGCCTTTTTGGGGGTGACATGTGATTGAGACCTGACTGACAAGGAGGAGTTGGATTTCTATTTGTAAAGGATGGCTCAGGCTAGTATGCTAGACAAAAGTCAGTAGGGGAATCAGTGAGGAAGTTATTATAATTGTTCTGCTAAATGATGGGCTGACTGAAGGGCACAGTACAGAAAAGAGGTCAAAGGGAAGAGAGGAAAGAGGCTACAGAACGGGAGGGAGGAGGGCTCAGTGCTTAAGTTCCTGGCACATGGAGCATCCTTGCCTCAACTTCCCTATCCTCTGATCCTAGGCTGACCTGGGTCCTTGGACACTATGACTAATACCCTAGATGGCACCAAAAGTATCCAAGATGAAGTAGGGAAAAGATGTCAAGGTAGTACTGGGGCCTGTCCCAGCAAGCTATCATCATTCTCAAAAACTGAGGAACTGGATTTGAAATGCAGCAAGTACCCTTCTGCATGGAGTTTCTGTTCTTTGAGCTGTCAGAACTCTAAGGAATGAATGCCATGGCTGCTGCCCATAGACTGACTACCTGCCACTCAGGCCATGATCCAGGCTGACATTCAAGAGGGTAATTCCCACTGAATCTGCTGTACATTGGTCATCAGATGCCTGAGCTGGCATCCTCTTAGGTCTGGAGCAACACTTGAACTTCTGCCCACTGGGGGTGAGTGAGGAGTGGGGAATACAGATAGGAATGTTTTGCAGAGGTTTGCGAAGAGGGACTAGAGGAAGATGGTTGCCAGAATAGTCAGGAGTTAGCAGAGTCTTTCTGCTCACCACCAAGAAAATCTATCCTCTCCCCTAAGCATCCAAGCCCCAAGGATACCACCAGGGCAGGAGGGCTGGGGGTGCCAAAATGAAGGGGACATAAATAAAAGCAAGGGCAGTTGTAGCATAAATGGCAGTATCTGAGAAGAGGCAGAGGACCTGTCTGTGCAAGCATTCAGTGTTTGGGGCCAAAGTGATTTGTTAAAGTCACTCTCATCAGCAGACTTCAGTGTCTTGGAGCAGGATGTCTGTAACCCATTCAGCATATCCACACTAGCTGGTTTGGCAGCCTGCAATGGAATCCCAAGAGTCAGAGAGTCTGAAAATTGTGCTGGTCTAGACTCTAAGAATGAGCCAGAGAAAGGGTGTTAGAACAGGACAACACTTAGCGCTTCTATTGGAGAGTACACCCCAGCGCAACGAAAAGTACTCAAATGCTCTGCTTCTGGATGATTTTGTAGCTTTCTTGAGAGAACATTTGGGATTCTGGTCTGTGTCTTCAACCTATTTTATAGGTTAATGAAGCCTGCATATTTGAGATTCACTTGCTAATGACCACATAGCCAGGTGCCCATGAGCCAACTCTATAGAAATTAAACCAAGTAAGGATGAGGTTCCTGCTCTCATGTGTTTCAGGTCTATAGGAAACTCTCAAGTAGAACTTTTGCACACAAAAATTTTGTTATCCTGGAGACCTCACACCACCAACAAATGCAGAAAGAGATAATACAAACATCAAGTTGTTCATACATTTCCCCTGGTACAAAGGTTCCTTCAGAGGTGAGCAGGTAAGTGAAAGTGAGACCCGCTCCGTATCTGTGCAGTCAGAAACCTAGATGGAAGAGGGAAGTCTAATCACTTCTAAAGGAGGTTGTCTATTTTCCTAAGTGTCACTATCTCACATGACCCACCTGCCTGTCCTGTCCCATTACAGTCTTAACAGGGCCAGCTGTCTTTCCAAATGAAGCAATGTAACCACTAAAAACAACTCATCACATATGTAACACAAAAATCTTACTGAAGCATTTCAAATACATCTTAAAAATTAGCCAATTGTCTTGAGAATGACATAAAATTACTGTTGAAAAATCAAACAAGTAACAAAAACATTTAGCATCCCATATCTAGAGGTGGCACTTCCAGGCATCTTACTTTCCCTATCTATAAAGTCAAGTAAACATTTAATCCCTTTATGGAAATGCTTCTACTATACAGCCTACAGCCTTTTTGTTGCTTGTTTTCTCATTCAACAATTGTCATGTGATGCTGAATCATTATTCAAATCATTATTCTTGATTCAAAGCTCAAGAAAAAGTTGTAACCTAAAGTTATGTCAACTAGTTATATTTTGATAATAAATAAAGTGTAGTTTCTAGAGACACTCTTTCCCTTTCTAGCACACTTGAACTTCTGATGATCCAAGCACTTCTGCACATACTAATTGACTTAAATCTCAAGCTTTTCTAAACCTTTGTTCTCTACCTATAAGAAAAAGGGGTAATGATGGTATTTACCTCACAGATAAGCAATTTGTCAATAGTCTCATGACAACTTTAGTGGCCATGAGGGATATGAGTGTGGATGTGGGTCTGTAGAGCTGATCATTGCCCTACTTTTATAAGGAGGGCACAACCTGCTCAACCGATGCCCACAAGGACTGATGGGGATAAGGCAAGCACATAGATGAAAGGCTTCCTAGGCCCACAGTGCCACTAACTCAGAAACTCATCATCACATTTACGTCAGCATTACAGAGAAATCTTGACAAACCTAAAGACCCTGTTAGCAATGGTGAAAGTTTTCTGAAGGGTGAGAAAACCACTGGGGAAGACACTGTTTGGGTATCTGATTGGCTCACTGTTTCTACCAGAAAGGGAATTGGTCAAACTAGCTTGGGGACCCCTAATTTGTTCATGCTTCATCCACCTGTATGCACAAGGGAAAAGGAAAGTGACACTGAGAGCTAACTGCGTGCCAGAGCTAAGTACTTTCACACATTCTCTTATTTAGTCCTCACCACAGCCTGTGAAGTGAATGTTAGTGCCCTTTTGACAAGTTCTATAGTAAATTCCAGATCTGCCCTTCAAGCCTGCTCCATCCTAGCTTCCTTATCTCAGCTGATATCAAGTCTTTCTTTCCAGCTACTCAGAGCAAAGTCCTTGGAATAATCCTTAACTCGGCTCTCTCCTATTGTCCAGAAATCTTGATAGCTCTCCTTTCAAAATATATCTAGAATTCAGCATTTCTTACCACCACCCCCTCCACAGTGGTTCAAGCCACTATACTCTCCTATCTAGATATGCTGCAGCAGATTCCTGCTTCCATCTGTGCCCTGCTCTCAGGTGATTCTCAGTTCAGCAGTCAGACTGATCCTGCTAAAATCTAAGTCAGATAATACCACTCTCTCTAGAACTCTCCAGTGGCCCAAAGTATAGTTCCTATTACTTTGCTCCAACCACACAGGCTCCCTGCTATCTTTGAATGATTGCCTTTGCACTGTCTTTTCCCTCTGATCCGAATGAGTTAACTCCTTCACCACCTTCAAGAATTTACTCAAATGCTATCTTATTAAAGAGATCTTCCATGTCCACCCTATTGAGAATTGTGGCCTCTTCTAACATCACTCTAAATGCCCTAGATTCCCCTTATCTTGCTGTTTTACTAGGCGAGCACTCTATTGCCGAGTTATATTTTTCTATAGCACTTATTGCCTTCTAATATGTTATTAGGTTTGCTTATTTTGTATCTTCCATGTTATGATGTACATTTCTGAAGGTAGGAATACTTATCTATATCCTCTAGTGATCACTCACGAGTGCCTAAACTAGCATCTGGCACACAGAAGATGCTCAAGCAACATATATTGAGTGAATGAATCAATGAATGAATTTGACAGGGGCAAGTTAGGAGTTAGGAAACTGTCCAAGGGCTAGCAACCAATAGATGACAGAGTCAAGAACTGGAGGCAGATCTCTTGGAATCTGTATATCTGGCCATTTCTACCAAATGCCTCCCAAAAAGAATCAGGCAAAGAATCCAAAAGCAAGCTGACTAGTGGGACTTGGGTCTACATGACAGTCAAGGGATCTTTTGGGGTTGGTGTCCATTCAGAGTTGGCCACACCTCCAGCTGCACCTGCATCATGGCCAGATTCAATAAATAATGGCTAGCCTGAGCAGTGACCATGAGTCACTGAGAAAGGCATTGGTTATGGTCAGCACTGTTGATTTAGGGTGGATGTGTGAGAAACCGAAAAGTGTGTCTACCAAAGGTTTCAGTACTGTCTGGGGCTTGCCCAGCTATGTTATTTAAGAATCTCTTCCACATGAACACAGACTTCTGTTTTTCTGAGGGCAGGGCACCCATACCCAATTGTCCTCTCGATTACTTGTCTGTGGTTATACATCACTCACCATCACTCACCTCCTAAGCCTCCCTCTGAACTGGGGATGCACTGCCTGGATGAAGTGTCTGCTTGTTTGCCACCCCTGCTTCCCTACATGGGGCAAGTCATCCTCTTCCTGACTTTCCTACTCTGAGAAGACTGTGCCCTGAAAGACAGTTGCAAGGTTTTGAAGCTGAGTTGTTTCTCAGCCAACTCCTCCAACCCACATTAACACCAAGTGCTTGAAGAGAATAGGGTGGCTAGTGTCACTTCATAGGCAATGAAAGGGCCTCAGATGCTCCCAAAACATGTGGAACAGTAGGCTTGTCCCTAGCCCCTCCAGAATTAAGGCAGTGTCAAAGCCTCTGGGGAAGAGAGATTAGTTTCAAACACTTGGAAACAGCAAACATTCTTAATGTTCCTAAACAAACACTAGGAAAAGGCTACAAACTGACAAGTGAGACACTTGACTGTCCCCATGGATCTGGTGGCAGGGCTGAGGTCAGCTCCTTAGTTTAGCAGTACTCTGCCAAACCTTAGAATAGGACCAGTGCTCACAGGCACCCCATTGAACCCAAGCCCTCCTGGAGTGGGAAAGAGGTGGCTAATTGAGTGAAATTCCTATATTGGGGTGTACTGTGCCTAATTCTTCTCCCTGAGGGAAGTCCTGAGATCCAGGTGTAAACACCACAAGCCACTCAGCCCTATTTTTCTTTTTTCTTAAACCTTTATTGGAGCCTAGTGTTGCTGTACAAGGTAGGGTCAGTACAGTGGAAACTTCTTGGAGTGACTCCCCCAAATCCCATTTTTCTAATGGGAAAGGAGCTTTGAGTCCATGTGATTTCCTGAAAGTGCTTCATGATAGTCCCCTATTAATTCCTTCCCCTTCAAGACTTTCCTGCTTTTTTAAAATAAAACTTCCCACAGGTCAAAGTTACTGACCTCAGAGAACATGGGTCTTCCCTTGAGATTTTTCTGGGAGCTACTCTACCTACATACCTTCATTGAGACTTTAAGGGATTTCTTGCCCCAACTAACTTTCCTGGGGAGGACAAAGTACTCAAGAAGTTGGAATGGGCTGTGAGGCTCCACAAGCAAGGCAGGCACATAAAGGACCCACACCAATACTCAGGGTCTCCCCAGCTCTTGGCCTTCTGCTGAGGAGGCAAGGGTGTAGAACTGAAGTGACACTTCTGAACTTTGAGCTTGGCAGAGGCTGGGGTTGAGGCTGGAGGCTGGGGGCAGGGATCAGTTTTGTGACTAATAACCTAATCATGGAAAATTACAACTTCCTGAGCTGGTCTATCAGAGGTGGCCACAAAACTCTATATGATGTGGCCAAAAATTCCTCCTGCCACCACAGCCCTTGAAAATGGGTCAAAGACATCTTCTATGGAACTCTCAGAGCAGGGCTTAGCTTATACTTCTATGTCACTAAGCTGCAAACACTGGAGCTTTTTTGAGAACACTGTCTTCTTCCCTTCCCTGGTCTGAGCTTAACCTTGGCTCTGGGCCAGTCATCATTCTGTTCCTCTTGGTCCTCCTCAGGGAATGATAGGTCATGGAGGTTTCCTACTGTTTGTCCCTGCAAATGACTGTCGACAGCCTCTCAGAGTTAGAAATGTCTCCTTTTGTGAAGGATTCTCCTTACCAAAAGGCTTGAGACAGTTTTGACCAAAATGCCTGCCATCCAAGACTTACTTTTCTCCCACAAGCTTCATCTGATCTCAACCAAGACGTATAGACATAGCCTCATCTCTCAGGCTACACTTCTCCCCAAATCAGGTTAAAAGGTGGACTAGGAAATGGCAGATTTGAATTATGCTTTACCTGGCTTTCCAGAGATTGCAGGTTTGTGGCAGGGGCTCATGGCTGGTTCAGCCTGTATCAGATATACAGAGCTCTTTTCCTTAATGCTGGCCATGCCATTGTTAGGATGGATGGTACAGGGGTCAGCACTGACCCACCTCTGATGCCTGCATGAGTGGTGTAATCCTGGGCCATCTCTCTTAGCATGCTGTGACTTAGCTTCTCTGATAATGGAGGTAGTGTTCTCTGCCCTATGGGCTGCTGGAAAAGCCCTAGGGAATGATTAAAATGGATTTTGAGAACCCTTGTGGAGATGAGCAGGGAGTCCCTGTGCTTAGGCCTTGGCAGAGAAACCACTTGGCTCTGAGATATTTGCATCCAGTGAGGCTTCAGCACTAGGAGGCCAGTACTCTGAGAGCTCTATCCCTTTGCTGCTTTCAGAAGGAATCCCAGGGCTGAAGCAGGGGTGGCATCTCCAACATGACTGTCCTGGATCTGAAGGCTTTTCCTTGTATGAGGCTCAGGTCAAGGTTGACCTAACTGCCTACCATCTAAAATAACACTTCCTTTGCCCCAGAGGCCTCAGATGATGTCAAGGCCAAGCCTAGGTAAGAGTGAATGGTCCTGTCTTGACAGGACCTTTGGGAGCCTCCCAGCTGTCTTTAGCCAGGGATAGGAGGTCCTGTCTATCTGGCCTAGAGCCAGGCCTGTACTGACTCACAGGAGCAAGCTAGAGGCCAAAAACAATGACTCGGGCAGCCTGGAATCCAGGGAAAAGCAGTCCTGCTTTCTACCAAAGATCTCCCCAGCTGTGCATGAGTTCACCTAGCCAGACAATGGCAAGGACAGCGGGAAACTGCCCATCCCTTGGAGGCAAAAGAGAACAGGGGGCTGAGCTTTGAGCGTGAAACCAACCCTGAAACATTCTTTGAAAACCCCATATCAACCCATCTAAAATTAGCTTTCAGCATCTAAATCACTTCCTGTTACAGAAACCACAGGCCTGATGGTTCAGTCATCACTCTGCCTGTCCATTAGGCGTGGGGGCAGGTGATGTAAGGGTGCTACACACTGAAAACTGTGAAATTGCAAGAAAAATAGGAAATACAAGCCCCTTCCCTGACTGCAGAAAGACTGCTAAGCAGGATCCCATAAGGTCACTGGAGCAGGGACCAGGACCAGAGTGAGTGTGCATGTATACACATGCATGTAACCCATATACAAACACCCATACACACAGGCCAGAGCCTTCTCCACAGCTGCAGAGAGATTATCACATGAACAGCCTAAGCATATGTCTTCTGTGTCCCTTCTAAACATAGGACTCATGAAGAGAGGAGGGCAACTGTCTGGCCTGCTTGGAGTGTCTGTAGCTTTGTCTCTACTTCTCTTAAAAGACCTGGCTATTTTATGCCTAACAGGCTATGAGCAAGGTTATCTCTATACTTAGCACTTGGCCCTAACTCACTGTTTCTAGTCAACACTGTCAGGTGTTTTCTGAGTATGGGAAACCAGGTGGGGATGGGCTGGTAATGTGGAGAAAGTCAGAGGCCACCTTTGCATACCAGGTGCTGAAGTTGAGGGAACCATTTGAATGTTTAAACCATCCAGAGAGCTCTGTTCTTCTTCTTGCCTCTGGCTGAGCCTTGACCCCAACTACAGATTTGGACTGAAGGATGCCAGCAGCTGTGCACAAATTATCAGCATCAGCCACAGAAGAAGAAAGCTACAGATCATCTGTCACAAACTTGGTGAGTCTCAGTTAGGGATACCCAAACCATGAGATAAACTGGGGTTGCATCTGGAAATTAGATGGCTTACTTTACTACAATGGATTTTTAAAAATAGGTTTGCTGTTTTTCTCCCAGTACCCTCAAGATAACACCTGGCACACAGAAAAGTCTCAGTAAATACCTGATAGGTAAAACAAAACAAAACAAAACCAGAAATGGAAGTCTGTTGATGACCAGGGTAGTACTGATAAGCATGGAGTATCTGCCAGCCTCAGAACAGTTTTTTTTGTCTATCCAATGTGTGGTCACCAGACCTCAGGATCTCAGTGGTCACAGACCAGCTCCCGACCTGGGCACAAGAGGCAGAGTTTCCTCTAGTGATGCTTCTGACGTGGGGTTACTAGGACAGTAGATGTATGGATGCTCTAGTAGGAGTGATACCAATGCTCTGCCATTGCATAGCCATGGTGGCAGTGATCTCCTCCACCAAGCACAATGGGCTGACCTCAGTGGAATTGTCTTCAGACCAATAAAAGCCTGGCCTCAAACAGGGGTCTTTCTGTAATGAGGACAGATCTATGTCCATTGTGCTCCTCACAATGCATCCCAGGGTGATTGGAATGCCTGATGACCACTCCTACCCTTATGAACTGCTGCAAATATAGAAAGAACTCCTGTTGAACAGTAACAAGGCCCTGGAAGAAAGTGCTAAGGATTTATCCTGCTTCCGTATCTGAGCATGATTTGCAAGGAGAACCTTCAGCCTGAGGACATAGAGGCCCATAAAGAATCCAGTTTCCCCAGACTACTGAAGTATAACTTACAGGGTGGCCATAAGTTTACCTGGATCTCCAATCCCTAGCAGCAAGTGGGGCCACCATCATTGGATGGCTCTTCCTGGAGACTAAGCTGGGCCAACAAGGTCAAGCCTCTTCCTATAAAGCTAAACTGTCAGGTAAGTAGTAAGCACTTTTACACAAAACAGATGTTTTTTCAAAATGCCTCCTTTAAACCAGGCCCTACCAGGGCAATGAGGATACAAAGAAGAAACGATAACCCTGTCCCTCAACTATTGCATAGTCCACTGAAGAAGACAGGTAATTATAACACTAGACTGTAAGCACAAAATCAGAGAGGTGTTCGGAAAAGACAGGGTGTTGTAGGTATATAGAGAAGCATATAACTCAGTCTGAAGGTAATGGGCAATTCTGCTGGAAACTTACTGAAGTAGAACTCAGTAGCAATAAAATATCATCAAGTTGAATTAAGAGAGCAATAGGTCATGATCAAGCAGGGTGCATCCCAGGAATTCAGAGAAATTTGATGATGAACAATCTGCCAATGTCATTTTCCATAATAATGGATTGATTAAAAGATGATACTCTCAAGAGAAACATTTGTTTATGAGAAAAACTGTATACTAGTTATGACAGACTGTCATTAATAAGATCCAGGATTATAACAGGAACCTATACAAATATATTAAATAGTGAAACATTAGAAGAAATGCCAATAAAATCAGAAACAAGACAGCAATATTTGTTATCAGTACTACTATTCAAGTCTGACTATCAAAGTCCAAACCATTGCATTAAGAGAACAAAAATAGGTATAAAATTAGTAAAAAACCAGATAAACATGTTTTTATAAGATAAATCAAATCTTTGAGTTTATTTTAACAAATAAAAATTATGAAAATATGTTTTTATATTATTTAGAAACATCTATAAAGACTTTATTATAAGGGATAACTCAGAAAAGGAATCCTATTATGCACCATGCAAGATGAAAACACTGGTTTATGAGTAACTGTTGAGCAAATTAGGGAACCACAATTTTCTTTTCCTTATGGACTTCCCAAATCAAAACTGTCTTTTCAGGTTAAAATAAGATTCAAAACTTATTATTTTTTACTAGATTATAAAGATAATTATTATTACTGCTTGCTTTATGTTAAAATCTTTGCTTATTTTAACTCATTTAATCTTCACAAACACCTTTTGAAGTAGGTATTAGTATCAAACCTAATTTTACAGTCAGAAAACTAAGTAATAAAGATGATGAAGTACTTGGCTAGAAAACAGCAGAGTCAGACTTAAATACAGACAATCTGACTTCAAAGTCTGTGTTCTTTATCACTATACTATATTACCTCCTGATGATAGGAGACTACATAGAAAATCCAAGAGTTGGGTGATGAGGCCAAATATAAAATCAAGAAACAAAAAATCAGCAGCTTGGCTAGGCACCAGTGACTCATGCCTATAATCTTAGCTACGTAGGAGGCTGAGATTGGGAAGATTGCCATTTGTGGCCACCCTGTGCAAAAAATTCAAGAGACCCCCATCTCAACTAATATCTGGGCATGGTGACATGTGCCTGTCATCCCTGCTACACAGGAGGCTGAGATTGAGATCATGGTTCCAGTCCAACTGGGACAAAAAGTTTGCAAAACCCAGTCTCAACAGGAAAAAGCTGGGTGTGATGGCATGTACCTATGGGAAGCATAAATAGGAGGATCGTGGTCCAGGTTGGCTAGCAAAACACAAGACCCTATCTCAAAAATAACCAGAGCAAAGCCAGCTGGAGCCATGGCTCAAGTGGTAGAGTGCCTGCCTATCAAGTGAAAAGTCCTGAGCTCAAACCCCAGTACTGCTAAAACAAAAACAACACAAAAAACTAGTAGCCTTTCCAAATATCTCAAGGTTTATTTTTCCTTCAAGCAGCCTATAAATTCTATCTCAATTCTATCAAAATCTAAATCTTTATAGAATTTCTTACGGAGTCCAACAGACTGACTGTAAAATTCATATTGGAGAATATTCTATATCATTTTGAAAAAGAATGATGGTGGAAGATTTTTCTTGTATTTTATCAAGATATAAACAATAGGAATTAAAACAACATGTTGCTGGTACACAGATAAGCAAATAAATCAATAAGCCAGAATAAAGAATCCAGAAAGAGACCTGAATATTTATGGAGTATGATAAAAACTAGGTTCCAGGATGGGTGAGGATGCTGATTTGGATTCTATCCAAGGGTGCTTTTATTTTACTTTACTTCTGAGACAATTAACAATTAGCAGTACAAACATATTTGTGAAATGAGGATACATGTAGAGGTGCTGATTCCCTGTTGCCTTTCTTGCTTTTTCACAAAGGCATCCCCAAAATTCAATTTTGGCAGCCTGCATAGAATGAGATGTCCATCTGCTCAGAAAGCCCAGGGCTTTTTTATTTCGTTTTGTTGTTTTGGCGGTACTGGGGTTTGAACTCAGGGCCTTGCACTTGCCAGGCAGAGAATAGTTCAGTTTTGAGCACTCATTGCCTTCTATAATCCTGTCCATGTCAGCACCAAAAAAGCTTACACCATCAAAATAAAGCAGTAACTTTGCTCTTCAATAAGCCACATCACACAGGCCTAATGTGTTTGTTATAGGCCTTGAAAATTCTTGTTTCCAGTATTTGGTCAATCTATTCTTAACTAGTTGCAAAGTCTTGGAATTTTCTGTTCATGTTCACTATGTCTTTTAATAAGCGGTCCTGGCCAGGGTCTACCATGAGGGGCATTTCATATCAGTATGAACCTTTCAATAAATAGTATTAAGATTATTGTCAATTTCACCAGTTAGGAATACTTTCAGCTTAAAATAAGAGAAAACTCAATTCAAATTGATATAAATAATAATGAAAATATATTGACTCATGTATAATAAATGTCCAGAAATAGATTAGACCTCAGAACAAAACTGACCCTGCAGATCAATGATGTCAGCAAGTATTAGGAAGTAACAGCCAACACAGTTTCCACAGAATTATCCCTTAAAAGGGAAAAAAAAGCTATAACCCTCCTCATCCCATTCACAAAAAATAAATTCTGATATATTAAAGCCCTAAATATAAAGAATAAACATGTTAGAGAAATATAAAAAGGGAGTTGGAGTGATGGCACATGCTTATATATAATCCTAGCTACTCAGGAGGCAGAAGTAGGAGGATCATGGTTTGAGGTCCAAGGAAAAGTGCAAGATCCTATCTGAAAAACAACTAAAGTAAAACGGGTTGTGGGCATGGCTCAAGAGGTAGAGAGCCCACTTAGCAAGCACCAGGACCTGAGTTTAAACACTAATACCATCAAAAAAAATCAAAACAAAACAACATATATATATCTCTCAATATATAATATATATTCATATATATTATATATTGTATGTTCATGACCTTTGGAGAGGGGAAGCCTTTTAAAATAAGACACACAAAAAATCAAGGTAATTTAAAAAACAATAATTTGATTCCATCGAAATAAAACACTTTGGTATAATAAAAGACACAAAGTAAAACACAAATGAAAAACTAGGCAAAAACACTTGTCACACTTGTGAAAGTCAAAGAATTAATATCTAGAGTATAAGAGTAATTTCTAAAAGTTAACAAGAAAAACCCTAACATTTCTAAAAAATGTAATTAGCAGAAGCAACAAAAATGCCCAATAAATGTATTACAAATGTTTGTTATCACTAAGGAACTAGAGAAATAAAACAGTAAGCAATTCTGCGTGAAATATGTGAAAATATCAAGACAATGGTTCAATATGCTGTTAGTAGGTATATCATATAGTGACCGTTAGTGCACCCAATGCTTCTCTGGATAGCGAGTTGACAGACAGCCTCTAGTAAATGTGAACACATATACCCTGTGAGTTTGTAACTTTTTGGTGAGTGCTCCACCACTTGAGCCATGACCCCAGCCCAGTCTATAACTTATGTGGTATCTACCTAAGAAAGATGATTGCTCAAGAATTGACAAATAGGACTTACTCATATTTAAAAGTTTCTGCACATCAAAAAAGAAGCAATTACCAGAATCAAAAGACAACCCACAAAATGTAAGAAAATCTTTGCCAGCTATTCAACAAAAGATTAATACCCAGAATATACAAAGAGCTAAAAAGAACTAAACAGCAATAAACCAAATAACCCAATTAATAAATGGCCAAATGAACTGAACAGACCATTCCCAGAAGAAGAAACACAAATGGTTAACAAATACATGAGGAAATGCTCACAACCTTAGCCACAAAGGAAATTCAAATCAAAACTACACTGAGATTCCTTCTCACCCCACTCAGACTGGCCATCATCAAAAAACAAACAACAACAAATGCTGGCAAGGATGTGGGGGAAAGTACCCTTATATACTGTTGATGGGAATGTAAACTAGTGCAACCACTATGGAAATCAGTATTGAATTTCCTCAAAATAGACCTACCTTATGAGTCTGCCATATGACTCTTGGACATATTGCCAAAGGAGTATAAATCAATATACAAGAGAGATACCTATGTTTATTGCAGCTTTGGTCACAATAGCTAAACTGTGGTGTCAGCTGAGGTGCCCTAAAAATAATGAATGGATAAAGAAAATATTATATATATACATAATATGTGTGTATACATATATACACATATACAATGGAATATTACTCATAAAGAAAAATTAAATCATGTCATTTGCAGGAAAATGGATGGAACTAGAGATCAGCAGGTTGAGTGAGATAAGCTAACCTCAAAAAGCTAAATATCACATGTTCTCACTCATTTGTGGAACCTAGATCTAAAATAATGATGATGATGATGATGATAATGGGACATGAAAGGGGAACATACTGGGGGGAACAATTGGAGGGAGAGTGAAAGGAAAGGATACTGAGGGGTGAAGAGGAGCATTTTATATATATATATATATATATATATATATATATATATATATATATATATATACACACACATGTACTTGCATTATGAAACTCACCAAACTCTGAAAAGGTGGTGAGGGGAGGGATTAGACTATAATGGAGAGGGTGAACTTGTTCAAAGTATACTACATACATGTATGGAATTATCTTGATGAAACCCCTTTATATTATTAATGTATGATAATTCAAAAATATAATAAAACTATTTTTTAAAAAATGAGAGCTGCTCATATATTTAATGAGGCATATGCCAGAATATTCATTGCAACTCATTTGTAATTGGAAAGACATGAATGTCTATCTTTTCTTGGCAGTACTAGTATTTGAACTAAGGGCCTTGTGCCTACTAGGCAAGCACTCTACCACTTGAACTATGCCCATAGTTCTCTTTACTTTTGTTATATTTTGACTAGGGTCTTGAGTTTATGTCTAGGTGGGTCAAGTCCATGACTGTCCTATTTATGCTTCCTGAGTTGCTGAGATGATAGGTGAGTGACACCACACCCAGTTTTATTGGTTGAAAAGGAGTCTTGTGAACTTTTTTCAGGGAATGGCCTCAAACAGCAATCCTTCCAATCTATGCTCCTGAGTAGCTAGGATTACAAGCATGAGACAATGCCCTGGGCCAGCAATTTTTTTCTCATGTAAAAAGAGGTTTGTTTATATCTTTGAATCCTCTAGAGACTGGACAAGATTGAATACTGAATGATACCTCAGGGCTGAATTGCAGAGTGAGCAGTGGAGAACTCAACTGAATTTCCACAGGTGATAGGGGCGGTCTGGTCAGTTAGTCATCACACTTTGAAGTGTTTTTCTAATCACAGGCTCTCACTGCAATCTTTAGAAGATGTGCTCTGGCCCCAGGGGCCATGGTTCTTTTATAAAACGTGTTGTCCCAGCAGCTTCCAGACACACATCTAGCAGTTTAGTGCTTTTGAGGAGGGCAGCAGCCACCTTTCCCAGGACAGAAAGTACCTGCCTGTGTCTTTGACCCTCACTGGGATGGCAAGAACCAAACGTTTGCTAATCTACTGCTGGTATGTAGCCCATAGAAAACTGCAGTTTTTGACAATATTTTCACAGTACTTTAAGTAATTTACAAGGACATATCTGTTAAATTAAAGCACTGAATTATGCTGGTGTACCCACTTAAAGGGCTATGTAGAAGGAACGTGGGTTTTCACTCTTTACCACCATTATCCTACACACACATGCACAGACACATGCAAAAATGCACTGGCATGTGCATATGTACATTGCTTCTATGGATACATAGAGAACCAGGGCACCACCTGTCACAACTTGAGTACTTTGCCCTTCACCACTGTGCTGAATTCACTGAATTCACTGGCATTCTGCCCAAGGTCTCCTGGTCCTGGTTGTCCCTGTTAATGGTACTGCATCAATACCTCAGGTCTAGGATGTTTTCCTCAGAGAACCCCATTTGGCCAGTAACCACTATGGCCAGTCTGGGTCTCCCTAAAGGCCTGAAAGGCTGGTCCCTACAAAGGCAGGCCCAGGTGGGGACTGAAGAAGCCAGACCACTTTCCCTCCACTAAACAGATGCTCTTTCAGAAGTGAAACAACTGAGTGAAGAGCAGGGCACCAGCTAGCATATTTTTTAAATGCACATAATATTTCTGAACTAATATGAAGCAATCTCTAAGAGATGTCACTGGCTGACAGTTGCATAGTGATATGTATAGTACAATATTAAGGAGGAAGGGAGGGAGGGAATGAGAGAGGGAGGGAGAGAGAAAGAAAGGAAGGAAGGAAGGAAAGGAAAGAGGAAGGAAGAAGGGAAGGGAAGGGAAGGGAAGGGAAGGGAAGAGAAGGGACGACCCATTTCCTGCATGGGGAACAGAAAATGTTTCCCCTTTCCCCTTATTTCTCCTCATTTTTATTCTGTTATACTAAATTCTTTTCCTAATAAACCTTACTATTACTTTTATTACATTTTCATGTCTTGCCTGAATTCTTCTCAAGGTATTCACCAGTACTAAACTTTCCAGTAACATTTTTGGTGCCATGAGTCAGACCCAAATCTAATACATCTTGAGTCAGACTCAGATCTATCACATCTTGACTTGGACATGGATCCAATACATCTTGACTTGGACATGGATCCAATACATCTATTTCTGAAAGAGGCTATAAAACTATAAATGATACAACTTAAGGGCTAGCTCCCCAACTCTGATCATAGCTCCTCCCTGCTAAACACAACTACCACTTATTATGATCTCCAAAGGACATGTGCCCTTTCTACAGGGTTCTCCTGGATCATCCATGACCTGGGATTCCAGCAACAGCTGGAACTGACAGAGAGCAAGGAAGAGAGACCCCTGGCCTAGGCCTATGGCCCGTATCAGCAGGTACTAGCCAAAGACTAACTAACGCTTCCCATTTGCTAAAAGATTTTTGGGTCTCTAGTGGAGAATGTTAGGTAGCAATTAGCCATGAGTCATGGATGAAGCAGGATAGACAGATGAAGAGATAGGGAAATTATATAATTTTAGTAAATAATTGACATTGAAACTAGAAAGTAAAAACTAAAAAGCCAGAGCAAATAGCCACCCCTACCATTTCCTTTTAGATGTTTAAGATACAAAAATAGGGCTATCTACATTCCATTGCTGTCTGCACCTGCTTTTCTATTTGGGATGTTAACACGCTCCAAGGCTCCTTGGATGGATGGAGGGATAAAAAGAATGAAAGATGTGTAGCAAATGGAAGTCCTAAAGCATACCTTTGTCCCTGTAATTTGAGTAACCCTGTTTTAGCATGTCCCTGTTTTAGCACCCATCTTAGCCACCCAGATCCAACATCATAATGACTACGCGTATTCTCCAGCTCAGAAAGTATAAAACTAAGAGTATTTAAAAAAGTATAAAAGTATAAGACTAAGAGATAGTCTTTACTTTCCTGCATAGGGAGCAGGAAATGTTTCTTTTTTCCCCATTTCTCCCCTCTTTTATCTGGTTATACTAAATTCGTTTCCTAATAAACCTTACTATTACTTTTACTACAAGAAAGAGAGACAGAGAGAGAGAGAGAGAGAGAGAGAGAGAGAGAGAGAGAGAGAGAGAAAGGGAGGGGAGGAAGGAAAGAAGACTGAAAACCATAAAGCAATCCTACCCATTTCTATAGACATAGGCAATAAGTAAATGTCTAGAAAAAAGATCTGGAAGGATATACACTTAGCTGAGAACTGTGCTTTCTTTTAGAAACTGGGGGAGGGAATTGGGATCAGGTATGGCAGTCAAGGGACACTTTTTTTAACTTTCCAATTTTATAATCTTAAGACTAAATAATTTTTCCATAAGAACAGAATGTATTTATGTATCACTTGGGAAATTAAAAATCAAAACTAATTTTTATTTTAAAAAATCAATGAGAATCAGCTAAGTAAAAGCCAAAGGGGCCTGCTCCCTCTGGAGAGAGGCCCTGCTGATCCAATGCCTCCATTCTCCTACCAAGTCTTGCCTAGGCCTTGCTGCCATGCTCATGGGCCATCCTGGCTTCTGAGGGTGGGGAATGGGCCACTCTCTCCCAAGGAAGCTGAATACCCACAAATACAGAGTAGGAGACAGACACAAAATACCAGGATACCTGGGGTGGTGGGGGAGTAGAGGGGTAGATGATATGGGCTTCTGTGTTGAAAGAAGATCAAAGACAGATATTTGAAGGTCCAGCCCTGGCAAGTCAAACAGCATGCAGAGTGTTGTATGCCTTTCCCTAGGTCCTCACCTCTCTCCTCAGCAGTAGTACCTCTACATTCTAAGGCTTTTCACCCAGACACTGAGAGATTGTCTTTCAGCCCTTCTTAGTACAATGGCTAAAACAAGAGAAGGCTAGGAACAGAAGTCTAGAATGGTACCGGGGCAGAAGGGGAGTGAACAGAAGTCAAAACAGACTAGGAGGTGGGGAGAAGCTAGAGGTCTGCATCAGGAGCAGAGGTTCTGTTTACATCCATGGGCAGTAGTTGCAGATGAAACCATTACCTACCTCTTCCTCCAACATGGAGCAAAATGTGTTTTACCCACAGGAATAGCAACCCTACTTCAGTAGGCTAAGTAAGAGAGGAAAAAGCCTGCCCAACAACCAGGGCAAAGAAAGTCATTCTTTCCATTGGAGAGGTACCAATGGAGCTCAAGGCAGAGGGCAGATTCCTCCCGAGGTCCAAAGGCCTGGCTGAGATGGCTAGAGGTGCTACTGTTAGATCTGCAGGAAATGGAATCCTGGGGGTGGTGTGGTTAAGAAAAAAACCCTCTGGTTTTGATAGATCCACTTCTAAGTTTACCAAGAAAGTTCAGACCAAAGCATCACCCTGCCTCCCTCCACCCACTCTGCAATGACTTCAGAGAAAAGCTGTGGGAACTAAAGTGCTCCATCCCAGGAAAAAG
Source organism: Castor canadensis (assembly GCF_047511655.1). Lineage (NCBI taxonomy): Eukaryota > Metazoa > Chordata > Mammalia > Rodentia > Castoridae > Castor > Castor canadensis. The sequence goes on along the minus strand of NC_133401.1, from coordinate 62,333,511 downwards.
GAGGACTTCTTTTGAGGTTAATGTGTGAAATGACAAATGCTATAGCACCTAAAAAACCTTTCCAGTGATGAGACTTTCTGCTTCTACCTCCAGAGCCTGAGCAAAGACTGGGGAGAAGGTGATAATTTAATTAGGTTCTTAAAAGGAACAGATTAAAAATCTTTCATTGCATCCTTCTGCAGATGTGTTACATACTATTAAATGAGGTAGGTTGTAAATGGGCTTATTTTCTTATTTATGACAGCCCATCAGAGCACAATTTGAAAGGGAAGGGCATTTATACACAAAAATGTGAAGTATTTGTTACGGGCAGGAAAAATCATAATGCAATTAGTAAAATATTTCTATTCCACCTTACAGGTTTAGAACATCAGTTTCTAAAAATAATGCATGACTCTGTGAATATATGTTTATCTGATCTAACAGTTATCAGGCAGACAACTGGAATAATGAAGTAAACCTGGTTTACACAGTGGTAATAAAGAACTTGAATGGAACATTCCTTGGACTACCTACATCCACTTGAACATCCTGCTGGAATTTGGCAGAACTTTCTGTGATAATGGAAATGCTGTTTGTCCAGTACTAACCACATGTGGTTATCAAGCACTTAAAATGTGATTAAGACACCTGAGGATTTTTAATTTCTAATTTTTTTTTATTTTAATTAATTAGTCATATTAATTAATTAATACAGCAGCTTCTATGTATGGCTAGAAGCTGCTATACTAGACAGCGCAGTTCTAGATGATTCAATCTGTCTTGTTCAGTTGGGGCAGAGTTTGCCACAGGGTGGGAGAAGATTCACAGTGGAAGTTGGTGGTGGAAAACAATTACCATGTGAACAAAAGCCCTCATGATAGATGATGTACCATGCACAAGCATCATGGAAACATGAAACACCTTTGGCATATCAGATTTTTTCAAGTATCTGCTACACATACAAAAATCTTATACAAGTAATGTTTTCGGGGAAGCCCAATAAAGGAGTTATACTATAAAATGCTGTGATAGGATGGGTATAGCAAACTTAGAATGGTATAACAACAAAACCTTGCTGTGTCTAAGTGAACACTTTATTTTTACTCCAATTATTGAGAAGTCGCACCTCAACAAGTGCACAAAGGAAGCAGTAGGTTGGGACACAGTACACAGTGTTGGTATCTGACTTCCCTGTTGTCCACAGACTGTGGCTCAGGAAGGTAGTGATAGACTAAGGGAGGCCTCAACTTTCTTACCATCAGACCGTATGAATATCTCTTGAGCCTTATAAGCAAGTGGTTTTCCAGATGAGGCAAAAAAGACCCCAAAAAACTAAGAAGCTTAGACAATTAATGAGCCCAATAAGCTCTTCCATCCAGCGCAACACATGCAGTGACAAATAATCTTCCTTCCATTTGCTATTTCTTTTTTAAGGACAATTTCCATAAACTACACAACAAGAATTTTGCATACACATCTGTCTTGTAGGCCCCTGAGTCAAAGTCCAAGATGCAGAATTCCCTTTCAGGGCTCAGATTGAAGTAACTAGTAGCAAATAAATTGTCTTATCCTGCACTTGTTACTGCTTTGGGATGGTAGAGATATTCTGGGAAATATCACAGGAGACTGATCCAGATTGACAGAAGGGATTGGCAGATGGGGTTAAGAGGGAAACAACAGGAGATTGCTTGCATCATACTCTTGTCATACCAATAGGGATTCCATAAACAGTTCTAATCATAGCTCTTTGGGATCAAAGGCCTCCAATGTCTTCCTTCCAACATTTTCCTTTACAAGGTAAAGCCCTAAATCCTAAGCTTAGAAACTAAGGTCCAGTTCACTAGGCCAGGGCACATCCTATCTGTACAAACTGATCCTTTTACTTCTCCCACACATGTCATCCTAGTTAGGACTGCTACATCATCTTTATCAGTTTCTCCTACCACCTAGTCCACCCTAACCACAACATCCTTCCTTTCTCCAACTACTTCTTCAAGACCCAGCTAATATTCTCCCCTTCTGGAAACTTTCCTAACCATCCAGTTCAGAGGAGCCTTCTTTTATAACATTTACAATTTTTTTTTGCTTGTTTCTGAGATACAGTCTCACTATGTAGTCCAGACTGCCCTTGAACTCATAATCCTCCTGTAAGATTACAGGACTGCATCACCATTGCCTGGACCACATTTACTATTTTTGAGAAATTTCTTCCTTTGTTATTTAATGCTCCACATGGCTAGTATCCCATACAAAATACAGCTCCTTTCAGGATTATCTCTGGATTATTACCTCTGGACTTCTCAACACACACAGGACAGAGCCAGGTGTAACAGCAGTCATTCACTGTGCTTTGTTTCCTTTCAACAGATATATTCTGAGAACCAACTCTATCAGGAACCACGCTAAGTGTTCCTGCCAGGGTTGATACAAGTAACTGAGAGGTGATTCTAGTTTATTAGTACACTTATTCTGCCTTTGGACTTAGCTAGATCAGTCCAGTCCTCTATTCCCCATATCACACCCAACTTCCCTTCACCATAACCCCCCCACTCCCACAATATTCCTGCACATTTCAGAAACTTGTAAGCATTTAAGGAAAATAAACAGAAGCTATAGATGGTTCAGGTAGCAAAATCCACCTGAACTAGTGCTAGGCAAATCCAGGCCTCCCTCTGCCATAAAAGCAAACAAAAATGTTAACAGTTCAAAAGAAGGAGCAGTAAGTTTTCCAATATAATTCAAAATAATGCTGTGTCAAGAGGAGCAATATAATCAGGAAAAGAAGTTTGGAGAGAAAAAACTTGATTATAATATTACAGTATAAAATTCTCAGTGGAGGACTGGCAGAGTGGCTCAAGTGGTAAGAGCACCTGCCTAGCAAAAGTAAGGCCCTGAGTTCAAACCCCAGTGCTGTCCCCTCAAAAAAATAAATAAATAAAATTTCCAATGAAAGCAGTAAACAGAAGACCATATAATACAGAAAATGAAATGAGAGAATTAGTGAGCAAACTTGAAGAGAAAATCTCTGACAAACTGAAGGAAAATAATAAAAATGAGAAAATTATGAGGTCTAGAAGAAAATTCCAGATAAGGTAGGGTGAATATAAAAGAAATTTCAGAAGGTATACTTATTAGATATTGACCTAGTAACTGAAGAAAATAGCCCTAGATGTATAGGGATACAGATACCAGGGATACAGCAGTCACCAACTCTGGCAAGATACTCACTCTCACTGAGGAAACATACATAATCAAGAATATTTCAGATTTGAGTAAACACTTCAAAAAAAACTCACGTAATAGAGTGACAGTGCTTGTAGATCAGGTAGTCAGGAAAGATCTCTCTGAGGAGGTAATAAGTGCACTTAGTGTTGAGTGAAAAAGAAGGCATTAGTCGTGAGAAGAAGCCTTCTAGGGATAGGGAATAGCTAGTGTAAAGACCCTATGCTTGTAAAAGCAAGGCATGATTAAGGAAAAGAAAGGTCAGTATGGCTACAACCCAAAGAGCAAAGGAGAGAGTGGTGAGGAATACAATTACAGAGGTAGGTAGATTATATAGCATAAGGCATGGAGGAAGAAGAAGTATGAGGGAAGCCTACGAGACTGTTGCCTAGACATTGATCACTTTGGCTGCCAATCCACGAACATGGAAGATCTTTCCATCTTTAGTGTTGGGCTTGGGTTTTATCACCTTTAAAACAAGATGGATTAAAAAAAAAGAGATAGACAAAGATATGATGAAACAAGAAGAAACAGAAGTAGTAACACATAAAAATGACAAAATGAAATCAGGGGGCTATTTTGTATGATAATCCAAAATGAAGATAAATATTTATTCATAAATATTTTAGACTGAATTATAGCTTTCAAAATAACTAAAAGAAGAAGAAAAAATATACAAAATTGGTAAAACCATAGTCATAATGGATACTTTTAACATACTTCTTTCAATTTTTAATAGATCAGACAGACAAATAAGTATCTATAGAATTTGACTATTAATAATAAACTTGGCTGATTAGAGATATTAAACACCATATTCATAAATATTCAATAGACATAAAAACAACTTCTACTTCTCCCACAGCAGAAGTAAAAAACCTCTAATGAACTGTGGCAAGGTAATTTCCTGTTCTTTCACAGGGTGACAGAGTTTGTAGCCTATATAAGAATGAGGCTAGAAAAGGACCACAGAGAACCCTCACTGGCCCTCACTACTGGGTTGACAAGTGTGAGTAACAAGCAAGGGATCACTGCTGGGCAAGGAGTAAGAGTATATCCAAAACGCCTCTCATTATACCCCTCTGGTGCATGAACACTGGAAAATAAAATCAACCAAACAAAAAAACCTCTGGGAGCTGGCGAAGTGGCTCAAGTCTAGAGCACTTGCCTAACGGGCATGAGGTCCTGAGTTCAAAGCCCAGGACCATCACCAAAAAAAAAAAAAAAAAAAAAATCTCTGGTAACTCAGCACTTACCCTTAGCACAATTTTCTGGAACTGGAGGTACTCTGAAGGCAGCCCTAACAAGAATTTTAAAAATTCCAACAAGCAAAGTTATACATTAACTAAACCACCCACACTGATGGGTTAGAAGAAGAACTGGGCACTTGCAATGTACTTCATATACTTGCATGAACATAGAACACTGAAACCTGTCAAAATCATTTTAACTAGGAGGGAGAGAGATGAGGGAGAATGATGGTGGGGCTGGCGGAGTGGCTCAAGAGGCAAGAATACCTGCCTAGCAAGCATGAGGCCCTGAGATCAAACCCCATTGCTGCAAAAAGAACAATGGTAGGGATGAACCTAACCAAGGTATATTGAATTATATTACTAAACAACAACAACAAAAAGAACTGGGAACATGTCCAGAAAAAAATACTATTTGGTTTGCATTATTGTCTTATATACTATATTACATATGTCAGCATGCAATAAAAAATCTATGGGGCAAACAAGAAAATAAAGCACTGTTAAGTGACAAAGCAATTATCTAATTTACTGTATCTATGATTAATAATGTCAATTCTGGGGTGGAAAAAATGGATAACATGTATAAGTGGGGAATTTCAGCAGAAATATGAAAATCATAATAAAAGTCAAACAGAAATGCCAGAATAAAAATAAAGACAGCTCAAGAGTGTCTTTGACAAACTCAATGTAGACTTAAGACAGCTATTTGGTCTGAATCTGTCACCTCAAATTTATATGTTGGAACTTAAAACCCAAAGTGTGGAATTAAGAGGTAGGGCCTTTAGGAGGTAACTCATAGAGGTAGAGTCCTCATGAATGGAATTAATGACTTTATAAAAGGGCTAAAGGGAACTAGCTAGGCTCTTTTTGCCCTTCCATCCCTTCTGCCTCAGCAGGACACAGTGTTTAGGGTACTATCTATAAAGTAGAAAACAAGCCGTTGGCACTTTGATTATAGACTTCCAGTCTACAAAACCATGAGAAATAAATTTTGATTATTTATTAATTTCTGAGTCTCTAGTATTTTTCTATGGCAAAGACAAACGCTAAGGATACCTACCTGGAGGGAACTTGAAGATAAGGCAACAGAAAATATTTAAAATGAAATACAAAAAGAATAGAGAAAAAGACCCACAGACACACCATCCACATGTGACACAATATGAAATGGTCTGACACATATGTAATCAGAATCCCAGAAGAAGGAAAAAGATAACATCTTTTCAAAATGAAGAAATATTTAAAGTGAGATTAGCCAAGGATTTTCAGAAAATGAAAGACAGACTATAGGCTCAAGAAGCTGACAGATCACAAACAGGATAAATATGCTCCCTCCCTCTCCCAATCACACTTAGAGACATCATATTCAAAGTGAAGAAAATCAAAGGCAAAGAGAAACCTTAAAATCACTGAGAAGAGAGAAACATTAAACACTGAGAAAGTTAAGAATTACAGCAGACATATTCAGAAACTATAGTGGGCCCTGTGTATCTGTGGATTGGGATTTGTGGACTCAATTGACTGAAGAATGAAAATATTCAAGAAACAAAAAGTTCTGGAGCTGGAGGTGTGGCTCAAGTGGTAGAACACTTGCTTAGCTTTGTGAGCCCTGAGTTCAAATCCCTGTACTGCCAAACAACAAAGTACTGGAAAGCTTCAAAAAGCAAAACAAACGTGTTATGTCATATAAGCTGAGCCTCCTGACATTTCATAGATCCTCAGTTTCTCTCCAGCATGCATTTGGGCAATTTGCCTCATGTATCATTCATTGTGTACTATGGAGTTAGGCCTATAATGACTGCATCAGTACTGAACACCTCCGAACTTATTTTCCTTCTCACATTCCCTAAACAATGTAGTACAAAACTATTTACATAGTATGGTATAAGTCATCTAAAAATGAAGTAAAGTATATGGGAGGACACAAATAGGTAATATGCAAATACTATGCCACTTTATATAAGGGACTTGAGCATCCTTAGATTTTGCTATCTCAAGGGCTCTTGCAGAAAGCCCTCTGTGGATACTGAGGGAAAACTGTATGTAACCCAGAAGACAATGGAGTGAGACCTTTAAACAGCTGATAAAAAAGAAAAGCTACCAACTCAGAATTCTATGCCTAGCAAAACAATCTTTAAAACTGAAGGGAAAATTTTTTAAATAGACTATATTTTTAGAGTAGTTTTTAGTTCATGGCAAAACTGAGCAGAAAATACAGTTTCCATATAAACCCCTGCCCATGCACAACCATTATTAAATTCCCACATCATAGTGGTATGTGTGTTAAGTGAACAAATCTACACTGACACTTAACACACAAAGTTCATAGTTAGCTCTTGGTGTGGACGTTCTATTGGCATGTACCACCTTTGTGATATCATATAGAATACCTTCACTTCCCTAAAAATTCTCTGCTTTGCCCAATCATCTTTCATTCCCAATTAATTTGTAACAAACATGACCATTTTACTGTTTCTAGTTGTGCCTAGTCCAAAAGGACTTTTAGGTAGTCTTACATTATGTAGCCTTTCAGATTGGCTTTCACTTAACAATAAACATTTAAGGCTCCACCATATCCCTGAACAGCTTCATAGTTCATTTCTTTGTATTTCATTGTACAGATGTACCACAATACGTTTATCCACTCACCTGTTGGTGGGCATCTTGGTTGCAAGTAGATTTTAGAATTTATGAATAAAGCAGCTATAAACATGTGTATGCGGTTTTTTGTGTAGACATAAGTTTTCAGTTCATTTGGGGATATACCAAAGAGTGTGATAACTGGATAATATAGTAAGAGAATGTTCAATTTTTAAAGAAACTGTCAAACTGCCTTACCAAAGTGACTGTAAATTAATATCTAACATATTTGTTACTTTTTCTAGTTGTTGCCCTTATTCTTTGTTTCTATTTTGTCTCTCACTCTTTCTATGCCCTTTGTGGTTGTACTAAACCATTTTATCCATCTCTTTTTCTCATTTATTAGAATAGCAATTATACTTCTTTTTTTACTTTTCTTACTTATATTTGTTTTGTTATTTTCAAAAGTGGTTGTCCTCAAGTTTGACATATACATTTACAACTAATTCAAGTCCACTTTCAAATAACACTATACTACTTCGTATTTAATGCAAGTACCTTATAATAACAAAATATTTCTAATCCCCCTCTTCTGTCCCTTATAATTGCTCTCATTCATTTCACTATACATAAGCATACATACACATACACACAAACACACAGGTGAATGCATTGTTGCTATTATTATTTTGAACACACTGTTATCTGTTACATCAATTAAAAATAAGGGAAGTAAGTATGTCATGAGGCCATAGATTCAATTTCCAGTTAGGCAAAACAAAAACAAATGAACAAAAACAAAACAGGGGTTAGAAGTGTAGCTCAATGGTAGGCTGCTTCCCCAGCATGTGCAAGGTACTGGGCTCCACTGCCAGCAATGGCATAAAGAAACAAAAACCAAATTGAAAAGACACTATGCTCATTTTAAAGGTTATGGCTGGAGACTCTGGACCTTGACTAAATTAGGATGAAATAGCAAAAGTGGTAACATTACCAAGGCTTTACCTAGAATGTCATGTCTTTTTATTGACTTTATGAAGTCTAGGCTTCCATTTACAAACTGGACCAGACTTTTCTTCTTCCACAGCTAATTTTATGGATATGTATGTATAGTAGATACATAACTTCTATTTATGTGTAACTTTTGTAATAAATCTGTAGAAAGTTTTTTAAAAATATTAAGAAAAGTGTTTATTTTGCTTCACTTACTCAGATGTTTTTTTTTTTTTTGGTTTTGTAGATCTAAATTACCCGACCTCTATCACTTCTCTCCTTCCCAGAGGATGTTTTTTAACATTTTTTTATAAATTTTATTAGGATATAATTTGTTATATGGGGGAGATTCATAGTGACAATTCCAATTAGATTTATATTGTACTTTAGTTACATTGCCCCCGTCGTCTCTCCCCCTCAACCCCTCCCCGCCCCACTTAAAGCAATCGCAAGAGGTTTCTTAGTTCTGTTTCATATAGGTATATGAAGTCCATCTACCATATACCATCATCTTAATCTCCTTCCTTCACCCTCACTCTCCCACTAGTACCCCCACACACACACATGCACTGCACCTATTTTATAAAGCAGATCTACTGGCTTCAAAATCCCTAAATTTTTGTTTGTCTAAGAAGGATCATTTCATAGGGTACAGAATTCTAGATAGTGAGATTTTTTTTCTTTCCATGGTTTAAATATTTCACCCCACTCTTTTCCTGCTTGAATGGTTTCTGAAGAGATGTCAGCTGCAATTTTTATCTTTGTTCCTCTATGATTTTTCCCTCTGGCTTATTTCAAGATTTTTTTATGTTTTATTTTTATGCCTATGAATACAAATATGCTTAGTAATGGTTTTAGTGTGTATTTATCTGCTAGGTGTTGTCTGAGCTCCCTAGATCTGTGGTTTAGTGTCTGACATTAATTGGGGGGAAATTCTTTAATTAATGCTTCACATTTTGTTTTTTTCTTTTCTGTTTCTTCTTATATTCCCATTTTACGTATGTTATACTTTGTGTAGTTATCCCATAGTTCTTTGATTTTATATATATATATATATATATATATATTTGGTATTGGGGTTTGAACTCAGGGACTATACCTATACCTTGAGCCACTCCATCAGCCCTTTTTTGTGATGGGTTTTTTTTGAGATAGGGTGTCAAGCACTATTTGCCAGGGCTGGCTTCAAACCTTGATCCTCCTGATCTCTGCCTCCTGAGAAGCTAGGATTACAGGAGTGAGCCACTGGCATCTGGTGATATATTTTTTAAAGTCTTTTTTTCTCTTTGCTTTTCATTTTGGGGCATATCTGTTGACATATATTTAAGCTTATTGCTTCTCACCTTGTCTGTGCTCAGCATGCTAATGAGCTCAACCAAGACATTCTTCATTTCTATTACAGTATTTTTACCTCTGGCATTTTCTTTTTGTTTTTCTTAGAGTTTCTGTCTCTCTGCTTCCGTTACCCATCTGTCATTGCAGGTTGTCTACTTTTTCCATTAGACCCTTTAACATATCAATCATGTTTTAGATTCGTGTTTTAGATATTCCAAAGCCCTTGTCATATCTAGGTCTGGATCCGAAGATGGATCTGTCTCTTCAACTGTGTTTTTTTTTGGCTTTTATTCTTCCTTATAACATTTAATGGAAAGATATACATGATGTACTAAGCAAAAGGAATTGTGATAAATAGACCCTTAGTAATATAGTGATAAAATGTAGGGTGAGGAGAAGTTTTTCTGCAGTCATATTATTAAGTCTCAGTCATTTGGTGAACCTGTGCCCTGGAATGTGAACTCAACTAGTACATCTCAGATTTTTTCTCACCTTAGGTGAGGCAGGATGGCTACAGGGGGAAAAAGAAAGGCATGTCCCTTCCTCTATGTCAGGTATGCTCTGATAAAATCCCAGCAGCATAGGCTCTGGTAAATAATATCTCCTAAAGGAAGACCTTGATAAGAACAGAACTGAGGGAGGCCAAGATGGCAGAATGTTGACAGACCCCAGAACACTGAGCTCCCACAAGCCCAAAAGACAACCTTAGGTTCCTGGTAGCAAAGGTAGGTGGTGTGTCTAGTCCATCAAATAATAGGTCACCAATATATAGGCAGACCACAGGTACAATGAGCAATCTTTAAATAAGCCTTTTAATGAGCAAAACAGCCCCAGGTGCATGGGCAGGCTGCACTGCTGCTTTGCTGCATCATTGGCGACCAGTTTTTCCCATTCTCCCCCCCACACACCCCTTTTTTTCTTTTTCTTTTCTCTGTTTGGACTGGAGGCCAAATGAAGTGCTAAAAATCTACACACAGGACTGTGAGCCAAGCCCTGAAAGCACCTGGGAAGTTCCAGACTGCAGAGAAAGAGACCAAGAAGCACCTCTGCAAAAGTACTGCTGCCTGTGGCCCCGCCCACCAACCTCTGATACAAGACAGAGGTGCCTATAATCCATTCAGGCAAACTTGCTGTTTTCAGTCCTGAAGGATAAGGCACAGTCCAGCTCAGCTTGCAGGTACTGATTGCACCCCTCCAGTAGAAAGCTTTTGGCTTAATAAATGAAGTAAATCTTTTGCCTGTCCAGTAGGGGAGGAGCAACTCAGCTTATGTTTCTCTATACAAAGAAAGAGAGCACAGTTGCAGACTATGCAAGCATGAGTGCAGCCTGTGGAACACAGTAGCTCATTCAACCACCTCTGAGAAGCTAGTAGTGAGATGAAACTGACTGCCGACCCACTACACTCAGAGAAGAGCTTTTGGCCAAACAGCCTAAGCTACAGCTCCCAGGCTTGCCCAGTTAGGTGGGAGGGGCTGGCCACTGCTTTCAGAACAGTTCCATGTGGAACCACATCAGAGAACCCACCTACCCAAAAGCTGAATCCAACTATCCCCTAAGAGAAGCCTGTGATTGAGCAGCCCAAGTGACGTACCCCAAACCAGCCCAGTAGGGAGGGGTACCACTGATTGCCACCCAGCCTGGCATATCTATCCTAAGGAGAGGCAGGAGCTCAGAGAAAGCCCATGTCTAAAGGGACAGCACCTGAAGTGAGAGCTGGTGTCTAAAAACCTGAGGACCATTAATTAGAGGGGAACACCCAGTGTACTCATTGAGCACAGAGGAAACCCACTCCTCTCCATAATAAGGAAGAAATCTGAACTTTAAAAAGACTTTTTTTTTACTTATTTATTTTCATTTTGTTGAAATTTCAATTTGTCTAGCCTTTTCCCCCCTATATATTTATATGCTATTTACATTCTTACATTATTTTATTATTGTTATACTGGGGACACAATGTGACATTTACAAAAGTTCTTACAATATATCATAGTTGAATTCACCCTTCCCCCATTCCTGGAATAGTTTCAACAGGCCTCATTTTTCCACTTACAAATACGTGTACATAGTATTTCCACCATATTCACCCTCTTACATCCTTTCCTTATATCCTCCCCCCTCCCACTTTCTAACAACCCCCCCACCCTCTGCAAACAGGACCTGTTTTGCCTTCCTGTTCTCAGTTTTTGTAAAAAAAAAAAAAAGAAAAAGACATTTTTGTTTGTTTAAGATAGCTATACAGGGAGTTTCACTGTGACATTTCCATGTATGCACGTATATATATAATAACCTACATTTTTCTTTCTCCTTTTTTCTTCCTTCCTTCTTCCTCTCCTTTTCTCATCCACCCTTTCCCATACTTCCCCTATCCTTTCCTCAGAAAGCACTCAATGAGTGGCTTATTTTACCACTTTGATACATTACTCTCACCCTTTCTATTCCTCTGCAATCCCTGACAATTTTACCCTCCTCTACAATGACGGAACTACATCTCTACACACACTAGGGTCTTATATGTTGCCCTCACACCTCATCTCCCCCACTTTCTCTCTCCCTTCTTCCTCATCTCTTTCACTACCACTATTTTTAATACCTAAGTTTTAATCTCTATGCAAGCAACTTTTATTTCCTCAACATCCCTCTATTTATAGATAATACTGTCAATGGTTTTATATATCATGTAAATAACTGGCTTGGCATTGAATCTGCGAATTTGTTATTATTAAATTACACCCCTAGGTCAGTAACAGAAATGATATAACAACCTAGCTAACAACCAATCAAGCCAGAGTATAGAAATTAAGTCAAGGGAAAGATGATAGGTGACTAAAACCCCTAACCAACTATTCAACAACAGAAGAGCAAACCTCAAAATAGAAGCATGGGAAGTAGAAGAATTCAGGGGAACATGACTCCTGAAGGTCAATAATCACACAATAGAGGATTTGGCAGACAGTGAAGGGGATGAAAACTCAATTTCTGAGTTCAAAAGAATGATGATAAGAATGTTTAAGAAGCTTAAAGAGGACATACAAAACAACTCAACGAATCCCAAGAAAATACAGATACAAAAACTCTGGAAGACACAGAAACAACTAAATGAACTTAAAGAGAATACAAAACATTAGAATGAAACCAATGAAGATATAAAACAAAAAAAGAGATAAAGGAAATACAAGCTATGAAATGAGAAAAGCATAGAAAGGCACAGAAAACCTCAAAAAAAAAAAACTTACCAAATGGACACCCTGGAAATAAAAAGTTACTTAAGTCAACAAAAAACAAACAAATACAGAGAATCATTAGTAAATACTTTGAAAACTGATATTCAAAGAAGTTGAAAAATCTAGAACAGATAAATTTCAAGACAGGTATGACCAACAAAAATTCAATCAAGAGAATATAATTACCTAAATAGATCTATCACAAGTAATGAAATTTAAGGTATAATATAGAGTCTCCCAAAAAAGAAAAGTTCAGAATCTGATGAATTCACTGCTAATTCTACCAGATTTTTAAAGAAGAATTAATACCAACACTCATCAAACTTTTCCATGAAATAGAAAGGGAAGAAACTCTGCCACATTCATTCTATGAAGCCAGTATTACACTCATCCCAAAATTGGACGAGGACACGACAAAAAAAGAGAATTATAGGCCAAATTCTCAGTAAAATACTGGCAAATCAAATTCAACGACATGTCAAAAAGATCATAGACCATGATCAAATCAGTTTCCTTCCAAAGATAGAGGGATGGTTCAACATATGCAAATCACCAAATGTAACAGAAGTAAGAACAAAAATCACATAATCATCTCAACAGATGAAGAAAAAGCCTTTGACAAAATTCAGTGTCCTTTCTTGATACAAGCTCTAATGAAACTAAGGATAGAAAGAATGTATCTCAATATAATAAAGGGTATATACAACAAGCCTATCGTCAACATCCTACTAAATGGAAAAAAACTGAAACCATTTCCTCTAAAGTCAGGAACATGACAAGGTTTTCCTCTCTTATTCAACATAGTTTTGAAATTCCTAGCTAGAGCAATAAGACAGAAAAAAATAAAAGACATTCAAATAGGAAAGGACGAAGTCAAATTATCCCCATTTGCATATGACATGATCTTATACGTAAAAGACCTAGAAAACTCTATCAAAAAAAACTCCTAAACATCATAAACACCTTCAGCAAAGTAGTAGGATACAAAATCAACATACAAAAACCACTAGCCTTTCTTTATCAGCAATGAACAGACTGAGAAAGAATTTAGGAAAACAACTCCATTTATAATAGCCTCAAAAAACACCTAGGAATAAACCTAACAAAGGAAGTGGAAGACCTCTATAATGAAAACTATAAGTCATTGATGGAAGCAATGGAAGAAAGCATTAAAAAATGGAAAGATCTCCCATGCTCATGGACTCGCAGAATCAATATTGTGCAAATGGCTATACATCAAAAGCAATTTACATGTTCAGTGCAATTCCCATCAAAATTCCAATGACAGTCCTCACTGAGATTGAAAAAAATCAATCTCAAAGTTCATATAGAAGCACAAAAGACTGTAAATAGCCAAGGCAATATTGAGCAAAAAAGAGCAGCACTGGAAGCATCACAATATACAACTTCAAACTATACTACGAATCACAGCAATAAAACCAGCATGGTACTGGAAGAAAACAGACCCAAAGACCAATGGAACAAAATAGAAGACTCAGATATAAATCCACACAGCTACTCCTACCTAATTCTTGACAAAGGTGCCCAAAACATATGATGGAGAAAAGACAGCCTCTTCAACAAATGTGGCTGGGAAAGCTGAATATCTGAATGTAGAAAACTGAAACTAGATCCCTTGCACCCTGTACCAATATCTACTCAAAGTGAATTAAAGACCTTAATATAAGACCTTAAACTTTGAAACTAGTGTAGGAAAGAGCAGGGAATATACTGGAACATATAGGCATAGGCAACAACTTCCTGAATAGTAATATAATGGCTCAGTGACTAAAGGAAAGGACTGACAACTAGGGTGACATGAAACTGAAAAGCTTCTGCACAGCAAAGGGAATGTCCACCAGATCGAAGAGGCAGCCCACAGAATGGGAGAAAATCATTGCCAGCTATATATGTGACAAGAGATTAATAAACATAATGTACAGAGAGTTCAAAAAACTAAACTCCCAAAGAATTAATGACCCAATGAAGAAATGGGCAAATGAACTGAATGGAGCCTTTTCAGAGAAAGAAGTACAAACGGCCAAAACACACACGAAGAAATGCTCAACATCCTTGGCCATACGGCCAATTCAAAGCCATATTAAGATTCTACCTCATCCCTGTTACAATGACTATCATGAAGAGCAAATACTGCTGAGGATACAGTGAAAAAGGAATCCTCATACATTACTGGGGGTAATGAAAACATTTGAACAATACACAATAGGAGTAAAGGGGTGAGGAAGAGCAGTAGATGGTAGTTATACTCACTTAAGCACAATATATTTATGGTAAAATACCAAGGCAAAATTCCCACTGAACAGCAATCACCTAAACAATGAAGGACAGGAACATAAAACAGGTCACATTAAGTGGAGGGCACTAGTGGGAGGGGGAGGGTAAATGAAGAAAGTAAAGAGGATGAATACAGTTGATATACTTCCTATATACATATGAATATGGAACATTGAAATCTGTTGAAGTCACCAAAAGAAGGGGAATGGGATAAGAGAGAATAATGGAGGGGATGAACCTTTTTGGAGTATAATATATGTATATATGGAATGTCACAACAAAAACCCCTGTATAACTATTATAAACTAACAAAAATGTTCTTTTTTAAAAAATTAAGACCAGTAAAGGGAAAACAGGTCCTGCCTGGGAGTGGGTATCACTGAGGGGAGGGCATAAGGAAAGGGTGAAAGAGGGCAAATATGGTAGAAATATTTTGTATTTGTGTATGAAAACAGAACAATGAAACCAGGGGTGATGGAGTGGCTCAAGTGGTAGAGTGCCTGCCTACCAAGCATGATGTCTAAAGCCCATACCTCCAAAACAAACAAACAAACAAACAAACAAACAAAAAATAACAGAACAATGAAACCTGCTGAAATTGTTCTAAGAAATACAGGAGAGGGATAAGGAGAAAGATGGAGGGGTGAATCTAATTAAGATATACTGTAAGCACTTATGTAAATGTCACAATGTACCCCCTGTACAAGTATAATATGTTAATAATAATTTTTTAAAAAGGACAGAATGCTCTGACATTTCAAAATGATTATTTTTCTCCTCCCTCTGCTGGAAGTATGAGTGGACTTTACTCTGACCTTCACTGTAAAAATCTGGTAGTGCTCCTGGAGGTAAAGCTCGCAAGTCTGAAGCCCCCTGGATGACTATGATCTCCCTCAGATTTGGTCACACAGAACTTCAAGCAATTTATCAATCACTGTTCAGATTCTTCTCTCCTGATACTGGTACTGAGGAGGTGGGTTTCTGCCCTGGTAAATTGTGATTTTCTACATATTCCTGCTTGTCTCTCCAATTTTGGAGGTAGAGGTTGCCCTGTGACCTCATTTCCCTGGCCATTCTAAGAACTGTTGTGGGGTTTTTTTTTCTCAGTTTGTTCAGCTTTTTTATTTGTTGTTAGGATATAGTGGTGACTTCTACTCCCCTTATATACTAGAATGGAAACCAAAAGTCTTAAATATCTTTTCAGACAAACAAAAGCTAAGAGAATTCATTGCCCATAGACTTGCCTGACAAAACTTGGACTATACAAAGAAATAAAGGTGTCTTGGAATGGATAAGTTGAGATAAACAATTTTGGGTCGTACTGGGGATTGAACTCAGGACCTCATTTTCTTTTTTTTTTTTTAAATCATCTAAAAGATAACTGTCTCTAGGAGCAAGAAATACAAGAGATTCAATTAGGGAAGAAAGAAGTCAAATTGTTCGTATTTGCACATGATATGATCCTATACTTGAAAGACCCTAAAAACTCAACCAAAAAAAACTTCTTAGATCTCATAAACACTTTCAGCAAAATAGCACAATACAAAATCAATATACAAAAATTCGTAGCATTTCTATATATAAATAATGAATAGTCTGAGAAAGAAATCAGGAAAACGATACCATTCACAGGTTTCAAAAAAATTAAAATACCTAAGAACAAATTTAATGAAGGAGGTGATTGACCTATACAATGAAAATTACAAGTCACTAAAGAAAGAAATCATCAAAGACACTGGAAGATGGAAGGACAGCTCATGCTCATGAAATCATCAGAATCAATATTGTTAAAATGACTATACTACTGAAAGCAATCTGTATGTTCAATGTAATCCCTATCAAAATTCCAATGAGATTCTTTAACGAGACAGAAAAGTCTATCTTAAAGTTCATATAAAAGCACAACAGTCCTCAAATAGCCAAAGCAATCCTAAGACAAAAGAGCAACACTGGAGATATCATAATACCTGACTTCAAACTATACTACAGAGTCACAGCATAGTCATAAAAAAAAGAAAAACAGCATAGTCCTGGCACAAAAACAGATATGAAGTCCAATGGAACAGAACAGAAGACCCTGACAACAACGCAACTACAGCCATCTGATTTTCAACAAAGGTGCCTAAAATATGTGCTAGAGAAAGACAGCCTCTTCAACAAATGGTGCTGGGAAAACCGGATTCCACTTGCAAAAGACTGAAACAAGATCCCAGTCTCTCACCTTGCACTAGCGTCAATTCAAAATGGATGAAATATCTTGAGAGCTTGTTTGGAGGTTCTAGCAGGGGAGCGCAGCTACTCGTATACCCTTGACCGAAGAACGGTCCTCCTCTATCGGGGATGGTCGTCCTCTTCGACCGAGCGCGCGGCTTCGGGAGGGACGCACATGGAGCCGTGAGGGAGGAAGGGGACACCCGCCTAGCCAGCCAGATCAGCCGAATCAACCCTGGCGATCAACGGGGTGACAGATGTCGCAGCCAGATCGCCCTCACATCCTGGATGAAATATCTTAATGAAAAATCTGAAACACTGAAATAAATCCAGGAAAAAATAGGGAACACACTGGACCACATAGGCAAAGATAGTAACTTTATGAATGGAACTCTAATAGTGCAGCAATTAAGAGAAAGGACTGACAAATGGGACTGCATGAAACTGAAAAGCATCTGCACAACAAGGGAAACATTCACCAGACTGAAGAGACAGCTTACAAAATGGGAGAAAATCTTTGCCAGCTATGTACCTGGAAAGAGATTAATAACCAGAATATACCGGGAGCCCAAAAACTAACCTCTCAAAGAATCAACAACCAACCAAATAAATGGACAAATGAACTGAACAGACAATTCTCAAAAGAAGAAGTGCAAACAGCCAACAGACACATGAAGAAATGCCCAACATCCTTGGCCATAAAGGAGATACAAGTCAAACTACATTGTGATTGCATCTCACCCCCAGTCACAATAGCTATCATCAGCAACACAAACAACAAATGCTGGCAAGGATGCAGGGGAAAAGGAACACTTCTACATTGTTGGTGGGAATGTAAATTAGTGCAACTTGTTACAGGAAGCAATATGGAGGTCCCTCAAAAAAACTAAAAATAGAACTACCATATAATCTAGTGATACTTCTCCTAGGCATATATCCAAAGGAATGTACTCCAGGATATGATAGAACCACTAAAATCTATTATTTATTGAAGCACTATTTACAATAGCCAAGCTTTGGAAGCAGTCCAGATGCCCCGACTGATGAACAGATAAAGAAAATGTAGTATACAGTCACAAAAGTTTTATTCAGTCATAAAGAAGAATGAAATTATGTTCTTTGCAGGTAAATGGATAGAACTAGAGAAATTCATGCTAAGTGAAGTAAGCCAGGCTCAAAAAATTAAGGTCAAATGTTTTCCGTCATATGGAAGCTAGACTTATAATTCAAATGTTTATATAGAAACATATATGAGAGAGAGGATAAAATTGTATTAGTGAGTTCCTCTGAGGGGCTACAGGGGGTGGGAGAGATAAAGAAAATGTCAGAGAATGAAAATATTGAAACAACCCATCTATACATGAATATAATATAATGCACTATATGGTAAGCTGTTGAGTATTAGGGAAGCATGGTGATAGAGAATGAGTAAGTAATGTTGGGGGGAGAGGTTTAATTTGATTAAACCACAATATACAGACCTAAATACCAAAGCAAAACCCCCTTCAAATATCAATGAAAGGCAGGAGGGAAAAATAAGTCTTTTCTGAGAGTGAGTACCAGTGGGAGGGAGGTGGGCAAAAAGAAAGGGGGCATGAGGGTGTACATGGTGAATGTATTTTTGTATCCCTATATGAAAACAGAAGAATGAAACCTATTGAAATTGTTCCAAGAAGGGTGTGTGTGTGGGGGGGGAAGAGACAGAACAATAGAGGGAATAAATCCAACTAAGATATATTATAAGCACATATGTAAATATCACAATGTATCCCCCTGTACAACTATTGTATGCTAATAAAAATTATAAAAAAGGTAACTGTCTAAAGCAAAAACAATAACAATATACTGTGAAGTTATACATATGATAAAGTAAAATTTATAGCAACTATAGCATAAAATTAGAAGAGAGAAAAAAGAATATTGCTATAAGGTCCTTAACCTATATATGAAGTAAAATATTATTTGAAGTTTGATTATGATTAATTAAAGATATATATTGTAAACTCTAGGACAACCACTAAAATTTGTTTAAAAGAGGTATAAATAATGAAACAATAATGGAGATAAAACGGAATCATAAAAAGCCAATATAAAAGTAGGCAGAAAATGGAAAAAGGACAAACAGAATAGGAATAAATGGTCTAAACACACAAATTAGTGAAAAAGCAAAATAATACATGCTATCTAAAAGAAATCCATTCTAAATATAAAAACATACAGTAAAAATGAAATGATGTCAAGAGAATGAAAAAACAAGCCACAGACTGGGAGAAAATATTTGCAAATACATATGTGATTTTTAAAAACCCTCTTTTCCTAACTCTTAAAACTCAACTAACAAGAAAGTAACTCAACCAAAAATGGGCAAAATATCTGAACAGAAATCTCATCAAAGAAGATATACAGATATGAGGGGAGAAGAGGATAAAGGAGAAATGGAGGGGATGAATTCAACTATGATATATTGTAAGAACTTTTGTAATGTTATAATGTACCCCCAGTACAACAAAATATGATAGTAAAAAAAAATAAGGGAAAAAAAGAAGATATACAGATTGCAATTAAGCATATGAAAAGATGCTAAGCACCATATGTAATTAGAGAATTGCAAATTAGTCCAATAATATACTATGATATACTTGTTAGAATAGTGAAAAACAAAAACATGTATACCAAATGCTAGTGAGGACATAAAGTTATAGGAATTCTCATTTATTGCTGGTAAACATGAAAAAATAATGAAACAGCTAATCTGGAAAGATTACATAATGTAAGACTCTAACTACTTTGGAGAAGGCAAAACTAAGTCTGATTTTTTGGCACATGCCTGTAGTTCCAGCACTCAGGAGGCTAAGGCAGGAGGATCATGAGTTTGAAGCCAGCCTGGGGTCTCTGGCTAGATCCTGCCTCAAGACAAAAACAAAAAGACAAAACTATAGAGACAGTAAAAATACCAGTGGTAATCAGGAATTTGAGGATTGGGGATAATAGGTGAAGCATAGAATTTTTAGGGCAGTGAAACTATTCTGTATGATACTGTAACGGAGATATATGGCATTATACATTTTTCAAAAAACCCATAAAACTGCATAATCAAAGAGTGAACTCCAATACAAACAATGTACTTTGGTTATAATAATGCATCAATATTAATTCATCAGTTATAACATATAATGCAAGAGAAACTGCAGAGGAGGACAGGAGGAGTAAAATGAGAACATTCTATTCCTTCTGCTCAGTTTTTCTGTAAACCTAAACTTTTCTAAAAATAAAGTCTAAGGAACTTTTCCCAAGGTTATATTCTTTCTGTTGCAAAGTTGTGAAAATCTCATTTCAAGAAACATCAAGGATATACTGGTTTTATGATCAGGCAGTAGAATATTTAGTTTTACATGCTCAATTTTAAATGTAGTGAATATAAAAAACCTCTCAAACTATTACCATGTATATCAAACATATGCAGTCACTACATGTATATTAAAATCTCATCCAGTCTGACAGAAAAAAAAAGTCTAAGGACTAGAGATGTAGCTCGGTGACAGAATACATGCTCAGCATATATGAGACCCTGGGTTCAATCCCTACCACTAAAAATAAAATAAAATAAAGTCTATTAGTATAATAAAGCAAAATGATGTATTTTATACCATTAAAACACAAATCAAAAATTCAATTTTTATGTATCAGTTAAAAATAAATTTAAAAACACAAATCAAAAGAAATCTGTAGTGGTTATATTAATATCAAACAAATTAGACTTCAGAACAAGAAATATGATTATGTACAGGAGCAAAATTATGTGGCAATGAAGTGGTAAATTAACCAAGATATAATGATACTAATGTATTAACAAAGAGTTTCAAAATATATGAAGTAAAAACTAAGAGAACTGAGTAGAAATAGACAAATCTATAATTATAATTAGACTTCAATACTCTCTGGTAACCAATAGTACAGATATAGAAGACCTAAACAACACATACAACCAGTTGATCTAGTAAATGTTCATAAAACATTCAACCCAACAGCAGAATACATACTCAAGTGCACAGGAAACATTCACCAAATGCACAGCTATATTCTTGGCTATAAAACAAATCCCAACAGGTTTAAATGAATTGGTATCATACAAAAAATGTTCAGACCACAACAGAATAAAATTAGAAATAAATAACAGAGTATCTGGAAAATCCCCCAAATAGTTGGTAATTAAGCAACATGTTTTGAAATAACTTATGAGTCAAAGTAGAAGTCATAAGGGAAATTAGATAATATGTTCAGTAGCGTTTAAATGAATACAAAACAAATCAAACTCTGTGTGATGACCTTGATCAAGTGATCAGGGTTTACTTCACCATGTTTATGTCATGTGCCTCTAAAAATGATGCAACAAAAAGGCCACATTCTTTCCTCAGCTCCATAATTTTAGCCTAATCATAAGAAAACATCAGACTAACCAACCTGATGGTCAAATATTTGAATGGGGGAGAAGATACATATTACACGTATCAGGCATGAAAGAAGAGCTATCACCACAGATTACTCTCAAGTTCATAAATCTGACAATTTTGACAAAATGGACAAATTCTTTAACAGACATGAACTAGTCAGTATAAGGGGAAAAATGAAATAAAAGGCATACAGAGTGGAAATACAGAAATAAAATTATCTCTATTACAGACCTGCTTCTCTACATGGAAAATTCTACAGAATTTATTCTATAACTACTACCTATTCTGTAACTATTCTAAAACTACTAGTTTTATTGTATAAACTAGTAGTTAAACAAGGTCACAGAATAAAAAGTCAAAATTTAAAAATCAATTATCTTTCAATATATTAGCAATGAACTACTGGAAGTTGACGTTTACAAAAGAGTATCATTTATGAGCTGGGAGTGTAGTTCACTTGTAGAGTGAACTTGCCTGGTATATGTGAGGCTCTTCGTTCAATCCCCAGCACTACAAGCAAAACAAATTTTTTAAAAAACAGTAATATTTATAATATTACAAAAAAACATGTAGTGCAGTGGGCCCTCCTTATCTGGGTTCCATATCCATGGATTCAAACAACCAGAGAGTGAAAATATTCAAAATAAAAAACAAAATACTGGGCACCATGTTACTGTGTAAGTGGAAGGGTGAATGGGGTAATTCATTCCCATAAACCCTTCTCTGAGGGCTCCAAACCCATCTATGAGGGCACAATGTCATAACCAAACCACTTCCCAAAGGTCCCTCCTCTTGATACTACCACCTTGGGGGTTAAGTTTCAACATATGAATTCTAAAGGAACAGCAATATTTAGGCCAGAGCAGACTCATCAGCAAAGAATGTCTGAAAAGTAAATTAAAAAAAACAATCCCATTAAAAATAATATCAATAAGAATAAAATATTTAGGAATAAATTTAACTAAGAAGGATGTAATACTTGTACACTGAAAGAAAAACACTGCTGAAAGAAAATGGAAATAAAGTAGAAAACATTCCATGTCCATTGATTAGAAGGCAATATTGTTTTTTGGGTTTTTTTTTCTTTTTTTTTTTATTCATATGTGCATACAATGTTTGGGTCATTTCTCCCCTCTTTACCCCGCCCCCTCCCTTACTCCCCTGCCCTCTCCCTCTCTCCCCCAACCCCTCACCACCAGGCAGAAACTATTTTGCCCTTACCTCTAATTTTGTTGAAGAGAGAGTATAAGCAGTAATAGGAAGGACCAAGGGTTTTTGCCAGTTGAGATAAGGACAGCTATACAGGGAGCTGACTCGCATTGCTTTCCTGTACATGTGTGTTATCTTCTAAGTTAATTCTTCTTGAACTAACCTTTTCTCTAGTTCCTGGTCCCAGAAGGCAATATTGTTAATGAGACAATACTCCCCAAATTGGTCTAGAGATTCAGTGCAATCCCGATCAAAATTCCAATTGCCTTTTTTCAAAAGATGGAAAAGCTGTTCCTAAAATTCCTATGCAAATGCAAGGGACCCAGAATAGCTAAAAATCATGAAATGAAAGAATAAAGCTAAAGGTTTCACCCTTACTACTATAAAGCTACATTAATCAAAATAGTGTGACATATCAAATTCTCCATAAAGATGTACAATTACTACCTGTCCATGTTTTAAATCCTAAAAAAAAAAAGAGGGAAAAAAAAACTAAACCAACAAAACAGTATGACATTGGCATAAGCATGGATGTAGATCAATAAAACAGAATTGAGTCCAGAAATAAACTCATATAATCTATGGTCAATTGATTTTCAATAAGGATACCAATAAAATAGGGAAAGAATACTCTTTTCAACAGACTGTGCTGGGATAAATGGATATCCACAAAAGAATAAAGTTAGACTGCTAGATCACATTATACATAAAAATTGACTCAAAGGACTGGGGTGTTGCTTGAGTGGTAGAGTGCCTGCTTAGCAAGCATGAGGTCCTAAGTTCAAACCCCAGTACAAAAACAAAAACAAAAAACCTCAAATGTATTATAGACTTAAATGGAGGAGCTAAAACTATAAACTCTTAGAAGAAAATATGGATGTAGATTTTTGTGATCTTGGATTAGGCAATGTTTCTTAGACATGAAAGCTAAAGCACAGACAACCAAAGGAAAAAATTAAATTGAATTTCATCAATATTAAAAAATTTTGTGTGGCAAAGGACACTATCAGAAAAGTGAATAGACAACCCACAGGAGGGAAGAAACATTTGAAATTTATATATCTGATAAAGATCTAGTATACAGAATATAAAAATAACACTTATATTTTAAAACAAAATAAACAACCCAATTTAAAATGAGCTAAAGATATGAATAGACAGTTCTCCAAAGATACCCAAATGGCCAATAAACCTACGAAAAGATGCTTTACGCTATTAATCATTAGGCCACAGAACTATAGAACTGGAGGTGTGGCTCAAGTTATAGAGTGCCAGCTTTGCAAGCTCAAAGCCCTGAGTTCAAATTCCATCCTACCAAAAAAAAGAAAATGTAAATATAAACCACAATGAGATACCACTTCACTAATAATAATAATGATTAACCAAAAGCAAAAGTACACTTTCTTAGCCCTGGGGTTGATTCCCAGCACTACAGAAAGCAATTTAAAAAAAAGAGAGTAGGACTAAACTTTTAGAAAATATTTATTTCATATAGATGGGTCATACGGTAACTGTTTAACTTTTTTAGGAACTGCCACAGTGTTTTGTACAGTAACTATGCCATTTTGCACTTCAGTCATAATGTCTACATGTTCCCATTTCTTCACATCCTCACCAACACTTATTATTTTCTGTTTTCCTCATCCCAGGTACTGGAGATTGAACTCAGAGCATTATACTTCCTAGGGAAGTACTCTACCACCTGAGTCAGACCCCCAGTGCTTTTTTCAGACAGGGTCTCATACTAACTTTTCCCAGACCAGCCTTGGACTGATATCCTTCTATCTCTACCTCCCGAGTAGCTGGGATTACAGCTGTGAGTCACTACTTCATTCTTAAAGATGACACAGAGGCCTAACACTGTATGTGCATGTGCACACCTCTAAGGATCTACTCCTATCTCCCCTTTTGGCCACCATGTCAATAACTACAGTCAAGTTACCATATAACCCAAGTGAGGTCTGATAAGGGGAAAAAGAGATTATACACTAAAGAAGCTACAGAATTTAGACAACATGTTCCATGAGGATCCAGAATTTTGGGGGTCTGTATCCTGAGAATGCTGGTTGAAGGGAACATGTGTGGCACTGGCATGCTGTAACTGGCCTGAGTCTGTCTATATTCTCACCTCAGGCCACATCTCTTTTCACACAATATGCCCCACTCAGTTCTGATCATGGGGAAGATTTCCATCATTACTTTTCAGGACCATGTTCAGAAGCAGTACATTTGCTTCCATATTTTAAGCTATCCCACCCATGAGTCAGGCTTAGTCACTTTCTTCCTCTATTTGCTGGTCATAAAGACCCTACATGTGGCCATATGTATAAACTAAGGAAAGGGTGTCACTAAAACCGTGATGTATTATGTGGGAATTGGACTATCTGGGTATACAGCTTATCTGTGCATTTTGGCCTTGCTAGTGCCTAATCCTGAATAAACCACTTCTATTTAATGATGATTGCTGTTGGAGCCACTCTGTTTTATTACTTGGTAGAGCTGACAGAATAGAACTCATGATGGGCTTCTCTGTCAAATGATACTTTCTATCCTATAATCAAACATTCCACTTCTACCAGCATCCAATAGGATGCTGTGAGCTGCTTTCTGAATGGTATATAGTTTTTTAATAAATATACTGTAGAGATTGTGGCCTTAATCAGAGTCCAAACTATGTCATGATTCTCCTACTTCAGTTTTCCATGGCATTCTTTCTACCACACCTACCTCTAGTTTTCTAGTGGAGGTATTCATGGTCGTATGGTTCAAGTGGCATAGCCTCTTACATTACAGCAATTTACTGTGAGCCCCTTCCCTGCTATGGGCCTAATTAAAGCTATAAAACTCTGTTTTATCTGGTAAATGGGTAGAAACAATATTCTGAATTGTGATTTGCTGCTCTGGTCCAGCTAGAGGATCTCAAAAGACTTCAAGGTAGCAGGACCCTGAATTTTCATAGTTTAGTTCTTACCCTTTGAAGTTTATAACCCTCTCAAATTAATCTGCTGCCAAACATCTAACATGTCAAGTAATGTTGACTCTTGATATCATATCATCACTCAAGAAAACCAACTAGTCACTTAGCAGAAAGTTAAACTGGACCCCTTCCACCCAGAGGTAGAAATTCATCTTGACTGAGATCAATACATATGATGGGTATAGGTTTACCCTAGATGACCCAGAACCTTGGTCAATACCATTACCCAAAAGCATAATGTTTGATTCACCATCATGGGATGCATATGGCATCTCTTCAGACTAAGGGATTCACTTAAAGCAAAAACCATGTGGGAATGGAACAAGATAAAAGGACACACTGATCCACTCAGAAAGTGGTAGTCTAGTAAGATAGTCTCTTAAAGATTCAGGTAAAATGTCAGTTTGAAGATTATGCTCTGCAGACAGGGCTGTCTTCCAGGATGCATTATATATTCTAAATCAACAACCGTGATATGTGGAATAAATGGATCGGAACACAGCGGTAGAAATAGGAACAGCCCCACTTACTTCTACCCACAGTGACTTACTTGAATAATTTCTGTTTCCTCTATTTACATTCTTAAACTCTGTGGGTCTAGAACTGCACTGTTCAATAAGGTAACCACTAGCTATATGTGGTTGTTTAAATATAGATAAAAATTTTGTTCCCTATTCATACTTGAAATGTTGAGCACATTTCAAGTGCTCAACAGCCACATGAAAAAGGGTCAACCATATTAGGCAGCACTGAACATTTCCATTATTGCAGAACATTCTATTGGGCACCACTGTGCTACAGGGACAGATTTACACACACACACACACACACACACACACACACACACACAAAAGGCTTGTACCAAGGGAGACAGAACAAAACTCACTGAAATTTAAGCCATGGCCATTGCCCCGTCACTCTGAGATTCTCATGGCAGTAGGTCAGCAGGCAATACAAGGAGTCATTTTACTTGCAAGGGTCATTAATCCAAGAGGAGGTAGTACTGCTGTTACACAATGATAGAGAAAAACATGACACTCAGGTGATCCACTGGTGGGGAGCTCTTAGAACTTTATGTCAAATTTTAATGGTAAATGAACAAGTGTATTAGACCTAGTCTCAGAAGATAATGGTAAATGAGCTCACACTCCTTACGGATAAATGTTTGGGTGAGTCTAACTAGTACACCACCTATTCCAGCAGAGATATAAGCCTGACATATGGACACCTTAACAGTGTGCTGTGTGTAACATGACAATGACTCAAGGTCCAAATGAGTATACGCCAATGCTTTTGTTACTGTTCAGATCTCTTTAGAACTTTGACACAACCACCATATCTTAAGGTAGGAAGACTAGGGTTGTCTCAGATTAGACTCCTGGAACTCTGGGGAAATGGCAACTAAACAAAAATGGATATGTACAAATATTATTTTGATCAAGTTTTTCCCTTTCTCAGACCCTTTGCACCCTATAGTCTTCTCATCTGAATACTCATCTTCTAGATCTTTCATGTAACTGAGTAGTTGCCATTCAAAAATCATCTTCTTAAAAGAGGTTTTTCCCTGATCAAACTTCTCCTTCACAGATAATTTTCTTTACATCACTCTAATTAAGTCTTTCATATGACTTCTAGAATATGTATTCATCTTACTTGATTCTAATTTTTTTGTTCATTGTTCAATTCCATCACTGAAATTTAATCTTCACAAAGGCAGAAACTTTGGCATTTATATTCACTGCAATCTCTTCAGCACCTAGAACAACACTTGGCACATATAGGTGTCAAGTAAATATTCACTACTGTTAAAGAGACTAACAAAACTAGAGTAGAAGTTAGGGACAGGATATTTCAATAAGCCAGTGAAGACAAAAATACCTACAGAAAATAATTTGCAAAATATATATATCCAGCTTCTAGCAGATTCAGTACCAGAATCATGTTTTTCTGGTGCTAAATGCCCTGCTCTTTCCATTAAATCACTAATAGCAAAGGAAATGACAGATAAGAATATAAGAATATGGCAAGCAGCATTGAAGCCATATACAGAAGGCAAAGAAAGTAAACTATAATTGGTGTCAGCTTTAGCATAACCCACTACCTTTTGTCTATATAAGAATTACAAATTAGTCCTAGTTGGCAAATGCAGCAATGTGGTTGGACTGGGACCACATGACAAGGGGAGAGCACATATGGGTGATATAGAAATAGGTAGAAAACCCAAAACATGAAAGCATTTGATGTCCTCACTCCAGAGGAGCTAATACAGAAACCTTAAAGCAACAGAGGTTATCATGAGAAGGGGATCAGTAACCAGGGTAAAGATCAGTTAGAGATGAATCAACATGAGACATAACACGTGTACACGAAAGCAATGCTAGAAATATTTCTGTATAGCTATCCTCAACTCAACTAGCAAAAACATTTTGTCTTCCTTATTAGGCTTGTCTCTTTTCTTCAATGAAACTAGTGATAAAGGCAGAACAGGACCTGAGTGGAACTGAGGGGGTAAGGGGGGAGAGGGTGGGGGAGCGGGGCAGGGGGGAGAAATGACCAAAACAATGTATGCACATGTGAATAAATGAATAATAAAATGAAATAAAATTAGTCCTAGTCTAGAGACAGAAGTTACATGTGATTGGCAAAACAAATGATTCTGGATCTTTACTCCTCATTGGAGAGATAAACAATATAAACATTAATAAAATGAAGATGTGCTATATAACATGAAAAAAGTATTCTAGCTGATTCTGCATACTCCCCTTTTCTCTCCTCTTCTTTCCACTTCTAATCACCATGTGATCATAGCTGCTATCCCAGGTTCAACTTTAGAATTGTTACATGAAATAAGCCAGACACAGAAAGACAAATGCCACATGATGTTCTCTCTAAAAAAAAAAAAGCTGACTTGAATGTGAAATAGTGATTACCAGAGGTTGAGAAGGGTGGGGGGAACAGATTGGATAAAGGGAAGTTGTATAACTGGTACCAAAACACAGATAGAAGGAATAAGTTCTAGAGTTCTGCAGCATATGAGATGACTATAGTTTAGAATAAGCTATCATATATTTTATGAAGATCTAGAATAGATGAGCTCAAAGACTTCAAACACAAATGATAAGGAAAGGGAAATGCTAAATATCCTGATTTGATCAGTGCACAGTGTATGCATGTGCTGAAATATAACACTGAATACCACTAATATATACAATTATTATGTTAACAAAAAGAAAAGTAAAATAAAATTAAAAATTGAATTTTCTAGGGACGTTTTAAAAATAAAAATTATCTGATCTCTGTATCTGAAGGAATGTAAGTCAGATTACAATAAAGACTCCTACACATCCATGCTTATTGCAGCATTATTCACAATAGCCAAACTTTAGAAGCAGTCAAGATGTCCCACAACTGATGTATTAAGAAAATGCAGTATTTATATACAGTAGAATTTTATTCAGACATAAAGAAGAATGAAATTTTGTCATTTGCAGATAAACAAATGGAAATGGAGAGCATCATCTAAGTGAAGTTAGCCAGGTTCAGAAAGCCAAAGGCTGCATGTTCTCTCTCATATGCCCCAAACAAATATAAGCAATATCATTTATACATATAAATATATACAAAATATGTACCCCAAAGTGGGACCAGTAGAAGAGAAAACAGGAGGAAGAAAAGAAGAAAAGAAAGTGAATAATAAAATATATCACATCTATATAGGAACAAAACACAATGAAAACTGTTGAACAACACAGAATAGTAGGAAAAGGGTAAGGAAGTGCAGTGGAGGGAGGCTAGATTGACACAATACATTTGCACATTATATTGCACATACATTGGCACAATACATTTACAGGTAATGTATAGGTAAATACATTACAGGCAAAAAATCCCACTCAACAATGAACAGAAACCTAAACAATGAAGAACAAGAATGTCAAACAGGTCATGATAAGAGGAGGCCCCTAATGGAGGGGAGGGTAAATGAAGAAAGTAAAGAAGGTGAATAAGGTTGATGTATTTTCTATACAAGTATGAATATGGAACATTCAAACCTGTTGAAATCACTATAAAAAGAGGACTAAGGTAGAAAGGAGAATAATAGAGAAGAGGAACCAATTCAGGGTATAATACATCCATATAAGGAAATGTCACAATGAAACTACCTGTATAACCACCATAAACAAACAAAAATGTCTTTTAAAAAATGAAGGACAGGAAGGTAAAACAAGTGCTGTTCAAAGGTTGGTACCAATGGTAGGTATAAGGAAAGGGTAAAGGGGGGTGAATATGGTGGAAGTATAGGTATTCATCTATGAAAATGGAACAGTGAGACCTGTTGAAACTGTTCTGAGAAAGGAAGGGGCTAAAGGAGAAAGATGGAGGGGGTGAATCTAACTAAGATACACAGTAAGCACTTTTGTAAATGTCACAGGGTACTCCGTTACAACTATAATATGCTAATAAATTAAAATCAAATTATTGGATCTCAATATTCAGCCCATGCATGGCATACCTGTGGGAAAATCCACCATTGACCATATTTACATAGTTTACAAATGTTGCTATATAATTAATTCCCTTTTTTTTTTGGCAGTACTGGGGTTTGAACTCAGGGCCTTGTGCTTGCTAGGCAAGTGCCCTACCACTTAAGCCACACTCCCAGCTCCAATTTCCTGTCTTATCAGGCTCCAAAGCCTCACTCTCAAATCCTCATGAATTTCAAATAAAAAGAAATATGCACATCTTAGACATACCTTGTTAAAAAGCATGGAGAGCAGTTATGCTTACACCCATTATAATTAAGAATGTAGTATAAAAATGAGAAACTCATCACAGCCAAACGATGGTCACCACACCCTTTAAGGATGAAAAACATGAGCAGACAGGCAGAAGAGACTGGAATCCAGGTGGAAGACAAATATAGAAACTAAGTGTTGCCTTTACAAAACAATTCATGCATTTGTTTGTGATGGAGACAGAAAATTCAACATAGGAAATGGGTCAGAAAAAGATGGCTAAAAAGAAATGCCATTCAACATTCAATCCTAGGGCTGCAAGGTAAGGAGCACATCACAGACTGGAGTCCCAGAGGGGGCCTACCCAGAGGAAGAAGCTTTTGCTTTCAAGGTCCATGTGGTTTTCTCATGAAAACTGTTCCTGCAGCACCAAGGATGTGGTTTCCCAGGCTCCTGAAGCATCAGGTGATCCTGACTGCTCACAGACTACACCCTGGCAGAGAAGGGAGAGGGGTTTGATTCAGGCACTTCTTTGGGTAAAGGGGACAGGTTTAGTTTAAATCTTGCTCTTCCAGGAAGGCCCTCTCTGAATATTCAGGCTGAATACCTATCCACTAAATCCCAGTAGCACTGTGTATTTACAGACTAACTGGCTGGGGTCCTTCTGCTCTACCCAGATAGAAATCTTGGGTAGGTGAAGAGAAGCTCCTCCAGTTATTCTGAGCCCTTGGTGGATATATGCGGGTAGCACCAGTGGATGATTGTGGGCAGTGGTAGTTGGCCCTGGGCCTTTGATACCTAAGATTGAAGCACAGAGTTCAGGCCACAGGCTACTGACAGCTAGGAGGGCAGCATGGGGTTCAAGGCTTAAGGTTCAGGCCCAAGGCCTCTGATATCTAAGAGTGGAGGCTTTTGCTGCCTCCCCTGTCAACTAAACTTTCACTGTGCTGCCTGCCAATGTTCTCTCTCTGTCAATGCTCTCTCTCTCTGCTGATGGCTGCTGCTCACCATACCACTCCTATAGGTGAATCAACTATGATTTATTGGCTGAGGCAGCCCCACCAATGAATGTTTTGATACTATGGCTCCCTCTGCCACAGAAGCTGCTTGCTGGCCTCTCTGTTGTCCTTCTGTTTCCTTCTTGCCACAGCTGCCACTCATCATCCTCCACCACTGCTTCTTCTCTTCTTTTCCTTTATGTTGTCAGCCCAACAGAGATAACCAAGACCACTCAAGAGAAAAAGTCTTTATTGGGACCTAATGTAACACCAGGAGGCAGCGTAGGAGGGTGCCAATCATGGCAGTCCCTTCTGCAAATGAAGGATTATGTTTGTAACAATTATGGCAGTGCTTTATGCAAATAAAGGACTTTGTTTACACCAATCACTGGTCTTCTGTTGGGCTACCAGAGGAAATGTTCTCCAACTGGCCTGGGTAGAGATGGATGCAGGTTCATCTAGAGTTTGCCAAGATTTGTAATGGGAAAAAGTTCTATGCAAACTGTTTGTGGAGACATTGCCTATTGTGCTTCAGAGTATAGGCTCCTCAGTGTGTTCATGGGTTGATCAAAGCAGCTCTTACTGGCTTGAGGGCAATCTAGCTGGCTGCTTGGCTGACAGTCCTTCAGATCTAAAAGCTGTCAATTAGGGAGTCAAATTGTCCTAGCCCTCAGCATCTCAGCACACTCAAAGGAAAAATAAACATTAAAAGGGGTGCTTACAATAAATGCTCATAATTAACATTATCAGTGCTTTAATAGTATTTTACAGTGTTCTAACAATTCTTAACTCCTGTCCCAGTACCCCAGCAAGAGGTACCTACCATCTGTTTCTTCTATATACCTCCTTTGTAGCAATTATTTTGAAAGTAGCTGCTCATATGTATGCCTCCCCCTCAAAAAAATTATGGTCTCTGTATAGGAACAGATACTGTCTTCTTTGCCTTTCTATCCTGGAAAAAGAGCAAATCCAAGATGTTAAAGAAGCATTTGTTGTTTCCTCTACTGACTAAATTTGTCCTTCTCAAAGCACAAAATGTCTATCTTTTCTCTCTGCTTAGATCAGCCATACCAGGGGCTTGTGCTTAAAGTACTGGAGCTCAGAACAACAGAATCAAGTGCCTTGTCTGTCAACAGAGTAAGATCTGCCCAAAGAGAAAGGCAAAGAAAGCTAGCACAGGAGGGAACAAAGGACCCTGGATCGTTCTTTCTCGTTCCCAAGAACTAATTTCAATTCAGGGTGCCTGGAAGAGAGAGCACCATATTAGAAGCTGGGAATAAAAATTGATTTTTCTTCCAGGAACTACTTTTAAAACAATCCCCAAAGATTTACCATTGAGAATTTAGAGGGCCCTGAGAAGTTCAGTCCAAATGAATAACATTTTGTCCTTAGCAAAAAAATAAATCCAAATGAGCAAAAAGGTTTCCAATTCTATAATGAATCTGGCAGGAAAAAAAAAAAAACAGACAAGGCTAGTTAACAAGAAAACTTCAAACCAGCCCAGAATGATGGTTTGCTTTCCCATGCCTTCTCCTAAATAAAGTCACACTGAGTAGCTTATCTAGCACCTGCATCTGAATGAGGAAGCTAATGGTCAGAGAGGATATGGAATTTATCCAAACATACACAGCTAGAAGCTAAAGGTCAGAGAGGATATGGAATTTATCCAAATATACACAACAAGGCTTGCATTCACACCCCAGCTTTTCTGAACGCATACTCTTAAAACTCTCAGACATTTGTGGACCCAGATAATAAGGAAGAGGCAATTAACAATAAGAATGAGAAGGCTTCTGTGGAAGGGGCATAGAAGTGGGATTCACAACATTTCATGACCCAGAGTTCCCAAAATGGAAAGCAACTATGGCTCAACTGCTAGCAAGAAAGGGCAAGAAGGAGGGCAAGATACAGATTTCTTGCTCAGGTTGACACAGATACTTCCTATCTGGACAAATTCTGCTGTTTCATCTGTCTGACCCAGAATGAGCTGAATTCTTTCGCCAATCACAGGATCTTTCTCTTCTGTCAGAAATATACTGGATGGAGAAATTGGGTGAAAGAAGAAGGCATGTGGAAAGGAAAAAACAGGACTATGAAAGGCAGCTTAGAGGGGCTCTGAGATCATTCTTCTTATCTTTGGACACTATCACAATGGTTGTAACAGGCTCAGATGTGCCACATGAGGAGGTTCAGAACTTTGCAATGTCAGCAGCATTCACAGAATCCTTGCAATTTATCTTCCCCAACCCTCTCATCTGATAGTAGCAAAATTGAAACAATAATGAGGATATAAATTGTCCAAGTTTATAAAGCCAGTAAGTTAGTTGACACTCAAATCTTCAAGATTATAGTCCTGTGTCTTTTTTAAGTGATATAACAAGGTTCCAAATTCTTAAGTAAAATTGCAAACTAGTCAAATCTGATCAAAAAGAAAGCATTCAGGCTATGATAAAAATCACTCCTAGGAGTGATTTTTGACAAACACAAAAATCCAGCACATACACACATGTACACTATCATACACAGGCCCACATGGAGGAAAACACATAGAGTCACACCAAAGGATAGTGTGAGAGACAAACGGTAAACAAATGGAGGACGTGAAGTGGATATCCAGGTCAGAGAAAGATGACTGAGAAGAATGCCAAATCACCCCATCCCCAGATTACCATTGGCTGTTCCTGACTTTGGATGGGTGAGTAGAAGCTGAAGTGACTATAAGGACTCTGGATCATTTTATCTGGAAAATAAAGCCTACAAATAAATAGTCTCACTTTACCCCTGCCTCTCTGCCTGGACCCAGGAACCCTAGACACAGAACTATTATTAACTAACTCATTCATTTATTCTTTGAAGACCTCATTCTGAAATACTGCAAGGGTACAGTTAAGTTTGGAGAATAATACAATAGATTCATAGGTACCCTTCAACAAGGTTTATCAAATCTTAACATTAGCCATAAGAGGCAGAGACTAGCTATCTATATAATATTTTTCCCTTTTTCACTGGTAAGGAATTCCTGATTTTTATTTACTAGTGTGCCCAAAAAAAAAAAAGGAAAAACTATTTCACTTGGATCCTGAATGTGGCCCTATCTTCTGCAAAGTTATTTATAAGCAGTTATTGGAGTAAGAGACTTCCAGGAAAGCTTATTAAAGCGGGGGAGGACTACTGGGAGTAGGCTGGATTTTGGTCCTTCTAAAAAGGTGAAACAGAAAGGATCCACATCACTGATGATGTTGTAGAATCACTATAATGATACTGGATCACCTACTTCATTTACATCTGTTCATATGAAAAAAATAAACTCTTACATGTTTAAGTCATTTGTAGTTGGGTCTCTATTATAAATACATGGTTGAGTACAGTATCAGACTGAACCACCCACAAATAATAACTATAAACACTGGACAAAATATTAAAAAACAATGCAGGTGGAATGGCTCAAGTGGCAGAGTATCTGCCTAGAAAGCATGAGACATTGAGTTCAAACCCCAGCACTACAAAAAAATTGTTCAAAATATTAAAAAACAATTACTGGAAGGCACAGGCATGGGAGACCAAACAAAAGAAGATGGAATAAGGATGGAAATCAACTCTTCAAAGAAAAGAACAAAATGGCTATTAGCTTTAGAACAGACCACAGTTGGTGGTACACAAAACAATTGAAGTTCTAATAGGAAAGCCAATGTTTTCTAATCTGAAAGACCAGTTTATAGTATTTGAACCAACTACAATTGCTGGAAGGCAGAGAGAAAATCCCAAGAAGGAAAGAGAGATGCGGGTGCTCCCAATTCTATGTGTAAACTGCCCAAATCTCTGGCCAACCTCTAAACAACACATATGTATGTTAGACAACAAGTATCCCAGCCAGGAATATAAGCACAGGACTATAAGAGTGGTGGTAGGACTCAAGTCATGGAGTGCTTACCTAGAAAGTACAGGCCCTGAGTTCACCCCAGTACTACCAAACATAAATAAACAGGACGGCTCAAAGTTTGCAGTTTACATCCTGCCATGTCAATTGCCTACTATTAATAACATCAACACTCTTCAAATGAATATAACAGAATCTAGAGTCCCCACATACTTATAGCAACCAAGGCATAATAAAAATCACTTGAAATATGAAAAAACAGGAACATATGACACATTCTCAAAAGAAAAACAGTGATTAACCCAAAGAAGAAAGAGATGGTAGAATGCACAGATAAGGATTTCAAAGCAGTTATAAACCATGTTCAATTACATAAAGAAAAACAGTACTCACAATATAAAGAGATCTCAGAAAATAGAAACAACAGTAATAATCAACTAAAAATTCTAGAACTGAAAAATATAATTTTTTTTTTGCAGTACTGAAGTTTGGACTTAAGGTCTATACCTTGAGCCACTCCACCAATCCTTTTTTGTGTTAAGTTTTTTCAAGATAGGGTTTTGAGAACTATTTGCCTGGGCTGGCTTCAAACCAAGATCCTCCTGATTTCTGCCTCCTGAGTAGCTAAGATTACAGCTTGTGAGCACCAGCGCTGGGCTAAAAATATATTTAAACTTAAACATTCACTAAATGGTCTTAACATAAAAATAGAGATGATAGCAGAATCACTGAGGCTAGAAGTAAATCACTAGGTATCCGAAGAAAAGAGAAAAGACTAAAAAAAATTAACTGAGGTTTTAGGGAACTGTCAGAAAATAATGAAAGGTCTTACACATGAATAAGTGGAGTTTCAGAAAAAGAAGAGAGAAAATGGGATAGAAAAACTAATTAAGAATGGCCAAAACTTTTGCAAATATGGTGAGACATAAACATTTACAAATTCAAGGAGCTAAACAAACCCCAAAACAACATAAACACAAAGAAACCTATTCATGTAAGGGATATCCCCCATAATTTTTCTATCCATTCAAGCTGGTAGACATTTCAATTATTTCTAGTTACTGTAGATTACAAATAAAGTTTCCATAATAACCCACATACAGGTCTCTGTAAAAGCCCTTTGTGTCATTTCTTTCTCTTAAATTCTTAGGTTTGGGATTATTAGGTCATATGGTTAAGCATATGTTTCCACTAGGGCTGGGGTATGACTCAAGTGATAAGAGTGCCTGCTTGGCAAGCACAAGGCTCTGAGTTCAAACTGTAGTACCACCAAAATATATCAATCAAAATATATTAGATAATAGCTACATTAATTTGTAGTCCCAGCAGTAATGTATGATAATTCCAGTTGCTCTGCATCTTGCCAGTAACTGGTATTGTCAGGGTTTTCCTGTTTGTTTGGATTATAGCCATTATAACAGGTGTGTAGTGGTGTCTCAGTATAGTTTCAATTTATCTTTTGTCTAAGTCTGTTTGGGCTAGTATAACAAAAATGCCACAGACTGAGTCATTTAAACATCAACATTTATTTCTTATGGTTCTAAAAGCTGGAAGAATTCAAGATCAAGGCACCTGCAGATTTGTGTCTTGTGAGGTCTAACTTCCTAGTTCACAGACAACCATCTTCCTAGTATGTCCTCACAGGGTAGAAAGGTTAGAAATCTCTCTTGGGTCTCTCCTTTTTATTTTTAACCATATTATTGTTGTACTGTGACATTTACAAAGGTGCTTACAATATGTCTTTGTTAAATTCACCTCCTTCCATCATTCTCCTTTATCCTCCCTCCCCCAATTCTTAGAATAGTTTTAATAGTTTCTTAGAATTTTTCTGGGGTCTCTTTGGGAAAGGTATAAATCCCACTGATGAGGGCTCCCCCCTTATGACCTAATTACCTGCTAAAGACCCAACTTCCTAATACCATCACACTGGGGGTAGATTTCAACATATGAATTTTGGGTGGACACAAACATTCAATATATACACCTTTTTCCTTTTTTAGCACAAGGATATCCATTTGTTGAGCAGTTCATTCCTTTTTCTATTAAAATGAAGTGGCATTTGTCATAAATCAACAGAATACTTTTGGACTTTCTTTGTGGCTTTGTCTAACATTCTGCTAAAAACACACTAATTTAATTACTATTACTTTGTAACTATTGTCATAAGCAGTATAAGTCCTCTAAGTTTATTCGTTTTCTTTGAAATAGTTTTGTTTATTGATATAGATTGGATCTTGAATGTCTGCCAAAGACCAATGTATTATAGGCTTGATTGCTAGCCTATGGCACTACTGGGAGATGGTGATGGTAACTTTAGGAGGTGGGGCTCAGTGGAAGGAAGTTAGGTCATGGGAAGTCTGCCTGCTTTTGAAGGGGATAAGTAGGTAGTTTGGGTATGTTAGTTAGCTTTCCATCACCGTGTGCCTGACAAAACTGACTTAAAAGAGGAAAGATTTATTTTGACTCATGGTTTCAGTTCATGGTCACTTGGCTCCATTTATTCTGGGCTTGTGAAGAGGCAGAATGTTATGGTGGCAAGCATGTGGTAGAACAAAATTGTTCACCTTGATGGTTGTAGGAAGAGGAGAAAGAGAAAGGATGGACAGGAACCAAATAAACTCTTCAAAGACATGTCACCAGTGTCCTACTTGCTCAAAGTAGGCCCCACCTCTGAAATGTCCATTAAGATATGAATTTAGGGCTGAACTGTAGCTCAGTGGTAGAGCGCTTGCCTAGCATGCACGAGGCCCTGGGTTCAATCTCAGCACCAAAAAAGAAAATACAAAAAAAGACATGAATTTATCAATAGATTAATCCATTGACAATGTTAGATACTTCATGATATAATCACCTCTCAAGGCCTCACCTCTGAACACTGCTATATTGGAAACCAAGACTTTAATACATATGTCTTTGGGGAACATTTCACATCCAAACCATAACATGGGGAATCTGGCCCCTACTGCCGCTTTTGCTTCGTTGGCCATACACTAATAGCCATACTGTGTTGCCTTGCTACAGGCCCAAAGGCAAGGGGCCAAGACATCATGAACTAAAATCTCAAAAACTGTGAGCCAAATTAAATCTTTGCTCCTTATAAATTATTTTGGATATTTTAATCACAGTGATGGAAAGCTGACTAACACTTATTCTTGGTCCTTTGCATTTCTAGATGAATTTAAGAATCAGTTTGATGATTTACATACACACACATACACACACACACACACACACACAAACCATGCTGGGATTTTCTGGGGACTGCAGTAAATCTAAAGATCAATTTGGGGAGAAGTGATATCTTACAAAATATAGACTTATCCAATCTATGTACATGCTAAATCTATTTAGCCCTTTATTTTCTCTCAGCAATATTTTATAATTTTCTGTGTAAAGGTATTAGATATATTTTGTTATACATGTTCCTAGATATTTAATTTTCTAATCTGTTGAAAATGATATATTTTTATTTCATGTTCAAACTGTTATTATATAAAAATCTTGCTAAATTCACTGACTAGTATATACGTTCATTTAGATTTTCCATATACCCATTAATGTTATCTAAGAATAATCATAGTTGTGCTTTTCCTTTCAAATCTTTTTGCTTTTTATTGACCTTTCCTTCCTTAATGCATTGGCTAACACCTCTAGCATGTGTTAAATATAAATGGTGAGAGGGAACATCTAGTTTTGTTCCTAAGATCATAGGGAAAGTATTAAATATTTCACCATTATGATGGTAATAATGGAGGTCTGGGGTTTTTGTTGTTGTTTTAGAAAGCCTTTATCAGATTAAGGATGCTTCCTTCTATTCTTTGAGAAGAACTTTTTCTTATAACCAGATTTTATCAATATTTTCATTATCTATAGAGATGATCATATAGCTTTTTTTGTTCTTTTATTGTGGTAAACTAGATTTATTTTTAAACAGAAATAAGTTTAACTATAATTCATTTACCCATATTGTATGTTGCTAGATTTGATTTGCTTAATATTTTTCTTTTTGTCTCCCTGTTAGATTTTATTTATTTATTAAGTTCAAAAATCTTAAGCAAATTAATTCTAATTTCCAAAGAATCACTGAAAACTGTGAGAAAAAGAAACTACTAAAGCTACTTTAGAAAGAAAACATTGAAGCAGAATCATCCAGAGGCTTCAATCACCCAGAATGTGGAGAAGTATTTCCTCCCCAGATGCCACAGATGAGACCAGCTAAAGATAAACAAGTGACAAGAAATTTAATCCTTGTGGCTCTCTGAAGGATTTCTGTAGACAGAGCAGAAAAAAATTTCTGTCACTAGTCACAAATTAGTATAGTTTGCATGAAGTAAACATTTAGAATCTTCTTATAAACGTAATCAACTAAAAAAATCTTAAAACTTTAATACACATATAAAATTTTTAAATAAAAAGTTAAAATGTATAAACAAAGATTTAAGACTAAAAATTCTTATTTGAGGGATCAAATTAAAAGACATAAAATATATATTTAGCCCATCCAGACTGCTACAATAAAGTATCATAGATGGGACAGCTTACAAACAACAGAAATTTATTTCTCACTGTTCTGGGAGACCAGAAAGTCCAAGATCAAGGGATCAGCAGACTCAAGTATCTGGTAAAGGTCTTGTTTCTTGGTTCAGAGATGGTATCTTCTAACTGTATTCCCACAGGGATGAGGAGGCAAAGCTCTCATAGGCCTATTTTTCATCCCTGCCATGAGCCTATTTTATAAGGGATTTAATCCCATTTATGAAGGCTCTGCTCTCATGACCTAATCACCTCCCAAAAGGACCCACCTCCTAACATCATCACCTTGGGGCTAGGATTTCAACATATGAATTTCAAGGGGACATAAACATTTTGACACCCTCTTTACAACAGAGGTCCTCACAGACCTCCTATTGTCCAGATGATCCAGAGAATCCTCAGGGACATTATTCAGTGTCTCCTTCTTGATCTCTGACGGCTCATACCCAAGCTTTCCTGCCCTTTCTTCTTCCAGCAATTTCATAAAGTATGGCAGATTCAACTAATCTTGTTTGTGACTGGAGTCTGGACAGAGAAAAGAGAAGGAAGGAAATGGCTAACAACCATGGAGGTCACTTAAAGAAGCTGTGAAAATCCCCTCCATCAAATCACTCTGACAAACTTGTATGGAATTTAAACATTGTCCAGAATAAGAACTGAGAGAGAAACAAAGCCTGGGGTGAAGAAAACTTATCCCCTCGTTCCCCCCACCAGTTCCAAGGACGTGAGAACAGACAGGCAGCCAGCCACAACTCGCAATTCAGCTTTATGCTCATCAGCTGCTTCTGAATGTGTTTTCATTACAATGTTATACTCATGTGCTGATCACAGTTAAGATATACACCAACCTGCATCTTCCTAGATAACTTCTACAGGCATTATCTCATGGACCTTCTCAATACCCAAGAGAAAAATGTGATCAGTTTTTGTTGCCTATTCCTCAGAGAAGAAAACTGGGTCCCACATTAATCAAAGAACTTAAGTCAATGTCATATGGAGGAACAAAGAAGCAAATCAGAACTGCAGCTCAGATGTCTAACTCCCAGTCCAAGGGTCTTACCACAGTACTCAAGTGAATTTACAAAGCTTATTTAACACACATCCGTCATGAAGGATATTCCCAAAGCTAGACAAAGTCAAAGAAAAGGCTCTTGTAACAGTGTCAGCACAAGATTTTCCTCATCTAAGTAAAAGCAGCAAAGTCTAATAGAGTGAAATTATCCTGTTTACAAATAGAAAACAGGTTTTCATGATGGTATAACTGCTCATATAGAAAACACATTACAGCCTAAACAGAAGTGTCCCATTGGTCATCTAGAGTGATTATGAGTCCACTGTTTGAGTATCTTTTCCTGAGCTCTCACAGTACTGTGGATCTACATCATATCATTTTCAACAATCCATTGAAATTGTCCTTTTTCACGTCTAATCTATCACTACCATCCTCAATTAGATCATATGATATTCCAGATGTGGTGCATAAATATTTCACTTCTGTATCTGGAATGCAAATAACCTCAATAAGTTTGCAGAATTTAATGAAAAGTAGGTGGTTCTATGATAAGTTTGCAGAATTTAGTGGAAAGTAGGTGATTCCGTGATAGCCCTATTTGTTGACTGTCTACTCTATGCCTAACATCTCTTTGGAAAAGACAGAAATGCACCACCTGTGAGGAAGCTCCTTCCACTTTTTTATGTAGTATTTCTCTTCACATAGAACCCAAGTATTTCAGTCTGCATATTCTACTTACATGTTCTTGGGCTACTCTTCAGGGCCACAGAGCACAAATATCTATTGCTCTAATTCCTTACTACATCCTTCCTTCCATAACTTCAACTATTCATTTAATATAAATCAAATTAAGTGCTTAGCACTATACTATGGCTTGAAAATGCAAAAATGATAAAATTATTTTGCTTACTGGGTAAAATAATTTAATAAAGGTGATACTGATGTAAATGAACAACGAAAATAAACATAATAAACTTCTATGGTGGAAGGAATTATAGGCCAGTATAGAACAAACGGAAGATATTCCTGAGAGTAGGGGGAGGAGGATATGAGAATAGATTTTTCAATTACGAATGCTCTAGTATGAGCCCTGTTACTTGAAGACAACTTTATGTTCCAAAGTTTTTGTGCCCCTGAGTTGTTTCTTTTTCTTCTAATGTCTTTGTTCTGTATACTGTTTCTCATACCATACCACACAATCCTTTAACATCCAGGCTGCTTTCTTCTGAATAGTTTATAGTATTTAATTTGTTTATAGAGTAGGACTGGTCTAATTGAGGAACTGTCACCTCTTTTCCATTGTAGACACCAGACCACTATTAATTCAGTCAAGGATCACACCAGGATGTAAATACGGATTTTTTTGTTGTTGTTGTTTTTGTTTTTGTTGGCAGTACTAGGGTTTAAACTCAGGGTCTCATACTTGTTAGGCAGGCACTCTACCACTTGAGGCACTCTGCTAGCCCTTTTTTGTACTGGGTATTTTTGAGTTAGGGTCTCGTGAACTATTTGCCTGGGCTGGCCTGGGACCACAATCCTCCTCTGCTCCCAAGAATTACAGTGTGAGTCACCAGCACCCGGTCATAAATATGTCCAATTGCCTCAAATTTCAGTGTACTCTTATTTTTCTAACTACATAACCCACCAGAAATCATTGATAATTCAGGAAGCTGAAGACCCATAAAGGAGAAATTGGACTTCCTATCAGTAAGACAAATTTGGGTTCAAGAAATTAACTGGAAAAAAACAAATAGCAAAGCATTTGTGACGCAGTCTAGACCAGTTAAATACCTAAATATCCTAGCATCTACTGAGCTCATATTTTGTCATCATTTTTCTAAGTAAGTCCTAGGAGATCCTGTTGACTACAAGCACTGCTGAGCTCAATTTGGGAATGAACATACTTCCAAATTGAGTATTTTCATTAAAAATGTAAATGAGGGGCTGGAGGTGTAGCTCAAGCAACAGAGCACATGACTAGCAAGCATAAAGCCCTAAGTTCAAACCCTAGTACCACAAAAAAAAAAAGGGATGAAGTTGGAATGACATAACTTGTATGGAGAGATAGTAGCTGACCACTAGCTCCCTTCTATCTTATAGTTATTGCTGCAAAAGGGTTACCAGTAAGGATCTATTTTTCCCTGTGCCCTTTCATTTAAATAGTACCTTTGACTAGTTCTGGCCAATGGAATGATTGTAAGTGATCAGTATCTTTCCCAGGACAAAAGCTAAGTATCTGATAGGCCTTCTGCTCTCTTATTCTCTTCTGTGGTCACCTTGAAGGCAAAACTGTTGAAGACAGCATTGTTACAAGAACTAAAGAGTACTATTTAGATGAGACACACACTGGACTTGGTGAAATAAACCTGTATTTTGTTAATGTACTGAGATTTTGCTATTTATATCATAGAAAATATCATTATTTATTCCAAGAGAACCTGTCCTTGGTTCTAGGTAAACCTGTATTTGGACCTAATGATTTTAAACTATTCCTTTACTCAAATGTTAGAAACATTTATCCCAGGATAATCTTTGTGTGTCCCTATCTATAGCTTTTGGAAATTTTCTTCTTTCTTGTATTGAAAATCAGTATGACACTTACTGGACTCAGTCTTTCAGTGTATTATTCTCCATAATTCTTCAGAAGTCACACAAAATCCTGGCTTTGTATTTTACTGAAATTCATTTTCATCAGGTACAGAAAATTCATTTAAGGCAATCTCAGGCTTTTGTTACAAACATTTCCCACAAAAGCAGGTATGTTAAGTCAAGATTTCCACTGATGTGACAAAACGCCTGAGAGAAGTCAATTGAAAAGGAGGAAAATTTATTTTGTGTCATAGTATCCAAGATTTTAGTCCATGGTCGCTTGGCCCCAGCACTTTGGAACTGTGGTGAGGCAGAACATCATGGCAGAGAGTATGTGGTGGAGTGAAACTGCTTACCTCATGACTGTGAAACAGAAAAAAAGAGAAAGATTAGGAAGGGGCCAGAGACAAGATATAGCTCCCAAGGGTATGCCCCCAAAGATTCATTCCTTTCAACTCCATCTCACATCCTGAGTTTCTATCACATCCCAATAGCCATTTAAGAGTTCTCATGATCCCATCACTTTCCAAAAGCATCACCTCTAAGCATTGCTGCACTGGGGACCAAGTCTTCAACATGAGTCTTTGGATGCATTTCAGATTTGAACCATAACAGCAGACAACTGCTTTTCTTGTCAATACTTATTCTGCTCTTTTTGATTGAGGATTATTGAGTTACAGAAAAGAGTATAAATGGATTTGTGAGGTCTGCATTCTCTGAATCATCCATCTATATTACTGCACAATCCCAAACATAAGTCTAACCCTACTATATGCTTTGAATGTTGTTGTTTCTCCCAATTCATGCTGAAACTTAATCTCTAATGCAACAGTATAAAAATGTACGGCTTAAGAGTGCCTGCCTAGCAAGTGTGAGGCCCTGAGTTCAAAACACAGCGCCACCAAAAAAAAAAGATGTAGGGTTTTGGAGAGGTGATTAAGTCAGGAGGTTCCTCTTTGGGAATGGGATTAACGCCCTTATAAGAAAGACTTCACACAGCTTTGAGCTTCTGTTTCTTCTCCCTTTAAGGACACAGCATTTCTCTTCTCTCCAGGATATAACAAGGCACCATTTTGGAAGCAGAGAGCAGCCCTTCAAGACACTGAACCTGTTAATACAATGATCTTGGATTTACTAGCCTCTGGTGTTGTAAGAAATAAATTTCTATTTTTATACATTACCTAGTCAGTAGGCATTTTGTAATGGCAACATTAATAGATTAACATCTCTTCCATGATTTTCTTCTCTGAACCTAATTTTTACAAGTTTTGGGGTGAGAGTGGTGCTAGACATAGAGACCAGGGAAGCTGCG
The DNA here is from genome assembly GCF_047511655.1 of Castor canadensis. Classification (NCBI taxonomy): domain Eukaryota; kingdom Metazoa; phylum Chordata; class Mammalia; order Rodentia; family Castoridae; genus Castor; species Castor canadensis. The sequence goes on along the minus strand of NC_133401.1, from coordinate 62,288,724 downwards.
CATAGTGGCTCATGCCTATAAAACTAGCTACTGGGGAGGCAGAGATCAGGATCACAGTTTGAGGCCAGTCCAGCAATTTCACAAGACTTCATCTCAAATGATAAAAGTTAAGCATGATGGCACACATCTGTCATCACCAGCTCTGTGGGAAGCAGACATTGGAGGATTGTAGTCCAGGCACAAACATGAGACCCTATTCAAAAAATAACTAAAGCAAAAAGGGCTGGAGGTGTGGCTTGAGTGATAGTTTCCCTAGCAAGTTCAAGGCCCTGAATTCAAACCCCAGTACCATAAAAAAGAAAGAAAGAAAAGAAAAAGAAACTGAACCCACATCTTTGCACATGCTATACATACACTCCACCACTAAGATATGCCCTCTGCCCTAATTTTTAAACTTTTTTATCTTCTTAACGAATTTTGGCCTCCTTGCTGCCTTCTTACTGAGTAGGTACATTCTGAACAATTTTGCATATTTTAAACTATAAGCTGCTCATTCATTCATTCCACAAATAAGTACTGAGCATATTTAAGACCAAAAAATTTAAAAATTGAATGCACTATACAAAATACCAAAAGATAGGTAAGTCCAGAGTATTTGGTACACAAAAGGATGAAGCACTTAATTTAAGTGAAGGTAGCTAGATCCCAAATCTCAAGAGGCTTCTCTTCTAGTTCTCATCTTTTCTATGCAGTTTCTGGAATCTGAGCTCCAAAGGCCTGGGTGTAGCCTTTGTCTTACTAGCAACTGTAGTTAAATACCAGTTGTTTTCTCCTCAGGTTTATAGTTCATGCCTGTCTTCCCTATCTGACTGCCACCTGGAAGGAAGAAAACATTATTTTTTGGCAGTACTCGAGTTTTCAACTCAGAACTTCTATCACTTCAGTCATGCCCCAACCCAACTTACTCATTTTAGATTTCTGACAGTTAATAGCAGGCATCAATGTATAATTCTGAAATTAATTAGAATTTAAAGTACCCACCATTTACATGTTAGTAACTAATTCTTCTCTGTGAATAACATTTCTTTCTCTGCTTTTTGAAGATAAAATTCTTAGTAAATCAATGTGCTATAATCACTTACTTTTTATTTTATCTGTATTTAGCAATGTTAATTAATATGTAATATATTTCTTTTCTTTTTAAATTTTATCAAATTTTTTGTGCCTATAGTTTAAATACAAATAGTTCTTGAAAGGTCATTTAAAAAATAATAGGTATCACTTGTTCCTCCCCTTCTATTCCCACATCCCCAAACCAGCCACATCTTAAAAGACAGTCCTTGGTTTTTTAGCCTTTTATCTTATGTCTCTTTTGACTTTTTATCTGTAAGTATATGAGTCAGAAAACTGTCAAATTACCATTAGACCTGAATTACTTAAGGCCTTAAAAAGCATTAGGGCCCTACAGCAACCAGGTCTTCAGGAGGACAATGAATAAACCAAACCAAAACACATAAAAGTTTTCATTATACACATGGCACTTTAGTAAATTTCCGTAAGTGTGTCAAAGATGAGCTAGTTGTTCACTAATACTGTTTCATCTTCCTGGCAGCAAAGAAACCACTTCCCAACCTTCCTTGAAATTGAAAAAGAAAACAAAATTGAGATGGTCATTCTGGCTTCTAACATGTCTACTGAAATTCCTTGTTGCTAGGATAAAGAGACTCTACTACTTAAACCATGCCCCCAAACCACAGAATCAAAATCCATTAGTCAACAATTGAAGGAGGGCCACCCAATCTGCACAAGACACTGCAAGAATGCAAGCTAAAATTTTATCCCTTTCTGTCATAAAGATTTATTTTCTACTAAACATACTGTAGCCTGCCCTGACTAGTGCAACTCAATCACAGAAATAACTGCAATATTCTGCCCAAGACTAGGGAAGGAATTAGCTGGTAACTGCAGTAAAGGAATAAGCCAATATAGAACAAACCACTTGCTCCAAGAATCTTTTGGAGAGAAATAGTTGATATATACTGATAGATGTCTGCTCAAAGCTGACATTTACTGATAATCCAAGACCTGGGCCTTAGTTACAATATTGCGCTTCCCTGCATTCAGTTGTTTCATCCAATGCACTGAGTGGTGAAAATCACTGATGCTGTGGGCTATCTGGCCCAGTTTGAAACAATCACCGCGGGATGGAGTGATACTTGGTCTCTAGGAGAAATAAGAGTATTTCTAGTAAAGAACATGAAAAGTCTTTGGGATCAATAAAAGCCATTAATCCCTTCCATTCCCAAACATAGCCATTTTTTTCAGCTGTTTTAATATTTTATCTCAAGTAAATGTTTCAGAAAATGAAAAGATTATCTTAGAACTATGCTTGGACAAAGTAAGGAATTTAGCCCCAGAAAAGATATTAAAATGAGGGCTGGCAGAGTGGCTCAGGTGGTAAAGTGCCTGCCTAGCAAGCATGAAGCCCTGAGTTGAAACCCCAGTACAACAACAACAAAAAAAAAAGACATTAAAATGAACTCCCATGGGCCAGCCTTTTTGAGGGGAAAAAAAAAGCTAAAATTTTCCAGGGAAAATTTTTCAGGGAACAGTGTTTCTGACCTATAGGTTTCTTTTCAGAAAAATTTAGTGGTGATTTGCTTAAAAGGTTATTTTGGGAAAATAAATGTGAATCAAGAAATCATGGCAGATTCTGCTCCAAAATAATATAAAAATAAGACATTACTAAATGTTTGATGAAGCAGGGTATTAAAAAAATCTTCCTATGGTGCCAAAGCCACTCAGACATAAGTGTTCACTTTTTTCATGAATTTCTTAAATTTACTTCTAAGCTTCTTTTCTGGTTCTGATTTCCTAAATCCTCATGATGTGCTTAGAGTTCCAGAACAGGTCATAGCCACAAGACTGACACTAAAAAATGATATTAAGGCATAAGTAACTTATTTTTCAAGCCCTACAAGATAAAATACATGTTGAATATCCCTTATGCAAAATAGTTGAGATTATAAATGTTTCAGATTTTGGAATATGTACATAGACTTTAAACATTCATTAAGCATCCCTAATCGGAAAATTCAAAATCTGAATTGCCTTGAAATCCAAAACTTTTTCAATGGCAAGCATTCATACCTACTAGGGATTGTTCTAATTTTTTAAAATGGAAATTAAAAAGTGGCAAAACTAGAATCTTCATGCCTTTTGCAGAAGATATTATCAGTTCCTCAAAAAAGTCACCTCCTAGGTACATATCCAAGAGAACTTAAAACAGGGACTTAAGTAGACAGTAGCAGTATTCATAATAATCAAAAGATGAAAACAAAGGGAGATAAAGGAGCATGATGGAGGAAGTGAATTTAAGTAAGATCTAATATAAGCACTTTTGTAAATGTCACAATGTACCCCCAATACAATAATAATATGATAGTAAAAAAAAGAAAAAAGGATGAAAATAACTCAAGTGTACAACAACAGGTAAGTCAATAAGCAAAATATGGCATATGATACATAATGGAATACTATTTCAGGCATAAAGAGAAACTTATATATGCCACAATACAGATGATCTAAACACATGCTTAGTGAAACAGGCAGGCAAAGGAGGATAAATATTGTATGACTCCACTTTTATGAGGCTGGAACAGGCAAATTCAGAGACAGAAAACAGAACTTGGCAGAGGGTAAGGTGGAGGGGAAAAGGGAGACAGTTGAACATGATCAAAAAAGTTTTGGGTATTGATAGTGAAGCTGGATATACAGCATTGTGTATATATTTAATGCCACTGGACTGTATGTCCACAAATGGGTAAAATGATGAACATTATGTTACATATATTTTGCCACAATAAAAAATAGAGAAATAGACTTTAAAAATGCTTTAAAATGCTTTATAAAAACAGTGAAATGGGAGTTCAAATCCCACTACCACCAAAAACATGAATTAGTCAAGAAAAAAAGACCTAAATTAGTAGAGTGAATTAAAAATGAAAATAATAAAACAAAGGATTTATTTGATATCATAAGGGAATAAATATTTAAAGAAAAAAAGACCTAAATTAGTAGAGAGTGAATTAAAAATGAAAATAAAACAAAAGATTTATTTGATATCATAGGGGAATAAATATTTACATGTATAGACCAATGACTTTTAAAACCTAAAGGAAACAAAATGACAATGACTTTTAAAACCTAAAGGACACAAAATGACAAAACTTAGAACAAGAACATGAATCCTTAAAAGCTGGACTCTGTTCTGGCAGAGGCAGAGAGAGATATGGCTATAGAATATAATGCTCAAAGAGAGGTGATGTTGTTTTTGATGAGGGAGAAAGGGGCCATATGTTAACCAAGGAAGGCAGGCACGTGCTAGAAGATGGAAAAGCAAAGAAATGGATTCTCCTCCACAGCCAGAAGGAATGCACCTCTGCCAACACCTTGATTTTAGCCCAGTGTTGGAGTTCTGACCTACAGAAATGTAACATAATAAATTTGTGTTGTTTTAAAAAAATGGTGTAGTAGACATAAAGCTTAAATAGACTAATAAACATTCAGAAATAAAAAATACATCAAATACCAGTCTCTACAAAATTCCCCAAATCTTGATAGTTTTATTTGTGTGATACATTAAATTTTTAAGGAACACCTTACTAAATATCCTCACAAGCACAGAAAAAGATTCAGAAAAATGAGGGAACGCTCACATACACACTTATGCCATATGCAAGTGCATGAACACTGTCCACATAGTCCAACTCACCAACAGATGGCTCCTTGAGAACAAAGCTCTCCACAACTGTTCAATGTGTGAGATGCTTTACCATGTTCACTAATTTGGCCATGTTTTCCTTCAGAGATTAGAAGGTTCAGTGCATCTCTTTTCTCAGCCCAGATAAGGGATTTATTTGGGGGGGGAGTGGTAAGATTAATTAAATTAAAATTGAGACTATTATAGCAAATAAAAGACAAGTTCTCAATACTGTGACTTTACTGAGTACCAGACCTTAAGAAAAGAAATTAAATTCTGGTCAATGAGACGTAAGTTTATTGGAAGTCAACAGAAAAGTCTTCAGTGTAAAAAATAAAGAAAAGACTATTGCCAAAAGTTGTGTAGTATCTATGACACTTAAAATAACTGAAGGAGAGCTAATGTGAGAAAAGACATGCTAACAAAAGAGATTTTTTTTAAATGAGTTCAGGATACATTGATGAGCCCCTCAATCACGTAGCCCTAAAATTGGCTGATCTTGGGATTTTTTTTATGTGGTATTATGTTCTCCTTTTTGTTTAAGCTATTATTTTTGGACAAAAGCATCTGTAACCAATTTAAAAATATTGTGATAAGTCTGGATTTGTTTACAATGTCAATGTACCATTTTTACATCTCTACTTAAGTCTATGGGATACTCAAATTCAAATGCTGAACCTTGTCCCCAGATACATTCTATACATTGCCTTCCCCATCTCAGCTGACAGTTTTCTTCCAACTTCATCTAAGGTTAAAAATCTTAGACTCACATTCATTTATTTTCATTTTCTCTCTCATTCGTATTTACCATCTTAACTGTACACTTAGTAGTATTACATATATTCACACTACTATGCAATCAATCCCCAGAACTTTTTCATCTTGCATGACCATAACTCTATACTCTTTGCACAACCCCATATTTATCCCTTCTCCCCAACAATCCACCATTCTACTTTTCATTTCTATGAATTTGACTCTCTAGATGCCTCACAGAAAGGGAATCATAGTACTTCTGTGACTATTAGCATAATGACCTCGATTCATCCTTATGATGGCATGTCAGAATTCTCTTCCTTTTTAATGTTGAATAATATTCTATTGTATGTATATACCACATATTTGTCCATCTTGGAGCGAACACTTGTGTAGCTTCAACCACTTAGCTGTTGTGAATAAAACTGCTATGGGCATCCAAATATCGCAAGACCCTTCTTTCAACTCTTTTGGATATATTCCAGAAGTGAAATTGCTGGATAATCTGGTAATTCTTTTTAATTTTTTGAGAAACTACTATACTATTTTCCATAGCAACTGTGCCATTTTACATACCTTCCAATGATATGCAAAGGTTATAGGGTTGTCATTTTTCTTTTGTTTCAGGACTAGGGTTTGAACTCAGGCCCTGTGCTAACTAGGCAAGTGATCTATCACTTGAGCCACTCCCCAACATCATTTTTATGTCTCTAATGGGTGTGAGGTAGCATCTCACTGTGGTTTTTATTTGCAGTTTCCTAATGATTAATGATGTTGAATATCTTTTATATGTTTGTTGGCTATTTGTGTGCTTTCTTTAGAGAAATGTCTATGTAAGTCCTTTGTTTTTGTATTTGTTGCATATTACATTTTTTAAGCTCGCTGCATGTATGTCCCAATTTTCACTCCTAAAACTGTTTATATTATCCTCTCTCTCCCTTTTTCTTGATCACCCTGGAAACAGGGCTATTTTGTCAGTATTTGAAAACATTATCAGCTACTTGTTTTGACGCTTTTCTTCATCAACTCTGCATTATCTTCTTTCCCTTCTTCAACTTTCTTGGGCGTTTCCTGTTTTCAATTTTTTAACTTTTTGACAGAACACTGGAAATGGATAGTAAGTCCCACAATTGCCAACTTAGTTTGTCTAGAAAAGTATAAACAAAGTCAGGGTCTGGGGAACCTCAGTACCAGCTGTTAATAACCTTAAAGGCAGAGAAGACTGCAGACAAAAGTATTTTGAAAAGACAAGCTCTAAATTATGACTGCAACTATTTAGATAGATATGGAAAAGGTTATCAAATCTTTAATATTTATTCTTTCAAATGTAATGTATTTCTATACTTTTTGAATATCTTATCACAGGTAATCAAGACTCTAAGTCATGTCAAAAAGTTCATTTTAATAAACCCAAAATATGTTTAGTTTATCATTTTAAGATTGTAAATGGGATGGACATGGTGGTACATATCCATAATCCCAGCTACTCAGAAGACAGAGATTGAGAGAACTGCAATTAGAGGCTAGTGGACCAAAAAAAGTTAGCAAGATCTTATCTCAACCAGTAAGCAGGGCATGGTGATACATCTCTCTAATCCTGGCTACACAGGAGGCAGAGATAGGAGGATCATGGTCCAGGTCTCCCTGGTGAAAAAAAAATGCAAGACCCTAGCCAAAGGAAAGGGTGGCTATTAAAATAATTGTAGAAAGAGTGTGTTTTCACTAAAGCTGCAAACTGTGTTTGTCATAAGAGCTTGATACATATTATCATATTCATCCCATTCTAGTATTTTCTAATTTCTAATTTTCTAATTTCTACACTGATATCATTATCTATTTGAATGTAGTAATTTAAACATGAGCTTTTAAAATTACTTTGTTGTTTCTTGAGACAGAATCTGAAAATGCAGTGCAGGCTGGCCTGGAACTGAAGATCCACCTGCCTCAGCCTTCTGAGTGCTGAGATTAGAGAGGTAAGCTACCATACCCCACTTTCATTACTTTCTAACTTCAAGGAATGCTGCTCAGAAAGCATGGTCTATTTGATAGAACAGCGGGAGGTCTTTAAATGTCATTATGTGCTTGAATTCTCAAGCTTGTTAAATACGTTACTCAAGCAATTATATTCATATTTATTTCTATGATCTTTTTCACTCTTAAGAGATGGGGTCTCACTGTGTTGATCAGGCTGGTCTTGAACTTCTGGACTAAAGCAATTCTCCTGCCCCAGCCTCCTGAGTAGCTGAGATTATAGGCACGTGCTGGTGTGCTCAGCAACAGCCTTATTTTAATGAATATTTTAATAGAGCATCTGAGGAATAAAATGGTATGTTTTTGAAGAAATACATCTTGTCTTTTTTAGTCAATCTGTTGTTTATTCATCAGGAATTGATGGAGCCAGGCATTTTAATTCCCTATTATTTCTTTCATTGTATTTTTAGAATTCTTTTATTAGTGTTTGTACTGGGGAATGCAATTAAATCTGCTAGTGAAGAATTTTTTTTTAATATGGGAATGTCTTAATATTTGAAGAGTAACTTTGTTGGATACAGAATTCTTGGATAACAATCTTTTTCTTTCAGCAATTTTTGAGAACACCATCTCAGGGCCTTCTGGCCTCATGATTTCTGGTAAGAAGTCAGCAGTCTTACTACAGATCCCTTGCTGCCTCCACTTTCTTTTCAAAATTATCTCTTAGTATTTGTCTTTTAATAGTTTGACTACGATATGTGTAATTGTATAATTCTTTAGGCTTATTCTACCTATTCTCCTCTTTCTCTTCTTCTGGAACTCCTTTATGCACAGAGTATATTTGGTGGTTTACCATGAGTCTGCTCACTTTCCTTCATTCATTTTTCATTTTTGTTACATTTCTTTTTACTTACATTTTCTTTCTTTACATTTCATTTTCTTTCATTACTCAGACTGAGTAATCTCAAATGACCTTTCTTCAAATTCAGTGATTTTTTTCTTCTGCCAGTTTAAATCTGATGCCAAGCCCCTTTAATAGATTTTATATTTCAGTTATATTTTTCAACCCCAGTATCTCCATTTACTTCAGTTTTATAATTCTAGCTCTTTATTCATACTATTTTGTGAGATACCATTCATATATTTTAAATTCTTTAGATACAGTTATCATTAGTTCTTTGAAAATATTTATAAATGGCTGGTTTAATATCTTTGTTTAATAAAGTCAATGTTTGTGCTTCCAGACAGTTCTTTTCCCTAAGAGCATACTTTCCTGTTTCTTTGCAAATCTTGCATTTTTCATTGACAACTGGGCATTTAAAATACTATTATATGGGAACTCTGATAGTCATAGATCCCCTGTTTTCCTGGTCCTCTTGATTTGTTGTTGTTGATGATGGTATCTGTTTAGTGACTTTGCAGACTACATCTGCAAAATATGTATTCTTAGTGGTATGTAAACTTAGTGGTCAGCTTAAATAGTTGGTCAGAGATTTCCTTAGATGCCTTGAAAAAAAGAATAATTTTCCTATCCTTACCAAGGGGATTGTGCAATGGGGTGTGCCTTCAATACTCTGGCAAACATTTCCAGCACTCAAAGTGAGTACTGGAACAAGACAACCAAATTTAATTTTGATGAAACAGGAACTCCTCAGAACCTATTACTCTCATTCTTACTTTCTATCTCTTTATCTCTCTGTACTACATATACTCTGATTGATTGCCTCAGGCAAAAAATCTGTTGTGTGTCAGGATCCAAGCACAAAAACCACACCATGAAATCAAAGACAAAGAAACATGGACCACACAATAAAATAAAAATAATTTACTACAGGGAATGACTAGATAGAATGGCAACACTGAGATAACACAGAGACAGAACTTACGAAAACAACTCCCACCCTTGTAACTTGAAGAACAAAGGAAGAGGTATGGATATTAAACCTAAGACCTTGGTTGAAACCTAGGGATCTTACAGAGTTATAACCTAGACCTCTGAAGAGTATGATGCTGTCCAGATGTTTCTGGAGCTGGAAAGGAGAATACCAAGAGTCTTGGAATCAAGCCTCTTAAGAAAGAGCACTGACTCAATGGTACTGCTATCTATGAATGGACACAACAAAGTTGCTTCTAGAATACTGGGGATAAACTGAAAACAACAAACAACTACTACTATTATGGTTCAGAACTAATGCTGGATTAACACTGACAGGAACAGCAAGTAAAATAGGAAGGAGCTGTGCAGGAACTTCTTCATGCTACATTTTGTTCTATCTCTAATGTGCCCAGATGACAGAATCTGACCGGAAACAAAATCTTACAAAGGAAAAAGTTTGCAAAGTACTGGTTCCAGTACCACAAAGCAGAGTACAGAAGGAAAAGGTCGGATCCAAGAGATAACCACTTAATAACTGGTATGTACTGTTTATCCCATCCAGTGAGTTTTCAGTTTCAAGAACTGTTTGGTTTTTTTTTTAACCTTTAGAAAACGTATTAGGTTCATTTTCAAATCTTCATGACCTTTTTGATAGAAATATGTTGCTTCCTTGTATTTACTGTATCATTTTTTATATATGTAATCATGTTTAAATACTTCTAAGAATTTCTATTATCTAAAGTTTTTAGGGTCTAATTTTAATTCCACCCTCTATTATTTCTGCTAACACAATGAATTGTTTTTGTAACAGGATTGTGAACTAATTTTCAGCAGGGCCTATGTGGCCTAAAATACATATGTATCCCTTTAAAGAAGACTTGCATTGACTTTTTTTAAGTACCCTAGAGATATTATGTTGAGACCCATACTCATGTTAATTTCTGTATTTGGAGGGAAAGGAGGATAATCCTGCCTGGAGGTATGATTTAAGCAGTAGAGCATCTTCTAGCAAACACAGAACCCTGAACTCAAACCCCAGTACTGAAAAACCCAAAACAAACAAGAAGGGTAATCCTGCTCTATGTTGAACAGGTACCTTTTTCACCTTAGAAAGTTTTGCTACATCCAAAATTATATACTCTTTCAATATTTTTCCACAGAAATCAAGCCAGTCCATGTGCCGTGGAAAGGGATAGAAGAAAAGGATATAGTTGATATCCAAGTTTGCCTTACTGGTTCAAGAGCCCCAATAAAAATTAGGTTCCCTGAACCAGGAGAGTTTTTTCTGGATCATTGAATATTAGAGTAAAGACTATCTGATGCTCACATGGTTCCAGCCTCTGGCTTCAAAAGAGAGAGAGAGAAAGATAGGAACTCCCTTAGACATGTTCAAGTCTTCAATTCCCACAGTGTACGCATTCTTCAGGAGAAAACTATCTTACCATTTTATCCTAAAGCTAATCGTGCCATGTAGGGCATGGGAACTCTGAAAATAAAAGCACTTCAACACACAGGAATGAACTCTGAAGCTTCAAGGGATACCACAGAATGTATTATGCCCACTATCAGTGACATTCCACAAAAAGTGAACATTTTTAGAGGCCTTAAAAATATCTGCACCCAGACTGGAGATATGGACTAAGTGGTAGAGTACATGCTTCACAAGGGCAAAGTCCTGAGTTCAAACCCAGTCCCAACAAAAAAAATAATTATGTATCACACAAAAAGGATACAACAGTTATTTGTTCCCCAGAAAAAAAGGACTGCTAAGTTCCAGTCCCTTGATGACTTCCAAAAGGAGAAGTATCAATGTCTGAAAACTCCTTTCTCACTGTCTCCTAACTAGGGGAAAAACATGTGGGTGAAACTTTTACATCCTGGTGAAAAGCACATGTGCCATACCTGAAGTTAAGAATTATTTGTAAAAAATACTCTCCCCTTCCCTGTCCTGTAGCAAAAGATGTGAAACCTTCACCCCATGTACAGCCCAGGAGGCTGAACCAAGCCATCCTCACTATGAATATTTGGAGTTTCATAATTTTAGAGGTCAGCATCTGAAAGGCATTTAGTAATAATCATTAAACCACTGGAGTATTTTTAAGTGACTAATGTAAGACTAATACACAAATGCATGCAGGTGTGCAAGCAAACATACCATAAACCCTAATAACTTACACTGAAAAAAGCTTAAAGAAACATTATTTGATCATATGTTCCTAAGGAGAGCAGACAGTAAATCAACAACTAGCTAGGATGTAACCAGACACAGATCAAGCAGTGTTTTAATGCCAGATGACCAACATGAGATAGATGTCAGGAACCATAACTTATGCATGTTTATTTAGTTCAGTCTAAAAATGAAGTGATCAAATCTGAGTACACAGTTCATTACAAAACTAACTAACCCATTAAGTAGATTAGCTCTGGAGTAAAGACAGTGTTTCCATTCATTAGCTGCAATATCTTTGGCAAGTTAATTTACCTTTCTAATTTCAATTTTTCACTTTGAAATGTGGTTAATAGAATGAAGACTAAATAACAGATTTAATGTCACTGGCATACTGCCATACTTCTACTATAACTACAGTCATTATTGTCTCACAAATGTAGACAACATCTATCCTTTTAAAGTTCCTATGTTTCTAAATCCTGCCCTAAGTGTACTTCTCCCTCTCTTGTAATTTTAGTAATGATAGTAGCTAACATTTATTGGTTACTACATGCCAAGCCCAATTCTATATAACATGTGTGTATAAACTCATTTAACCTCACAATAATTCCATGAGAGCAGAAACTTTTATTATCATCATTTAATAAAACATGGAAGCTGATCACAGAGTTTAATAACTTATCCAAGGTCACATAGTAAAGTATCAAAAGCAAGCAATCAGGATTCAAAGTTCAAATTTTTAATCACTATGCCATGGCTAACCTCTACTTGATTAAGTAAATAATTCCCAAATCTAGTATTCTAGCAGTATAGACCAATAATAACAGAGCTAATGCTAGGTCAATGTATTTTCTGTCCCTGTGGGTTGGTCATGATGACCAAAGTTGTAATGATAATTTTAACAGTACTGTCTGTAAAGCCAGTTGGTAGCAGTTTAGCAAGGCTTCTGTTAAACAACACTCAAGCACTATGACACACTAATCACACAGATTCAAATACCAATGGCACATCTCTTTCCTATGACAGACTTTTCTATCTCCCCACCAACACCCCCGCCTTGTTTCCATCCTCTGGAGCGCAGTTTACAGGTAGTTTCAAATTGAGTTTGGAAAAGCTCAATCACCTCACCACAGTAACAAGGAGTTAAAGATATAGGGCATAGTTCAACGGGTTTTTTTCTTCCGTTCTGAAATTGAACCCAGGGCCTCAGAAATTTGATGCAAACACTTAACACTGAGCTAGATCCCTAGCCCCATTCAAAGTTTTTAAAGTCTACTATTCACTGAGCATTAGAATATATGCTCCATAAATATTATTCAATCTTCAGCTCAGTAATTGGCACACTACTCAACCTGTTCAACCAAAATGCTGTTGACTCATCTTTGATTTCTCCTTTCTTTTCATAATACACATGCAATCCATTATCATATCTTGTCATCTTTATCTTTTAAATCTACACCAAATCCAACTAATTCTCACTACTTCCACTACAGCCACTTCATCTATAACCTCTCACCTAGATAAATAGTCTTAGCAGAGCTGATTTCTTCTACCCTTGTTCACTCTGTAGTCTATTCTTTGCAAAGAAACCAGAAGTGATTCTCCATGATCTCACTCATAGTAAAATCCTAAAGTCCCTGCCCTGGCCTATGAGGTCTAGCATACCCTAGTATCTGGCTACTTCATCTACTAAGCCTCCCTACCCTTATTTGTCCACCCCAAACACAACAGTCTGACTTTTACTATTCTTTAAAACTCCAACTATTCTCCATTCCCAGATAGTTTGCACTTATTATTCCCTTTGTCTGAAATTCCTGTTCTTGATTACATTCAGAAATCTAACTAAAGGACCCAATTAGAAGAAACTTACCTGATGTATTTAAAACAGTAGACTCTGCTGAGCATAATGGCATATACCTATAGTCCCAGCTACTTGGGAATCTAAGGCAGGAGGACCACTTGAACCCAGGAGGTCAAGGCCAGCCTGGGCAAAACAGCAAGATACTCTCTTTAGGGAAAAAAAAAAAGCAGTCTCTGTCATTCTCTATTCCTATAGGATGCTTTATTTTTCTTCATAGAAGAAGCTAGTCAGAGATTATTGCTTTTCCTGACTTTTGTAATTATCTACGTAAACTCATGCTAAGATCTTTTAATGAACTAAGAGAAGAGTTCAGGCCAGGTGTGGTGGCACATGTCTAACCCCAGTACAGAAAGCAAAGATAAGAGGATTACAGCTCAAGTTCAGTCATGAGCAAAGTTTTCAAGAGAGTTTATCTAAAAAGCAAACTAAAAGCAAAAGGAGTGGAGGCACAGCTCAAATAGTAGAACACAAGTGTGAGGCCCTGAGTTCAATTGTACTAAGGGGAGGGAGGGAAGGGGCACAGAGACACAGACAGAGGATTATTCATTCTTAAGTTAACTTCTGAAAACAGAAGACAACTTAGCATCATACTCAAGAGGTAGCATCCCTACGAAAGAATCAGATCCAAGGACGTAAAATGTTCTGTGGTACCCTAAAACAGTACTCCCAGCCTCACAGATTCTTGAACCACAATGTGACATAGAAACATAAGACAGCAATCCTTTAAGAAAATACTGTGGCTATGGACAAACATCCAAATACTAGCAACAATGGGCATGACAAATTTAAAGTTAGAAGTCTTATTTCTATTTTCTAGCAACTTTCCTAGCTTCCTATACTTTGGTGGGAACTTTGGAGGAGACAGAACCTCATTAGTGACTGACAATAAATTTCTAATTAGCTTAGCAAAGAAGAGGTGCTAAGTCAAATTTACTGGAATTTTAAAAATTGAAATATGCTATTTTTTTCCCACCAGTTTGGGCAACATGAGAGGTGAGGTAAGGTAAGGTAGAAAAAAAAGAAAAGAAACATGTTTCTAAATAATCCATAGGGCAAAGAAAAATTTGCAATGGAAATTAGATAATATTTTGAATAAAAACAAACCCCCAATATATCAAAATTTGTAGGATGAAGCTTAAAGCATCTCTTAGAACAAATGTAAAGCTTTCAAAAAATAAGATAAAAATTATCAAATAAAAGAATGAAAGAAAAAAATTACTGATCCTACAGAAATTAAGAGAATAATAGGGAACATACAAAAACATTTTTATGCCAAAAAGTAGAAAATTTAGATGAAATGGAAAAATTCCTAGAAAGTTAAAAATTGCCAAAACATACTCAAGAATATAGAGAAATCTAAATAGAAATTTAATAGAAATCTAAATCTTCAAAAAGTAATTTAAATCTCCCCACAAAGAAAATTTCAGGCCCAGCTGGCTTCACCAGTAATTCTATCAAATCTTTAACCAAAAAATAATACCAATCCTTCATGAATTCTTTCAGAAATAGAAAGAGAACATATCCCAACTAAATCTAGTGTTAACCTGATAACAAAGTCAAATACATCATATGAAAAAAAAATTACAGAACTTTCATGAACATAGTTAAGAAAACCCTTAATTATTAGCAAACTGAATCTGGTAAATATTTATATACTATGATCAAGTAGGATTTACAACAAGAATATGAGGTTGGTTTAGCATTTAATGTAAGAGACTATATAGAATAAAAAACATGTGGATCAACTCAATA
Source organism: Castor canadensis (assembly GCF_047511655.1). NCBI lineage: Eukaryota > Metazoa > Chordata > Mammalia > Rodentia > Castoridae > Castor > Castor canadensis. Next base: position 62,273,636 of record NC_133401.1, on the reverse strand, counting down.
GGTATAGACAAAGTACTGGACAAAGTTCAACATCTATTCATGATTTTACTATTTATTCATCCATTCACTTATTATTTTGAGACGGTATCCCATTATGTTGTCAAGACTGGCCTTCAACTCAAGATATTCTCCTATCTCAACCTGAGTAGCTAGAACTACAGGCATGAACTACTGGCCCCAGACCACATGTGGTATTTTAAAAACCCTCTACATATTAGGAATAGAAGAGAACTTCCTCAACCTGATGAAGTATGTACATGAGAATCCCATTTTTCTATAGATTTTTCTATGCCCCTTAACCTTATTCCCATCCTTTGGAGATAGCGTTCTGGTAGTTTGAAACTGACTTTGGAAAGAAGGTTATTATCTCACCACAGTAGCCTGGAGTACAGTTAAGGATATAAGGCAAAAAAAAAAATTTTTTGCAGTGCTGAGAATTCTACTGTTGTGATTTAGATATTCTTTTTAGATTACATTCATGAAGCTGATGAGCTTCATGACCCCCTTAAACTGAAAGTAGATTCTTAGTGTTAATTTGATTTTGTTGAATGATGTTAGGAAGAAACCTTGGCATTTCTCTAAAACAGAAATATTTGCAATATATGCAATCAATAAAAAGCTTATATTCAGACATCTAAAGCAGTCCTACAAATAAGAAAAATGGGTTAGAGGCTCAGAATTCATAAAAGAAGATATTCAACTGGCCAATAAATACATGAAAGTGTTCAGTATCATTCATAATCACAGAAATGCAAAATAGAACTGTAAGATACAACTACACACATTTGGAAACTTTGAAATTTAAGTCTGACAAGCACAAAGCTATTGCCATCTCAGTGCAATGGGAATTCTCACACACTGCTGATTAAGAGTACCAAGGCAATACAGAGCATCACATGGCAAGTCAGGGAGCATGTATGTATCTGTCCGTCTGTCTGGTCTTACTCTTCTTATAAAGCCACCAGAATTTCATTACAGGGACTCCACCCTAATGACCTTACTTAATTCTCATCACTTCTCAAAGAAAATGATGCTCCTTAACATGGTGTTCTCTGAACATTACAGTCTGATTAAGTTTCCACCTTCTCAACACCCTGTGATGGAGATTAAATTTCAGCATGAATTTGCAAGGGAAGGGAACGGACCATATTTAAGCCATAGCAAATGTCCAATAAAACTTACTGCATGAAAGGTAATATTTAATTCAGTAGCCACAGTGGTTGTTGAAATGTAGTTAATACAACCAAAGGACTGAATTTTAACTTAATTTTAACAAATTTTAATTTAAATAGCCTCATGTGGCTAACAGCTACAGTACTGGATGAGGCAGCTATGGACAATTATACAATATACAGTGATTATCTCAAGTGGGATTTCTTAGCTTGGGCACTATTAACATTAGGGACAGAACGGTTCTTTTTGGTGCAGGGCTGTCCTGTGTACTGTAGATATTTAGCAGCATCCCTACCCTCTACCTTCTAGATTTCAGCAGTATCCTGTCAGGCAAGACAATCAAAATTGCCTCTAGATCTTATCAAATGTCACCCAGGGGCAAAAGTTCCTCAGTTGAGAATCACTCCTCTAAAGTAAGGGGGACATTTTGCTCTATTTATGTTTTGTCTAAATTTGTTTAGAGGGAGTATTTACACATATGTTTTCGTGAACTTAATTTAAAAAGTGAGACTATCTTCTCATGAGTAAAATGGGAACTAAATACCTAAAATCTAAGTTTGCTCTAAATATTAAAAGCAAAATTAAAACAAATCATCAATTTCCTGGTACAGTGGGAAAAAAAAAAACAAGAAGAGTTAGGAGGGAAAAAAACAGCTCTCATGAATAGTTACCAAGAGCAGTGGAGAAAGAAAAGGGAACCTCCAACCCTAGTTTGTGGTTAGGAGAAATGATCAGTTATTTTTGCCATTCACAAATATAGGTAAAACAGAAACATGAATCACAGTTGTCCCTTGGTATCCTCAAGGGAATGGTTACAGGACCACACCCACCACTCCAAAATCTGAGGATTCTTGACTCTCATATAAAATGGCATAGCACCTGCATAAAATCTTCACACATGCTCCTAGACCTTGAAATTCTCCCTAGTTTACCCATAATATCTAATACAATGTAAATGCTATGTAAGTACTTGTTATGCTATATTGTTTAGGGAATGACAAAGAAAAAAGTCTATACCTGTTCAGCACAATTTTTAAAAATGTTTTTGGCCAGATTCAGTAGGTCATGCCTACAATCTCAGCTGCTCAGGAGATGGAGGTCAAAAGGATCAGTTTGGGGCTGGCCCAGGAAAAAGTGAGAGCCCATCTCAACAAATAAGCTAAGTGTGGTCATGCACACATATAATCCTAAGTACATGGGAGGCCTTAGATAGGAAGATGGGAGGTCTGAGGCCAGCCCCAGGCAAAAACACAGGACTCTATCCCGCCTGAAAAAAAAAAAAAAAAAGCAAAAGGCAGCTGGAGTCATGGCTCATGTGATAGGGCACCTGCCTAGCAAGCACAAGGCCCTGAGTTCAAACTTCAATACTGACAAAAGAGAAAAAAGAAGTGATGCACAGCTAATCAACCCTGTAATACAGAACCCAAGGAAACAGAAGGCTGACTATATAATGAGCCTGGTTTGGGATGTATTAAAGACAAAGAACTTGTTGGCCAGCTAGGTATCCTGGAGCTGCAAGCTGGAAAATTCTAAAAGGTAGAATAAAAGATCCAAGCATTATCAATACATAAATAGTACTTGGAAATCATGAGCTTTGAGAGAAAGCAAAATGTATACAAACTCTGAGCTATAGGTCTAGGCACAGTGGCTCACATCTGTAATTCAACTACTTGGGAGTAGAGATAGAACGATCCTGGTCAAGGTCAGCCCAGGCCAAAAAAATAAAAGTTATCAAAACCCTATCTCAAAGAACAAGCCAGGCATGATGGCACCTGTAATCACAGCTATGCAGGTTGAATAGGTTAAGAGAATCATGATGTAAGGCTGACCCAGGCAAAAAAGCACAAGACCTGATTTGAAAAATAACTAAAGCAAAAAGGCAAGAGGTGCAGCTTAAGTGGTAGAGCATGTGCCTACCAAAGTGCAAGGCCCTGAGTTGAAGCCTCAGTACCACAAGAAAAGTAAAGGGAGGAAGGCAGGGAAGGGATAGATGGAGAGAGGAAAGAAGGAAGGGAGGGAGGGGTGGATGAGCTACAACTAAGGATTTAGAAAGGAGGGTCAGAAGAGACAATGAGAGTTGTACTCAGAGAGTTAGAAGAAAAACCAGGATGGTGGCTCCAGGCCAGCCCAGGCAAAAACCTGAGAGCCTACCCGAAAAATTACTAAAGCAAAAAGTGCTGGTAAAGTGGCTCAAGTGGTACAGGACCTGCCTAGAAAGTGCAAGGCCAAGTTCAAACCCCAGTACTGCCAAAGAAAGAGTCTAAACAGAGACCAAGAAAGAAAAATTGAATGCAAAAGGCCAATTTAATAAGTCATAAGCATTTAAGTGGTTGATAAAAGCAGTGGAAGTAGTGAAGATCTTCCTTCTGCAATAAACTATTGCAAAAAGGAAATCGAAAGTGGAGGAGATTATACACACAAACCCCCACCACCACCACAACACACATATATATAAACAGGTTGGGCAGATAAAGAGGAGTCAGAAAAGAAAGCTGGGAATAAAAGAAGTAAGAATCATGACGTAGCTTCACTGAAGGGAAAGTATCATGGAAATTGTCTACTGGATTTGGCCACTAGGAGGACCCAGATCACTTTAGCAGACAATTTCAGGGAACCAGAAACTGGGATAAACTTACAGTGTAAGAAAATGAATGGAGAGCATGAAAGTGAGGGAATATGGTTGATAGGCCTCATATATATATGAAATAGAAACCTCCTGGAATTGCTTTAAGTGGGTGAGGAAGGGTTTAGAGGGGATGGTGGGGGCTATCTAACCAATGTACAATGTAAGCCTATTTAGAACTGTCATAATGAGTCCCTTCTGTACAAGGAATATATCCTAATAAAATGGAGGAAAAGAGAATTAGAAAAAAAAAAAGGTTGATTATAAACGGGGGAAAATGCTGTAAAATGAAGAAAACAGATTTAGCTAAAAACAGAAAAAAAGAATTATGAAAGTGTCAATGTGGAATTAATTAAAATTATTTTTCTGGAAAAAAAGACTGTACCTTAGGAAGTGTTCCCCAAGGTCATTTTCATTTGCATTAAACTATCAGTAGATTCCTGTATATTTTGGGGACAAAGGCAGGAGATTTATCAAGGACCTGCAATCAATTAAAAAAAAAGAAAACGGAGAAAAGAAGGAAAAATGGGAACCAAGAGGACAACAAATACAGAATACTATGTCAAGCTCACCGTTGAAATGCAAATCACAAAGAGGGCCGTGAGCCCCATTCAGATCCTGCAGGGCTCTAGTGGCTACTTTCCTGAGGTTCTGTTGGTTACAGAGCAAAAAGACTGACTTACCAGGGAAGACATAAAACCAAAGGTGTGCCAAATAACCCTGGCCTTTTCCTACTACTTATCTTCTCTTGACCCCCAAATACTTTACAAAAAAAAAAAAAAAAATCCCTGGAATTTGGTAAAAGATAGACAGATATAGATACAGGTTGATTTATCGTACATTAACAATAGGAGGGACTTCAGTGTGACAACCGCATACATGCTTACAGTGTACTTCAACAAGCTCCTCGTCCATATAATTCTATTCCCCCTTTCCCCAAGTTTAAAAGAATAAAGAATTCTTAAATACGCCTCTTCAACACAGCATCAGCCCTGGAAGTGACACTCAAGACCTCCTGAGCACTCCACCCGCCTCACACGTGCCTCACAGGATGGCGTCCCACTGTCCCTGAAGCCTCGCCAGCCGGATCTGCCCAGCACTCCACTGAACAGGTCTGCATGGAGGAGCCACCCATAAAACTACAGCCTCAGTCCGTCACAGCCCTGGCCCCGGAAGACTCCTTATGCCACGCTCCACCATGCTCAAACCTCACCTTAAGGGAAACGCACCACCGCCCTTTCCAGAAACCTCTGGCCCCGCCCTTCCCAGAAGCCCCACCTTTCCCGGAAGTCCCACCCCTTCCCGAGACCTGCCAATCCTCCCTCATGCACCGAGGCAAGCCTGGTAGGCCTGCGTGGTGCCTGCAGATTGCCTTTCCTCGCACTGAGATGAGTAGCGCACCTGCTCTCAGGAGGCTTCAACACTACTTGGAGAGACAGACCATAAGCATGCCGCATGCTTGTAGCACTGAGTGCCATAAAGAAAAATAAAGCAGGGCAAGAAGGGAAGAAGGGAGGGAATGAGGAACAAATCCTTGCAGTGGTCTTGAAAGGCCTTTCAGAGGAGGGGGTCTTTGACCAGTCTGGAAAGGAGTGAGGGCTGAAACTGATTCCCTGGGGAGAGTCAAGAGCGAGGACCTCACCCCAAGATGAGGAAAAGGCCCACATGGCTGACAGCTCTCTCTGCCCTTCGGCGCTTGAGCCTACCATGGTCTCCCTCGCAGACCCGAGAAGGATGGGACAAGCCGAGGGCTGGGCGGAGTGACGCAGAGGCCACGTGACTGCGCTCCAACTCTAACACGGTACCAAGAGGCTTCCCAACCATGCAAGTTCACTGCGTGTAGCACTACCAGGTAATATACAGGTTACCCCGTTAAATTTGAATCTCACGTTCTCAACTTGTTAGTATAAGAATATCTCATGCAAAATTCTTTATCTGAAATTAAACTGGGTGTCCTGTGTTTATTTGCTAAATCCTATATCCTAAAGTTGGAAATTTAAGTGCCAACCCATATTGGAGCCTGAGGGAAAAGGAAAGATGTATGTGTCTCATATACACGTTTTCGTGTTTTATTACTGGTTAAATCCCTCCCCCAGCATTAGTTGAAAATATTGAAAAGTTGGAAGCTGATGTAATAAAATTCAGTGTTTAAACATTTTATTTATAATTGGCTTTAATGGAAGCAAACATAAGTACAATTTTCAAAATCTCTTGAACAAGTGATGACCTTAAATAAGCATAAATTAACTTCAGTTCACTGGAACTTATTTTGCAGAATGCCACTGTGATATTGTTGAAAAACAAATTCTCAAGACCACTTCCAAATTTAGGTAAGGTTAAGAAAAATTCATGAATCAGTTTTACAGGATCCAAACATGATGCTGATTTCATATTATAAATTATTGATACTATTTTCTGCTTAAAACAAGTTCAAATGAAATTTCCACTGGATTTAAATCATTGAACTATTAAGCCGAAAGTCAGCAGCTGCCTTTTGTAAGTCAGAGATATTCACAGAGAATAACTTTCCCCTTGTGAAAAATTCAAAATCTAAAGATACTTCCTGTTTCATATCTCCATCTCTAGATGTCTGTATACTCTTTAATTTCTATTTGATAAACACTTTTGCCACAATCATTAATACACTTATTCAGTGATTTGTTCATTTTCAGTTTTTCCATTTTTATTCCAGTATGTTCATCTCTCTTACTAAACTTTCACATTAATCAAACATACTTTCAGAGTGACTTTCATTTGTTTTAGGAATTGGATAAGCCTTTTATTAAGCACAATACTTTGTATATGTCATGTTTCAAAATTTTAAGTATTTTTCTTAGTTCAGAACAATGACATTCAGAGAAGTTGCATAAAAACGTCATCTATTTGCATCAAGCTGCTTTCTACTTCAAGATATTGTATTTTGTCATTTGATACTATCACTTTCAATATTTGAAAAACATCTTTGTGTGAAGTGCCTTGATTGTATTTGATCCTGATGCCTCTTAGGACTCAAATGTGAGTTGTTTGTTCTTTAGTGGGTACTAGGGTTTGAACTCAGGGCTTTGTGCTTGCTAGTAAACATTCACTATACCCTACAAATCATGCCTCCAGCTTTTTTTTTTTCTGGTTATTTTTGATAGGGTCTTGCTTTTTGCCCAGGCCATCCTGAACTGTGATCCTCCTATTTTATGCCTCTCACTGTAGCTGGGATGGCAGGTGCATACCACAATGCCCAGTTTTTTCCACTAAGATGGAGTCTCCCAACCTTTTGCCCAGCCTGCCTAGAAGCACCATCCTTCTGATCGCAGCCTCCTGCATAGCTGGGATGACAGGTGCATGCCACAGTGCAGAGCAATGTTGAGATAGGGGTCTCATGAACTTTTCCCCAGGCTAGCCTTCAACTGTAATCTTCAGCCACCAGCACCTGGCTCACATGTTTTTAAAGTAGTTTTTACAACAAGCATAATATTCCATCTGCTCAATGAATTCACAAAAGCTGTATATTCTTTGTACAATACTAAAAAGATTATACTTGAATACATAAAAGCACTTTTGCACTTAAGATTATGAACTTACTTGGCATAATCACTTTTGGGGGGATAATGGCTTTTACATCCTTGTATAAACACTTGCTACATCCTGTTATTATATCCGTGGCTTGAATGGTATTTTATGTCAATATCTTCTTTCCCAGTTTATTAATTGGAAAAGCCCATATCCCCTTTTTTGTCATTTTAATAAAATAATTGACTTTTCTATTGTTATGACATTACTCTTATATAAACATACTTAATAATCTGACACATGTTCATGATGTACATATCTGATATATAAAGAATAAGGAAAAGAATTTTCCTTCCTTAATTCTCCCACAGTATTTCAAATCTAATTCATATGCTGAAGTCCTAACCAGTAAGTAACTGTATTTGAGATAGGTCCTTAAAGATGAAATTAAAATAAAATGAAGTCATATGTTTGGACCTTAGTCCAGTAACACTGATGTTCTTATAAGAGTAAATTAGAACATAGACAACACATGGCAGGGGGTTGACCATCTGCAGGCCAAGATGACAGGTCTCAGAAGAATCCTAACCTGCTGACACCTTGAGATCTTGGACTTCCAGCCTCCAGGACTGTGAGAAAAACAAATGTCTTTTGTTTAAGCCACCCAGTCTGTGGTGTTTCATTATAGCAGCCCTAGAAAACTAATACATATTATAAATTTGTTTTTATTATACAAATAAGGCATAGTTTCCATTTTATGACCAGCTACATCACATTATACTGAGTGCAACTAAGTTAAAAGGCATCGCCCTTAGGTTTTAAGCTTTTAGAGGTTAACTTATGGATAGTATAAGCTCAAAGGGTAATTGACAGAAATTAAAAGGAGAAAAGGCATGTGAAAATTTTGTGTCATCTTGGCTAGATGATGGCAATCACTTTGGTCAAATGCTAGTCTAGAGATTCATCTCACATTCCAGAATGCCAGAGATACCATCTTAGTTTTAGCAAGAAGATTTATGTTGACAGGCAAACAAAGGGGTATAAATACTACAAATATCAAAAAGTGGCAAAGGGAGAAGAGGTGCAATGGAAGATAGTGAATATAATGATTATCTTTCAAACTTCTAAAGCTGCAAAATCAAAAATGGCACTTTTATAACCATATGATTTGAAGTCAGCAAGCCTAAAAACAAAGATACTTGAAACTGATTCCTCTAGAAAGTAAGACTAGGGGTGGGGAGCAATAGGGTGGGGCAGAATTATTCACAGTAAGCTACTTGTCTTATTTTTTAAACTGGGCTAGCAGAGAAAGCAAAATTCATGCTTTAACACTCAGCTCTAGCCAGGCATCAGTGGCTCATGCCTATAATCCTAGCTACTCAGGAGACAGAGATCAGGAGGATCATGGTTCCAGTAACACTGGACTAAGGATGAATGAAATAACATCCCTAAAACAGTATCAAGTGCACACTGAAATGCTTGATAATGCTTGGCTGCCATAGTAAACATATAAATGGCAAGCTAAGTAGATTAAATAAGGATTGCTAAAAGCAGTACCCTGTTTCTAAGGTAGAAGTTATCTTCTGTTATTCTAGGACTGTGCTGGGATTGATGAGTAGGCACCAACATGTAACAGATTCTTTAGTGATTGATTCCATGGTTAATGCAAGAAATGTTCAAATGAATATGGAACATCTTGCTAAACCAGATAACAAAGATCTCAAGATAAGGTTTTCTGTATCTGTACTTTATTTTACATTAAAAATAATTTTTAAAAATAAAATAAATGATAAACTTCTACTCCCAGACAAGATAAATAGTTTATAGTACACCACCTTTTATCCTCCTCCCAAAAGAACACACCACAAAACCTAAGAAACATGAAAGCTGGATAAAATCTCTTTAAAAATTGTTTGAAAACATCAATGAATTGCTAAAACAAAAAGGGCTTACAGCAACATTGTAAAAAAAAGATGAAGTTTGTGTTAATGAACCAAAAGTCTACAGCCCCTGATATCTTAAATCATTTACTGATTATAGGCATGGGATAAGAATGAGGATCCAGAGTGACTGATGATTGTAAGAGGCAGAGAAACCAACAGAGCTTTTGGCAGTATCAAAAGGCATTGAAAGACATAAAGCATAAAGATAATGAATATGAAAGTAGAGAACTTTCACCCTCGTTGCCTATTAAGACATTTTCTGAATTCTAAAGTTAGACAGAATGGAAAGTTAAGACACTAAGTTAAAAATTCTCTGTCTTAGATTCAAAAATTCAAATTCTCTGAAAAGGAGAATGAATTTGGGGGGCAGAGTCCAGATAGTGAGGATACAAGGAATAAACTTGAGGAACTGCCAGTAGGGATAGTTCCAGTGAACATTGTAGGCTCTCAATTAGAAACTCCCCAGAGGACTATATCCTGCAAGGTGGGGGGACAATAAGGGTAAACTAGAAGTAGTCTTAACAAAACTGCAACTCAGCCTTAATTGTCAACTCAGTCCCTGATTAAGGTCCACTCTGCCTCGTTGGGGAAAAGTGTAAGCCTTCTGTGTAAGAGGTTAACACCATCTAGAGGCTCTACAACTTATACACAATGTTCAGCATCCAATCAAAAATTATCAGGCATGCTAACAGAGTGGACTAAATGCCTGCATAAATCCAAGACCCTATTCAGAAAATAACTAAAGCAAAAAGGGCTGGGGGCATGGCTCAAGTTGCCTAGCAAGTGTAAGGTCCCAAGTTAAAATCTCAGTACCACAAAAAAAAAAAAAGTTAAGCAATAAGAAGGAAAGCATGGTATATATATTTAATGAGAGTTCTGGAAGGGTCACAGACAATATGTAAAGAGAAAATGATTTAATAATTTTCCAGAATTGTACATGTTGAAAAGCCAAAAAATTACAAACAAGAAGGAAAAAAATAATCACCTCAGGTGCCATTTTTTCTCATTTCCTAGCTTTAATCTCTTCCTTCCATCTCTAGTCTGTTATATTGAAGCTATAAATCTGTAAACTATATTTCCCAGATTCCCTGATGAGCTGATTTCCTTTTAGGTTCTGCCAGTGAAAGCTGCTAGGAGATTAGATAGCAATTTCCCTTTACCCAGTGTTTTTTTTTTTTTTTTTGCCAGAGAGATTGTTTTATGTTAAACCCTTGAGATTTAGGGATTATTTACTACTGAAGACTAAGCCTACCTTATCCTATACACAAAAAACTTTAAAGTAGCCTTATACTTCATACTACATAAAAATAAAACTAAAAGACAAGGACTGTATACCTTTTAGAAGAGAACATAGGAACATAAATTATATTCATCCTCTTGGAGGAAGAAGGATGTCTTAAGATATAAAAAGCATAAGGCAAGTAGGAAAAACTTGATAAACTTAACATTAAAGTTAAAAATCTCTTTATCAAAGACAGAACTAAAAAAGTAAAAAGACAAACCACAAAACAAATTATTTGGAAAAGATAGTGAACGAAGAGCTTGGATCCATATTAAAATTTTCTATGCTGGTAGAGCACTTGCCTAGCAATCACAAGGCCCTGTGTTCAATCCTCAGTGCCACCAAAAAAAAAAGAAAAAAAAGGTTTCACTAAAAATTTCTATGAATCAGTTAGGTTTGAAAAAAAACCTAATGACTAATAAACATATGAAAAGGTTTCATCATTATTATGTTTAAAATAGGTAATACTACACATGTACTGTCTTAAGTAGAGCTGCTACAACAGAGCAACATACATAGGGTTAAATGATCCATTTATTTCTCTCACTCTAGTCCAAGATCACGGTGCCAGCAGATTCTTGTCTGGTAAGGGCCTGCTTTCTGGCTCATAAACAGCTATTTTCTTGCTGTGTCTTTACAGAGCAGAAATGGGGATAGAGAGCACTCTGGGCCTCTTTTATAAGAACACTAAGCCCTTCATGAGGATTTCACTCTCATGACCTAATCACCTCCCAAAAGACCCACCTCCTAATACCATCACATTGGGGATTAGGATTTCAACATATGAACTGGGGAGGAGGGGACACAAACATTCAGTCTATAACCTGCTGCAAGCCAGCTAAACATGACAATACCAGATACTGGAGAAAAGTGGGTAACAAGAACTACTTTTATTCTTTGGTAAGAATGTGTTATTCTTTGGTAACAACCACTTTGCAACACATTACTGGTAAAGTTGAAGACTCACCTGTTAAGACTCCACATTTCTATTCCTGGGGAGGTATGGGGGTATATGTCTGTATGTATGTATGTATGTATGTATGTATATTATCTCAAAGAAGTGTGTTTATGTGCCCCAGAAATCACTATAAAAATGCTTACCACAGCATTAATCATAATATACAAAGCCTGAAGTCAACTCAAATGTCCATCAGTAGCATACTGACTAAATTATGGTACAGTCCTACAATATACATTAACTGAATGAATTATAAGAATTAAACTGTACGACAATGAAGATGAATCTTAAAAACAATGTCAAATGAAAGAAGCCAAATACTCCCAAAACAGTCTGATTCCATTAGCATACAGCTCAAAACTCAATGAAAATGAAACAGCTAAGTATTTAGTGAAATAGTCACAGGTGGTAAAAAGACAAGCAAAGGATCTACTACTCCAAATCACTGAACAATGATTACTACCCAGGTGCCAAGGGAGGAAAGATGTGATCCAGGAGAGGCTTCTGAGTAGCGGCCTAGGTAATGATCAGAAAATGTATATCTCCAATCAGCTGGTGGTAGCAGAGGTGTTCCTGCTTGCTTTCACATTCTTTAAAGGACTCATCTATATGCTATCAACAATTTTGTGTGTACATCTCAAAGTTAAAAAAAAGAAGAAACGTCAAACAACCGCATCCCAATTGTGAACATACCCGCTCTACATTCTCTGGGAGATACCTGCACTTTAAAGAAAAGGACACTAAAGCTTGAAGCAGACACAGTGCTGAAACCAGGTCTAGAACCCAAGAATAGGGTTTTGCTGCTAAACCACTCATTATCCAGACTCTGCCCTCACCAAAACAATGCATATGAAATGGTGAACACAGTGAAGCCTCCTGAGTCTTAAAAAAATACTCCACATAAGGCTCTTTAAGACTTCTGACAGGGACATTTTATTTTATTTTTTGGTTAAAGCTACAACTGATAGAATGCTATAAAAACAAACATGTAAACAAGGTATCAGAACTTTGGTTCACTGAAACATCTCATACTTAAAACATCTGAGGTACAAAGGCACCTTCCTAGGTGCTAGACAGTCTGGCTCTGCTGCAGCCACTCTGATGCTATTCTTGGGGCCAGAGACAGCAGAGGCTAACTGCAGAAGCTGGGACCCAGGTCATCCAGGACTTGGCCCAGTACACTCTCTCTCCACTTCAGACAAACACTGACTTGTCCAAAGACCTGCCTGATAGGAGCTCAAACATACAAAGGTGTCTGTAATGCTGAACTTGAAGATGACTTGTAGGGCCAGGAAGGGGAAAGGCAGAAAAGGACATCCATCAGTCTACTTCTGTTGATCCACAAGGCCTCAAGAACTCCTGTCCTCGCTCATGGAACCACTTATTGGACACTGTGAACAGAAAGCAAGTATGTTACAATCCCACTGGTCAGTTCAGCCACACAAATCAACACCAACTCTAGTGATGACGTCTGCACTGTGCTCAAGACATGGTCCCGGGCGTCGAGTTGCTCATGAGCTCTTAAGGAAGACACATGAGTACCTAGATAATTGTACAAAATTCTACCAGTGACACAATATGTGTGTGTATGTTGCCACGGGAACAGAGCCCAAGTGCATCTTAAGGATGTTAGGGAAGAAGAGACTTCAGGGCTAGAATATGCAGCTGAACAGAAGCTATCCCAGCAAGAAGACAAACATTTCTTAAGGCTCCCACAATCAAATGGCCCCCTACACCATTTGGAAGTGCAGAAAGTGGAAACGGAATGAGAAAGTCATCAAGGCAGGAGCCACTGTTAGGTGTCAAGAACCTCAAGAAGCCTAATATTAATGGGTGGTGATGGGCAGAAACTGAGAGTGAAGGGATAGAGAAGCCTGTCAGCACTGTGGAGGGCTTGACTATCAACTTCAGGTGGGCCAGCAGATATAATCTGTGTACAGAGGACATCACAGGACTGTCACCTAAAGCCATGTCACAAATTCACATGAACCACAATTCTGTTCCTCAAATGTAGACCCTCTCATAATGAATTAAAAAATTGCTTTAATGCACTAGTGAAGTCATAGAGATTGTTAAGTATAATTTAACTTAAGTATTACATATACTTAATTGAACAAATGACCTATAAGGCTTATAATGATTAATAGCATATATAGTTAAATGATAAATTTTAGTTAATATGCAGTGTTTGTATCATGTTAATGATATACTTGAGCCCTCTATTAGATTATATCTACATTTCCTTATATAATTTTCCCCCCTGAAACCAGCAACTATCTCATTTTCTTCTTCATTTGCTTAATTTTCTGTGAACCTATCACTATTTACTCCCCAAACTCTCAAGAGTTATAAACTAATTTATCACTTCCTGCCATATCCTGGTTCAAGTCTCTCATGGTTCACCATAGCTGCTTCCAGGATTAGACTCAAGCTTCATCTTCTGTCCCAGCCTCCACCCTTATCTCTTTATTCCTGCGCCACAAGGCCTCTCCTTCACGTGTCAGGGCAGCCAACCTCTACACCTATGAAGCTGGTTGTAGCCTGCATGTAATTCCATGTGGGTCTTGCTTGCCTGGGACACCTTCTGCCTTCTGTGCCTCCAGATTTCCCTTATGCTTCTTTAAAACCATTGCCAGAACCCACTCCTCTGGAGGTCTGCCCTGGACCTGCAATGCTTATATAGCTCAGGGCTTCCTCAGCTATGTGGGCATCTCTGAGTGTCCCCAAATAGCTGTGTTAGCACTTAACCAGATGAGAAGACCATTACATGGCTGGATAGTACTACCAGTTGGCAGGAAAAAAAAAAAAAACAGGAAATAGCATTGGCTATGTGCCAGTCTGGCATCAGTTGTCTCCCAGCTCTGAGTCTAAGGCCAACCATCAAATCCCAGACTGAGGCCACCACAGTAGTCAATACCACCCCTCAAACCACTCACCCCACTTGCAGCCCACAAGCACAGGGCAAGCCGCATGTCTCGTTCGGTAGTCACCTTCCCCACTCCGCAGAAGGTTGTACCAGAATACAGCTGTTCCCTGGAAAAAAGATGACCTGTCAGACTACATCCTTAAAGATCAGGCTCAGGGACCTAACCCCAAGCACCAAAGACCCCTGCCTGGACAGAAACACCTTCCCTTTCCTGTGTACAGGGGAACATGTGGCTCTGGGACTCTAGCAATAGGGAACCTTCCCAGAAAGCCACCTGCCCCTAAAGGGATGGAAGTTTAGAAAGCCACCTGCCCCTGAAGGGACTTCCCTTCCTGTCCCTAATCTCCAGATAAAAGGTGGGACCCCAGGTCAAAAGTGCAGTGGACTATTACATGGTTAGCACATCACATGACAGTCAAGGAATGGGACTAGAAGATACAGACAAGGTTTGGGCCCTGCTCCAACCTCTGACTCTTAAGAATCACACTTACCTTCTTAGGCCAAATTGCAGCACCCAAATCAGGGAAGACGGTGGCACCACCAGCTTCTACATCACTCATCTGGGAATACAAGGCACAGAGCTTGGCCCCTCTATCCAAGGATCTTAGAGCAACTAAGTCACAGAGGACATAAGGTGTGCAAATCACCCTGCTCTAAACGTGTGGCACTGCTTGGAAGCTCTGATCCATGGCCAGCCCTTCAATCAAGATGCTTCCCACACCCCACTGAATCCTTGTGGTTCATCAGGATAGTCTCCATGCTACTCGTGTTCAAAGTGCTTGGGGCCCATAGAAGACCCACATGCAGGCTGTCCTTGAATGGGAATAATCTGAAACTATACTCAGAAAATGCCTGTCCTAACCCTCATGTCTTTCATTCCCACACAGTCTGGGCCTTACCAGCAAACTTCCCTGACCCTGCAGCTTCCAATCCCAGCCTTTGTAGGCTGTTTGTCTGGCTCTAGCATCTTCCTACTCTCTAGTCAAACCTTCAATTTCCAGAAACCTTCCTCTGGGTGAGCAGGTAGGATGCTGTCTCTGTCTAAAGACCCGCTTTCTCATGGCAAGGTCTGGAACTAACCACAAAGATCGGCAGCAGCAAGGCTGCACTTACACCCTCAGTGTGCTTCAACTTCTTTCTCATCTGGCTCTTCAAGTTTTGTGCCTACACAGTAATGAAACTTGGAGCTTAAAAATATTTCCACCAAACACATACCAGACTGACTGAAGAGCACTCGAAAGACCTATTTTAAATGAATAAAATGAAAACCCCCAATGGCTTCCCCAGCCCTGGCAGTCAAACCCAGGGAAACCACAAGGCCTGACAATCTCATAGCCTCTCCCTCCAGACTCAGTAGCCTTATTCTATTTTTCCAACATCTCAAGTCCTTTTTCTCTTCCAGGCTTACACACACCCCATTCTGTGCCAGAAACACGTTCCACCAGCAAATTTCCACTCAGCCTTCAACTCTCAACCAGTACTGTTACTTCCCAAGGGAGGACTCTGAACCCCCATGCTACTTCTTCATAGTGTTTGTCTCTATGGTAACCAAATAATTCTGTGTTTAAAATCTCCCAAGTTAGACCTCAAGTGACCCAAGAGAGACCACGTATATCCTGCTCACCAGCAGTCCATAGCACAGTCTCTCATACACAATAACCACACAAGTAAAATTTAAAAGAAAAAAATGAACTTCTGTCTCTAAGTTCCTTGACAGCGTTTGTACCTCTTTAGAGCAGACCCTTGCCTTAAGGGAAGAGCAAACTGTTCCTCACTGAAAGATTAAGTCCAACAAGTCTGTGGATGGATAGAGGCAGCAGATGGGAAGTAAGCTACTCAGCCTCTGGGGAAACAAAAGCAGCTTCCACCCAAGAGCACCTCATGGCTACCTCCTCACTCTGCTGCTAGGAGAGTTAGGACAATAATCCCAAAATCCACAGTAGCACTGCACCCATCAAAAGGAAGGCAGAATATGCTACAACATGCATGAATCTTGAGGACACTAAGTTAAGTGAAATCAGCCAGCCAAAAAAAGGCAAATACTCTGACTCCACTTACATGAGGTTATGTGGTATGAGTAATTGAAATCATAGAGACAGAAAGTAGACTGATAGTTGCCAAGGACTAGGGGAGGGGAATCTGGATTTTTTGTTTGTTTGATAGTAGTTTTAGTTTTATAGAATAAGAAGAGATATGGTGGTAGATGGTGGTGATGGTTATACAACATGCATTTAATACCATTAAAGTATACTTAAAAATGGTTAAGGTGGTAAATTTTAGTTATGTGTATTTTACCACAATAAAAAAATTTGCAGGAGTGAAGGCTGGGTGCTGGTGGTTCACACCTGTAATCCTAGCTACTTGTGAGGCTGAGATCACGAGGCTAGATGTTTGAGGCCAGTCTGGGCAAACAGTTCATGAGACCCCCCCATCTACAAAATAACTACAGCAAAATGGACTAGAGGTGTGGCTCAAGTGGTAGAGTACCTGCTTTGCAAGCCCTGATTTCAAACCCCAGTCCCAAGGTCCCCGCCCAAAAAAAAAAGTTGAGGGGAAAAAAAACAATCCAGGGATAATGTCCTGGCAGGGGGTGGGGATGGGGGACCACCCAGATGTGAACAAAAACCAACTCTCTCTAACCAACAAAGGTGTTCAGGAACATAAAAATCATTATGCAACAACTAGTAGTATCAGCCCTGACTGGGGTGGGATATAAGAGAGCCCTCTGAACCCAGGGTCCCTTAGGGCCCATAACTGCATACATCATACTCACGTAGTTTAAGAATGTAGCCACACGATTCCCAGTCCCTAAACGCTTGAAAGCATCTTGGTGATCACTCTATAAAATTAAGTGAGAGTGAAAGAGTGGGCCTGGACTCAATACTTACATAGTTAAGAAACGTCGCTAACCTATTCCCCTCCGTTTTGAGGTCGCTGTCAAAAGGTCGCTGCAACAGACAACAACTTTCACCCAGGTTTGCAACCAATTTACTCACCACCCAAAGGCCTGGAGTCAAAAGAGCTAGGAGAAGGTAATAAACATGCATTCTATAAAGCAGCTTGAAACATGAGCCAAGGCTGCAAAGGCAACTCTGGCCTTGGCATGGAGAGGGGCAAGGGGGACAGAAACAATTTTCAAAAAGACCTAGTGAGGTCTTTTGCTTTAGAATTAGGACAAAGAGTGATAGTACTCCCCACATCTATAAGAAACAGCCAAGCTCCCTTAGGTTTCATAGGTCCCAGATTTAGGCTTCACCAGTAATGAAGAGTTTCCCCAGTGAGGCAGGAGGTAGGGGTGGGGTGATGTGGAGGCTGAAGTGCTCCTAAAATCTCTAGCCTTCTCAAAGCAGCAAGAGCAGGGCCTTTGGAAAGTGCTGATGATGTAGGCCTTACCCGAGAGAAGTCAAAGTGTGGCTCATACTGTCCTCCCATTCCATAATTTGCAACCTGGTGAGAAATAACAGCATTGGACCTTTCCAATAGCATGAACAGTCCTGTAGCACCCATCTTTATAGGAACACCACCTCCCAAGGCTTGAAAACAACCAGAACCTCCCAAAGCAGCCTCTCTAACCATGTCCTGATAGCACAGGTGGAGCAAGTGTTGCAAATATGCCTGTAGCTAAGAGAAGCACAAATGTGGTTTCCCAAAAAAGAACAAGACAGGAGGCTGGAGGCTTGGCTCAAGCAATAGAGCACCTGCCTAGCAAGTGTGAAGCCCTGAGTTCAAACCCTAGTACCACCACCAAAAAAAAATTCACCAAAAAGAACAAGACAGGTGACCTGCCACTGTGGAGGAGCTCCAACCCTTCAAGAATACTGAGACAGTAGCAGAGAGAGGCCTTCCTGAAGCAGACCCTAGCCTGGGAGGCAATAAGAAGGTGATCCAAAGGAAAGTCAACAACAAACTCAAGACTGAGATGTTTTTGTTTTTTTGAGACAATATATTGCTATGTTGCTCAAGTTAGCCTCTAATGCCTTGGCTCAAGCAATCTTCCTGCCTCAGCTGTATCTGGAATGATAAATACATGCTACCATGCCTGGCTTGAGATTTTTCCTTTTTAACACTAGATTTGGACCTTTTTAGTGCCTGGAATTGCTCCTGCCATTGTTTCTCAGCAGCTATTCCAGGTCAGGCCAAATGGGGCAAATATTTCCTACCTCCTCTCACAATGGTCCACTGCATGGAGTACTTCTGCATCCAAGTGAGGACATGGGGGGAGGGGGTTGACTGCTGGGTGTCCAAAAAATTGCTACCAGTACCCCAGCTCCCACAGTGAACCAGGACCTGCAGCAAGATGTGAGCCATAGCAACTAGTAGGTATCATTAATTGGACTGAAAATTGTAAATGTAGGCTAGCGTGTGGCTAAACAGGTAGAGACCTGAGTTCAAATCCCAGTACCACCAAAAAAATTGTAAATGCCTTGTGGACAGCTTACTGACAAAATGTAATGTTCTAAATCACAATAGGTATTTTAGCTTCAGCAGATACAACAAAAGACAGAATTTAAGATGAAGTACAAAATCTGACAGGGAAGCTGATGGGACAAGTGGTACCACCAGTGTCTATCCAGGAAAAACTGGTCTGTGTCTTATTGAAACCCTAAAAACCTTCCGTGCTCAGCCATTAGTTCTCAGAAAGTATATCCTTTTTGGCAATTTTACCTGACAAGAGATGCTACAAAAACAACACTAACAAAGACCTTTTGTTATGGGAAAAAGAGAGGATAGAACTTACAGGAAAAGAAATCTTCCTGTTGGGGCACAAAGAATACTTGCCAAATACGATGAAATGGAAATTTTGGGCAGTACAGTTTTCAGTGTCTACCAAAATAAATGATGTGAAGAATCAGTGGATGAAAATATGTTGTTATCCACTGGTTCAAGATTCCTACACAGGGCTGGTGGGGGGTGGCTCAAGTGATAGAGTGCCTGTCTAGCAAGCATGAGGCCCTGAGTTCAAATCCCAGTACTGCCAAAAAGAAAAAGGAAAAAAAAAAAAAAAAGAGATTCCTGCACAAAAAAAGTCTACAATCTTGTCAACAATTGAAGAAGGCCTGGTGCCACAGATGGTCCTAAGGCTGGAGGTGCATTTAAGGAGAGAAGGGCTACATTGAGCAGTTGATAAAGTGCTATCACAAATGCTTTGACAGATATGCTTTTCTTTGGTCCATTCAAGCTTGAAGAGCTTGAAGAAAATTCTAGACATGACTATGACTAGTGTGCCAAGGCATTCAAGAAAGTTCAATCACTGCTTGTTACTGGGGCTATCAAGTTATGACTGCACTCTCCAACACTTCCATTCCATGGATGGAGTGTTTAAACTTTCAGATCCTAGGCAGTGAAAGAAGCAGCACTGCTACAGCTGGCTCATCTTATAACAGTTTGGAAAATTAAATGTGAGCGTGTGCTAAAGTCATTATACCTTCACTCTTTAGCAGTTCCAAATAAGTACAAAAGTCATGGGAACTTCTGGGTTTGCAGTGATCAGATCCATCACCCAGCATATTTAAGTCCTCACACTCACAAACTTACAAGTAACTGCACCTCAAAACTGAATCCTGTGGAGAGGTATTCATTTGAATCTTTAGACATGTTGCTACAAGGTAGAGTCAGCATTTAAAAGAAACAGTTATGTATTATGCCAAGGCCAGAAGGGAAGAAAAAAAGTTAGAAATCACTTTTCTGGTGAGGCTGAAGTTCAAGCCAGAAGTCTTGAAATTTAAAGGAGCTGAAGGTGTAGTATCTCCTCTTCTATCAGAAAGGCCCTCATCTAGTTCATAAGAAAGCTTCAATTGCCCTTTTTCTCACCAAAGGTCTACAGGAAACATTGATTGGAACTGAAAGAGTGTTCACAGATGGTAGAAGAACCAACCCCTTTCTAGAAGCATTCCCAAAGGGTCCCTGATGTGAGGGCTGCTGCTGGTGCCTGAGTATTTATCATACCACAAGCAGTCCTTGAGGAGTGGACATTTAGAGCTAAGTGCTGAAGCCCAGGTTCCTGCTCCCCAGACCCGGTAAAATCAAAGCATTCCCAGCACCACTGGCTGGCAAGTGAAATGCCAAAATAGCTCCTAAAGGAAGAATGCAAACAAAAATGGTGCATCAGTCACTTGGCCAGAATATCCTTGAGTATTAGAGCACTTCCACTGAGAGTTGAAACATTCAGACACCAGATGATTGAGCTATAACACAAGACACTGAACAGGATGAAGTCTATAGCATAGAAGCCAGTCCATGACAAGAAGTTATTGTCTTCTCTGGTTGAGGGTGATGCAGAAATACACAGAGCATTGCCAGGAAGCTAACCAAGAGAGCAATAGAGGCACAGGTCCTATCTACTCAACCCAGGGTATGAAATCAGCCAATCAAGTCAACTGCTGCCCTTGTTCAGGGCCATGAGAGTCCTAAACATCAGCTCTGATGTAGAAAAAGCAGTGGCAGATGTCTTAAAACAATGACAAAAAATAAACAAAAATCCTGCTCCAAGAAAATATGCATCAAGGGCTGGTGGAGTGGCTTTAAGTGCCTATAAAGGTTGAGGTCCTGAGTTCAAACCCCAGTATCGCCAAATATACACACACACACACACACACACACACACACACACACACACACACACACACACACACACATATATGAATCAAAATAATGCCAATAGGGAAGCATGTAATCTAGAACTCCTATCACTCTTGAAATAGTGGTGCTATCATACACACAAGGCAGGTGGGAGATGTGGCAGAAATCCTGTATTGACATACTTATCTAGAGTAAGTTGAGATGAACTGGAAAAGCTTATAAAAAATGTTCAGAAGACTGCAAGGCAATCAGCATGATACTGAAAACTAGTGGACCTCACACAAATCCATAATGATGGCCTTCAAAGTTGGTTTTTTGATTGCTGATGCAGCTATGGAAAGAAAAAAAAAGAATGACCAACTTTGGCTTGGATGTGTCCAGGCAAAAGTTCAGAGAATCTTTTCCAAATGATCTTCAGTCGATATTCTAGTGATATCTATGGCTGGTCAGACCTAAATGCCAAGCCTAAAGGTGAAGGTTTCTATCTTTAAGTATACAGAAACTCTGGCCAAACAGATCCAGAGGACTAGAAAGATGCCAGTGAAACCTCTAACAGTGTATCAGGTCATCAACTTTATAGAAGAACCCAGAAGTTCTGAATTTCAGAAGAAAGCACAACCAGCATTGAAAGCAATAGCCACACGACACATTGTACAGCTCTATCTTTCAGCCAGATGCTGCCAGGCTTCTTCACAATCACCTTTTGAAATAAAGGCAAGAAGCCTTTG
Source organism: Castor canadensis (assembly GCF_047511655.1). Lineage (NCBI taxonomy): Eukaryota > Metazoa > Chordata > Mammalia > Rodentia > Castoridae > Castor > Castor canadensis. The sequence continues at coordinate 62,251,920 of NC_133401.1, read as the reverse complement.
TTTCACAAGAACACTCCACTTTCCCCCAGCTAACGAGTACAGACCTCTCACTTCTCCTAGCAACATACCATACAACAATTCATTATATCTCCAAGTGCATTTGACTATCACTCAGAACCATGACCTCTGAAGCTATTTTTAGCTCTCTTCTAGGTGTCCCTGAAATAATTCAGAATTTGAGTTTCTGTAGTCAAGAAGCCATGAATGAACCTGCCATGCCCACCACTGCTCCCTAGCTCCTAGGATGATATGTGGGGAAACAATAGATACTCAGTGGATAGTTGTCAAACACTGTTGAATCCAGCAGGCATGATCAATTCTGGTTTCCCAACATGAGATCATTCCATATTCACAGCGTTGTGTAGTTATATAGTTTATTAGGCAAGCCTTCCTAGATCTAGTATGGGTACCTTGGGAGTTTATCTAGCCAAACAGACCTCTTCCCAACCCTTGTGGTCCCAGGGACCAGCAATACCTGCAATAACTCTGCAGTCTTTACTGTTAATCCTGTGATGTACTGCATACGACGATTTACACGGGCCACAACGGGGTCATCGTCCTCTTCCAGCCAGGAGCTGGGCCAAAGAAGAGAGCAAAGACAACGGGAAGGGTAGGTTTAGATGAGATCCTGTGCTCCCTACCCCAAGTCAAGGCCAGCAGTACTAATAGGCAGAATATGGTGAGTGCTATAAGAGAGTGAGGAAGTGACAGCAGGTGGGAGCACAGGGAGCTCTGGATTTGAAGCTTGAGCAGCTGTCCCACCACCACCATCTCTGCTTACCTTTTAGAAACCCTGTAGTTGGCAACAGTGAGAACGCCTGTCTTAGGATCTCGAACAGTGGCTCGTGCAAGCTGGAAGTCAGAAAGAGGGGCAGACTTATCCCTTTTGGCCTTTTGTGTTTTCCCAGAGGGCACTGGGACCAGATCTGCCAGCTACATCAGTAGGGGAGGCAGTTCTGCAGGCAGTGGCTCTAGCCAAGAGCCCATAATCCTATAGACGAGGCCAGAACAGGCGTCCAAGGCCCCATTATCCCCCTGTACTATTAAACCCTAGCTACTTCCTTGCTTGGTCACTACTCATCCCTCCTCCTATCCAGGTCTGTGCTGCCTGCACAATTATTTCTATGAATTCTACTTGGTCTGTTCCTGCATCTGCCTGAGCAGCCTCCCTTCCTTGCCAGGCCCACATACCACTCCTAGCTGAGCGCAGCCTGAGCTTAGGTGCTCCTATCACATCCAAACTGTGCTACCATCTCTGAGGTTCAACTTGTATACTTCTCTAGATTGGGTCAACTTCCCCCATTCTGAACCTAAATGGCTTCCTCTACCAAAAAAAACCCATCCAAACACTGTCCTACACTACCACCACACACTGGACTCCCAACTGCTAAGACCAGGAAAGACAGATGGTACAGTTCTTACTCCCTTGGGAGCCTCACAAAGTAAGATAATAAAACCAGGAAAGGATTCTATAGGCTGAAATAAGTGAACCACCACCTGGATGCTACCCACCTCCGTGAGTTGTCATATACACATGCTCATATACATAATCAAGCACATTTCTCTCCTCATCTCCCCAGGCTTAATGATATTGCCAGGAGAGATGTGCTGCCCAGAGCCAGAGAACCATGGCAAGGGTCTGTGTGGTTCCGCTGTGGACTGTCCTAATGGCTTCACATGACCGCCACCTCAGTAGCACTTGATTTCAGTAAGTACTCTACTATGGGCCTGGCACTATTCTGAGTGGCTTAGACATGGTCCCCTAACTTCATACAACTCAAGTAGAGAAGGCAGAAGAACAGCCAGGTGATTGCAGTATAGCAATGAGCTTAATGCCTGTGGAAGTTCAGCCAAAGAGTCAAGAAAGGCTTCTTAGAGGAGGGGACCACCTAGCTGAGACAATACAGATGCTCAGGGGTAAAAAGGGGTATGGGCCCAAGTGTGGATTAGAGGCAATATGAAATATGAAAATAGGATGATGAGGTAAGCAGGGGCTAGAATATGATGCAACCTAATGGCCAAGGAGAAATAGGGAAGGCTTTATGCAGAAGAACATTCAAACTGGATATAAGAAGGATCACTATGAATATCTTATGGAGAGGTAACTAAAAAGTGACTGAAGTGGAAGAAGACTAGTGAGGAAGCCTCAACAGAGATCAAGGCAACAGATGATGGTGGTCTGGGTGAGAAGATGGCAGAAGGGATGGAGAGGAACAGACAGACCACGAATGTGTTCATGGGGTGAAATCAACACACCTAGACACTGTGCTGCTCTAACATGCTCTAATAAAGTGGCCAGCATGCCCAGGACAGGTGGCTTCCCTGAGCTCCTATCTGTGGGCCTTTCCTGAATCAGCTGATGCTTGTCTAGCCCTGATGACAACGGTTGCCACTATCAGACCCCTTCCAAACATCTGAGCCTCAGCATTGGCTTGGTGCCCCAAAATGCTGGGCAGCTGATCTCTGCCCCGGGGATAAACAGGAATATTTTGAAAGCAGGCTGGAGACCCACAGACAGCTACAAGGCATTCTCTGCAGGCCAAGTTAAGCTCATTGGCTTCACTTCAAAGCCAAAATAGCATCTATCTTATGAGCTTATGGAAGAGGTCAGCTTATGACAGCCAACATGTTTTGCTTGTCACAGGCTTCTGTATAAAGATAAGTTTTCCCAATGCTCCCTTCCCACCTGTCACACATGGGCACATGTGTGTGCACATACACACATACACAAAGGCTCTCAGGACAGGTAAGGAATCTCTCAGATCTTGGTATGACAGTGTTTTCCTCACCTGGAAACCAGAAAATCAGTTTTCCCTGGAGGACTCTGGAGTTGACCCAGAGGGTAGAAAAAAGGATTCCTAGTTGCTATTCTCCCAGCACACTGGCTAGACCCTCCATCAGCTACATCAGTGATACCAACAACTGACCATAAGCCCTAGATGTCCTAGGACCTCAAGGCAAGACTTCCAAGATGAGGTCCAGGAAAAGGAGTCTACTTCAGGTCTCTCCATGTGATGGTCAATCTTGATTGTCAACTTAATTGGACTGAGAAGTACTCAAGGAAATTAATAAACCATATCTCTGGGTGTGTCTATGAGGGCATTTCCAGAGAGGATTAACTAAGGTAGGAAGACCAACCCCTAATGTGGTCAGCACCATCCCAGGCTGGGAGCCTGATGGAATAAAAGAGGAAAAAGAATTTCTTTTTTCTTCTATAAAATCAGAGAATAGGAGGGCGGAACAGGTCTTGCAGGGAGTGGAAGTAGGAGGGTGGGGGAATTGGTTAGTACCACTGGAAGTGGGGAAGGGGCAGAGAAAGGGGGTAGGAGGGTGAGTATGATACCAAAAAAATGTGTAAACATGTATGTAAATGCAAAAATGATACCTGTTGAAATCATTCCAGGAATGGGGGTAGGGAGGGATAAAAGAGAGCTGTGGAGGGGTGAATTCAACTATGATATATTTGATACATTGTAAGAACTGTTGTAAATGTCACAATGTACCCCACCCAGCACAACAATTAAAAAACGGAGGTGGGGGGATGGAAAGCCTGACTAATACACTCCATGAGTGTTGGGACTCCTGGCCACCTCAGTCACTATATAATTTTATTGGAAACAAACGATAGAGAATTCAGCTAAATCCTCCCTCCCAATCATCAGTGGTGGGAGAAAGTTAGGGAAATGACAGCAAGCAGTTCTCTTTGAAAGATGTTAAATGGTTCCAAAACTTTCTGAACTAGAAATAGAAGAGTAATTTTAGAAAATGACACATATACAAAACCAACAGCCAACTGCATACTTAGCAGCAAAATATCAGAGTAATTTCCAGGAAACTCAGAAACAAGACAAGGATACCTACTGTAATAATGGTCCAGAAATTCTTGACAGTTCAATAAGATAATAAAAACAAAGGAACTATAAGTATTAGTAAGGGAATTTTCCTTATATGCAGGTAATATTATCTGGACAACCCAAGAAAATCAACTAAAAAAAATTTTTAAAGGGGAGAGGGGAGTAAGTAATTTCAACCACTCTCCATAACCTGCACATCAGTTTCCTCAAGGAGACAGTCCATTTAATAGACATAATAGATGTTAAGCACTTAGAACAGGTCCTATCAATAAGAACTCAATAAACTTTAGCAATTACTGTGAGGTATATATTTAAAATCAAGTTTAGCATATATTAGTAAACTAATATAATAATATAAACAATTAAACAGTAGCTGGCATAAACCCAGCTACTCAGGAGGCAGAGATGGGGAGGATCACGATTTGAGGCCAGTGGGGGCAAGGGAGTTAGCAAGACCCCATCTCAACCAATAAGATGAGAGTGATACAACCAATAAGATGAGAGTGGTGGCATGTGCCTGTTATCCCAACTGTATAGAAGATGTAAATAGGAGGATCATGAACCAGACTGGCCTAAGCAAAAATATGAGACCCTATCTGAAAAATAAAGCAAAAAGGGTTCAGGCAGGATTCAAAAGGTAGAGCACCTGTCTAGCAAGCATGAGGTCCTGAGTTCAAACCCCAGCATCACCAAAAATTTTTTTTAAAATGGAGAACCAAAGTTACAGTAACAAGAAAACACATTTAAGAATAAACTTAATGAGAAAAATATAAGGCATCTAAGAAGAAAACTTTAAGATATGAATAAATAGGGAGACCTAGGAAGTTTCTGGATGAGAAGGCTCAATGTTGTACGATGTACATTGTCCTCTAAGTAAACCACTTCACTGCAGTCCTAATCAGATGCACCACAGCACTTAGCTTTCCAGCACCCTATGGCACATTTCCTAAAAACCCACCCACACACCTGTTCCCCCAACCAGGTGAACTGACAATTCTCACTATGGGCTATCCTGCTCCCAGTATGATCTTCTATCATAGCACTTGGCTGTTCATGCTCATTTTCTTGGTTTTCTTTCCCACCAGATCATGAACTCACAAGGTCAGGCTGAATCTACAGCATCTCAGTAGACTCATGCTAGACACTGGTAAGACTAAGTAAGCAAACAAACTGCCCCACTGTGCCAGAGATGAAAGAACCTATACCCTTCAGTGCTCTAGAAGGACCTACAGAAATACCTACTTTGGGTTTAGCGATCTCCTTGATCCTCTCAATTTCTTCGTCAGACATGACATCGTAGTACCTGACAATGTGTGGGCTGTCCCACTCATCCTCCTCTTTGAAGGGGGCGATGAGCAGCTGTGGAGTCCTGTTGCCATGGTGGTACCTACAGAATAGCTTCTTCTGCCTCTGCGGGGTCTGGCAAGCACAGAACAACAGGCCCTGAGTTGAGTGAGGCCTAACCTTCAGTTCCAGTCCAGCAGTCTGCAAACAGTGTTCTCATAACCTGTTCCCTCCTACCCTGCCACAGATGAAAACAAAAGTCCCTCGGTTTGACTGGCATGAAGTGACACCCTATAAATCATGCCATTTTCCTTCTCTCTCAAGATGACTTCATGTCTCTAATTCCTGTGGCAAAAGATAACTCCTGACTCCTTTTGCAGATATATGAATAGGTCTGGAAGATCAGGCAAGGGAGAAGCCTCTTTAGGGGAGGAGGCAGTGAGAGTCAATGGGATGGACATGGAAAAGGCAGGAGACTCCCTCATACCTGAGCCCCCATGAGGAGGCACTGGGTTCTGAAGGGCTCTCAAAAGAAATGTCACAGACACCAAGCTCCAGGAAGTGCTACCTCTTTACCACAGAGACTTACTGTACACTTAACCCAGTGACTTCCCTAGGGACCTGAGGCACATCCACACCTATCATTTTCCTCACACCAGTGAGTCAAGCAAAAACTGGGTATGTGAGGATTGGGATACCTGCACATCAGCCTCAGTAGATGCTACTAAGAACTGGGGAGATGCTAAGAAAAGTATCTGCAGACAGAGAAACTTCTTCCCCAACTGCCTGCCCAGAGCCAGTATCCAGGTCCACAGCCTAGGCGCTGTCCCCTTCCTGGGTCTCACCAGTTTGACACCTTCCCCACGACAAAGGCTCTCATACACATCCCTCTCAGGCAGGTAGTCCACAGGCCTCTCATAGACACCTTCTTGGGTTGCTAGTGCCACTGCTGACTGATTTGACAATGGTTTATGTCTTTCTTCCTCTAACAACTGCTCAAAGTACCGCAAATTCCCTCCAGCTCGCTCATGGCTTGGGTCTAGAAAAAAGCAAAGAACAAGGAGGAAAAGGAAACCACAAACATCTGTTAGGTCATTTAGAGAAATTATTCTGTAAGCAGTTTCTCTTTCAGCACCCATTTGTGTGTTACATTTTGCTTACACAACACCTAACCCAACAGAGGCTATCCCTATCTTGGTCAAAGATGAGAGAGGAGCATCAAGCAGGAAACTAAGCCAGCCTCTGAGGGGACTTCCTTCTCAGGCCTCCCTGGAAGTCCCAAGGTCCAAGGTTCAGAGAAGTAGTCCTGAGTCCTGCCTCCTCCTCACTATTTAAAGCCATTCCCCAGAGTGTAACCATTACTGGTGACCATACCATGCACTGGCCATAACTAGAAGATGAACTGTCAAAAAAAAAAAAAATAGCCACAGCTCTGGTGGATATCAAAGCATTCAAAGAAGCAGGCATGGCAGTATTTCTGTGCCACTCCTCAGATAAGGAAAACTAAGGTCCAAAGATGTTAAAAGATTTAAGTTGAGGTTATACAGAACATGAATCCAGGTGTCCTGACTCCCTGTCCAAGGTTCTTACTAACTCACTTGACAGAATCTAACAAAGCTCTCTTCCCACATTGGTCTTGCTGGGACACTCATATGCTACCTTAGACTCCTATGGGAAGCAGTGGCAAAATAAAGTCCTAGCTGGTCTGTGAAACTCCAGGTAATGACATCCCCATGTATTAACAAGAGTGAAACAGGTTTTAAAGGCACAGTGCTTTTGACCTCTTTAATCTCATATCACAAGGCACACAAAGCACCATGCCAAAATCATACTGTTAGACCTCAGGCCACTAATAGCTGGAGGTCACCATTTGTACTGAAGCAAGTATAGATTGCCTTGCGAGCTGTCCTAATACAGTTCTTCAGTCTCATCTTACCTTCCCCTAACCTTCTTACCAAGCGACAATAGGCGGCGGGTGAGCTCCAGGGCACGGTGCAGATCACCCAACTGGAAGACAGCATAGCTAAGGTAGTCCAGCACTTGGGACTTGGCTATGCTGGCCTCCTCCCCAGCATCAAGCTGCTTTAGCCCCTGTTCCATCCACAGCACCGTATGATAATAGTCCCCTTCATTATATGCTGAGCGGCCCATCCCAAAGCAGTCATCCACACTCAGCATTGCCTGATATTTGGTTCCTGCAGCAAGAGAAACAAATAGTTAGGGTCCAAAGAGCCTCTGGGTTGTGGAGGAAGAGTAACTTCAGAAGGGGGCCATTATCCAAGCAGAACTCCACTAGGACTTTATGCCACAAACCATGAAGTGTCATTGATACAGTGAACAAAGACACATTAGCCCTGCCTTGGGCTGGGCTGGGTTCACAGCCAATCTCCTAGCCTTAAACTCTCCCTCTCCCAAGTGGGAAAAGGCTTTATGATGGAGTTGCCCAAGAAGTAGTGTTAAAGAGAGAGTGAAGGTCCTGTAGGCCACACAGGAGAAGATTCTTGTTTTGTGGGCAACTGGCCATATGAGTCTGTAGGGTAGGAAATTTTGCTAAATTTAAGAAAGACAACTAAATCTGAGAAAAGCGCAGAAAAGGTGTCTGAGGCTGGAGCTCCAGCAAGTACATACCCAGAAAAGACAAAAGAGGAGGAACACTGTGAAGGAACTAAGGAGGAAAAGAAACAGAGGGAGCAGGAACAGTGTAATAGACACCAAGGAAGAGCAAGAGCCAAGGTTACAGTGCCAACTTTGGCTATTCGGTAGCATGTATCTTGGTGAGCACCAGCCCAGAAGGCCTTGTGACCATGGATCATCTGCTGTGGGGTGGCCACTAGAAAGTGACTATGAAGACAGTTTCAAGCCAAGAAGCAGCAGCAGATCCACAGAAAGCAAGGACTGTGACTCTCCCCAAATACCACTAACAGCCATCAGGCATGGCTAACATGATACAAATGCCTTAGACAGTGCTCTCTGTGCCTGAGATCCTCTGTCCAGAAAGGAACCCCTACTACAGGAGGGTAGCTGCTACAGAGTCCAGTGTCAGCTTGTCCTGGTGGCCCAGGAACCAACAATGTAGCAGAGACAGATGAAGGACACAATGTAGGACACAAAATGAAGTCACAGGTAGGCTAGAAACTAGGGGGTTCCTGGGGTCCTTTTCCCTCACTATGGGCCTCCATTGATTTCCTCTGACTCTGCAGGCCCAAGAACCTGCCCTGATGGAGGTAGTGTAACAGAGATAAATGAGTAGGGCTCTGGAGCTGGACAAAGCTGAGGCTGTGTGGGCCTTGCTATGCACCCACCAGCTGTTAACTCTGGACAGGTTACCCAACCTAAGTCTCAGTGCCCTATCTTAATAGAGATAATATACATCTAGCTAATAAAGACAATACCATCAGTTTTAAAGGGCTGGGGCCAAGAATTCAATGAGATGATATATGAAGATGTCTCCTCAGGATGCTAATGACTAGGAGCTATTATCAAACAAGTCTTACAGATGCCATGAATGTTAAGAATGGCTCCCAGGCATTCAGCATCTTCCTCAGAAGCTAACTCAAAATGTCTCCTCCCTGGAGGGTGACAGCTGAGCTGAGTGCTGAAGGGCAATCAGACATAGAATAGTCCAGCTGACATGGGTAACAACATTCCTGTGGGGGGGTGGAATGAACAAAGCTAATGAGCAATACAGAAGCTAGAACAATAGGCAAGGAAGCCAAAGAGGCAGCAGGTCTTCAAAGATTATACATAGGAGGAGTTTGGATTTAGCCCTGAAAGTTAAACATTGCACTCAGGAACTCATGTGGACAGATGTATACTTCACACCACACGGGGGATGGTCTTAAGAAGTGAGCTGGAGGTATGAGACAGGTCAGAATGATATTCTAACAATCTAGTTGAGAAAAAAATGGTCATGGGGCTACAGTCAGAGGACAAGTACAGAAGACCACTAGGGAGGTAGAATCCATAGGTTTTAGAATTCTGGCTTAGTCTGCCAGTGGATCATGGTGCTTTTTGCTGAGTTAAGAGGTAAGGGAAGAGGGTAAACAGTTCAAATGGGGATGAGAATTTCAATTTGATGCACATGAAGTTTGTGAAGTCTGTGGAATATCCAAGTAGAGATGTCCCATGGACATTTTCCTCTACTAGTTAGAAGCTTGAGAGACATGCCTTGACAGGTAAGTCAGATCTATCTGCCATTCATATTCAGACAATACCTCAAGTGATGGAAATGGCTGGGTTCACCTAGGGAAGGTGCTTACGGAGAACATGAGTAGGGGTAGAGTCCCAAAGAGTAGCTCCCTTATGCCCTTTCATTCCATTCAGTATACTCAGTGAACTCAGATATATGTTCACTGATCAATATCAGCTCCCTCCTCTCACAAACCAGTCTCACAGCTATCAGGTGAATGTATTTTGAGCTGCGTTTTCTCTCTGGCCTCATGGCCAGGATTGGTCCAAGATGTGATCGAGGCAGGAATAAGGAAAGGTGCAAGCCCCTTCCATTGGCTCATCAAAATCCATATGAAGGCCTTGACCAACCAGTAACAGAATACCTAAAGATTAAGAACAACTCCACACACCATGGTTCTCTCTGCTTGTGTCTCCTCTAGAGTCCCCAAAGGTGAGGTGGCATCCAAAGTCTAATGAGCTCCAACCCTGGTTTATTGGCCTTGAATAGCTCCCCACACCCAATGTATTTCCTTATAAACACTAGCACTGGGGCAATCAGTGGGAAAGGGGCTAATTAAAAAATCTGGGGGGCTGGGGGCGGGGGGAGATGGCCAGGTGCTGGTGGCTCACACCTGTAATCCTAACTACTCAGGAGCATAGATTAGGAGGATCACAGTTCAAAGCCAGCCCAGGCAAATAGTTTATGAGACCCTATCTCAAAAAAAAAATCACAAAAAAGAGCTGGTAGAGTGGCTCAAGGTGAATGCTCTGAGTTCAAATCCCAGAACCACAAAAAAAGGGGGGTAGAGGGGGCAGAAGAGGGAAAGAAAAGAGAATGAACGAACAGAAAAACCAAAAGAGAAGAAACAGAGATTAAGTATTCCATAATTCAGAGGACGGGAGAATATCAGACAGAATGGAACAATCAACAAGCGCAGCTGAAAAGTTAAAAGAACATTATGCCTGAAATCTGCCCACTGGTGACCTTGCAAAGACAGGGACAAAGCACTGTGGGTTCGGTAGTACATGAGAACAGGAAAGTGGAGAAAGAGTATAAATTACTGTACCCAGCAACCTAACTAGGAGACTCAAAAGAACCTTGGATCTGAGAGAGGAGTTTGAGCAAGAACAGAGCTTATATATGAGCTTGAGGAGAGAGCCCAAAGAGGTGGGGACCAAGTGAAAAGGGGTAGAGGCTATAACTGAGGGGATGCAGAACAGGGACAGAAAGAAACAAGAAGATGGGTAATGGAAGCAGGTCTGGCTGCAGACCTGTGGTGCTCTGGGGCAGAAGCCAAGAGGATTCTTGAGCAGCAGCCTTGGCCTTCTCTGACACATAAGAGGAGAGGACCTTGGCTAATACCTTCAGTGAGGTAGCAAGGCAGGGGCTGTGGAGAGGAGGCCCTCATGCCAGTGAGAGACTGGCACCAAAGGAGAACCCAAAACAGGATCACCACCAGCAGTGACAGTGTACCTCAACTGGTCTCTGACTCGTCCAGCCACTGAAGGACACATGCAAAGCCTGGAGAGGGGAATTACCTGGAAGTTCCCCTCTGGAAATCGTGGCTGTGTCTAGTTTGTAGGTGTCTTGAAGCCTCATTAGGGCTTTGGCGGCCCCCAACTCATCCTCGTCAGTAGGGAAGAACTGCCGCTGCACTGAGAGGTTGGCAATAAAACCTTTTGAACAACAGTAAGAACAAGAGGTTACCCTTGATCTTGGAACAGAGTTCCACCTAGGACCAGACAGGCAGAAACTGCTAAAAAAGAAAAGGGGGCATGTTTTCCCTTCCATCAGATGGCTCCAGTCTAAAGGACTTTTCCTTATTCCAACCTATGCTGCTCATTTGGAACTGAATAGTAATGGCCTGCACATTGTAATATATGGGTATCTAGAGTCAGAGCATAAGCTTCTTTATTACGATGCCCAAGACCATAATCTGGAACCTGGTCTTTGACCACTGACCCAGGTTGCTTTCCCAGGATTCTAAGACCTGGTCATAAAATAAGAGATGCACCTCCTGCAATCCCAGGGCTCCAGGCAGGAGTCAGGCCATCCCATTCTGCCTGTGAGCTGAAAATTTGCAGGGGAAACTCCAAGGCATTCCTTCTCTGGCCTCTTCCCAAGAGCAGCAGCACCAGCTTCCACTTCATCTCACTACATCAGGCCCAAACACCCATTTCTAGCCAACCCCTGGGCCCCAGGGACCAAGAGGCTGTCACCTTGTCTTCCTTATGGCTGCATGGGCAGGCATTCTAAAGAGTTTAGAATCTGGGAAAAAGAAAACATGCCCTCCAGAAAAAGTCATACTATATTGTCAGTGTGGCTCCCTCATTTCAAGAGCAAGCACTCAAAGTCAGAGATAAATACAACCTATTGCTCTATGGGCCTGTCTGATCTCCTTCCAGGTGATTATAAGGCTTTCCATATAATGAGGGGAAGGGGAGGATATAAAGAACAAGCTCAGAGAGTAGAGATCATCTGTGCAGGCTTAGTCTCCTGCAGTGCAGGCAGCACAGCCCATTCTGAGATACAGGCCCAGCCCAGAGGCAGGGATCTGGGAAAGGCAGCCTCAGTTTCTGGAGGCAGTGAGTTCACAGGGCAGAGCTCCAACAGGGCTGAACTCACCAATCCCTCCCTAGAGGCCACCCTGCCCCCAGCCAAGCCCAACCACGTCTGGTCACATGGACTGAAACATGTCTCAGCCAGAAAGACAGCTAAACTGAAGTTAATCAGTACTCCCAGCTCAAGAGAAAAGACGCTGAGCCCAAGGCTGGAGTCTGTGAGGGCCCACCTCAAGGCCTAACCTAAGTATAAAAGCATAGAAGTACTACCAGAAAAAACATTTTTTATAAAAAATCATATTCTGACCCGTAAATACCATTTCTAGGAATTTACCCTAGAAAAATAATCAGAGATAGACATCAAGATATATGTAAAAGATTGCTAAAAGTTTGAAAACAAACCCATATCCAATGATTTGGCCACTTTTATAGTATATCAGTATGATATGATAAATTACTATCTAGCCATTAAAATTATGTTGCAGAACAATTTAATAGCATACAGAGAAGCTGGGAAATTCAGTAAAGAGTACATGTTTACATCACAAATCCCCCAACAGGTATGTTTGCTTTGTAAAATACATGAATAGGAAAGAATTCAAAGTTTATGCTTTCCAGCTTGCCTCAGGCCCAACACCCAGCCCATTTGTCCCTCAAAGCAAATGAGTTTTTCATCCCCTGGTTTATGTGTGGTTCCATTTCTTAGTGCATATACATGTGTAGGAAGATTATAATTTTAACAGTGCTTATCACTAAGTAATTGGATTAAGGATTGCACTTTTAAGTGATTGTATTTGTGTTTCCTAACTTTGCTATAAAAACATGTGCTACTAAAGTATAATTACAAAAAAAATTACCAAAAAAAGGGTGTTGGAGGGGATTAGAAACACTACAAAAAGACAATAACTGATTACTATGGCTTGTTAAAAAACAAGGAGAGCTAACTGCCAGCATGCACAGAGAAAGGAGAGAGCTATGGGACTGGCAGGGTTATGTTTACACACTACACTTGTCCACCAGACCCAGTACCAGTTTAGACACAATTACCCATGCATAAGCACATGGACAGACACACCTGGGCACATAATCACGGTCCCTCCCTCACCTGCAGCCGAGTCTTGCAGGACAAGGTCCTCCAGTGCAAGCCAGTCTGTGTTCAGCCGCTTTACCAGTTTATAGGCATTCACAGGGTGAGCCAGGTAACCCTCAGGGTCAACAGCTGACTTGCTGGTCAGGGCTTCCATTTTGCTGGCCCAGCTGTAGAACCAAAAGAAAAAAGAAAAAACAAACAAAAAAAAAAACCCTACTATACCCACCCACATGGGCTTGATCCTTTTTGTCAAGAGGTAACAAAACATGAATATTGGAACTTGCATACATAATGTCTAGCCCTTTAACTTAGACAAGAGCTGGGAACCCCAAGTAAATTAAAAGGTCTTAAGTAGAAAGGGAAAACATTAATTCCTTAGTACTTAGCTACTCCAGAGGATTGGCATGAAGTAACCTCCATGCCACATCACCTCTCAAGAGCTTGCTCTTAATAGACACTCTGAATAGGTTTGGGGACAGGGGCAGCAGGGCTGACTCAGGGTGAGTATGGGGTCTTAGAACTTTGGACACCTCTTAATCTTGGAGAGCTTGGCTTCCTCCACAAGGATGTACTCCTTCAGAGACTGCACCAGGTCTTTCTCTGCATAAATCAGGTCAGTCATGTGCCCTACAGGAGAAGAATAAATGCCAGTAAGGAATGGATGAGGGATATCCAGCCCCCTTTCTTCGGGGCACAAAACACCAACACAGAAGCAAGTCCCCTGGACAAAGGGCATGTGAGCTCTCTAGGAATCATGAGGACTTAAGAGTTAAAGGGTACCCCACACCACATGGTCCTCGCCCCCAACTTCAGGAAGAGAGAGACGAAGGTTTCAAGAGGATGTCTGGGATAAGTACACTAGGGGCTACTCAAGGAGACAGTCCCAAATCTCATTCTCCTTTTTGTTATCCGGTCGGTCCTGTCATTGGGGCATGGATATCTTAAGGACTCATCACATGGAAAAAAGCTCTGAAACTTCACGTGAGAAGGAAAGGAGAGGCTAAATCCTCAGGACACAGAGTGTCAGAACCATTCTCTGGACCAGGATCAAAAAGGCCAGAGAGCCCATATGCAGCCCGCACTTCCCAGAGACAAGGGCCCCAATCCGAAAGCTGGTTTGTAGGACATCCAGGTCATCAGGACCTCAGAGGGGAAAATAGCAACTATGCAAGCTGCACTGTCCCCAAGAGATGAGGACATCTCATCCAGGATGAGAATGGACCTCATACAGTGACATACCCTGGGCTGCTCAGATAAGTAACTGTATTGTTGCCACATACCAATAGAGGTAAAGAATTCAGCCTGCACACAGTTAAGGACACCAAACCAGGCCATCAGCAACGTGGACACCTGGAGTTTCATGGTCAGAAAGGGCTGTCTGCAAGGCAGTCAGAGACGTTCATTAGATCAGCATAGTGAAAAAGCGCAATTTAGGTAAGGACATACATACACATGGGCATACATATGCCAAAATCCTGGCCTGGCACACAAAATCTAAGAAAGGTATTCAGGATCACCCAGGGAAAGAGCACAGGGTATGGAACCAGTGATGTGTCCTCAATTCTGGTCTCTGTCTTGGGAAGCCATATGCCTTTGGGAGAGACCCCATCCTCTCAACTCTTGGCAACTACCTGCAACATGAAGAGGCTGATGTGGTACAGTCACCTCTGGTTCTAGCATCTGTCAGTACAAGATTCTAGGCCACCTCCTTCCATTTCACAGAATGTTTATCTATCTTGTTTTCCAACATTTACCAGGATAGTGCCAGGTACTAAGGACATATCCACTGCCCAAAAGGCAATAGTACAAAGAAACAAAGACAGAAAGAGAACTAATACAATATGCACTAGGAGTATACAGCAGATGGTTAGCCAGAAAAAGAATAAAATGATCCCTGCCAGTTTGTATCTGCCAGGAAGAGAGCAGTCAGGGGAGTGGCACTCCTGGGCAGACACCACTCTTCCTGTAGCAAAGCTCCTGGGCAGACATCATTCTGTCCTCACTGCTCAGTCTCCATTCTTTCACAAATATTTACTGATGACCCAGAGATGCCAGGCACTGAGCTAGGCACTCAGAATACAAAAGTGAATCAGCCACACATGGCCAGGACCCTAGGGTGAGCTGCTGACATGGGGAAGAAGCCAGCTACTGCCTTCTCGTCTGCCTAGAAATAGACACAGCTCTGTGGGAAGCAGGCACAACCTGGTGCAGGCCTCAATGGCAGTGGACCTAAGTATACAATGGAAGCTTCAGACATCATCTCCCCAACTCAACCATGCAGCCAGGATAGTGCTGGAGGACCAGCACCTGTCTGAGCCCTGCTCCCCATCCTTCCTCTTGCTCCACTTCAGCCAAGACTTACTGAGTGCTCAACTGGAAATTTACTAAGGCAAAACAAGGAAAATGAAGGAAATGCAAATGCTTCTCCAAAAACATCAGCTTTATCTGACAGAATTCCAAGTCTGAGCTGACTAATGCCAGTTCATCAATTTTTGCCTGCCTTAATCAATGAGATATAGTCACACTCACCCTTTCAGAAGAAATCCAACTCCACTGTGGGTCTAGATTAGGCTGAGAGAAGGCTGGCTACAAACCCCATCCCCAAACAGGCTCCTCTACCAGGAAAGGGAGAGCACAAGTGGATGGCTCCATGTGTTCATGCCCCATCCAAATGTTTGCAGAACTAACAGCACGTCTGTCACAGTCTAGATACTAGAGCCAGAGAGGTGCAGGACAATTATCTTTCAAACCAGTACCTGCTGTATGGCAGGGTGTATTGGGCTACAGGAGTCAGAGCAGTAGAGCAGAAGGAAGCAAGTCACCAAAAAAAGGTGAATAGGCCTAGGGTAACCCTAATGCAGAGCCCAGATCCTCCCAGGTCTGCTGGAAGGAGCGTGGTCTGCTCCCAGACCTCACTACACTATATTTTCCACCCAAGAATTCCAGGCCTCTCTTCTTGCTTCCACAAGAAGTGAATACCCCTTAAGGTGGGGATGGGGAGGCACACAGTAGCTCGTGTCTATTTTTCCAGCTATTCAGGAGAATTGCAGTTTGAGGCCAACCCAGGCAAAACTTTTTTAAAAGCTTAGAAAGACCCCACCTCAACCAATAAACCCAGCATGATGGCATGTGCCTTGTCATCCCAGCTACACAGAGGGCATAAATAGGAGGATTGTGGTCTGGGCAAAGCCATGAGGCCCTATTTGAAAAATAACTAAAGAAAAAAAAGGGCTGAGGGGTGGCTCAGGTGGTAGAGCACCTGCCTAACAACTGCAAGACTCTGAGTTCAATTCCCCCATAAAGGGAGGTGGTGTCTGTTTCTTGGACCTCAAGAGGCTTGACTAGCTCAAGAGAGTACTTTCTGTACCTGTTTAGGGAGGGGACAGGAAAAACTCAGAACCAGGAGAATCTGTGAACAATGGGGGACCAGCCAACTGTCCCTCAGGGTGAGGGTGGTGAAAGAGCATGGCCCAGGAAATCAGGCTAGACAGAGCTAGAAGAAGGGCTCCTATAATTCTCCCCAGCTGTGCAGCCAGCTGAAGTTGCATACCTCTTCAGATATCAGACAACAATCAGAGGAGGGGAACTTTTCATTCCTTTCAAATCACCTTGCTGATACTACGGTTTGTGGTTCATAATTTACAGCATTCAGAAAGTGCAGCCAAGTTTCTTTATTACATGAATAACAGCTGTCATTTCTCTGGAATGTGCTGCCTGGCTTAGATTGAGCCCATCCACGAATCCCAGCCTGAAGGCAGAGCCTCAAAGAATCACAGAAATGACTTATCAAGAGCCTGCAAAGTCCTGCTGTGGCAGGAGGGAGGGGGTATGATAGCTCTGCTGGCCCCAGAACTGGGCACCCCCAAGCAGCTCACAGACTACCACGTCAACACGGCCATCCTAATCAGGGCCATTTTGAGGCCCTAGTCCATTTCTCCTAATCTTGGGCCCCTGAACTCAAAAGGCTTTGTACAAAAGGTCATCTAATTAGGGCCACATTGGTAAAAGAAGGCATCTAAGACAAGCTGTGCCCTACAATGTGGGAAAGGCCAACTCTCATCTCATACCTACACCCAGAGCTTACTCCACACAATGTTGGTAGCAGTGTGTGCACCTGACTAGTACCCCACAGTGTTTAGCACTGCCAAAAGCCTTTCGAGGAACCCTCAGAAATCCATGAAGAATAGACCTGGAGGTGGTCAATGTCAAACCCCCTTTTATGAAAAACAAAGCAGCACTGAGCCTGAGCAGAAACACAACATTGAGAGGTTGTTTTGTTTTGCCTGTTTTGCAGTACTGGCGTTTGAACTCAGGGCCTTGGACTTGCTAGGCAGTTGTTCTACCGCTTGAGCCACGCCCCCAAGCAACAAAGTTGACTTTTATCTGAGCTGCATCCCAGGCTTTTAGAATTATGTCTGTCCTGTATCAGGCAGGCGCCCAAAAAAAATAACATCATTCTTCATCATCAAATTGTTCAAATTAGGAAACTACAATTTATACTTCTTGTTATGTACATAAGAATGAATACTGTATGCATATCAACATGGAGAGATCAAAGCAGAGAAGCAAGCCCCAAACAATATGTGCTGTCATACAGCACATATTTCTTTTTTTAAGAAAGAACTAATACACACACACAAACACACACACATGCACAAAGTCATAATCTAATTTTATCTTGAAATAATTTTTCCTTCTATGCTTGTTTTCCTAATCTTTCTATAAGAATTCTATAAGAATTTTAAAACTATTTTATAATATGCTTAAAATGTAAAGGAAACAAAGTGGGTCCTCATCAAATGAACTCTAAAGGAGCCTTGGCAGCCCTGGAATTTGGACCTCCACAGGGAGGCCCTACAAAGCCTGCCAACATCCAAGCGACAGTAATTCACTCACCAGGCGACTGGCACTGTTTCTAAGCATAGTGATTCCAAAACATACAACCAGAGGTTCTACACCAAGTCTTCTCTTTGGAAAGGACATTTACAACCTGGCCAAATAGCCATGAAAAGATGTTTCCAGATGCAAACCAGCAGTGGCCTTAGCTTCTCCCCTTACCTCATCAGGCAGGACCTTGTGCCAAGCTCACAGCTGCAACCCAAATGCAACAACTTCAGTTTTAACAATGTATTTAACAGTCTGGAGACAGAACATGGGTTTGCTGAGAACAAATAGGTCTTGGCTTGGCACTGAACAAAATGCTGCTTGCCTTCCATGAAGTAGCAAACCTTCCTAAACAAGTACTCTTTGACCCCTAACCCCATCATAGCCCTCCCTCCCAACACTGTGGCCAACTCCACCATGGCAGAGCTGTAAGGACGTGCATGTCAGCCTATGAGGAGTTGTGCAGAGGCTCCAGGAGGCCTCACCACCAAGGCACATGGATGGACATTCAGGCCCAGCAAGGATGGGAGTCACCCAATTCTCCTAACTTGACATCATGCCGTGATCATCACCCTGGTCTGAGCCACCACTAATGCCCCCTTCAGTCATGCAAACCCCACCTGCTCTGACCTCTCCACATCTTATCTGGCTTTCCTCACAACTCTGTTCTACCAAGCAGCCAGCAGGGTTTACTGAAGCCCTTCCTTTGGCTCTCCACTGCCAGCAGAGTTAAGTACGAACTCCTTAGCCCAAAGAGCCCTTGTGACCTAACCCTGCTGCCCTCTCCAGCCTTCTCACCACTCCAGGTTTCCTGCCTTCAACAACTACTTCATGTGAAAAACATTCTCCTCCACGAAGAACCTAATGAACCTACATCTGTGCTCAATTTAGTCAAGTGTTCCCTTGAATCCCATCCCTCACTCTACATTAAGAAGCCCTATAGTAACTGTCAGTAAAGGAACTCCCTGGGCTTTGATTTTCAGCCCCTACTGCTATCAACAGACTTTGTCAAGAATGGATAAGGGTGCATGTGTCAGTTAATATGTATCTACCCTACACCTCTCAATCTAGTACACCATGGTGTTCATTTCCACTTCCCCATTTGGGGAAGCATCAAAACCACAGTCTCCTGCTTCCAGAACTAGACAATGAAGTATCAGGAAAGGCTGTTAAAAAAAACAACATGCAAACACCAAGCTGGGTTTTTAGTTTAGGACTTGACAAGAGACTTGGCAGTTTGGGTGGGCCTAACTCATAGGAAAGAACTGCATATGAGGACAAAATCCACACACCATCATATTGGACACATCTTACATACTGCCTCATATTCTTTATGGTCTCACCCATACTCTAGGCTCTGGGCCACTTACTCTGCCTCAGCCTAGTGGAAAAGATTGCAGGGCCATGCCAGAATCTCTGGATTCTCCCACCACCTCCAGACTGGCCTCTCCAATGGCTACAGAAAGGGCCCTGAAGAGGGAAAGTTAACTCCCCATAAGGCAACTCTGACCAATGAGGGGTAGAAAACAGGAAAAAGTCAGCAGATACATCTCCATGCCTTCTACAAGAAACTGTTCTGAGACATGGAGTTTCTACAGATCTTGCACAGAAAGGTTCTGAATGGCTGAATAACTTGTATATCTCCATGCAGAGTGGCCAGTTTACTAAAGCACTGCCTCATATTTGCCTCCCATTCTCCTCTACCTTGTTTTTCTTTTCCCTTGCCCTGGCTTGCCCTACAGTACACTTTCCAATAAAGTATTAAGCACTTAAGCTCTGCCTTAGGCTCTGTTTTCTGGGAACCTAGTCTAAGATAACCACAATTTTGGTTTCCAAAAATCTTTCATTTCTGCCATCTAATTCTCACCAAAACCTTGTGAGCTGGAAAATCATCTCCATTTCAGATACAATAGTCTACCCTTGTCCACAAAGGATCTATTCCTTGACCTCCAGTGGGTATCTAAAACCACCAATAATATCAAACCCTGGATATACTATACTCTTTCCTACACATATATACCTGTGATAAAGTTTATTTAAATAGATACAGTAAAAGACTTGCAATAATAATTAATGAAATAGAATAATTCTAAAAATGCACTATAATAAAATTGCCAGCATTACACTTTGGGGCCATTATTGTATAAAATAAAGAACACAAACACCGCAAAACCATAACAGTCAACTTGATAACCAAAATGGCTACAAAGTAACTAGGTGTCTAACAAGTGGGTAGCATAGGCAGCAAGGATACACTGAACAAAGGGATGATTCATGTCGCAGGCAGGACAGTGCGGGATGGCACAAAATTTCATCATGCTACTCAGAAGAACCCAGAATTAAAAACTTAAAAATTATTTATTTCTGTAATTTTCAAATTAATATTTTCAAATTGTGGTTAACCATGATTAAACTGAAACTTCAGAAAGCAAAAGCAAGGGGAAGGGGGCAGGGGGAATACCGTATAAGCTAGATATATAAGAAAGGTAACTGAGGCAGAGAAAGGGTTTTCTAAATACCTGACATATGACAGCAAATCAATGGCAGAAACAAAACCAAGCCTCAAACACACGTTTTACTACATATCGCTATCCAGTCTTAGTAATATCTGTTACTTCACAGAACAGTGGCCTTCTAAACACAGCAGTTACACTTTGCCCTAGTGAGACACTGCCCAGGCTATGGACTTTATTTATCATGGGTTATCCCACAGGTTCAAAAGCGGTTCATGGCATCCCTGGCTGGATCTCACCAGAAGGAAGGAAGCAACCTACACCCAGAAAACAGCAACATGGCTCTCTTTGAGTTTAGGTGGGCAGTTACTCCTACCCCAGATATCACAGTACTCACAAATAAGCAACCAGCCCAGCTCAGGGCAAGACAGTACAACTCAATGAGCAGGTAAATCTACCCAGGGGTAAGACAAGCCCAGAATTAAGTCCCAGCTCTACTACCACCTCCTGGCTTTGTGACCATGGACAAGTTACAGGCTTCTCTGAGCTGGGTTTCTCCATCTCTACAATGGAGATGATTCTAGGAACTACATTTCATAGGGATATTGTGAGGACTCAATGAGATGGCAGATGTCAGCAAACAGTCTAGCATCAGGCACAATATATGCCAATCATCAGCACCAACAGCACCAGAGGAAAACCAGTGGTCCTAAAGCAAACTATTCCCCAGCCTAAGTCACTTGATCTCTGGTGAGTAGGGAACAGTGAAGATGCAAGAAACATGAATAAGGCAGAAACTGGGCAATCTCCGTGTACCAGGAGTGTCAGAAGAGATGACACATTCAGTTCAGGAGAGACTCCAGTCAAGTGGCAGGCAGCACAGACCATCAGGGGAATTTGCCAATCACAGGTCCTAAAACTCACCAAGAAAATTTCTTTGGCAAAAGGCAAGGGACAGGACCAATGCTCTAGGATCTCATGTACTTCCATACCTCTGACCTGCTCATTCCAGGCTCCTGAAAGTACCAGGCCTCAGGATTGCCAGGTACAGAGAAGGTTAGGCTCTATAAGCACTTATCAAGAGGTCTAGAGCAGAGCTGGCCTGTGACCAGGCTCACCCAGATCCTATCTGAGCGGGAGAACACACTACCCAAACACTTGATCCTCTGCCTTGCAATGACACCAATTCAACAAAAACTCTCTTCTGGGGCTCCGAGAAGTCTAGTCCAGACTTTTAATTACTCTCTGCTTTTTCTGAGAATAAAAAACTGTCCAGCAATCACTGATTCTACATTGCCAACACAAAATCCATAAGCCACAGGGCCCATCAGCCCCCTTGGCTATAGATAAGCTGATCTCCCTCCCCTGCACACATCAAAGATCCAAATTGCTAGATAAAAGCAGCTTCTTCAAAGTTCAACTCTCACACCAGTACTCTGCTGGGCTTACACGTGCCTGCGTTATAGCATTTACTGCCAACCTCCATCTGCATAAAATTAAACTCCTGACAGATTCCCCAGAGCCAGAGACACACCTACCAACCTCGCACACTATCAGCCAGCGTGGCCACGAGTCAGCCAAGGCCTTAAGTCCAGCTTCAAGCCCTCCCAAGGATGTGGGAGGGTGGAGTCAACAAGTGAGGCTTTCTCAGGAAATGAGAAGACCCTGGATTCCCTCAACCCACTCATTCCTTAGAGATGCACGCACCCAGCGTTTCTCTTTAATGAGCACCCACATGGCCAGGCTCCTCCCCTGGCTCATGGCCAGCTGTCTAAGAAACGGCAATCTCAGAGAGCTTATGACCCACCCACAGACAAGAATAGTGCCTCTACCACCTATTTTTCCTCAGTCCAACCCCTGGCACTCTCTAGACAGAAGTCAAGCATGCAGGAGGTAATCAGAGATCAGCTGAAGCCAGTCCAAACCAGTGGCAAAGTAAGCACTCTCTGAGGCACCTCCTCACAGAGCCTGCACCAAGGTAGAATGAATGGCCTATCCCAAGCCACACAAGTTTACTTGTGACCATGTCTGCCTGCTGAGCTCTCCTGTCAAGACAACTAGTGTGGCTCAGTATGACAGCATCTTTGGGATAAGGCCCCCAGCCAACTCACTCTATCCATGCTACGTGGCTTCACTGACTAGGTCATGCAGTGGACATGTGTGGCCATGTGAGAACAAGGTGGACATAGAAGAAAAGAATTCAAAGGCCAAACATACTGTAAGTCAGGAGAAACAGAGAAGTTGGACTCTGTGACACAGAAGCATAGTGAGAGACTGCACCCTGGGCACTTCAGGAGCAGTTTAAGTACAAGCCAGAGGAAATCCTGGTTTATTTAACAGAGAACTAAATCATGGAACCTGTTGCCTCAGATGTGATACAGAGAACAAGCAGTAGCTTGCAAATCATACTATCAACTCTTAAGTGGACAATGGATCTCTGCAAAGTCTGGGACATTTGAGAATGGCCCAAGCTACAGAGCGCTACCCCAGGCCCTTGGTCTTAGGGCCGGGGTCTCCTACAAGAGGGCTGGGGATGTTGAACCCCTGATGGTCTCCATCAAGAAGCACAAGCCTTAAGTGTTACTCTACAGAAAAAGAAAAAAAAAAAAAAGTCCCGATGCTTTCCTACACCATTTTAGATGTTTCAGATTAGAACACAGAATCCAGGGGCTCACCTGATGTTGCAAAGCAACACCTAAGACAGGAAGTGCCCTGATCCACACTCAGTCCTTCAAGGATTCAATATGGGCCCCTTCCACATGCTAGGCAATACCTAGTACTTTCCTCTCCCTCCAGGCTTTCGCGGGTGGAGCCCGTTGGCTATTCCCTAAAGAGCACCTTGCTTTCACTAGAGTACCCCAAAGGGTGACGCTGGGCCACCTCTGCTCCCACCCACACTGGCTGTTCCTCTGTCCAAGTTAACCTTCGCCAGCCTCCATCTTAGCACTCCAGCTCACAGATCACCAACTCCAGGAAACCCTCTGATCTGAAGCATCCAGACCTTTATCAAGCCCTCACACAGCCCCTGCACTCTGCCAGCACAGCACTCACCACTGCTCTGGGCCTGGACTTTCCTGGTCTTCAACTCCGCCTGCCCCCTGGGACTAGCAACACCTTGCAGTTTCTGGCACCCAGAAGGGTCCGTTTGTTGAGTTAGTTCACTAATTCCCACTGGTCTCCGTAACTGCTAAGGAAAAACAACTCAGGGTCGACAGGGAGTACTGGAAGGAGATTTTCTGAGCTAACAGCCTATCTAGTTAACACGCACCAAGCTGGCTCCTGCCGCACTTCGGGAGCGAGGGGAGCGGCCTCCCTAACAAGGCGCAGCCCCTGGGTCAGGCCACCCCTTCTTCGGTGCCTGACCCGGCAGGGCAGCCAAAGTGCCCCACCCTATCGGGCCTCCGGGGGACCGGCAGGAAGGGCGCCGCTGACCTCACCGCCCCGAGTTCGGGAAGGGAATCAGGCAGGCAGGGCGGAGGACGCGGGACTGAGCAACGGACAGCGGGAACCCTGGCTCCAGTCCCCCAGCACCCTGCCCGGCGCGGGCAGAACGCACGTTCCCCTCCCGCCCCGGAGATCCCAGTTCGCGCCGGGCAGCTGAGCCGGCGGGCGGCGCGCTCACCTGGACACGCGCAGCTCGCGGCGTTTCCAGAACCTCCCGCGGGGTCGCCTGCCAGCCAGGCCCCGCCTCCCTCGTGGCTCCGCCTCCCTCCGCCACAGGCCCTGCCCGCTTGAGCCTCTGCCACGTCCCCACCTCCCGCCCCCCAGGCCAGAGGGGCCACTGGCTTCGCGCCCTGGGAGCTCAGCCGGGGGCGCCGCCGCTAGGAAGGCCGAGCCGCCGGACCGCGCCGGAGCCGGAGTGGGTGGGCCTCGCGCCAGGCCGAGGCCGCCCGCCCGCGCCCGTCATGCCGCCAGCCGCGCGCTGCACGTATGCGGCGCAGCCTCCCGGTCTCCAGAGCCTGGGCGCCCGCAGACGGGGCGTCCACCTATCCCCGCGCCCGAGCTCCCCTGCCTCAGATCACGCCCTTTTCCCCAAGGGCCCTGCCAGATTCCAGGCTCCTCCGCTCCTTCTTCATCCATCACCACCACCAGGTTACAGGACAATGGGGATGGGAGCCGGGTGTCAGGGAAGGGGACAGACCAGTGGAGAAGGCTTTGAGGAAGACTACAGAGGCCCACCTCCAGGGCCAAGCTCCGGGCTCCTGGGCAGGCACCCATGGAGATGTGTGCGGGAGGGTGGATTGATGAGAAGGGAGCCCACCAGGATGGGGGACGTGGGCGCCACAGCACACTGGGACCACCCAGAGTTTGCCCAAACTCTTCCCTATCACACAGGCCAAAAAGATTGGCCACCTCAGTCAGCCAGTCCAATCCAGGAGACCATGGAGGCAGGGATGCACCAAACCTCCGCCTGAGCTGAAGGTCACCCTGGCGGCCAGGCAGGTTCCCACGCCTCCTCTGTGAACTTGCCTTCTCATGAATGGGGAGAAGCAGTCTGAGAATCTCATCAGGGAGCTGAGCCCAGAACCGAGATGCCCAGCCTCCGCCCTGCCCCTGTGTGGCCATTCCCTGTGGCACACTGGCCAGGCCAACAGCCCAAACTTGGGAAAGACAGACATAGAAATACAACACACAAAACACCGAAGAGTCACTGTCCCAGCCTGTGTCGCACCAGCCACAGCTCAGCTGAAACCAAACAGAAACTTTTCTGTAAGTGCTACATCCTGTTACAAAATAGAAACCTCCCACTGTCTACCCAGATCTTCCCATGCCCTCCCCGATTCTCCGAAGCTTGCTCTGCGAATCAGCCCTTCTCTCTCCAGAATGTTCAACTTCTCAACTGGATCATTCCCACTGGCCTGTAACTACGCTCAAGCCTCTACCTCACTCCACTCCACAACTACTGGACATCTCTATCCTGAACCACAGCAAGCATGAAAGAGTTGTCTGTGTCCTTGTCCTCTCTTCCCTCCGGCTTCCTCAGGCCTTGCAGTTAGCCTTCTAGTCCCTAGCACCACCAAACCAGGTCTCAACAAAATTTCAACAATCTGCAAAGCTCTAAATTCAGCAGCTGTTCTTCAGTCCTTATTTGCCAAGACCAGGAGCATCAAAGTTACCCCTCAAAGTGACCACTGCCTCCTTGGAACACTTGTGTCCCTTGGTTTTCCCTCTACCCTCTCTTGTCACCTCTTCCCAGGCTCTTCTCAGCATCTTCCTCTCTCTCTCTCTCTCTCTCTCTCTCTCTCTCTCTCCCCCACCTGCCCCCCCTCTCTTTCTCTGTCTCTCTCTCTCCTCATTAGTCCATACAGTAGGGAATTCCTCAGGGTTCAGGCCCAGGCCTATTATTTTTCTATCATTTTTTCCCATACAAAGATGACTCAAAATTTATTCTCTTTACCTTTGTCCTTAATCCTGAGCTTCAGACTCACACAACCAACCCCTCAGACTACATCTCCACTAGAATGTCCACAAGCATCTCAATGGCAACATGTCCAAGACTGAGTTCTTGTTCTTCCCTCCCCCCATTCCACACAGCCTATATTCCCTCCTGCATCAAAGGAGATACTGCTCATCAGTTTAACCAGAAGCCTGTGAGTCACTCTTGGCACCTCCTTCTCCCTTGCTCCCAGATATCCATCCATACTCCAAGTCTGTTCAATTCTACCTCCTAAGTCTCTCTCTAATTCACCATTTCTTTTTCTCTATTCTTTTCATGATTGCAATACTTTGCTGGCTGGCTACCCCTCCAGTGTTGTTCCCTTCCATCTCTCCTCCACATGGCAACCTCAGTGACCTTCTCAGAAGACTTATCTGTGCCCATCACTGCAGCTAAAGAAATTTCACTGCTCTTAGGAAAAAATCCTAAATGTGACCTATAAGGCCCCACTTGGTTTGGCCCTTGCTCACTTCTCTCACCACACTGACCTTCCTCTAGTCCCTCTACCGGCTATTTCCCTTCCCCACCCCAACCCAACAGGGCCTTTACACATGCTGTTCTTTCTGTCTAGAAAATTTTCTCTGTCTCTAAATCAATCCTTCAGATCCACTCTGAGAGAAGAATTTGCTCACTTCCCCAGCCAGACCAAAACCTCTCATAACAGCTCCTTTGTCCTTGTGTGTTTTGTCATACCACAGCTGAGAGTTGAATAGTGGCTTCCCTATAGGCCTGGGAGCTCCAGAACACATAATCTATGTGTTTCTTTGTCCATCAGTATTTTCTTAGCACTTACATAGAAATGAACTAAATATATTTTCTGACTACAGAAAGTTTCTGATAAACCTTGCTCCACACCAGGATTTAGTAGCCAAAGGCATGTGTAAGGCCTTCACAGGGTCTCAGAGTGAGTCCTGAAAGCTCAGTATCCCATCATTGGTCAAATATCCTGCTAGGAACTGGAAACCCTGAGAGGTGGCAGGACTTGCTGAGGGTCATGTCCCCTTGGTTTCCATTGTCCCCTCCTTGAAGGAAGTAGCTATTCATTCATTCATTTGTGTATTTCTGTCCCTCTGCTTGTTCCCACCAAGAAAATGCCATCTCAGCCTTTATAGCCCCACTTCCCCCACCTAGCCTGCAGTATGAGGCCTTCAGACTCCATCATGGGCACCCAATACATTGGTTTCCTAGGCATGCTATAACAAATTGCTACAGACTATAGCTTAAAGCAAGAGAAGTTAATTTCACAGTTCTGGATGCCAGCAAAAGTCTGAAATCAAAGTGTTGATAGGGCCATATTCCCTTTGAAGGCTGAAGGGGAAAGAATGCTACCTTGTCTCTTCCTGTGGTTTTTTTTCCAGCACTGGGGTTTGAACTCAGAACCTCACACTTGCTAGGCAGCTCTTACTGCTTAAACTATTCAGCCATCCCTTTTATGATGAGTTTTTTCAAGATAAAGTCTCACAAAGTATTTACCTAGGGCTGACTTCAAACCATGATCCACCTGATCTCTGTATCCTCTTCCAGCTTCTGGTGGCTTCAGGCATTCCTTGACTTGCTCCTGAGTAACACTAATCTCTCCCTCTGTCTTTTCATGGCCTTCTCAGCATCTGAATCTTCACTTCTTCTGTCTCTTATAAAGATACTTGTTATTGGCTATAGAGTCTATGTGGATAATCCAGGATGATCTTACCTTATGACCTGTAACTTAATCATATCTGTAAAGTCCCTTTTTCCAAAAAAGTTCACATTCACAGGTTCCAAGTATTAGAACATGGCTGTATCTTTTTGGAGGTTCACTATGCAACCCACTACTTGACATGCCCTCAAGGGTTGCTGGGTCCATGTGAATTCATCACTTTCAGTTCTGGTTTTCCTTTGGTTTGTGGTGCTGGAACTCAAATATCCAGGGCTTCACACATAGTAGGCAAGCACTCTACCACTGAGCTACATCCCCAACCCCATAACTCTCAGTTCTAAATCTCCAGCTCAGGCCCACTCCAGACCCACATAGTCACAGCCTTCTCTTTCTTTTTTTAACTTAAAAAACTTTTTCATATTTTTATTGGCATGTTAATTATAAAAATTAGTGAGTTTCATTATGACATTTTCATGCATGTGTATAGTGTACATTGATCATATTTACTCCCCCACCCCTGTGACCTTCTCTTCTCCCCATTCCTGCTCGTTCCCTTCCTTTTTCCAATTTAGTCCCCTTTCTACCTTCATGTCTTCTTTTTTAAATCTGGATTTCTCATATGAGAGAAAACATGTAATATTTGTCTTTCTGAGTCTGGCTCTTAACATGATGCTCTCCAGTTCCATCCATTTTCCTGCAAATGGCATGCTTTCATTCTTCTTTATGCCTGAATGATACTTTATTGTATTTTTTTTTATACATTTGCTTTATCCATTCACCCACTGATGGACAACCAAGGCTGATTTCATAATTTGCTTATGGTAAATAGTGCCATGATAAACATGGGTGTGCAGGCATCTCTATTGAATGATGACTTTGATTCCTTTGGGTATATACCCAGAAGTATATAGCTGGACCATATGGTAGTTCTATTTTCATTTTTTTGAGGAACCTGTAAACTGATAACCATAATGGTTGAACTAGTTCACTTTTACACCAACAGTGTATAAAGGTTCCCCCCATCCTCACCAGCATTTGTTGTTGTTTATTTTCTTGATGACTGCCATGCTGACTGATATGAAATAGAATCTCAATATGGTTTTGATTTGCATTTCCCTGATAGCTAAAGATCTTGAACATTTTTTCCTGTATTTATTGGCCATTTGTACTTCTAGTTTTGAGAACTATGTGTTCAATTCATTTGCTAATCTATTGATTGGATTACTTTTCCTTTTGGTGTTTAACTTTTTGAGTTATTTACATATTTAAGTATTAATCCCTGTCTTGCTCTTATTTCTAAGCTATTGGAATCCTATTC
This sequence comes from Castor canadensis, assembly GCF_047511655.1. NCBI lineage: Eukaryota > Metazoa > Chordata > Mammalia > Rodentia > Castoridae > Castor > Castor canadensis. Next base: position 62,223,232 of record NC_133401.1, on the reverse strand, counting down.
AGAAAATTGCTCCCAGGCCAGGTGTGGTACACCCCCGTAATCCCTGCTATGGGGGGGTTAGGAAGATCGTGGTCCAAGGCTGGTCTTAGACATAAGACCCTATCTGAAAAATAAACTAAATAGAAAATGGCTGGAGGTGTGGCTCTGGTGGTAGAATGCTTGCTTAGCAAGCACCAGACCCTGAGTTAAAATCCCAATATCACCAAAAGAAAGAAACAGAAAGAAAATCATTGCCTATGCTTTGAATCTTTTCTTCTGGTAGTTTTAAAGTTTCAAGTCTTACATTAAGTCTTTGATCCATGTTTTTGTTTTTTGACAGGACTGGGGTTTGAACTCTGGACCTTACACTTGCTAGGCTTGCTAGGCAGGCACTCCCACTTGAGTCACTCCACCAGCCCTTTTGATCCATTTTAAATTGAATTTTGTACAGGGTAAGAGATAAGGATCTAGTTTCAGTCTTCTATTTGTAGATATCTAGTTTTCCCAGCACCATTTCTCAAAGAGGATGTGTTTAAATGTGAAACTAGTGTAGAAATAGGATCCATTTTTACTTATACCAGCTTAATTTCTGAAGGAAGGGCTTATCACCATTGGAAATGGAGTCATCCTGTGTGATGACTTTAGTAAATGTTTCATTCAGTTATCAAATTTAAGTGCCTAATCAGGGCAAAGGTTGTTACAGACTATGCTTATTACAAACTAAGATAGTGATTTTGAATAATCACATCCTTTAAATATATGGTTTATGAGAAATGGCACTTAAGATACTTCTTTTGGCTACAGTTCTCTCCTTAGGAACACTGAAGTGTTTAGTTTGCTGGAACAGAAACTTTAAACTTCTCCTTTGGGAGAGATGTTAATAAGAAGAAAACATGCATTATTACTTTTTAATCAGATAATAATCACATTAGAAACTAAGGACATGAATAAGCAACAATTCTTTGGTCTAGTAACCAAATCATTAGCCACCTAAGCCTTTTGAGATATTATTTAATTCCATATTATAATTGAATTCTTGACAGTGGATTGAAAGAAGATTTTGATCCCAAAAGAGCTTTCATCTTTAAATTTGTAATCCTGAATTTCATGATGATGGAATTGCAGGTATATAGGTGCTACTTCCATTGCCATAGGATCTAGATGGCCCTGTCTTGATCCTGAAATGAGCCTTAAGCCTTAGAACAAAGTCTTGCAGATGCCCCATTTGATGACGAGATTACTCACCTGTGCTCTAGTTCTGTTCAAGTGTGTGATAGCATTGCATCGAGAACCCAAATTATAAACAGTTACCCAAAATTTGGACCTGAACCATTAAACTTGCTCTTGTTTAAAAAGTCTCTTATTCTTTGGTCTTTCCATACATATCCTTTATAGAATTTATAAAAACTTACTTTGTCTGTTGTAATATAAAATATTACTGATGTTTCTTAATGAGTTGACAAGCTGTTTTAAATATTGGTATGTTTTTCACCCTAGTACAGTTGTTAACTAAATATCACAAAATATTTTTTGTTGAAGCGTAGTCCCAAAATGTTTCTCGTACATCCAATATTAGGAAAGTTACTTTAATGTGCCTCAGTTTAGGCTTCTGTAAAATGTGTTTGCTTCTAGTATAGTGTTTTTAGAATATAAATTCCCCATGCCAGTATCTCAACAAGGGGAATTTTGCTGTAGAAGGCCCAGTAAGGGCACAATATGTCACAACCATTATGATGGAATGCTATTTTGAAAATAGCTATTTTACCTCATTATGGCCACAAATTTAGCTATTTTACCTCATTATGGCCACAAATTTAGCCTTGTGCCAAGGCTAAAAAATTGTGGTATAACAGTAACAAGTATTTCTCCTAAAATATCCCTTACTTACATCATAATGCTTTTCAATACACATTCTGTCATTTTGGCCAAGTAAAATACACTAAGTAGCTATTACCAAGTTAAAAATGAGGGGAAAGTCCAGTTATGTTAGGTATGGAACCACATTTATTATAAAATCTTCTCAAAATGAAATGCACTGAATATTAAGTTTTACTTTCTTTTAATTTTGTTAAATTCCTATGTTTGTTTTGGTCACAGTGCATGAGTTACATAATACTTGACATCTGAATTTTAAAAAAGAGCACAGCGTTTTTTTTTTTTCATTTTTCTTTTATTATTCATATGTGCATACAAGGCTTGGTTCATTTCTCCCCCCTGCCCCCACCCCCTCCCTTACCACCCACTCCGCCCCCTCCCTCTCCCCCCCCCTCAATACCCAGCAGAAACTATTTTGCCCTTATTTCTAATTTTGTTGTAGAGAGAGTATAAGCAATAATAGGAAGGAACAAGGGTTTTTGCTGGTTGAGATAAGGATAGCTATACAGGGCATTGACTCCCATTGATTTCCTGTGCGTGGGTGTTACCTTCTAGGTTAATTCTTTTTGATCTAACCTTTTCTCTAGTACCTGTTCCCCTTTTCCTATTGGCCTCAGTGAGCACAACGTTTTTAAATGACTTTCTTTGAATTTAAAAACTGTAAGAAGTGTGACTATAGGGAAAATTATGCCAAGCAAACATTTCAGTGCTCTGAAAATGTTAAATATTATAAGAAAGCTATTCTCTGTCACTTTTATCTTTACTCTGATATATATATATATATATATATATATACACTTATATATTGTAAAGTAAAGAATGAATGAATACAGACTGCCATTAACTTCTGTATGTCAGCATTTACTGACCATCTACTGTGTGCACAGCACTACTGGTAAAAAAAATTTAAAACATTGTTAACATTAAATAATATTTAAAAGTTGCCTACAAATCTGAGCCTTGTAATAATGTATATTTATTTTTGTCAGTTTATTAAGATTAAAAGTGTACTATCCATCCACAGTATTTTAAAAACTAATTTTAATTTTACCTATGTATAAACTATAAAAGCTCTTTACCTACAGACTTTGCAAGTACATTTTAAAATCATCTATCGCTGTTTTAAAATATAGTGATTTAGGTTGTAGTTAACTCATTTAAGAAAAAAATTATCTTTCTGTATAAAGCTATTTTCAAACAGCAAGATAATGCTTTTTTTTATTATACCAAGTACAATTCAGTAAGCTGCATGGCAAAATGTGTATTATGTAAATAAACTGGGTTTACTAAATAAAAAAAAAAAAGAGGATGTGTTTCCTCCAACATATGTTTTGGGCACCTTTGTTGAGAATCAGAATGCTGAGCACATGAGTTTATTTCTGAATCCTCTATTTTATTCCGTTGAACTGCTTATCTGTTTTTGGGCCAGTACCATGCTGGTTTGTTTTCTTTTGTTTTTTTACTATAGCTCTGTAGTGTAGCTTGAAATCAGGTATTGTGATTTACCCAGCATTACTCTTTTTACTCAGAATTGCTGTGGCTCTTTATGTTTTTTGTTTTGTGGGGGGGGGTTGGGAGGGGACAGTTTCCATATGAATTTTAGTATTATTTTTTTCTATTTCTGTAAAGAATGCCATTGGAATTTTTATGGGGATTGGAATGAATCTATAGATTGCTTTCAGTAATGTGGCCATTTTCACAATATTAATTCTGCCAAACCACATGGGAGAGCTTTCTTTCTCCTACTGTCTTCTTCAGTTTCTTTCTTCGGTGTTTACAGTTTTCATTGCAGGTCTTTCACATACTTGATTAGGTTTATTCCTAGGCATTTTTTTAGGCAACTGTGAGTAGGATTGCTTTCTTCACTTGTTTCTCAGCATGTTCATTATTGACATATAGTAAAGCTACTAATTTTTTCTACGTTGATTTTGTATCAAAATCTACGGCTACTTTGCTGAAACTTTATCAGATCTAAGAGTTTTCTGATGGAGTCTTTAGGGTCTTTTAAGTTTAGGATCCTATTGTCTCTAAATATGGGTACTTTGACCTCTTCCTTTCTTATTTGTATCCCTTCTGTTTCTTTCGCTTGCCTTATTTCTCTGGCCAAGAATTCAAGCACTAAATTAAATAAGAGTGGAGAGAGTAAACATACTTGTTTCATTTCTGATTTTAGAGGAAATTGTTTCAGTTTTTCCCCATTCAGTTTATGATGGCTATAGGTTTGTCATATATACCCTTTATTAGATTGCAGTATGGTCCTTCTAGTCCTAGTTTCTTCAGGGTTTTTAACATGAAGGGATATTTAATGTTATCTAAGACTTTTTCCATGTCTATTGAGATGATCATGTGATTTTTGACCCTGATTCTACTTATGTGCTGTATTAAATTTATTGGTTTGCTTATGTTAAACCATCCTTGCATCCCTGGAATGAAATCAACTTGATCACAGTGTGTGATTTTTTAAAATGTTGAATTTGGTTTGCAAGTATTTTATTGAGGAATTTTGTATCTATGTTTATCAAAGAAATTTGATCTGTCATTTATTTTTGTCATCATTATTGTATTCTTACCTGGTTTAAGAATGAATATGAATATGTTCCTCCCTTTTCTGTTTTGTGGAGTCATTTGTGGAACATTGGTATTAGTTCTTCTTTAAAGGTGTGGTAGAATTCAGCAGGGAATTGTCTAGTTAAAGACTTTCTTTGTTGAGAGACTCTTTATTATTCTTTCAATCTCTTTATTTCCTCTTTGTTCAATTTTGGTAGGTTTTATATACATATATATGTATATATATATATATATATATATATATATATATATACGTATATATATATGTATATATATATATATATACGTATATATATAAATTTACCTATTTCTTCTAGATTTTCCAATGTATAGGAATATAAATTTTTAAAATATTCCTTGGATGTCATTGGTATCTGTTGCATTATCCCTCTTTTCATCTCTAATTTTGTTAATTTGGGTCTTCTCTTTCTTTTGGTTAGTTTAGCTAAGGGTTTGTCCATCTTGTTTATCTTTTTGTGTGTGGTACTGAGGTTTGAACTCAGGGCCTACACCTCAAGCCACTCCACCAGCCTTTTCTGTGATGGGTTTTTTCAAAATAGGGTCTTTTGAACTATTTGCCCAGGCTGGCTTTGAACCGCCATCCTCCTGATCTCTGCCTCCTAAGTAGCTAGGATTATGGGTGTGAGCCACCAGTGCCTGGCTTGTTTGTCTTTCAAAGAATTAACTCTTTGTTTCATTGATCCTTTGTATTCATCTTTTAGATGCCATTTTATTGTTTTCTGCCCCGTTCTTTATTACTTCTTTAAGTCTACTACTTTTGGCCACAGCCTTTTCTTTCTCCACTTTTTTTCTCTATCCTGACTGAGGTGGGGTTTTTTGTTTTTTTGTTTTGTTGGGATTTTTTTGGTGGTGGTGTTGGTACTAGAGATTGAACTCAGGGTCTTGCACATAATAGACAAGCACGCTACCTCTTGAGCCACTCCCCCTGCTCTTTTGTTTATGTTTTGTTTTTGAGATAGGGTCTTGAACTACCTTTGCAAGGCTAACCTTGAACTCTTGATCTTACTGCCTCTGTCTCCTGAGTAGCTAGGATTACAGTCATGCACCATCACACCTGGCTTACAAAGTGACTTAACCACAATGTAATCCAGCCAGTTGCATGCTTTTCCCTGTAGGCTTGAACTTTCCCAGGCACTGATAAAGTTATTTAGGTTGCTCCCTCAAAATGAAATAAACTAGCTTCGGTCATGTGCAAAATTCCTTAAGTCCTCATATAAACTTCATACACTGACTCCCTTGCTGTATTCACAACCAAGGGAGACCATCTCTTGTCTTGCTTCTGCCATGACGATACATCATAGACCCCTACTACATGCTTTAGACTTACCGCACCACCCTGTGCATTTGATGCTTCTTTGTTTGGCATTCCAACTAATTCGTCCTATATCAGGATATTTGGGAAACTCCCTGCCACCAATTTAGGGATGACTACAGTCACAGGTTGGACTGAGATGAAACAACTCCCCATCTTCCCTTACACTACCCAGCTAGTGCTTCAGCTCTAGCACTTCATGTATTGTAGGAAATTAAATCACCATCTCCCAGTCACTTCCCTTTCCTTCCCCACTGTATCGCCCCACAGAGGTCTTACCTGGTGGCTCTTTCTCAATCTACTCACTTTTCATCCCTGCTGTCACAGATCCAATTCAGGACACATCATCTCCCACCTGAACAATCCATCCTGGCCCACTACTTCTACTCAGCCCCCTCTATCTTTATTCTATTCCACTGACTAGGTGATATTTTAACACGTTAGTTCTGATCATGACATTGCTACATACAGAACCACTCAAAGCTGTTCCATTACCCCAAAGTTAAACATAAGTCTCTTCCATCAAGACTACTAATGACCTCTCTTTTCATGTGTAGCTTCAAATCGACACTCCAGCCACTCCAGGTTCTTTTCTATTCTTAGCCTTTGAATAGATCATTCCTCCTGCCTCGAACACTTCCTTCCCAAGAGGTTGATTATTTAAATAACCTTCCCATGGGCCCACGAGCAAGGTCCTGCCATAGGCCCAGAGCTCTATATGGACAAATTTCATGTGTGCTACCTAACAGACTGAGCCCAGGACCTCACACTTACTAGGCAAATTATGTACCACTTGAGCCTCACCCCAAATCCTATCTGACATTATTTAGGAGCTACTTCCTTCTCCATTTGGCCTTCTGTTATGTTCACTACCATGTTTCCAGATTTAGCACACGGCCTACCACCAAGGACCTTCATAAGAAGCAGTAAACAAAAATACATGAACGAATGAGTGGGCACCACCCCACCACTATTGTGACTTCCAGACCACCTCACTGAGCACGCTAATGTATTTCACTTAATGAATCCACAACTGCTTTTGCAGTCACACATCACAGCATGTTAGACAGATTCACAATCTTCTCCAGATCCATTACATGAACAAAAGCCACACCTCCCTTCTGGCAACAGCTCTATTGTGTTCACTTAGGCATTCACTCAACAAACAGCTGTTGAGGCCCAAGCTTGGGAATTTCAGGGACCATGATATCAAAGGCTCTGTGTCTAGTGAGGGAAAGTGGCAGGTGAATGGAGGCCCACACAGCAACTTTTGTCTAGGGAGGGAAAGGTCCAACCCTTTCTAGCTGGTGCAGGCTACTTGTAGAAATGACTATATGCCTGGATCCAGTCTTGGAGATGCTCCTCAGACTCAATATCAGGCACGTCCTATAACTTTGACACCAGCACGGCCAGGGAACTGTCAAATGAAGCTCTACCCCTATGCTATCCCTAGAAAACATCCCTGACCAACAGCTCCTTGAAACAGTCTGTACTCATCTTCCTACCACCCCTCTCCCTAGAGAAGGATCTAGTATTACCCAAGAAGGGATGACAAGAACACCTGTGTGGGGTGGATAGGTATGTGGATGAATGGGAGGCCCCTCTAAACAGGGGTCCCTTGCCTGCCCTGGACTGACCTTCCACACAGGCCTGTGATCCCTACCCTGGGTAAAGGGAGGGTCAAGGTCCACTGCTTATCACTGAGGCCTCCCTACTTGTGATGACTCTCACAAGCCCGGGCAACTACCACAGCAGCTGGAGGCTTGGCCAAGGTTTATGAGCCTCTGGTTTTCTGAGGCATTTCCCAGAGTAGGGCCCCAGGATCAAGCAATGCTACAAACAGAGGACATTGTGTATACACGGACACACATCTCCATCCTTCAGCACATTCAGAATACTGTTTTCCACTTGACCTGGAACCAACCTCAACCCACCCGGGGTTCTTCCTCTTAGGGACTGAGCAAGACTGGGTATGTCCCAATTGGCATTTTGAGTCAAGGCCAGAGTCAGAGGGCAGGGGATGTAGCTTGCATGAGGACACCTAGTGGCTTTGCTGCTTTAAAATAGAGCCTATTTAGCTGGGCACTGGTGGCTCGTGCCTGTGATTCTAGCTACTCAGGGGGCAGAGATGAGGATCTCAGTTCAAAGCCAACCCAAATAAATAGTTTGCAAGACCCTCCCATAAAAAAACCCATCACAAAAATAGGGCTGGTGGAGGGGCTCGAGGTGTAGGCCCTGAGTTCAAACTCAAGTAATGCAAAAAAAAAAAAAAATAGAGCCTATCTGCTATCTGACAGAATTCCCAGAAATCTTCAAGGCCAGCACTGGGCAGGGTCAAACAGGTCCCTAGAGAGTGCCCCCCAAATATCTGGACAAATGATGGATGCAAAAGACAAAGCAGATTCCTAGAATGGCTCCAAGTCACTTCTGTCTGCCTCTCACATGGACTACTGCCGCCCAACACAACAGAGCCAGCAGAAACTGAGCTGTCATTAGAGACATCCCAGAACTTGGAAGAGCTATAATTACCAGCAGATCTTGGGCAGCACCCCCCCCCCAACAAGGTATAGACAGTGAGCTTAGACTTCAGCTTCCTCATCAACTATGCCTAAACCTGGGCAAAAGGCTCTCAATACAAATACCTAGTGGGACCAGGAGTCAGCTCTTAGAAGGTCTACAAACGCAGGAGGGTTTTGTTTTTTTTGTTTTGGGGGGGTTTTTGGTGGTACTGGGGTTTGAACTCAGGCCCTACACCTTGAGCAACTCCACCAGCCCTTTTTTGTGAAGGGTTTTTTTGAGATAGGGTCTCATGAACTATTTGCCTGGGCTGGCTTCAAACTGCAATCCTCCTGATCTCTGCCTCCTAAATAGCTAGGATTATAGGCGTGAGCCACCAATGCCCAGCAAAATGCAGATTTGTACGTGTGTATGTGGTACTGAAGATTGAACCCAGGGACCTCCTGCTTGCTAACCGAGCACTCTACCACTCAAGCCACGCTCTCAACCCTAAATATAGATATTCTGATGCATGTAATGTAATGCACACTTTTTAAATTATTATTACAGCATAGCAGCTGCTCTGTCCCGCCTCCCTCAGCCTTGAGCCCTTCTGAGGGCTTTGTGGGGATTAGGAATGGGTGAGAATGAGGTGATGGTTTGAGAATAGCTACTGGATATCTGACTTACATACTATTTAAAAGGCTGAAAGTTCAGTGGTTTTTATATTTTTTCAGGCCTTGTCAAAATGTCAGGAAGCCCATACAACAGAGAATGAGAGAGTAAGAGAAAAGGCTACAGAAGTTCAGGTACAAATCACCTGGGACCTCACTGGCCACACAAAAAGGGATTGGATATGATGCTGAGGATGGGCAACAGCTACCCCAGAGAGAAGGCAGGGGTGGAGGCAGCAGCCTCAGATTTGGAATTAGGAAGAATGCCCTGTCTACTGTGGAGGAAGGCGAGAAGGAGGAGAAGAGATTATCCATGACTGGGGGGGGCTGGTGCAGTCTGGGTGACAGCTGATATGACCTGATCTAGGGAATGGCAAGGCATATAGAGAGAAATGGTTATATTTAAGAACTCTTGGAGAGCTAAAATAGAAGCTATGTTCTTTTCACTAATTTATTCAACAGATAAAAAGACCCCATTCTGACCTCCATTTGGAGGATGAGAGCCTATTTCTCATCCAGGTCCTCCGACCCCTGTCACCTAGAACAGACCATGCCAAAGGAAACTGATGACAACTCTCAGACAGAATAAGAACAAGGAGCAAAGAATCAGCTCTCCCCCAGAGAACACACCAGCATCCTTCTAGGGTTGAAGTTGACATGGAATTCTAATTACAGTGTCTGCTTTTTCCAATTGCAAGACTCTTTCTATTGCAAGGTAAACTCCCACTTAATGACAGCCTCAGCACTAATGCTCTGGCCCTGCCCTTCCTTTCCCTGTGCCTCATTTCCCACTCCTATTTTTAAATTAAATCGCTTCATCTTGCTGTAGTGAAACATGTCTGTAAGCCACCTTATTTACTTTTTGATGTGAGATTGGCGTCAGCAACTCCATCCACAAGTAATTCTAGCCCAATCAAGTTGTGCAAATTGTATACTGCATGAGCAAGACAGGAGTTCTATTCCCACCACAAACATGATGAATTTGTATACTCATTACAACAGCTTTCCAGTAGATGGAAGCAAGGGCAATTGGGAAAAGGGGTATCTTTGTTGATTTACATAAAAATCACCACATGGGCTGCCAGTGGCTAGCCCTAACCCCAATCTATTGTCACATAATCACAGAAATCTGAGTCACTAGTGTGAATGAGATCTTCTCAAACCTGCCTCAAGTCGCTCAGTCCCTTCTATGGCCTCTCTCCTGCCTCCACTGTCTTGCTGGGATCAGCTCTGATTGTGGTTCCAACACTGTTGCTTGAGTAGACACCACCATCTGAATTTGCTGGTCAGCCCTGGCCCTCTTCTCCTGTGGGACATTGCTCAGGTCCCTGACCCAACATGAGTTGGCCAGGACATTCATTCCTCTGGAGGCCTTGACCACTTCGCACTACATCAAACATATTCTATAGTGCTGACTCCCAAATACATTTCATTCTTAATCTACTTAAGAATGTGGCTGAGCTTGAGTGGACAAGTTTCCATGGCATCATGTTACATTTGCTAGCACTTAGTATTTATATTTTCTCTTTTTTGTGTTTTTTCTACATTTTTTCACTTCTCAGACATCTGCATAAAACTGTAAGGAGCTTCATGGCCCCTGTATTTCTAGCTTCTGAAAACAGAATGACTTGGTGAGAGGGCTCTCACTCAACCAACACGTACATGCACACATACATGCAATACACACATGCATGCACAGGGAGATTCACAAACATGCATATGCTTATAGATTGTCCTCCCACATGATAAGAAAGCTCTGTCCTTTGTCCCCTGCTCTACTCTTAAACTTGATCCTAACCCAGAACCTGATGTTGACCTTAGCCTAGAACCTGACCTTATTCCTCACCCCAAACCAGCCGTTTGAGGACCTAGAATCAGGAAGCTGTCTACCTCCATCATCTGCAGGAACCAGAGATGGGACAGTATGTTTTCATGGCTGAAAAGTGAATAATCTAGGTGGTGAAGGTAAAAGGTAGCTCAAAGTGGCTGGGCTATTGGACATTATTGTTGGTGGCAGCTGTCTTGGGGCCAAGCAGTGCTCTCACTCCAACAGTCACCTGACAGCTACAGGCTAGGCTGACCCTCTGCCCTCATCCAGACCTAGAAATTTCCCTGAACTCCATCTTAAGGTACCAGTAGATATTTGTGTCTCAGGGCAAAGGCATGTGGGGGAGAGTTCTTTAGGAAGTCTCTCCTGCTGCTCCCTTCCAGATCACTGCCCTAGCTGTAAAAAAAAGAATGGCCACCAGAGGGTGCACAGAGCCTATCATGGAACACCTGGTTAAAGGAGTAGCTCCAACCTTGCTCAAAAAGCCTGTTCTGGCCTAATTTGGTACCCACCCCTTCAACCTATCAAGGTTTAGCTGCAGCTGCTTACAGCTGCATAAACAAGCAAGAGTACCTGGGCAGATAAAGATGCTTTCCAGTCCCTGGATTATGACCCCAGTGCTGGGATCTCTAGTATTGGGGAAAACAGGAAAGATTTTGGGAAGGCCTGAAATCCTTTACTCAGCCCATGGAGATCAGGATCCTTCACAGGAAGCTAAATCGGACTTGAACCTTCGGGGGTATCTCAGGCTGTAGACAACTAAGACAAAAGTCAAGATCTAGCACTGAAGATAGAAATGAAAATGGGAAAGCCATTGGCAGGACTGGACAAACCCAGAATAATATCCTGATTCCTGTATAAATGAGCTCCTATGATACTTTGGGCTCCTTCTGTGATTGGACAACTAATTTATGGAGCACTCCCCCTGTGCCAAGAGGTAACTAACACTTGACAGACATCATCTATTTGCAGCTTCTGCTCATCCCTCTGGTTCCCATCTCCCCTTCTGCCTGTTCTGTGCCCTGGTTGTTGACCTATACATACAATATCCACAGGTCCTCCTTCTCTGTAACTTCCAGTTGGTTCTGACTAATGGAGTACCAAGTAAAGATGGGCAGGAAGGAGGAGGTGGACTTTGAAGAAGTCAATACTTAAAGGCCTGGCTCAGTGAGCTGTCTAGCTTCAGGACTGTCTATAAAGGAGACCAGCTCCCTGGCCATGCTGAGGGACAACATACCTGTCCTCTGACTTCCATACAAGTTCATTCAGCCCAGGGCCTCAGATGTCCTCTACACCTCAGTTACACATGTTCAGTCAGTCTATCAACAACCACTGACACCCACTCTGAGTCTGGTTCTGGGCACCCCAAGACACAGGGCTGAGTCAGACAAAAGCCCTGCCTTGTGTAGAGCTCATGTTGTCATTTTGTCTTCTGTGGGAGAAGGGAGACACAGATAAGGAAACTGAGAGTGAACCCCACAGGCTGAGGGAGCCTACAAAAGGGGCATCTCAGTTGCCAAGGCCAGATGGAGGGACAAGGTGTGGCCTCTCCAAGTGGTCAGCTTGAGGAAAGGCTGGATGTTGAGGGAATGGTGGTATCCTGCACAGGATGTAGAATGAGCAAAGGCTAGGATGAGAGGGGTGACAAAATGATGTGGAGGCAAAATCATAGGTTTTGGAGTTTATAATGTGTTATAATTGCCACAATGTATTGTGAAATAATATATTGTCACTTGAAACACTCAATATTCACTTATTTTAATTGCACACTTACACTTTCTGAAGTCACTCATTCCTTCCTAAGATTCCATGTTTCCATATGGGATTATTTTCCTTTAGCCTGACCTTAGGAAAAGGTCCTTAGCCTGAGCTTCCTTTAGGATTCCTTACAGTGAAGTTCACTGGTGACAAATTCAGCCTTCATTTGTCAGAAGCATATTTCACTTTCCTTCGTTTTGAAGGATACTTTCACTGAGTAAAATAAATCTGTTAGCAGGTTTTTTTCTTTTTAAAATATAAAGATACCATTCCATTGTCTACAAATTCTATCATTCCTATTGAAAAGAGAGTCTTGTTATTGTCAACTTGTCTTGTTATTGTGGCTCCATTATACTCCCCTTGGACTGCCTTTAAGATTTTGTGTCTACGTGTAGTTCTCTTTGTATTTATCCTTCTTGGGATTTTTGTTTTTCTTTTTAGCTTTTAGAATCTGCACTTTGATGTCTTTTATTAGTTTTTGAAAATTCTTGACATCCCTTTTCTGATACAGCTCCCATTCTTGTCTCATCTCTTTATGGAATGCCAATCATATGTAATATCCCATGTAGCACTTAGTTTCTCCTCTGTGTCTTCTTTTCTCTTGTTTCTATCCATGTGCTTCAGTTTGGATATTTTCTAGTTTCTTTATTCTATCTTCTGTTAAATCTAGTCTGCTGTTAAATCTATAGTATGAGTTCTTAACTTCAGATGTTATATTTTTGGTTCTATATGTTCATTTGATTCTTTTTCATATATTGCAATTCTATTTTTAAGTTCCCTAGCTGTTCATATATTTTGTCCTTTTCTTCTATTTTCTTAAACGTAATTATTTCTTAATCATAATTATTATTTGTATCAATAACATTTCTTAATCATAATTAATGTATAATCAATCATATTTCTTAATTGTAGTTATTTAGAGTTCCTTATTTCTGAAACACCTATTTCCTTTATGTCATTCTCTTTATTTTCAGTAATTTGGTCCTTTTTTTTTTTTAGCATTACACATAATTCTGTTTTGGATATGACACATTTTGGATGAAAATTTGGAAAATCTCTGGGTGATGTTTTCTTCATCCAGAAAAAAAAGGACTGAACTGTCTTCTTTTGGGTAGGGCACCAATAGATCACCTAACTCCTTTTGAAATTCGGTTTAATACTGTGCTTAGGCTGGGGTAGACTAACTCTTACTCCTAGGATATAGTCTTCTCTCCAAGGTGTAGCCCTTCAGGGGACTCAGCGGGAAACCTAGGTGTTTACTAAGGCCTCCCCACCTTGATAGAACTTCAATTCCAATTTGTCTCCCCAGTACTTTGTAGCTACTAAAACCTGATCAGTACTTAAGCCTACAAGCTGCTATTGAAAACTAGGCCAATAAACCAGGCATGATGGTACACATCTATAATCCCAGCACTGGGAGACTGGGGCTGGAGGAAAAATGTTTGAGGTCAGCCTGGGCTGAATAGTGAGAATTTGTCTCAAAAATAAATAAAATAATAAAATAAAATTAAATGAAAGCAGGCCAATAAATTCATAGGAATTTGTATGCAATTGTGGGGCTCCTCTGTTATTGCCTCCTTTCTGGGATTTTCCCTCTTAAATTCTGGTCTCTTTGGCATCCTTGAATTTCAACATCTCTATCCTCAGTCTGGTAAAACTAGTGCTTTCAGTTTGGGCCTTATTCCCTCATGCAACAATGTGTGAAATACACCCAGGAACAGATTAACAGATAAAAAAAATGTGGTATGTATACACAATGGAGTTTTACTCAGCCATAAAGAATGAAATTATGGTGTTTGCTAGAAAATGAATAGAACTGGAGACTGTCATGTTAAGTGAAATAAGCCAGTCCCACAAAGACAAGTTTAGCACATTTTTTCTCATTTGCAGAAGCTAGGGGGAAACAAAACGAAAAGAAAAAAAAAAAAAGCCCAAGGTTATTGAAGTAAAAGGGAGACTACTAGGGAGATGGAAGGGGAAGGGAAAAACGGTAATAAAGAGGGTAAATATGTACAGTATGTGTGTGTGTGTGTGTGTGTGTGTGTGTGTGTGTGTAAATGTCATAATAAAACAAACCCCTATGTATAATTGAATATATGTTAGTAAAAAAAGGAAAAGGAAGAAATGCGCCTAGGGAAAAAGCAAGGGTAACTGTGGTACTTACTACATGTTTCCATTTCTCAAGGATCATAATCCTCAATTCTTACCTGAATTTTTTGTTCTTCAGTGCCTGTGAATGGTTGTTTTATATGTTTTGCCTAACTTGTATGTTTGCTTTTGGTGCAAGGATTAGTCTGACCCATGGCCAGAAGTTTTCATCAGTCTAATTCTGATGCTGGGTCAGAAAGAACTGGAGAGGGATAGGCCCAACTAATCCAGCTGCTTTCAACTAAAACTCAGACTCTTGGGTGCTTGTGACATTGGATCCACATCCTAAACTAGAGTTCCCAATTTTTCTTTCCTATCATTTTAAAAATTTTGGTGGTGGGGGCAGGGGTGTTGGTAACTACTGGGGTTTGAACTCAGGACCTCACACTTGCTAGGCAGGTGCTCTACTACTTGAGCCATATCCCTAGCCCTTCCTTTCTTTTAATATTTAAACTTCTCTTAGGTTCCAACCAAGACTGAGTAGCAATAAACTTACTCCCTCCCCTCTGTAAGCAGCTACAAAACTAGATAAAAATCTTTATAGCAACTGATTGCAGGCACTGGACATCAGATCACTTTCATCCTGAGCAAAAGGGAACACACAAGGTGAGCTCCACACTCAGAAATGTTCTTTGCCTGGGACATTTTCCAAATGATAGCAGAGGGAAATGGAGCCTCAGAGGGCAGTGGTCTTACTGAATGGAAGAACAGAGTTCAAAGACAGAGGATGCTGAGGTGGATGAAATCTCTCCGTGTGTGTGTGTGTGTGTGTGTGTGTGTGTGTCTGTGTGTCTGTGTGTCTGTGTGTCTGTGTGTTTGTGCGTGTGTGAAGAAGAAGAAGCTGCCCAGAAATGGAGCTCAGGAAAGTTGCACAGGCTTTGTCTATGTCTTGCAGGACAAGATTCTGTGAAACCTGGAAAGTTCCTCTGTCTGTGAACTAAATAGGGATTCCAGAGGACACACAATGCTGATACCTGTTCTGATAGCCAGAGTAGAAAGACCTACTGAACACCCTGAAGATTAACTATAGGCTGGACATGGTGGAGCATGTCTGTAATTCCAGCAGCCCTCAGGAAGCTAAGGCAGGAGGATCATGAGTTCGAGGCCACCCTGAGCTATAAAGCAAGTTCAAGGCCAATCTGGGCTATACAGTGAGACCCTGCCTCAAAAAAAAAATAATAATAATGGGACCGGCAGAGTGATTCAAGTAATAAGAGTGCCTGCTTAGCAAGAATGAAGCCCTGAGTTCAAACTCCAGTGCCGCAAAAAACAAACATAAATAAATAAATAGGTCACATCTTAGGAATATTCCTACAATATGCACTACCTTAGACCTGCTCTAATAAAACCTAAAATTGAGCCCTGATGGGATCAAATTGAGCTAATGAAACAAACATAACACTTTTTAAAGAAGACAACAAAATCCAGATTCATAGCAATGAAGCAGCCATAATTCTCATGATATAGTCAGATATTACTAGTCATATAAAGAAGCAGAAAAATGATGCATAGCCAGGTGAAAGCATAATCAATAAAAATAGATCCACAGGCAACACAGTTATTGGAATTACCAGACTTTAAAATAACTATTATAAATATGTTCAAGAATTTTAAATTACAGGAAGGGCATCAAAAATGAACTGATGAGCTGTCTTAGCAGAAACTATCATCCAGAACTAAATGGAATTTTTAGGGCTGAAAAAATACCATATACCAAGTGAAAGTTTTACTGGAAGGACTTATAAGCAGACTGGACACTGAAGAAGATCAGTAAGTCAAAAGAAACCATCAAAATGGAAACATGGGGAAAAAAAGACTTAAAAAAAAAAACCCACAAAAACAATGCCTCAGTAAAGTGACCTTGAAACAATATCACTCAATTTTAATATCCATAAAATTAGAATCCTTGGGCTGATGGAGTGGCTTAAGTGGAAGAGTGCTGGTCTAGCAAGTGTGAGACCCTAAGTTCAAACTCCAGTGTTGCCAAAAAACAAATCTGTTTTTAAAAGCTGGGCACTGGTGGTTCACACCTATAATCCTAGCTACTCAAGAGGCAGAGATCAGGAGGATTGTGATTCAAAGCCATCCTGGGCAAACATTCAGAAGACCCTATCTCAAAAATGCCCATGACAAAAAATGGCTGGTTAAGTAGCTCAAGGTGTAGGCCCCAAGTTCAAACCCTAGTACTGCAAAAGAACAAACTAAATAAAATAAAATTGGAATCCTGGCAGAAGGGGGTGCAAAGACCCTCCCAAAACATTTTTTAAACAATGATCAAAATTCTAAATTTGACTTAAAAAATTAACTTACTATTCCAAGAAGTTTGGAGTTACAAGACCTCAAGAAGGATAAATACCAAGAAAAGTCATCTAGATAACTCATAGTCAAATATCTTAAAACCAAAGAGAACAATGTAAAAATAATGAAAGAAGTAAGATATATTTCATAAGGTGACAGTGATGAGAATTACCATTTATGTCTCACCAGGAGTAATAGATGTCAGAAAATAATGGAATGATGTATTAAATATTAAGTAGGCTATGAGAAAAAAAATCAACCTAGTATTCTATGTCCAGATAATTTATTTTTTAAAAGGGAATGAGAAATAAGGACATGTTCCAAATTAAAAGAAAAAGTTGAGCGAATTCATCATTTCCTTTAACTAGAAATGTTAAAGTAAGTTCTTAAGGCTAAAGGGAAATGATATCTGAAGGAAATTCACCTATAAAGAAGGGAACAAAGTAAATATGGCAAGTAAGAAGACGATCATTTTTCTTGTTTCTTAAATTATTTCAAAGACAATTGACTGCTTAAAACAAAAATAATTGCTATTTATGATGGAGTTTGTAGCATATGTAGAGGGCAACACATGGCCTTGGCACCAAGGAAGGGAGAAGTGAATAGAAGTATATTAGCGTTCAGTTCTTAAATTATAGAAGAAGCAGTATTTATCCTTTTCCTGTCTTTCTTTTCTTTTTATTATCTAATTTTTCTATTTACAAACACAATGCAAATTTGTTTATATAAAACTAAAACACTACAGAGGGCTTAAGTGGTAGCAAGCATGAGGCCCTGAGTTCAAACTCCAGTACCACCAAAGAAGAAAAAAAAAAAAAAAACCACCACAAAATCATATGATCTAGGAAAATTAAAAGTCCCAAAATATTGTCCCCAAAAATATCAACTGTCAGAAGTTTACCACATATTTCTCTGACTTTTTTTAATCCACATGTATTAGGAAAACATATTTAAAGTATTTGTCTTGATGAAAAAAATGTTTGTCTCCTCAAGATTATAAAAATATTTATCAATATTTTCTACCACCTCTTTAAAATTTTTCTGGTTTTTGTTGTTGTTGTTGTTAGCCCTTTTTTAAGAGGCAGTACTGGGGTTTGAACTCAGTCTTGCACTTGCTAGGCAAGCATTCTGCCACTTGAGCCAAACCCTTAGCCCTTTTATGCTTTAGTTATTTTTCCAGCTAGAGTTGTATTTTTGCCTGGGTCCAGCCTCTGACAGTGATCCTCTTACCTATGCTTCCCATCTAGCTGGAATCAGAGGCACCATGCCTGGCTTATTGATTGAGATAGAATCTCATCAACTTTTTGCCCAGGTTGACTTTGAACCATGATCCTCCTGATCTCAACCTCCCAAGTAGCTGGAATTACAGATATGAGCCACCATGGCCCAACCTATAACTTAACATTTTGAAAAGCTATAAAAACATATGTATATGTATATATTTGACTCTATTGCTTATTTCCCTTATCATTCATCTCTTCTTTTCACCTTATTATCCTAGTTAGGACCTCTAGAGAAACACTGAACAATAGTAGTGAAAGGGACAGTGCTCTGACTCTCACACTAATGTAAATTTCAAGACTGTTAAGTCAAATACTGGCTTTGGATTTCTGACTTACCATCTTTAAAATGTTAAGAGCATTTCCTTCTCTTCATGGTTTTCCAACTCTTTTAGTGTGGATGACTAATGAATTTTATCAAATGCTGTTTGAGATGATCACAAGGTTCCTTTCTTCTTTTTAATCTAATATATTAACCATTGGATTTTATAATATTAGGGCAAGTTTATAATTACAGAAAAATAAACCCAAGTTGATAACAGTGTTTCAACATACTACAGAAGTCAATTGCTATATTCACCAATTACATGGGTCTGCCATTCTCTTAAAGGGGCCCTTATTGGTTTTAGGACAATAGATCTTACCAAGGCATTGTGGAAGCAATCCATCCCTCTCTGGCTCTGAAATACCATGGTTCTCTGAGAGAGAATGCATGTGCTCCTTCTCTGGGCCAACAATACTTCATGCTTCAAAGCTTATGTCACAGCTCTTTGTAGTCAGCTTGTCTTAATCCTGGATACAGCCTATTGGTCCCAGAGTGCTGGCTAGGGCCCATTCCAACATTTGGTATACCTCAAGCCCATACCCACCCCTCCATTTTGTCTTCCTCTTCCCTGAGATGAGACAGCTTCTTGTTTACTTTTCAGTACATAGTTCTCCTTTTACATTGTCTTAGAGCATCCTGGTTTCTGAGGGAGAGGCACAGCCCCACTAAGTCACGTCTACCTTCCCATTAATACATTGATCTCACAGGGAGCACACAATCTGATCATGCATCCTCTTGGTGGGTGCTCAAGTCACATGACTACTCTTGCAGTTGTGGGTGAGTATAAGAAATGCGGATTGTAAGGTTCTCAGTCCCCTAACCCACTAAGAGCTCTGCCTCCCACACCCGACTGCTGAGCCTGGATCTGCACAGCTATGGACCTAGCTTTGGGAGAGGAAGTGAAAAAGGATTTTGAAGATTCTTGGAAGCCAAGTAAATAGCTCCCCAAGACATGAGACTGACTCATTGGCTCTCTCTAGTCCATTCTCCCAATGAGCGTCCAGCAGCCTCAGCCCAGCCTTATCCTTTGAAGATCTGGTTCTGGCCCTTTCTGCTCTAATCCCCGTGGCCCCCTGCACCTGGATTCCCGACCTCTGGGCCAGCTGGCAGCTACTGGACTGTAGAAGCATGGCTCGACTCCATTCTCCCAGCAACATGGGCGGCCAGGATCACACCAGGTGGTCTCGGGTTGTTTGGTGGCCAGGCCCAGAGCTGAGGTCAGCCTGAACAGTCCTCGCCAGTCTGTGACTCAGTCACCACTGGGCAATGCTGGGCACCACTGGGCAGAGCACTTCACTAAGATTAATCAATAAAGAAGCTGGTACTACAGGGGACATAAGAGATGGAAAGGACAGAGCTGGGAGGGTAGGCTGGAGACAGGCCAATGCTCACTGGACTCCTCTGTACCACCCCTGCCAATCATCACCATAGCCCCCATGACCCTTCAAGAGCAAGGGACAGAGGCCTGATCCATACCAGTGAGAAAATCACAGGCAACAGGGACCAATGGAGCTCCATCCTGAGAAGAAGGATCAGGAGGCCTAGAACTTACATTTTTGCAGTTATTTCCAAATGAGGTGATACCTTTTGGATGTGTGTTACGACGACTTAATTGTTCAACGCTCAGGCCTAAAACAATGCCTGATTAGCCTGGCCCAAAAAACCAAAAATCGTATGTTCTCCCTCATATGTGGACATTAGATCAAGGGCAAACACAACAATGGGATCGGACTATGAGCACATGATAAAAGCGAGAGCACACAAGGGAGGGGTAAAGATAGGTAAGACACCTAAAAAACTAGCTAGCATTTGTTGCCCTCAACGCAGAGAAACTAAAGCAGATACCTTAAAAGCAACTGAGGCCAATAGGAAAAGGGGAACAGGAACTAGAGAAAAGGTTAGATCAAAAAGAATTAACCTAGAAGGTAACACCCACACACAGGAAATCAATGTGAGTCAATGCCCTGTATAGCTATCCTTATCTCAACCAGCAAAAACCCTTGTTCCTTCCTATTATTGCTTATATTCTCTCTACAACAAAATTAGAAATAAGGGCAAAGTAGTTTCTGCTGGGTATTGGGGTGGGGGGGGAGAGGGAGGGGGCGGAGTAGGTGGTAAGGGAGGGGGTGGGGGCAGGGGGGAGAAATGAACCAAGCCTTGTATGCACATATGAATAATAAAAGAAAAAAAATTAACAAAACAAAACAAAACAAACAAACAAAAAAAACAATGCCTGACACACAGGAGGCTCTCAAAAATAACTGTTTAACAAATATACAAAGCATAAATAACATGTGCCAGAATTCTTTAAAAGCTATTGTCCATTTCTCCTATTTTTATTGTTCTGGAAGCCTGGAAACATAGAATTGGCCTGGAATTCTTCAGCCATCTGAGTAACCCTGGATATTAGCTCTAGTAGTCAGAAAGAGGAAGAAGGTCCTCAGACTTGAGACCAGACTGTCCTGGCCAGGCCACTGCTGTGTGTCAGGGTATGTGTGCACTAAGACAGGGCTATAGTTGTACCAGGAGTTTAAGCACAGCCCAACTTGAGTGGTGACAGGTCCCCGAAGTACTCCAATAACTTATACTGTTTTGTCTTTGTCATTCCTGCACTTTTGGTAGAGTCTTGCCTGCACCTCACGGTTGTGCCTCTCTGACCCAAGCTGAGAATGGAAAAGTCATGAACACTTATTTTCTTCTGGGCATAGTGATGGTCAGGCCATAGCCAAAAGTGCCCAGAGAATAGAATGAGCACACATCCCAGTTTCTCATCCCAAGGGCTGTTTTGTAAAAGGAGGCACCTTCCCCTCACAGGGATCAGTGCGGCTGGGTTGATGGAAGCCTCCAGCTGCCAGGCAAAGCAGGATACCTAAGAACTCCTGGATTTGGCCTCTATTTGCAGGCTACAGTAGACTTGAAACATTAGATGGGGAGGCTGCCTGCACCCTTTGCAGGGGTGTAGGTGAAGGGATGGGGGGGTCTTCTTAAGGCAAGGGTGAGGCTGCAGTGCCTATGAAGGCTGCCTTCCCAGGTTCACAACACTCTATCATATGGGTCTCACTGTCACCGCTGACAGACTGTCACCTCCCTGGCTGGGCTGGGCTGACCCACCCCTGGTTCTCCCACCTGTCTACTGCCCTGACTGAGATGCCACCCCTCCTAACACCATTCTACTCCCAGGCCTCAGGGCCAGAGCCTCCCTGGACTCAGCTGAGTAAGCCTGTCCCCGCCCTGCCACATGACAAGCCCCTTTGTTGGGTCCCAGAACAGACTGGTTTTCTCTATGAAAAGAGACTCAGAGCAGGTCTGACATAGGTGCTTTTGGGGACTGCAGTTGTAGCTAAGACACATCTAGTCCCTGGTGCAAAAAGCATAGCACAAAGGCACCAACATGGAGTCTCAACCCCAGATCCGCCACTTGAAATTGTGTGAACTTGGGGTGGTCACTCACTGCCTCTCCCAGGCTCAGTTTCCTGCAAAGAATCCACTCTGCTTTTGTATCTGCCCTGGAATCTGGCTCAGGGCCAGGAACTAGGCCCAAATTGGCAGAATCAGCTTTGTTCCTGTGAGGTCCCTGAGAGACTAGCTACCTCCAGACCCTCTGGCATCTCAGCTGCCCCCCCACTCCCCCCTGGAAAGATGGCACCCAGTACCCCCTTAACCCCAGGTCCAGTTGGTCAGGTCTAGACTAGACATATAGCTGGCACTTCATAAGTGTTTGTGAGCTGGGAAACAAAGCTGGAGCTGGGAAACTCCCTTTGCCACAGACACTCCCTCCTCTGTGTGTTCTTCTGAAGCAAACACAGCTTGGAGGCCACTTTGTTACTTTCCTGTCCTCCTGGGTTATGTTGGGTATCAGCCACCAACCCACCTTCCATGCTGCACCACTCTAGACCTTCCTTTTGAGGAAGGTCCTCTGTCTACCTCCACCCTTTGCAGAGTCCCCAAACCCTGCCTAAGGTCTGTCTTGGCTCCCAGTCACTACAAGACCAACTTCTACCATAGCAAGCAGACCAAACAGTCCCTCCCATCCAGCTGTGCCCTTCCATAGACTGTCCTCTTTGCTCAATAGCCTCACTAGCCCCTGCCCTTGACCAGCAGGCCTCTAGGAAAGCATATCCTTGGGTTGCCAGAGGCCATGGGACCTAGAGCTGGGCCACAGAGACTACACAAAGTGGGGGCTTTCTCAGCTATCTCCTCTGGTTGTTTTCTGGGACCCTGCAGTGGTCAGTACTAGGGACTAAGTGTTCTAAGAACAGGGAACTCCCCATTGATCTCCTTGGAACCCAGGCTATTGGCTGGGGAAAGGGAGCTGGGCCTCTGAGGGATATATTGGCTCAAAGGAGCTAAGCCTGAATTGGGCAGACCAAAAACAATAGCCACTAGGCCAGAGCAGAGCAGTTCAGCATCTGAGCTCTCTGGCCAGCCACCACTGTCTCACGGGAAGGTACCTCAAGTATGGGTGGGCCTATCAGCTTCATTCCACCCCCACCCAAGGCTGCATTCAACTCTAGACAATCTCCTGTGCTGAGCTTGCCCTCAGCCTGAGAGTGTTCCTGTCACACCATTTCCCTTCTCCTTCCTCTAGGCTCAGACCCAAGGGCATCTCCCAAGGGTGTGAGCTCCTACTGGAGCCAGCCAGCCCTGCCTGCCCATCAAGGAAAGAGTGTTGTGGTTTCCCCTGACCTTGGATAGACCTGGCCACACACAGAGAGCCTGGGTATCATGGCCTGAACTCCTTGGGGCTCCCATGAAGGGGAGGGCCATTAAGTGCAGCCTCCAAGGCGGCGGGAACAGAAGTTTTCAACCTTCTAAGCCCTCTCTACCTCTCCCTGGCTCACGGCCAAGGACTGAGCTAAGACAACAGTTCTGACATTGTTGATAGCAAATGTTAATAGCCAGGTTTTCTGCTGGTTGCTGGGAAAACATAAATAAATAATAAAGACACAGCCCCTGCCCTCATGAATGCCTCAACCCCAGCCCTGGGCAGGCACAGTTCTTGGCATATGGAGTGCTCACTCAGTACACATTTGCTGAATGAATGAAGAATGCACAAAATGAGCATCTTGATTATATTCAGCAGCACAGATGCCCGATGGGGCGTGCTGCAAACACATGAAGGCCAGTAGGACAGAGGCGAGTCACAACCCGCTACCACGCAGCCCCAAATTAAGGAGGGCTCCCAGCTGCTGAGACTGTCCTATGATTTGGTACCCTAGTACAATTGGGACTCAATAACACAGCTTTCCTCCAGGACCAAGGCCATTAAAGGGGCCTGTGGGCTTCCTGGAGGGAGTTTTGGAGAAGACTTGGAGCCAGAGGGCATGAAACAAATAAAAACCTACTGTCTTTACCTCAGGGTACCTCAGAAGTAGACCCACAGTGTGGCCCCTAAGAAGGATGATCAGCAGCCTCCAGGAGCACAGCCTGGCCCAGGCCCCTCTCCTGTAGGAGGGTACTTTCAGAAGTGGGCCTCTGATGTTCTCTTAAGTCACAGCTGTCACCAAGAGCTCAAGTGGATAGCTGACATGGACCCGGACATCCTGCGAGCTGCCCAGACCTTGCACAGTGACAAGGGGAAGTATACATACCAGATTCTAGGTCTCCCCTTTCCCCCATCATCCTCATCTCCAACTTTATGAGAGAAGCTTTTGGAGATGGATTACACTGCCCAGAGGCTGAGGGGCCAGGAATGTCATATTCAGGAGGTCCACTTCTAGAAGGAGGTGACATACTCCCCCAGACAGAAGTAAACAAGTAGAAGGGGTTTCAGGATGGGAGATGGCAGGCCCTAGGGATGTGTAAATTGGGATAGCAAGCAACATTTGAGGAGAAGTTCCAGAATGGGTTGTGGGATGCAGTAGGTGGAACCCACACCTGCCCCCGCAAAGCACTGCACTATTTACATTCACTGTGGCTTTTAAGAATCCAGATGAGGGGACTGTGGTGATACATGCCTGCAATCCCAGCACTCAGGAAGCTGAAGCAAGAGGATCATAAGTTAAATAATGAACAAACTGAGAAAGAATATATGAAAACAATTCCATTTACAATAGCCTCAAAAAAAAAAATCAAATACCTAGGGTAAACCTAACAAAAGATGTGAAAGACCTCTACAAGGAAAACTATACACTTCTGAAGAAAGAGATTGAGGAAGACTATAGAAAGTGGAGAGATCTCCCATGCTCATGGATTGGTAGAATCAACATAGTAAAAATGTCGATACTCCCAAAAGTAATCTACATGTTTCATGCAATTCCCATCAAAATTCCAATGACATTCATGAAAGAGATTGAAAAATCTACTGTTAAATTTATATGGAAACACAAGAGGCCACAAATAGCCAAGCAATACTTAGTCAAAAGAACAATGCTGGAGGTATCACAATACCTGACTTCAAACTATATTACAAAGCAATAACAATAAAAACAGCATGGTACTGGCACAAAAACAGACATGAAGACCAGTGGAACAGAATAGAGGACCCAGATATGAATCCATACAACTATAACCAACTGATCTTTGACAAAGGCTCTAAAAATATACAATGGAGAAAAGACAGCCTCTTCAACAAAAACTGCTAGCAGTCTGCAAAAAACTGAAACTAGATCCATGTATATCACCTTATACCAATATTAACTCAAAATGGATCAAAGACCTTAATATCAGACCCCAAACTCTAAAGTTGGTACAGGAAAGAGTAGGAAATACTTTGAAACTAATAGGTATAGGTAAGGACTTTCTCAGTGGAACCCCAGCAGCTCAGCAACTAAGAGAGAGCATAGATAAATGGGACTTCATAAAACTAAAAAGCTTCTGCTCAACAAAAGAAATGGTCTCTAAACTGAAGAGACCACCCCTAGAGTGGGAGAAAATATTTGCCACCTACACATCAGACAAAGGACTAATGACCAGACTATATAGGGAATTCAAAAAACTAAATTCTCCCAAAATGAATGAACCAATAAAGAAATGGGCAAGTGAACTAAACAGAACTTTCTCAAAAGAAGAAATTCAAATGGCCAAAAAACACATGAAAAAATGCTCACCATCTCCAGCCATTAAGGAAATGCAAATCAAAACCACACTAAGATTCCACCTCACCCCTGTTAGAATAGCCATCATTAGCAACCCCACTAACAACAGGTGTTGGCGAGGATGCGGGGGAAAAAGGAACCCTCTTACACTGTTGGTGGGAATGCAAACTAGTACAACCACTCTGGAAAAAAATTTGGAGGCTACTTAAAAAGCTAAACATTGGTCTACCATTTGATCCAGCAATACCACTCTTGGGGATATACCCAAAAGACTGTGACACAGGTTACTCCAGAGGCACCTGCACACCCATGTTTATTGCGGCACTATTCACAATAGCCAAGTTATGGAAACAGCCAAGATGCCCCACTACTAATGAATGGATTAAGAAAATGTGGTATTTATACACAATGGATACTACTCAGCCATGAAGAAGAATGAAATCTTATCATTTGCAGGTAAATGGATGGAACTGGAGAACATCATCCTGAGTGAGATTAGCCAGCCCAGAAGACCAAAAATCGTATGTTCTCCCTGTTATGTGGACTTTAGATCAAGGGCAAACACAACAAGGGGATTGGACTTTGATCACATGATGAGGCAAGAGCACACAGGGAGGTATGAGGACAGGCAAGAAACCAAAAAAAAAAAAAAAAAAAAAAAAGATAGCATTTGATGTCCTCAATGCAAAGGAACTAATGCAGAAACTTTAAAGTGACAGAGGCCAATAGGAGAAGGGGACCAGGAACTAGAGAAAAGGTTAGTTCGAGAAGAATTAATTTAGAATGTAACACATATGTACAGGAAAGCAGTGCGAGTCAACTCCCTGTGTAGCTATCCTTATCTCAACTAGCAAAAACCCTTGGTCCTTCCTGTTATTGCTTATACTCTCTCTTCAACAAAATTAGAGATAAGGGCAAAATAGTTTCTGCCTGGTAGCGAGGGGGTAGGAGGGGAGAGAGGGGGGGTAGGGGTGGGGGGAATGGGGGAGAAATGACCCAAACATTGTATGCACATATGAATAAAAGAAATAATAATAATAATAATAATAAAAAGAGGATCATAAGTTCAAGGCCAGCCTGGGCTACATAGTAAGACTCTGTCTCAAAAAAAAAAACAAAAACAAAATAAAAAGTCCAGATGAGGGGGTCTATGACCACAGGCTATACTTACACTCAACCCTCAGGACAGACTATGGTAAGAGGTGGCTATTCCCCTTTCACTCCACTTAATGGGTCTAAGTCCTGGGGAACTTCTGGTCTATGGACCACACTTTTCTGCTGGCCCTTCCACCTCTGTCCACAAGGGGCCCATTTGTACATGGGCTGAGCAAAGTCCACCAAGCAGTACTGAGAGCCCAGTGGTCGGTGGTCTGATGATCTAGATGTACTCGCACATACACAACACAACCCCCAAATCCATCCATACACAACCATTCATGTTGTGCCTTTCACAGAAGAACAGATAGCAGCTACACTGCTTCCCAGAGAGACTCACAGATTCCACTCTTTCTTGGACTACCCTGTTTGTACTTCTCAAACAGTCCTCTTCTTTGGAGAGTGTTAGAGAACTAGTGGACCTAACTCCCCTTACAACCTGTGAGCATCCTGAGTGTGGGGTCCTTACCAGAGCTAGGACAGGAGGGCACACAGGGTTGTCAAAAATACTGGCTAACCTAGGAGCCTCCTAATGGTGGAGAAGCAAATGGTGTCTAACGTAGTCAGACTGAGGTGACCCAGGAGAGGTAGGCAGGGCTCTGACCATGCCTGAGCCGTGGCACCTGCAGAGGCTATTCAAGGTCATTCCTAGAGAACAAAGATTGGGCATGGAGAAGACCTGGAGGAGAAAAGGGTCCCAGGTGAAGGGCTGCATATACTTCCACTCCCCCCACAGCAATATAGCCACCACTCCAGCCGCTTTCTTTTCCAAGAAGCCTTGCAGAGGGGAGGGGGCTGTGTGGACAAGATGGCCTGGAAGGAACTGACAACAAGAGAAGACCTGAGTGTCCCAGGAAAGCAGGGACAGCTAGAAAGACAAAGCACATTGCTTCTAGACTCAAGTCAAAGGTGACTTCCTCCAGGCAGTCTCCCAGCCTGCCTCCCCAGACTAGTTTGGGCGCCTTTCTGCTTCTACCATTATAAGAGGCCCGCTGCCTGCTTGTTGTCCTGGGTCGGTTCCTGGCCCAGGCCAGCTCCAGCCCAGGGTTTTGAGAGCGGTACTCCGCGTTCAGAGGACTCCACACACTCAGAGGTGGGGCTGCAGGTTGACCTGCCAGTATCTTGAGGAGGTTTGGGAGCAAGGCGCGGCCCCATCCCCCATCTGGACTGCCCCGCCCGCCCCCCACCCTTTCTCTGGCTGGGGCGCCAGCCCTGTAAAAGCGACTTCAAAGGGCCTGTGCCTGAGCTTCCGCGGCCAGCTCGGGTCCGCGGCCCGCAGATCCAAGGTCCCGGGCAGGATCCGGGACGTCGGGGCCGTCCGGATCCGGGGGGTCTCTGAGAAGTGCGTGGGGGTGCCGGGCTGCAGGCTGCCAGGCTGCAGGCTGCCAGACAGAGAGGCGGGTCCTCAGAGCCCCCCGGAGTGGGAGGGTCGGACGGCCGCCGGGCCAATCCCGGCGCGCAGGCAGCGGGGGCGGGGGCCGGGGAGGGGGGTTGGGGGGCGGGCGGGCCGGGGGCGGGGCGCAGCGGCCAGGCGGCGGCGGCGGCCAGGCGGCGGCGACGGCTCCTCAGTGTCCGGCTCAGGCTCCGGCTGCGGCTCCGGCCCGCGATGCCCCACTCCGTGACCCTGCGCGGCCCTTCGCCCTGGGGCTTCCGCCTGGTGGGCGGCCGGGACTTCAGCGCGCCCCTCACCATCTCGCGGGTGAGTCCGACGGCCGCGGGCCAGCCGGGCGGTCCCGGGTCAGAGACCTAGTCCTTGCAGTCCACCCGGGACCCAGATCCCCGACGTGTCCGACGCTTGAAAGTGGGGGGTTGGCCTGGGTGACCCCGAGCTGTAGAGGTGGCTTTCAGCAGGGCAGCGCCGCCCCACCCCCCTTCCCGCCGGGCCTGCCTGCCCTATTATTGGGTGGAGAGTCTCCCCCAAGAGTTCGCACACCCACCCTCCCACTGGCCTCCTTTAGGGGGAAACACTGGGCTGGGAGAGGACCCCGCAGAAACGGGCCAGGAGTTTGGATAGCGCTACGGAGGCCCAGAAACTCTCCTTAGACCCAACCTTACCTAAAGATTTGGGGCAAAGTGACCGAGAGCCCCTTCTCCTATCAAGGGTCCCTGCCAGCAGGATTGGGGGACCCCAGACCTCTCTAAGTCCATCCACTTCCCTAGTCTCTCTTCTGTGACTTCAGTAACCCTAAAAGGAAGTGACCAGTAGGAATTTTTGGCTTCTAGGGAAAGGAAAACTTGACTATGAGGTGTGAGGCCTCCCTACAAGCCAACACAAGGCCAGGGACCAGGACTACCTCAGCTTCCCCCTCAACCCCCCACCTTTCTTCAAGGGTTCCAAGACCATGGCTTGCCCCAGCCTGGGACAAAGGAGAAGGAAGAATGCCTGGAGAGGTGGCTAGCCTGTGGACAGAGGAGCCAGGGAGGACCATCAGGCCCTTATTGCAGGGTGTAGGAGATAGGACACTAGCCTAGGGGGCAGAGGGGACTCTTGGGGGTCCCGAGCCAAGGAGACAGAAGAGGAGAGAACCTGGGCCCTGCCCTCGGTGGCTCCCAGTCTAGAGGGACCTGGGACCATCTGAGAACCATCCCTTGCCCTCACAGAGTTTGCTTGGGTCTTTGGGGACTTGTGTCAGAGGAACTGAGAGCCACCTTCACCCATTCTGCTGTCCCCTCTCACCCTGGGGACTAGGTCAAGTTCCAGAAGCTTCTTTCCAGTTCTTGGGAGGGGTGGGCACTGGGTGGAGCATGGAATCATGGAATTTTCTTTCTGGGGACCAGGGTGATAGGCAGGGCCAGCTGTCCTAGGAGACTTCCCACATCTGTCCTCACTGCCAGGTTCCTAGGGTTGATTGAGGTGGGCCTTCAACATACCCTAGAGTCTTTCATCTCCCGTTTCCTTGAGAAATCCTGCCGGGCGTGTGCATGTGCACGTGTCTGTGTCTGCCTGGTGGGTGGCATGTGTGTCCACAAAGGAGGGCTGGTTGGGGGGTGATAGGCCAGCCAGGAGGCCAGGCACCCTGGGCGTGAGGCCGCTGACAGGCTCAGTGGTGGTGGCTGACGGCCACAGGCGGCAGGGAGCTGAGACATCTGTTGCCCACGCGGCTGCCTGCCTGTGGAGGAAAGACCTCCACACGTCATAACGGCAGCAGCAGCGGCCTTGTTTGGCGCTGATCAGGATGCAGGTCTGTGACAGGCAGGCAGTCTGGGAGAAGGGTTTGCCTGAAAGAACTGCCCCCCGCCCCCGCACCCCCAATTCCTCAAAGTCACACAGGGCGGCAGCTCAGGCCCAAGGAGCCAGGATGACTGAGCCTGGGTTTGGGTGGGATCTGGGAATATTTACAGAGCTGGGGAGGCACAGGCCACAGCTTGCCTAGCAGGTACCTCAGGGGCAAGACTACTGGGACTGATATGTGGGAGTGTCCTCACCAAAGTGGTTAAAGATCTAACCCTTCCTGTGCTTCACAGGGCCCCACTCAGAGCCCAGGTGGAAGGGACACCCTCATGCAGACAGAAGCGAACTATCTGGTGGGTCTAGGGGTTTGCAGTCTTGGCCCAGAAAACCTCAGGGATCCCCAATAGCATTGTCAACTGCTCCTTTCCCACAGACAAGGAATAATGAGTGCTGGCCTTTTCCAAGCATCCACAGTGTGCTAGGCCCCACCCTAATGGGCGTTGGTCCCAGCACCTCCCCATCAACCACCACTGTATGCCCTGTCTCCTGTGGAGATGTCACATGCCCCGATTGTCTCAGGTAGTCCTCACAACAGCCCTTGGAAGTAAGTGCTTTCTCTGGCCTCCCATTGTAGATGGGGACACTGAAGAGGTTAAAGTAATGTACCCAGAGAAGCAGAGTGGGGTCAGGAGTCCAAGTCTGTCTAGAGGTTGCTGTGACTTTCTGGGACAATATGGCCTTCTGTGGCTTCCAGCCCACCAGCATCTGGGCTGGGTGGGGCAGGGGCTGGAATGCAGCCACTACAGGTAAGGGGGCTGATTCACACCCAGCTTCCCACCTGACCTCACTGCTCCTGTCACCCTTCTTTCTGTTTATCCTGCACTCTGGTTGTTTTATCCCATCTCTAGACAGATTGACCTGAATTCTGTTCTGTCTTCCCTGCCTAAATCCTCTATGGTTCCCAATCCTCAGAAGAAATGCCATCTTTTCACCTGGATCTACAAGGCTTGTCAAAATCTGGTCCCTGCCTCTTTTCTTTCACTCTCCCCTCAATAATGATGCTCCATCTATACAAACCTGCTTCCTTTTAGAAGAGCATTATATATGCTGGTCCTTCTACCTAGATCGCTTATCTCTTCCTCCCTCACTTTTTGCAGAAAAAGTGTAATGGTTAAGAACATAAGTTTCAGAGCTGGGTGCCAGTGGCTCACTCCTATAATCCTAGCTACTTGGGAGGCTGAGATCGGAAGGATCAAGGTTCAAGGCCAGCCCAGGCAAATAGTTCATGAGTCCACCATCTCCACAATAACCAGAACAAAATGGACTGGAGGGGGCTGGCAGAATGGTTCAAGTTTTAGAGTGCCTGCTTAGCAAGTGTGATAGCCTGAGTTTAAACCGCACTCTCATTCTCACAAAAAAAAAAAAAAAGAAAGAAAGAAAATAGTCTTTAATTTGTAATCAGTTGGCCTGGATTGGAATTCTGGTTCAGCTATTTATCAATTAAGCATTTCTTTGTACTTTTCTGGACCTCAGTTTCCTCATCTAGGAAATGGGCTTGTCTTGAGAATTACTGAGACAATTCATGTAAAAGCAGCTGAGAGAGTCATGGTTTCCTGGCTTCATGCCCTCTCTGACCAGAACTCCCTTCATTTAATGGAGCTGGCAGCATCCCAGCCACCCCTGCTTTCGAGAACTTCCTCCACCCACAGGGACCTGAATGTACCCCTTGTGCTAGCTTAGTCATCTTGCAGCTAGCTGCCCCCTGAGGAAAAAGACTCCTCTCCAGTGGAGAACTGCAGCAAGGCACCCCTGCTCCCAAGCTCTTCTTTCTTCATCTGTGGATGGGGGATGAGAACAGTCATGGCTTTACCTGGTGATTGAGAGGTTGCTATGAACTAGTTATGGGTAAAGCACTGGCACAGAACAGATATCCATGAAGGGTAGGGAGCTTAGAAAAGGCTTTGAGAGGATAATGGGATGAGGTGGTGCCAAGTGGGCACCTGCCCTAGGAGGACAGGCTTGTGCAGGTGCCCAGGCCCTACAGGTGAACATAAGTGGTGGGCTGTTTGGGGTGTCATGTGTCAATAAAGAACATTCCTTGACGCAGCCTCTTTCAGGGCAGGTCAGCTTGGGCAGTGCCCATACCAGACCTCTAGCCAAGGGCTTCCAGCACCTTAGCCTTGTCTGCTTACTACTGGGAACTGACTATTCTGAGCCTGGCTGGGTTTTCAGAAGCCCGCATCCCCACTAATAGGAGCAAGGTCACTGGCAGCTCTTTAGCCACCTCTAGGCACTAGCTGGAGAGGCTGAGTGAGAATGAAGGTGCCTGAAGTCTGTTTCCAAAGGCTGTGTGGAGCTGAGATGGAGTGAAGGGTGCCCTGTTGCCTGAATTCCTCTGGATTGCTTACTTAGGTCTCTCTGTCTGTGATTCTGTCCCCACACCTTCTCACGTGGCCTGTTCGATGACTAGTATTGTAAGAGTTTACAAATGGGAACACTTCTTGACCCTGTGGGGTCAATAGTAGTGCTGAGATGCCCTCAGAGGAAATGAAGATAGAATTGTTCTCCATAGTGCAGGCTGACTCTGGACTGAATGGTCCTGGACTTGGCTGAAGAGGCCATGTACAGACCGCCCCATTTTAATTGTAACGGGCAAATATGGTAATGGTGGCACGCAGAGTACTCCCAGAGAAAGTGACCTGTGTGTTGAGACCTTAAGGAGGAGGAGAAGTGAGCTAGTGAATAGGATTTGGGAATCAAAGGAAAGAGTGTTTGGGGTGAAAGGCTGGGCACAGTGGCTCACACTTGTAAACTCATCTACTTGGGAGGTGGAGATGAGGAGGATCTTGGTTTGAGGCCATCCCGGGAAAAAGTTAGCAAGATCCCCATCTCAACCAACAAGCTGGGCATGGTGGCATGTGGACCTCTGATCCCAGTTATGTAGGGAGACCTAGGTAGAAGAATTGCGGTCCGAGGTCAGCGTGGTCAAAAAATTTGAGATCCTATCCCAAAAGTAACTAAAGCAGAAGGGCTGGGTATCTGGCTCAAGTGGTAGAGTGCCTGCCTACCAAGCTCCAGGCCCCGAGTTCAAACCCCAGTATCTTCACCCCCCCCAAAAAAAGTGTTCTAGATAGAGGGAACAGCATCGAGTGCCTATGAATCCCCAACAGGTGTTTGAGTGGGCTGGGCACAGTGTGGCGCAGAAGAGGTGATTGTGCAGTGGGAGTGAGAGGTGAGACCAAATGGGGTCAAGGGGCTTCTATGCAGTCTGGCTGAGTGGGCATTGTCCATGTGAAGTTTTGGTGACATGTCCATGGTCTGTATGTATGTGAGCATGTATGTACCTGTGTATTCCCTGTCCTTTGCATGTCTTTGGGTCTGTATGTGTGTTGATGAAACAACATCCTGCTTGCCCCCAGCCACACCCCACCAGGCCTCTGGGTGCTAGAATTGTTTATTTGGAGGTAACTGCGGTTTGAACTCAGGGGGCCTCATGCTTGCTAAGCAGGCACTCGACCACTTGAGCCACTCTGCCAGCCCACGAATTGAAGTTTTTGTAAGCAGAGACTGCAACCAGGTCACATGGGGACCTCACCCAGCCTCTTGGCTTGCCCACCCACAGGTCACACTGGCAGCAAGGCCATACTGGACAGGTTCTGAGGTTGGAGGTCTAGAGCAGAAGACCACATAATGCCTGTGCAAACCATCTGACTTGTCCACCCACAGGTCCATGCTGGCAGCAAGGCCGCACTGGCTGCCCTGTGCCCAGGAGACCTGATCCAGGCCATCAATGGTGAAAGTACAGAGTTCATGACACACCTGGAGGCACAGAACCGCATCAAAGGCTGCCATGATCACCTCACGCTCTTAGTGAGCAGGTACACAGGGAGGCTGGACTGGGAGGATAGGATGAAAGGGTAGGGGCAGTCTGGGTAGCTGATATACTGGGCTTCACACAGCCTCTCTACTTCAGCTCCTGGGTGCCCCATCCAGGCCCAGTCCTAGGGAGCAGTATGTTCATGAGGCCTGGAGGGCACTGTTTAAAGTTGGGGAGGCTTAATAGGGAACAAGTGCCTTTCAATTTAAGACTAGAACTACACTGGGACACTGAAGGCAGGCATTGCAGACAGTGGAAATAAGACCTTGAGTCACTTCTGGGACATTTACTGCAGTCCTCTTCCCTCCCCTAAGGGAACAGCTTGATGATCATTTCAAAGCAACAACATCTCGTTTACCCTCAAACCAACTTAAAAGGTAAAACTTAGTGTAAGCCCCACTTTACAAAAGAGACAGCTGAGGCTCAGAAAAGTTAGAGGGTTAGAGGAGGCAATGGGGAAGCAAAATTAGACCTCCAGTCTCTCTCTCCTGAAGACTCCAGTTCCTCTTCTTGGCTGCCATCCGTTCCAACCAGCCACACAGCTTCCCTCCTTCAGCTGTTCCCACTATGGCCCATGCCCCTGCTCTAGTTAAATCTGGATTTAGAACAAACTTCCTGCTGTGGACTGTGTAATGCTGTGTGGCCCATCGTGAAGGGCAAGCCCCATCCTTGCCCTGTAAATGGTACTAGAACGAGAGGTCCAGTCCCCCTCTCTGCCTTGCTCAGGTCCTAGTTCTTTAGTTAGCACCGACAGGCAGTTGGCCTAATCCTAACTGAATGGGATCTCCCCACACCCCGGCCCCTCCTGGATCTGGAAAAGTCAGACATAACTGCTCAGCTCTGCCACGTTCACACTAGCAGGGACTTTCCACGACACTCTGTGGAAGTGTGTGGGTGAAACTTCCCCAGACCACAACACAGCTAATCATGCTTTGGAGCTGGCAGGGAGGGCGGGAGGGGATCCATTGGCTTGGGGCTTTTAAACATGGTGAGAAGTTTTATAAAGAAGCGCCTGTTTGTGATTGACCCATGAACATGTCCAGGTTGGGGTCAAGACCCCTGATTCGACCTTGGCACTGGGTGGGCCCAGATGCAAGTCCAGGGCCTCGTATACTCCACGTGGCATGTGAAGAGGACACCCTAGCCTGGGAGTTCAGCAGAGCTGGTTCTCATCTAGATTTTGGGATTTAGGTACCTAGATGACCTCCATGATCCTGGGTTTCCGTTCCCATAAAAAGGAATCACATTCATCACCCTTTGCCAGACTGAGGCACTGCTGGCTGAGGGAAGCATCAGCACTGCTCTGCCCATGAGTGGCCTCTAAGGCCTCCCTGCTTGGCTGGGTTCCTGGGCCCTGACTCACCTCTGGCTTTGCTGTCTAGCTGAAAAAGGGCAGCCCTGGTGGTGGTGGTGGAACTGGGGGAGGCTCACAGGGGCCTGAGTCAGGAGATTCCCAGAGAGAATGATGTCAGGGAGGGTGATGGGGGGGAGGGGGGGGAGGACCCCCCTTCCTTCCTTTCTTTCCTGGTCATTTGTTCCGAGCCAGGCATAGATGGAGCCAGAGGGCCACTGACCTGCTGTGCTCTGAGTGCAGTCTCAGAATGCCACCTGGCTGTGGAACAAATGGGAGCATATCATTTACACCACAGAGCTGGGTTCCAGGTTCCCTCTTTATTGTGGACAATGGTGTCCTCTGGCAAGTACTTTATTCTCTGGGCCTGACCTCCTTCAGTTCCAGAAGGGGGATGGACTTGTGATCTAGGCTTTGAGTGGTGAGAAGGTACCAGGCCTGCTCAATCAGGGTGAAAACCTGAGACTTGCCTCCTGCGCCTGTCTCCAACCCTCACATACCAGACTCTGAGGGATGAGACACAGGGTCCCCCTTGACTCTCTGGCCCAATACCTTCCCACATACAAGGTCCCTGTCCCTGCTCCCTATCCTGCCTGCCCTAGCAGACCTATGCTTGGGCCCCAGATACCCCTTCCACCCACAACATGGGCTCTGCAGAAGGTCAGCCTAGTGAGTTGGGCCCAGTGAGCCACTCTGTGTTCTATCCAAACCATCTTCCCTGCCTGCTTTCTATGTACCTAGGACTCTGATTACTCATAGACTTCTCCACAGAGTGAAAAGTATAGCAAAGGCTCTGCTTTCCTGCTAGGTTAATTTTTACCTGGAGCCAAAGCCAGGCATCCAACAATTCAGGCCAACCTATACGCTTTGGGCTGTTCTACAGGTTCAAAGCCTGCTAGCATCAACTCCAACCCTGCCACTGATGGAGTCAGTATTGCCCATCACAGGTGGTCCAAGTTACCTTTTCACATCCCGACCTTTGCTTCTCATTTTGTTTAAAGATGGGCAGATTGCAACCAGGCACCCATGGCTCACACCTTTAATTCTAGCTACTCAGGAAGCAGAGATCATGAGAATATTGATTTGAGGCCAGTCCAGACAAGCAGTACTAGAGACCCTATCTCCAAAATACAAAACTCCCAAAAAAAGGGCTGGAATGGCTCAAGTGGTAGAATGCCTGCCTAGCAAGTGTGAGGCTCTGCATTCAAACTCCAGTACCACCAAAATAAAATAAAGATGGGCAGACAGAGCACCTGCCCAGCCTGAAGAGGAGGCCCAGGATGGGAATTAACACAGGACTAAGTCCTTTATTCTTACCTGATGCCTTGAGCTAGTCTTATGGCTCAGGCACTTTGTACTCTTAGACCCTTAGGCTTACACTACCGTTCTGAACAGAACTTTGGGGAAGTACAAGGCAAAATAGCCACACAAGATGTCCTAGGTTTGTTCTATGGAGTCTGACTAGGTAGAAGTTACAGTTAGAGCTGTGAGTTAGGTGGTCATCTGGGAGCCTAGTGGAAGGGGCTACAGACAGATGCTTTGCAGAGGGGTTGCCCTGGGGCAGCCCAGCCTTCCTGCCAAGGGCTCCTGGAAGGCTGTGGGGTAGAAAGATAGCCTGCAAAGGGCCAAGGAATGGGGAGAGGCAAGAAAGCATGGAGCTGCTGACAGATTATTAAATCCCTTAGCCAACAAAGGGAGAGAGGCAGGACTGAGCTGCTAGGCCAGTCATGAGACCTCCAGAAACCCTGGAAGGCCTTTTGGTTGGGGAACATTGTTTCCCTTTAGTCTAACCAGCCTTGCTTCATACCACTTGTCAGTCCAGGGTCCATGCACCCTTCTGTCTTGTCTTCTCACCGAGCTACTGATTGGCAGGGCTGGGCCCCAGGCCCGCAGCTTCTAGGCCTGTCTGCCCTGCTTATGGCAGGTTTACGATGTTTTTTTCCCTCCTGAGTGGTGTTTGGCTTTTGGTTTCTATGACGAAGCAGGAATTTCCTAATGGCCTGTTTCCCATCTGGGCTGGGCAGACATCATCGGTGATGATTCTGCTGGGCGGGTTGCGGGTGTCGGCAGCAGGAGGGGAGGTGCTGCCCTCAGAGCCTCCATTTCACCTCCCCAACAGCTGACCCCAAGCCCCATCCTGAGGCTGTAGATGGCCAAGGGATGAGCAGATGGGCTCCTGGCTGATCCACATGTAAGGCCTGGCTTGCCCTGCCTCTAGCTGAGCTTCCTTGAGTGAAACTTATGAAGGCTGCAGAGAGAGTAGAAGAGTGAGGAAGCTACAGGGCCTCTCCTGCAGCCTCTCCAGAAACTAAGACTGGAGAGGGATAGGGCCACTGGAGTGGAAGGGAGCACATAGCACTGCTCCAGGAGGGTGACCAACTTAGGCTTGTGGCTCCCTGGCATAGCAAACACCACTTATAGTACAGGGGAAAGCGTTGGGGTGGTGTCCTTCTCCCTGCCGTGCATGGGCCTGGTCCTGAATGGCTCTGAGCCCAGAGCCTGGCCCTTCTTGGCCCTGGTTCCCATAAATGTGGGCATGGTAGCAAATATGTCTGACCATCCCAATTCCTGCTACAGGCCTGAAAGCAAGAGCTGGCCTAGTGCCCCTGACGACAAGGCTCAAGCACACAGGATCCACATCGACCTTGAAGCCCAGGTACGTACAGATACCACACTGTCTGTCCTGGCTCAAAGTAAACCCAGGGAAGAGGATCTAGGCATGATCCACAGGTTCACCTGCAATGGCTGTCCTCACTGTGGCTTTCATGTGCCCAGGACAGAGACTGAAGCAGAAAGCTTCTCTGGTCCATGACCACACCCCATCCTGTATTGATTAGGTGATGAGCATCTGCTGGGGTCTCTGTCTGTACTCTAGACAGTCCCGGGTTATAACAAAGGTACTTGTGACAAAAGCTGGTCCAGGTCTTGGCCTGAGTTTTCCACCCACCAAGTTAGAGTTCACTGTGGTACCCAGCGATGCTGGATGAGGAATAAGACAATAGATTGGGTAGAGGGTGGCATGGCAATGATCTTGGGCGGTGATCTTAGGCTATGGAACACTCCTCTGTCTCATCCTAGCCTTAGGTGCCCTATCCAAAGATGAACTTCTCTCTTGGTCATCCTGTTATTGCAACTCGCAGACCTCAGGCTGCAGGCCTATCTGTTCAGTCTCCTTTTTGTGTAGGACAGAAATCACAGCTATTGCCTTGTCCTCAAAGGAGCCACGCTGCTGTAGGACCTCATTTTAGGTATGGCATAGGGGTAGCCAAGTGGATAAGACTGAAGTATCCAGAGTCAGCTTAGTATCCCTAGGCCATGGAGTTTGGGCAAGGCAGTGACCGGACTGATCTGTGATGTAGCCAGAACCATGGGTCCCAGCATGTGAGACTATGGCCTCTTGGGCTTGCTTTTGTCCATTTTCTACATGGGAAAAAAGGGACCAGGGCAGTGAGAGGAGACCTTTGCAAACCAGGAAAAAAATCTTTCCTGGTCCCTTCCTCGCCAACATTTCTTATCTTGCTCTGACATTTGTTCCCTACCTTGCCTCCACTGGCATCCCTCAAGACAGATGTTTACCATGCTGTGAAGTGCCTGTCCTGGCAGAGCAGAGACACATAGAGTCCTGGGATAGGTAAGCCAAAGGAGGCCATAGTAGGCATGTGACTGAGCCAGGGGTGAGATTGGGTTCTTGGAGGAGTATCCAAGCCCAGACCTGAAGGCCTGGGAAGAATAAGGCAGGCAGAGGGTTGTGGAGAGAAAAAGTGTCCTTGGAAAACACATGCAGAGGTCCAGAGGTGAGACTGTTGCACCATTAGTTCAGAGAACAGAAAGGTCCATGGGAAGGATGACAGGTGGGAGGGGTGGGAGGGCAGGTGCCAGGGATGAGATGGTAGAGCTGGGTCATGTAGGGCTCCTAGGTTCCTTAGGGATTCATGGCCACATCTGTGTCTCATGTTGCCCCATGGATCCAAGGCCTTAAGAACAGGGGCAGGTGGCAGATTTGTTATAGACAAACCAGCCAAGCTTGAGTTGAGCCAGATAGAAGGGAGCAGATAGTGCAGACCTGCAGTACATGTGAGGCTGAATTCCCCTCAGAAGTGGCAGTGCTGGGATGGAAAGAATGGGCCTTTCCACTCTTTGGAACGTGAAGCTCAGCCATGTTTTGTTGGTTCTGGGGGCTGTAGAGCAGCCCTCTCCTACCCCAACTGATTTTTTGGAAGAGGTGGCTATGTGTGCTCTAGTTGGAGAGGAAGGGATTTTCCACAAGCAACAGGGCAGCCCCTCAGCTGCTGCCCCCCTTTTGTACTTAAAGGTCATAAGCTCCATGGGTGGTGACAAAAACACCCCTATCCAGCCCTTGCAGAGCTGTGTCCTCACTAAATAGACACAGGGCTCATTGTACCCACACTGCTCCCACCCTTTGCCTGTGGGGGTGGGGCTAGCTGAGCCACCAAAAGAAAAGGAAACCACAATTAGCCCCAGGATCAGCATAATTTACCCCTGGCAGGTGTCCTCAAATGGGACAGGATAAGGCAGCTGCAGCTTCAGGCCCACCTTCCCTGTAAAGCCATAGGAAGCCCTTGTCTCTC
Source organism: Castor canadensis (assembly GCF_047511655.1). Classification (NCBI taxonomy): domain Eukaryota; kingdom Metazoa; phylum Chordata; class Mammalia; order Rodentia; family Castoridae; genus Castor; species Castor canadensis. The sequence goes on along the minus strand of NC_133401.1, from coordinate 62,183,489 downwards.
AGACCCCATGTGGAAACAGGGCCACTTGGGCTATCCAAGATGGAAGAAGTGTAGTGACAAAGCAAGCTTTCCTGGAGGGTGTGGCATTGAAGCCAGAGATGGGTAGAAGCAAGCCAGTTGGAGTGGGTGGTCCTTGCATACCCAGCCTGTCCCCTCCAGCTCAGCAGAGCTGAAACTCAGCCTTGGGAAGGACCACCTGCCCATCTGGATCTGGGTGTAGGATTCACCTCCGTTCAGTTCAAGTATCCCAGAATCTGTCTTTAGTCATGTGGGTGCTGTTGAGCAAGCAGGCAGTTACCTCCATTCTGCTGAAAACTCCCTGAGCCTTCAGCAACCAAATCAGCACAGGCTGATGGTCCTGAGAGCAGGGAGCACATGGTCTGAGGAGAATGCACAGAGGGGAAGTTCAGGAACAGAGGCTTAGGAATTACTATGACAGCCATTCAGCTAAAGAGCATTTGTCGTGTCCCAGGCACCATGTCCCAGGCACATATGTCTTACTTCATCCCCATAAGAAACCAGGCTATACAAACCATCGTATTTCCCAGTTCACGGATGAAGAAACTGAGGTTCAAAGAAGTGAAGTGACTTGCCAAGTTAGTGTGCGATAGAGCTAAGACTCACAAAACAGAGGTCACCACTGAGTTCAGACCTAGAGAAGCTGCTGCATGGGTGGCCAGGGGAGGGGCAATGGCTCTCTGGTGACCCTGCAGTAGACTCCCACACCCTGCTGGGTGGGAGTGAGTGAGAGCCTCCATCCTCCTAGGCTATGGTTCCTTGACTCCCACTTCCCCTTCCCATTGAAGCCTCTGCCCAAGGCCCAGCCCCACCCCCACCAACCACAACCCATCTGGTCCCCATTAGAAGCCAGCCCTGCCTGCCTGCCTGCCCAGCAGACATGTGTGAGAGTGCTCAGGTTTCTCAAGGGCTTTTGTTGGGCCTGATGGGGAAGGGGTCTTGCTGCTGCTGCATTGATGGGCCCCTGCCAGGCAGCAAGACTCTCCCCTTTGTTGGTGGGAGAAATGAGGGCCCCAACTGCTCCTGCCCTCCAGAGAACAGGGGTAGTCAGGGCAGAACCTGGCAGGCTCAACCGTGCCCCACTGCTAGAGGCTGCCTAGGTCCCATCAGGCTCTTTCCTCATAGGGTAGGTGTCCTTGTCCACACTGCAGAGCAGTGAGGTTTACGTATCATCTCCCAGGCTGAGGCTGAGACCTATGTCATGGCCTGGACTTGAGCCTCACCTTAAAATCAGGGTGCTCTGACTGCCAGCCCAGTTTTAGCCACTGTGGCCTTCCCCAGGGGACCTGTGCTGGTTGCAATTATATGTACGTGTGTGTGCATGTGTGTGCGTGTGTGTGTGTGTGTGTGTGTGACTGGGTGTATGGCTGGTGAGTATATATCATCTGTATGCATGTGATGGCTTTAAATGTGCTTGTGAAAGTATGCTTGCTCATGTTCATCTTGGCTGGGGTTGTGCATGTGTGCCTGCAAGCTGAGGCCAGCATACTTCTGGACTCTGCAGGGAGGGACACAGACCCCCAGGTCCAACTCAGACCCACCCAACAGAGATGCTACCCTGTCCTCACAGCATAAGGACCATGCTCAGGGCACTCCTCCTCCTGCTGTTCCAGTCATGGACACTAGGCTGGCCTTGGGGTAGTGAGATAGGGAGTCTTGAGCCTGCTCAGACTCTGTCCCTCATCTGCTCTGCCTAAAGAAGGATACCTCTTGTAGTCAAGGGAGCAGGAAATGGGGTGCAGATAGAAGCTCAGATGGGATGATCTCATGTCAGCACTCTCCAGCCTCAGACCACCCTCTGGAGGGCTTGCACACAACTACTGAGTACCCTTCCTGGCTGCAGGACAAGTTACCTTACTATGTTCCCAACCATGGGCCCACCTGCTACCCAGCACAGTTCTGGCAGGTGGGAATATTCAGCACCAGAACCACCTCTGTCTGCCCGGAAGCCACACACTCTGCTGCAGCCACAGTGGCCTTAAAAGGCTCTTGCAATGGGTCAGCCTCAACACAATCTCTCTGAGGCACTGATGGTCACAACCACCACAGAGCTCACAAACACAGCTTGAGTCTCAGGTATTCAGATGTTTGTATCTTGACTTTCCACAGCATTTCGTAGTTCTGTAGTGGCTGAACCAGGTGTCAGGCTGAGCTCCTCCACATTGACCCCTTCCCTGACTGGACAGCATAGCCAAGAGATGCCAGGTCAGAAGTAGCTAGGCAACACCTGAGGCCTAGCATAACAGGCTGGAGGTAGAGTCAACAAGGAATGGCCAGAGGCCAGAGGGTCTCCCGGTGCCTTAGGCCTCACTCTCACAGGATGGCAGTCCAGTGACCAGCAGGCGGCCCTCAGCCACCGGGATTGGGCCAGAAGATAGCAGACCAGGCCTGGGATCTCTGTATGGGCAGCCACCTCGCCTTCCTGTACCTCACAATGGCAGCAACAGTGAGGCCATCCTGCCAACTCAGATGAGCAACCTGCACGTGTCTCCACCCCTCAGGTAGTACAGAAGCCAGACCCAGCTCTCTTCCTAAGCCCTGATCCCTCAAATCTCACCAAGTCCATCCTGACCCCTGACACTTGATCTTGGGTCTCAGTTGCATTCTGATTCATAAAGCCTCACTAGTCCCCCGTGTCCCCAAGCCATCAGTGAAGACTGGAATTGCCATCCTGGCCCTCCTCTATCTCTTTCTCCTGCCTAGCGCTGATCCAGCCAGGGTCCTTCCAAGGAACCGGGACTGCAGAGTAGACCTGGGCTCGGAGGTGTACAGGATGATAAGGGAGCCAGCTGAGCCATCTGCCACCGAACCCAAGCAGTCAGGCTCCTTCCGCTACTTGCAGGGCATGCTAGAAGCCAGCGAGGGTGGTAAGACTCTCCCCATACCTTACCCTGCCTGCCTTCCCAACCTGTGGTGTCCTCCACGTACACCTTGGCTTGCTCCCAGCCATCCACCCCTCCGCCTTCTCCATAGCTGGTTTTCACACCTTCACTGTGCCCTCACCTTCTGATTCCCACTCCACTGCTCTGTCTCTGCCCCTTATCCCATGCCCAAACATTCTGGCCCCAGAAACAACACTCCACAGAAACAGAGTTCTGACCTTTCCCACCCAGCTCATGTCACCTGCACTCATGGTTTCAGGGGAGCGGCCTGGTCTTGGTGGCCCCCGGAATCTCAAGCCTGCAGCCAGCAAGCTGGGTGCTCCACTGAGTGGCTTGCAAGGGTTGCCGGAGTGCACAGGCTGTGGCCACGGGATTGTGTGAGTACTCACCCCATGGTGTCCCTGGCATGCTCCCGAGGGCCCTGGAAGGGGATATGCTCAAGAATCCTCCGGTTACCCAAAGCCGCCCTCTCTGTTCCCCCTCAACAGGGGCACCATTGTCAAGGCACGGGACAAGCTCTACCACCCTGAGTGCTTCATGTGTAGCGACTGCGGCCTGAACCTCAAGCAGCGTGGCTACTTCTTCCTGGATGAGCGGCTGTACTGCGAGAACCACGCCAAGGCACGTGTCAAGCCACCAGAGGGCTATGACGTGGTGGCTGTATACCCTAACGCCAAAGTGGAACTTGTCTGAGCCAGGACAGGACGCCTGCTCCCACACCTGCTTCATTTACTGTCTCTGCGTGGTCTCTGTAAATATGTGTTTCCCCTCCCTCTCTAATAAAGACCCTCTGCTCAGCCTCATACCAGTCAGTGCCCTGGCCTGCCAGCCTCCAGTGCAGGCCATGACTACTGCACGCTGTAAGATCAATTCTGGTGCCAGGCATGTCCTAGGCACTGGATGCAGTGGTGGGCAAGACAGGTGCCAGGCTGCCCTCAGTGAGTCCATAGCCTGGGTGGGTGGCAGACCTGAGTTACAAGGGGCAGCTTTATTAATTCAGAGGTGAGGTTGCAGAAGGGGTCTAACCTAGATAGGGTCAGGGAAAATGTCAAGTGAGAACTAAGATGAGGGAGGCAAGAGCTCTATAAGGCAAGAAGCAGTGTGAGCCAAGGTAAGCAAGGACAGTGAAGGCTGGATGTGGTTGTCCTCTGCTCGAGCAAGCAGAGGCGCCCCCTAGTGGCTGCCAAGGGTGTTACCTGCTACCTGGTAATCTGTCCTCTGGGTTTTTTCCCCCTCCTCACCCCCAGTTCCCCTCAGAGACCCTTTTTGCTTTGCCTATTTTTCTCTTCCCCAGTAGGGGGCGTGCTTGATTTTTCTAGGGAGAGAAGGAAGGTTTTGAAAGAAAAGAGCATTTGTCTAGGGCTGCGTTCCTCTCCCCTCCAAGACGCCTTGCCCTATCTCCAAAGTCAAGAGAAATTCCAGAAGAGAGAGAGAGATTGAAATTCCATCCCTCCTGTGAGGTACTGCAGTTCCCACGGTGGGTCTGCCTTGGCCCTTTCTCCCTTTTGGTTACACACACCAGTATAGGCTCAGTTCCCAGCCGTGTCCTGTCCTGGATTCTTGGTCTGATGGAACACCCACACTTCTAGTTTGCTTGCGCTGCTTAAGAAACTGACTTTTTAAACCTTTATTTAGTGAACCTGAGTAATGTACATTTGTGCTATGTTCAATTTTGTCCTATCACAAACCACAAAGGGCTGTTATCAATTCTCATTCTAACCATGGCATACAGATGTACCCATTTCCTTTAGCTCTTGCCAACACTGATATTTTCACTTTTTTATCTGATAAGTAAAACATAGCATGTAGCTATGTATTTATTTTGCATTTCTCTGATTCCTAGTGATTTTGTTCAGTCATGCAACAACATTTACAGAGTACTTGCTGCATACATACCCACCATTGAGAAACAGCACAGAACAGAATGGCCCTCACTCTAAGAGTAGTTCTTGTATGAATAAACCTTAAACCTTTCACCCATTTTCCAAGGTTTATTTAACTTCTTATTAAAGAGTGATAGGAGCTTTTCATAATCTTGTACAGATCTTTGCTACTGGATTGTATTCCTCTGATCTGCTGTTCCTGTGGCAACATCACACTGTTTTAATTATGACCGTCTTAGAGTTTAATAGCTCATCTCTCTCCTTGTTCTTGCAAGCATGTCAAGGCTATTCTTGAGCATTTCCAATTGTTGGTTTAGATCCAGGATACCAGGCTCTGGAAAAAACACATGTCTTTGAACCATGACTGGGGTTTCCCCAAATCTAGAGAGTTAACTGACATAAAGTCCTTTCTTCCAAAGGACCACGTTCTGTACTTATGCTTTTATTCAGGTATTGTGTTTGTCATCTTGTAAACTTTCATTTCTACTTTCTTCTCCTAGATCTGGTGCTCTTGGTTAAATTTGTTCTGAGGAGTTCTTCCAAGGGTTCCTTCCAGCCATCTGCTCCCTGCCCCAAAGGAGCAAAGCTCAAGGTAGTGGGCAGATACCTCAGAGAAGTGAAGCCAGGAGAGAGCTAGAGCCCTAGTCCTGAGTGTGACCTGGGACCCTCCTCCCTGGCCCTTGCTCCCTTCAGTTTTGTGAGGGGTTAGACTTTGAGCATTGAGATCCCACCTACCCTCTGGCACTGCGTGCGGGCCCATGCACACAGTCACATACTCACACATGAGCACACACACACACTTGCTTACTGAGACTCACACTCCCCACGGCCAAGCCTGAATAGGGTGGGGTGGTGAAAGAGTCTTCGCTTCTCTCCCCACTCCGCCTCACCCATAGACTTGGTCCTGCCCCGCCTGGTCATAGGCCAAATGGAGGGAATGACTGGCAGCCAGAGAAGCCATTAGGTACAGGAGAGAGTGGAAAAATCCCAGAGCCCAGGGCACAGCCCCCCTCTCCTCATCCGCTGATACTCTGCACCTACCCACACCTGCTCCTGCAGGGACTACCCACTGGAACAATGCTACCCTGGTACCACTGGCTTCCTGAAGATGAGTAGTTCCATCCTGCAGGGCTGCAGCAACCAGAGCTGCCCCTGCCTGAGCCTCTGGGTGGGAGCTGAGTAGGAGGCAGGGGTGCCGATTCCTGGCTTCAATGCCTAGTTTCTACCCTACCTCTTCTGCCCAGTGGCCCTAACTGGACTTATGTGTAGTGAACCATGAAAAACTTGTGACAAGGGCTCTGTGGGACAAGGTCATTGTGACTCAGGGCTCCAGTCCTGAGAGGAGACACGCCTCTCCAGGATGAGGAGCCAAATTCAGGATTCCCCACTCAGCGCCATAGACCATCAACTCTCATTGTTGTCCCCAAACCTGCCCCCTCCCCCAAATCCTACCTCAATGGCTTTGGAACCAAGACTTGGCCATCATCCTCTTCCCCTCACCCAACAGTCCCATCCTACCTGTCACCCTGTGTAGGGTTCTGCCACCTAAGCCTTTCTAGAGTCTGTCACTCCCTTGGCTGTACCCTTTCATGGCCCCAAAACACTGGCCTACCATTTAAGGTATCTCTGCTTTGTCTCACCTCTTCTTTTACATTAGATGGTTCACCATTCTCTGAACCATCTGACTCTTCAAGCTCAAAAGACCTTTTTTTTTCCCTCACCCAGAAAACTACTCATTCTTCAAGGCACATCTCTACTGTCCTCACCTATAGAGCAAATCCTTGGCCTTCCCATCCCCAGACAGAGTCAGTAGTTCCCATCCACATGCCCTCTGCTCTACCCCTTTCATTCCTGGCCAGTGCCTCTGGCACAGCCTGTTTTCTCCTTGGTTAGAGCCTAGCCTAGAGCTACCTCTGTCCTAGCCAGACACCAGACTAGGCACTGGGAGGTACAGGGTCCCTGAGGCCAGCACCCAATCTTGCACACACATACACACCTACCACTACCACCTCGCTTACCTCCCACTCCAGGTTTTTGCAAGCATTGTGCCATAGTCTTCAAGGAGAAGTTGAGTCCTGGAAACCAATTGCTCCCCTGAATGCATCCTTAACTTCCATTCATTCATTCAGCTAAACATTTACTAAGAATCTACCATGTACCAGGCATTGTGCTACACACCAGGAGAACATTTCAAATGAACACAAAAGTAAGCACAGGTTGAACTTGGTGGTTTATCCCTATAATCCCAGCTATGAGGGGTGTGGAGATTGCAAGGCCAGCCTGGGTAAAATGTTAGTGAGACCCCCATCTCAACAAAGAAGCTGGTTGTGGTGGTGCGTGCCTGTCATCCCAGCTACAAGGGAGGCTGGTCCAGGTGGGCCAGGGCAAAAATATTAGACCCTATCTAAAAAAATAACTAAAGCAAAAAGGGCTGGAGGTGTGCCTTAAATGGTAGCACTCCTTCCTAACAAATATGAGGCCCTGAGTTCAAATTCCAGTGCCAGGCAAAAATAAATAAATAGTAAAAAAAAAATAAGTACAGACTTATAAACAGTGCTAGGAAGGAAATAAAGAGGATATTACAATAGAGAATGAGGGGTCACTTCATATAAGGAAACTGGAAAGGCCTCACAGAGCAAGTGATAGTTGAGCAGAGACCTGAGGCGGTGACAGAGCACCTGATGTCTATCTGAGGAAATTGCATTCCAGGCAGAGGGAACAAAACATGCAAAGTCCTGGACAAGGCTGAGGAAGGAAGTCTGTGCTTACTGTGTTCCAGGAACATTGAGAAATGGCTGGAGTGGGGCAAGTGAGGTGGCTAGAAGCAGTAGATGAGGTCGGAAAGATTGGGAGTGGGAAGGAGAACAATGTTGACGCCTTTGTAAGGACTTTGGCTTTTACCCTGAGATGGGAAGCCTGAAGAGTAACATGACCTGGACTTATGTTTTAACCAGAATCTCTCTGGCTGCCGTATGGAGAACTGACAGTAAGGGGCAAAGGTGGAAACAGAGAGGCCAGTCAGCAGTTGTGACTGCATTCATCCCTAATTAATTTCTAACTAGCCTACTTTCCTCTGTCTCTGAAACCCTAGTACCCGTCCAGGCCCTCACCATCTCTGCCCAGGCCTATGCCTGGCCTTTCTGTCTTCTGTCCACCTCGCACTTCTTTCTCTGTATGACAAAGGGAGGTTTAAAAAATCCACTTGTGTGTCACTCCTATCTATTAAACCTTTCATGGCTCCTCATGGCTCTTACTTAGCATGAAGTCTAAGCTCCTGATTCCTGCTAACCAGGCCCCAGGAGATCAGCCCTGCTACCCTCTGCTCACAGCCCTGCCTTGGGCTCTGTATCTCTTGTCTGCTGATCTGCCCATTCAGCTTCAAGGCCTCCTCCAGAATCTTGCAGGATTCCTTGATCTTCTGAGGAAACTGAAATGAAAATGGTTCTTCTGGTTCTCTGAGTGACAGACAAGCTTTATTACTTCCCCATCTTCCTCCCAAAGAAAGGGGTGAGGGAGCTGGGTGCCAGTGGCTCATGCCTGTAATCATAGCTACTCAAGAAGCAGAGATCAGGAGGATTGCAGTTTGAAGCCAGCCCAGACAAATAGTTCATGAGACCCTATCTTGAAAAAACCCATTACAAAAAAAGGGCTGGTGGAGTGGCTCAAGTGGTAGAGCACCTGTCTAGCAAGTGTGAGGCCCTGAGTTCAAACGCAGTGCCATGAAAGAAAAAAAGAGAGAGGAGAGAGAGAGAGAGGAAGAGAGAGAGGGAGAGAGAGAGAGAGGGAGAGAGAGGGAGAGAGAGAGAGACAGAAGAGGGAGGGAAAGAAGAAAGAAAGGAAAAAAGAGAGAAAGAAAAGTGAGGGAAGGAGAGCACAGAGACTGCTAGGTGCCATCCCTCTCTTCCTGGCCAAGGACCTGCCCCCCTGTGCCCTGGGCACACAGCCTGTGTGTAACTGAGTGGGATAGGCATGTTGTGACCTCCATCATAATGCCCAGAAACCTGAGCTGGGGGTCACTTTACCAATTCATTTCTGGGTTCCCTGTCCTTAGTGAGTCTTAGTGCTGTCCTGGACAACTCACTGTTACACAGGTGACAGCGTCTCCTTGCTCTTCACAACTCAAGGTAACTTCCTGGCTAATAATTTTCTCACACATTAATTTCTCTTTTTTTTATACTCAATTCCCTCAGCACTTCTGAATGGAGGTGGAACTGTAAAAAGGTATAAGGGTAGTAAAGAGGCCTATGTAACAAAGAAGAACTGTTCTCTAGTGTCCCTCTTCCACAATGGGGAGCTCTCTCTGGATCCCCACTGAAACCAGACCTGATCTGGACTCATTTCTGGCTGTAACATAGAGGCTAGAAATCCCAGGACAGGCTGCCAGAGTCCTCACTGATTCCTGCAGGACCTGAAGTCAGCCTCAACCATGCACGTTCAAACACTCCACCAACCAGCCAGGGAGCAGGTCTACCTTCCCAGTCAGGTTTGGTGATCCAGGCTCGGAGGCTTAGGCACCTCTGCCCTTCTTTATGACACTCCACTGCTCTCCAGGGCATTGCTGGCCTAGCAACATCTTCATGGAAGCTGGAGCAGAGCCACAGACTCAAAGGAAGGGGAGTGCACTGGATAATAACTATAATGGAGGTAATGTGTCCCAGGCTTTTCTCTCCAAGCCCTTAGTAAACTGATTTTTCATTCTTTAATCCTCAGATCAACCTGAAAGGAAGGATGATTATTATCCCTGTTTTATGGATGAGCTCAGAAAAACTAACAAACTTGCCAAGGCCCCAGGCTCCCTAGCTGGTTCAATGGCAAGGGCAACCAGAGCCAACTGCACATACTCGTCTTCCCTGGAGAGCACTGCCTGACCTACCAACAGCCTGGTGACTCTAACCAGTCTACTTTTCACAGGTGCTGATCTGTCTCTGCTTGGCAAGATCCCCAGAATGGTCAGAGTGAAGCCTCAGGCCTCAGTCTCCAACCTCGCTGGAGCACAGAAAGGTGAAAGTTGTGTTGAGTCAAGGTGATCTCTTGTCTTAGTCAGCTTTCAGTTGCTGTAACAAGGCACCTGAGATAATCAACTTAAAAGGAAGAAGCTGGGTGCTGGTGGCTCATACCTGTAATCATAACTACTCAGGAGGCAGAGATCAGGAGGCTCACAGCTTGAAGCCAGCCTGCGCAAATGGCTCGTAAGACCCTACCTCAAAGAAAACCCACCACAAAATAGGACTGGTGGAGTGGCTTAAGGTATAGGCCTGAGTTCAAACCCTAGAACCATAAAAGAAAAAAAAAAAAACTTGAAGAAAGGTTTATTTTGGCTCATGGTTTCGGAGGTTTTAATCCATGGTTACCTGGCCCTGTTGCTTTGGGCCTGCGTCAGCTTAGTACATCATGGCAGAAGCACGTAGTGAAGAAGACCTGTTCATCTCATGATATCCAGGAAACAAAGAAACAGGAAAGGACCAGGGTCCTAATATCCCCTTCAAGGGCACCCTCAATGGCTCAACTTCCTCCTACTAGGCTCCACCTCCTAGAGATTTTACCACCTCCCAATGGTGTGTGCCAGGGCTGGCAACCAAGCCTTTAATGCATGGGTCTTTGGGGGACATTCAGATTCCTAACTATAGAGACCTCAAAACCTCAGGTCTGAATGTGGACAAGGCTGGTGGGCACAGCATATGATCACCAACCCTGCCATAAATGAACCCCTACATACATGCTTAACTTGCTCCAGGGGTCTGTTCATGATACTTACTAAACGGCCTGTACTAGCTCCTCAGTGGTTCTTGCCAGGGCCCTGCCTCCTTCATGCTCCTGGGCAGCATGCAGAGAAGGACAGCACAAGCTGCCTTCTCCCTGGTCATATGTGAGTGCCAATGAACTCATGCCCACAGCATCAGATCCTCTGAGCTACTGTTTACTCCAGCCATTGACATGGCCACCAGCTTCTCCAAGGTGTCATACATAACTTCATTAGCATGGCTTACTTCTCACACTTTCTGCTCTTGGCTCCTCTGATGCAGAGGCCTGGGACAATACAGAATTCCACTTGGTGCTTGCACATGTGTAATCTGAAAGTGTGAGACAGTGCACCAAATGGGGCATTCCTTAACTCATGGGGGATAGAACCCTACAGATAAATGCTCTCTACTTCTCAATCCTAAACAGACATTTCTGAGACCCATTCTCCAGGTTTCCACCTGCTAATGAAAAAAGACCTGATGCTGTACCCTCCTATTGGATTTCCTTCTGCCCTGCTTTATTCTCCCCAATCACTCTGGTTCCTTCAGAACCCTTCCCAAACAAGCCACACACACATGCAAACCCTTGACTGAGGCTCTGCTTTTAGGAGGCAGCCCAAGGCAACACAGTAGATAGCAGGAGTAGACCTAGAAGGTAGGTAGACCTACAAGGAAGGGATTCTAGAACTGGAACCCTCACCTTTCACACTCAGATAAGGACTCCACTGCAGCAGGCAAGCAAGAAGGGCAATGACTCCAGGCTTACAATAGCTCCACTGCCAAGACTCATCCATGGCAGGTTCGAATGAGACTCTAGCAGAAGGTGGAGCATTGGTTTGTCCAGTGATTTTCAACCAGGGACATTTTACTCTCCTCCCTGGGGGACATTTAACAATATCTGGAACCATTTTTTATTTAAATTATATTTATTTTTAATTGGCACATCAAAACATAGAAATTGTATGTTGGAGACACTTTTATGATTACAACTAGGGCAGTATGCTGCTGGAGTCTAGTGGCCAGAGACCAGGGATACTGCTAAACATACTAAAATTCATAGCACAGTCTCCTCCAACAAAGAATTTCTGGCCCAAAATTGCAGGAGGGGCAAAGTGGAGAAAGTGTAATAATGGCACTTAGAATATATGAGAACAATGGTGATTTTGAGGATTGCAGAGTGGGCTGGCTTTTGTTAATTGTTTCAGAAACCTTGCCACCAATGGCCTATTAAATGAAGGCACCCAGTGAAAGCCAGGAAGCCCCCAAGGCAGCTGGGAAAGAGATCTGTATCACCTGTAGCTCCAGGGGAGATTGTCTAGGAGATCAAACCCAGATTGTAATTGTAAGAGTAGGAGAGCAACACTGGAGGTTTTATGATTCTAATACAACAAAGTTATAGCCCTAATAAGGAAAGTAGGGAGCCCTGGGACACAGAATAGGGAAATTTGGATAGATACATTTGAGAATTTTGAGTTCCTGGGTTCCCCAAAACCTTCAAAACCAACAGAAGTAGCTGCCTTCCCCTTTTGCTGCTATAATGGTTTCTTTTAGTCTTGGTTCCTGACTCTGGCTTATCTTCAGTTGTTTTCTGATTTCTCCGTCACCTACTTCTATCTACCCTGCCTCAGCTAATAGACCATGGTGTTCCTAAGAGTTAAATAAATTAGCAGATGACTCTGCACCCTCTAAATCAAGAGCTAGTGAACAGAGGGAAGATGATAGCTGTGACAATGGAAAATGGTATTTTCTTATAAATGTCTCCAATCTAGACCAGTTCTCAGGCTTAGGGCCTATTGATTTAAGGAAAGGGAAAGTTTCTTTCTGGATGAGCCCTTCAGTGCTGCCAAAACAACACATGAAAATTATTTCCCCAATCCCGTCCCGTAAGGGATCTGTGGCTTTTTAATAGAGTGACTCTGGCCAGGGGAAGGGAAAAGATGCAGACCTTTCAAGTACTGTTGGGTGTAGGAGGCGCTGGCATCCATGCTGGGGGCAGGGGGAAAACACTATCTTTTGGTCCCTCAATTAAATTTGGGGGCTCATGAAAGCCAGGTGATTAGTGAAGCCCTTAGACAAGCAGTCCAATGAATCTGAAGATCTACACTGTAGTGTTTCCCTGGTCCTTAAGTGAATAATTGAGACGGATGATACACTTAGTATGCAGCAGAACCCTTAGCATTTATTCTCTGTCCTGTTAAGGGCCATTTTTTATTGTAGGATGGGCCTGATAAAAGGAAATTTCTGAGATGTTCTAAAGTTAATTGCAAAAGCTAGAGGATGGGGGTGTGTGTTAGACCACTTCCCATCACCATAACAAAACACTGACACCATTTATAAAAATAAAAGGGCTATTTTGGAGCACCATTTTATAGGTTTCAGTCCATGGCCCATTGACCCCATTGTTTTGGGCTTGTAGCCAGGCAGCACCTGATGGCAGGAGGTGTGGCAGAGCAAACCTGTTTACATTGGGGAGCAAAAGAGAAAGAGGAAAGGGCAGGGGTGTCATTATCCCCTTCCAAGTCACATCCCCAATGACCTAAGGACCTTCCACTAGGCTCCACCTCCTAGAGGTTCCACCACATCCCAATAAGGCTGCCTGGACACCATGGGCCGTTGGGAGACTTTTAATATCCAAACTATAGCAAGGGAGGAGGAGATAAGGGAAGGTAATCAGTTAGCAGCTGACGGCGAAACCAACAAAAGACTATTTACGTGAAAACCTTAACTGGAAACCCTTCACTGTCAACCCCCAGTGCCACAGCACCCTGTTCATGTGCACATTTTCCCCACTTCCCTCTGTGGACTGTCCTCCTATCCGAAAGCTCCCCACCCCCCACCCCTTCACAGTATCCCACTCCTCTTATCTACAGCCAATGTAGGTTTTATGTAAACAGTGCTTTTCTAACCAAAAGTTAAGAAAATATTCTTATCGCTAGGTCTGGTGGACATATTTCCAACTGCTACCTAACCCTGCTGCTGGCAGTTTGAGAAACTCATTCCAGGACCTCATCTTTTTTTTTCTGGCTAGCATCTATAACAGAGCTTTTGTTTAAAGGCCAAATGGAAGCCTCTCCCTGACACTTACCCCTTCCTTCTTGATCAATTTGTTAAATCAGAAGTAAAACACTGTAGGTGATATTGCAGAATTGAGCACCAACGTCGAAGGCATTCCTCTCAGTATCATTCAATAAGGATGCCTCTATGTTCTCTCCAAAATTTGCATTGAAATTCAGTTGCTACTGAGATAATATTGGGGAGATGGGACCTTTAGAAAATGGTAGGTTCCTCATGAATGGATTAATCCTGTGTTTGCAGAGCAGGTTAGTTATCTTAGGATAGCAACCCTATAAAAGTATGAAAGTGCACACTCTCTCATGCTCCCCTGTGATGCCCTCCATCCTGTTATGATGTGGTGAGAAAACCCCTATCAGCAGGGTGTGGTGGCACACACATGCAATTCCAGCACTCAGAAAGCCAAGGCAGGAGGATCAGGAGATCATGAGTTGAGGCCCTGTCAAAAAAAAGAAAAGAAAAGAAACCCATATGGTGGTGCCTTAATATTGAACTTCCCAGTCTCCAGAACTGAGAGAAATAAAGTTCTTTTATATATATGTAGATGTGTATACCCAATCTATGTTTTGTTTTGTTTTTCCAGTGCTAGGGTTCAAACCCAGGACTTTACATATGCTAACCAAGCGCTCTACTACGAGCGACACCCCACCTCTGTCTATGACATTCTAAAAGCAGCAGAAAATATCTCTAAATTAGAATCAAAGCTCCTTCCTTTATGTGAGAATAACTGCTGCATATACCAACTTGCTTGCTTGGATGATTAATTCTCCTGCTCTCTGTCACAGAAAAGTATTTAGTTACTTTGATTATCTCAATATTTTCTAGGCCATCGTGGTAGTTTACTATACTAATGACATAATTTTAACTTGTCCTAGTGAGCAAGAATAAGCACGGACTCTAGATGTCCTAGCAAGACACGTCCATGCCAAGGGATGGAGATAAAAAGTATGAAGGGCTTTCCACAGGCCTTTTCCATAAAAGGGTCTTTTTATTCAAGAAAACTTAAATGTATATAAAAGTAGGCAAACTAAAATGAGCCCCTAGAAGCACTATCGTGGTCAATATAATTTCATCTATTCCCATTTACTTCTTCTACTGAAGTTAGGAATCCAGTGTTCTGCAGCATACCAGGTATTCCCTATAAAACAAAGACAGGTTGTTGCCCTTGCCCTTGGACAAAATTTTTGGCAGGTTACTACTCTAACTCATCTACTGGGTGCCTCAGAAGGCTCACTGTTTTCAGTGAAGCCCAGAGAAAGAGAGAGTTAGTTGTACAGTGTGCCTGCCTATGATATAAGCTTCCCTGCCATCCGGTCCATATAATTCAGCAGATTCAAGGGTACTAGAAGTGTTTGTAGTAAATAAGGGTACTGTGTAGAGTCCCTGACAAGCCTAATAAAAGAGTTTCAGTACAGATCTCTAGGGTTTTAGAAAAAGACCAGTCTCTGTAGCACAGGGCTGTTAGACTTTTTGAAAAGTAGCTATTTGGTCTCAGTAATAACTGAGAGCCTGGCAACAGGGCACCAAGGGTCTTGTCAGGTTTTATCAAGTCATAATATTAGGCAGGCTCATGAACAATCCATCATAAAACAGAAATGATAGATTCAGGATCAGGACTAAGCAAGTCATTAAGGTACAGGCATGTCAGTCAGTAACAGATGACTCCTACTCAGTTATACCAACACTTCTCCCTCAGTTCAAACCTGTGGCCTCATGGAGTGGTTCTCTACAACCAGCTGATGGAGGGAGGATAAAAGTACCCCGACTCACAGATGGACTAGCTAATATGTTCATACTAGCCAAAAGTGGATTGTTACTGCAACAGTTCCATTTAGGAGGTGGCTCTAAAGAATGGTGAAGGGAAATCCTTCCAACAGGCTAAGTTGTAAGCATTGCATTTTGTACAGGACCAAGTGGTTTGATTTACATACACTTGTGGTCAACTTGGTAAAGAACTTAGTTGAGTGGTACCTGCTCAATTCTCACTCAAGTGCAACCTGGAAGTGCAGGGGAGTTGCCCAATGGAGACAAAACTTGGAAACAAATAAATCCTCATTTTATATGGCTTTTTAGAAGACCTCAATAGGAATAAACTCCAGTCACTTGCAACAATGAGGGTGAGATAAGATTGAGGTGAGTGAAAAGAGTGAGGCACTTGTCTCTGTTGGTGAAAAACATAAAGGGACACCAAAAAATTCAGTAATCAAATATTTAAGCCAGTATGATGGGGCTTGCCAGCAACTTGGAAGGCTGAGATGGAAGAATCACTTGAATCCAGAGCTTAAGACCAGCGTGGATAACACAGTGAGATCCCATTTCAAGCTCACTAAATAATAACAATATTTTAATGCAATATTATGAAAGGATAAAAATTAGTGCAAAAATCTATGATAAACACAAAATCAAAATTTTGAGACAGGATCAGTATTGCTGGTTTTTCCCTTGGTCTCAGGCTCCAAGATGGCTCCTCTGCATAGTGTTGTTACTGATCCTTGTCATTGTTAATGGCCAGCTCAATTTCACAAACTTTTGTTGACTTATCTCTTCCCCTGTTCACTTTCCTTAGTCTCTCACTTTTGTTTCCTAGGCGTCACTACTCAAAGTACCGCACATAAGTTCTTGTATTAGGCTGGGCCTTATTATTTGACTTTGGGTGGAGGAATGAAACTGAAGCGATGTCAGGTAAAGACCATCTACACCATTCAAAGGACAGCTTTGGAAGGCAAGGAGAATCTATCAGTACTTTCAGTGGATGAACAGGCATTAATCAGAATTGTCCTGGCACATTAGGATACATGGTCTTAAATGAAAGGTAAGAAAAGTGAGGTTCCCAGATGGTGGGAAGCCAGCTTAACAGGAGAGGTCACACTGGAGGCTACAAGGAAAAAAAAAAAAAAAAGAGAGGCAAAAGTGCCCTTCAAACTTTTTATTTTTACAGTACCAGAGTTTGAACTCAGGGCCTCTGCTTGCTAGGCAGGTGATCTACCACTTGAGCCACTCTGCTAGCTGTTTTTGCTTGTGTGTTGGATGTTTTTGAGATAGGGTCTTGCTTTTTGCCCAGGCTGGCTTCAGAAACCCAATCCTTCTGATCTCTGACTCCTGAGTAGCTAGGATTACAGGTGTGAGCCACCAGTGCCCAACCCACCCTTCAACTTCTTCTTTTTTTTTTTTTTTGAAGTTTTAACAAGGATTTATTTTAGTATAACAGAATAAAGTATAAACAAGGTGGGAAGGAAGAAAAAGAGAGAAAGTTTTCCTGTTCCCAATGCAGGAAATTTGACCTCTTAATGAGGGTCTGAAGGGCAAATTCACTCCTGCAAAATCTCCAAAGAGATATGCTCTTCAGCCTGTGGATCTCATCTGCCTAGTGAGCTCCAGGATGCAGGTTCCAGCCCAGGCTAGTGACAACAGCTGACACCTCAGATCTGGCTATTGAATGGAAAAAAAAAAAAAAGACAAGAAAAGAAAAAAGAAAGAAATTTAAAAAGAAAAGAAAAGAGAGAGGAGAAGAGAGAAGAGGAGAGAAAAGGAAGAAGAGAAGAAAAGGAAAGGAAAGGAAAGAAAGACAAGACTGTAGGTCCCACTTTGGTTACTCTGCCAGATCTGAGTGCCAAATCCTACTGTCAGTTCCTAGACCAGGAAGGCCTTTCTGCAAATAGAAGGCTCTGGCAGCAAGCCAGATAAAGAGCCCTAGGGGAAAGGGATGAGTGAGGGGATGAAAATTAGAACCCTTCCGCGGTGACAGCTGCGCCTCCACGGTTGTGCTTTCCAAATGGGCCAGGTCCAGTCTTAAAATGTTCTGTAGAGACCGCAGGAGGACCTCAGGATGACACTGGGACAGCTCAGTAGCCCTTGCTCCTACCCTTTTCGGTCCAGGTCATATGTCTCACGCACCGTGACCTTGCTCATCCCTTGCAGGCTCTGGGCCTGTTTCTGTTTTTCAAGGTGAGGCTTTCCGCTGTTCCAAGGACGCTTCTCCGGCCACCGCTGATTAGTGACCGACTGGAGCCCTCCCCAGACAGGTGAGAAGTGAGCCCTGGGCAGCTGGTGCCAGCCACTCGCGTGGTGTCAGAAGGGCAGGACGCTCCTGTCACCCCTGCTGTTTGCAGAGGTCTCCCGAGAGCACCGACTGCCGGACTCGCGGGTCCGCGCCGGTGGAAGGCCACTTAAACGCAGGCTGGATTGGGACAGCTCTGGGTCCCCTGCCTGGAGCTAGCGGACAGAGAAGCCAACCTAAGGACCTTGCTCTTGGGCTGCGGCTTGTCCCCGCCCCGCCCCGCCCCGCCCCGCCCCACCCCACCCCGGCCCGCCCGCGCCCTCCCTCCTGTACCCTCCCCGCGTCCAGCCGCGGACGGGGGTGTGGTCGCGAAACGTCGCGAGCCCCCGGGAGCGTTCTAACGCCTGCAGCCCGCCTGTGCCACCGCAAAGTTGTGACACCCTCGGAGAAGGCCGGGGCTGAGCGACACGGCCCCGAGCACGCGCTTAACACCCGTGTTGAAAGCGGCAGAGCAGCGGCTGAAGACGGCATGCGGGATTACGAGGAGGTGACCGCCTTCCTAGGCGAGTGGGGGCCCTTCCAGCGCCTCATCTTCTTCCTGCTCAGCGCCAGCATCATCCCCAATGGCTTCAATGGCATGTCAGTCGTGTTCCTGGCGGGGACCCCGGAGCACCGCTGCCGGGTGCCCGACACCGCGAACTTGAGCAGCGCGTGGCGCAACCACAGTGTCCCGCTGCAGCTCCAGGACGGCCGCGAGGTGCCCCACAAATGCCGCCGCTATCGTCTGGCCACCATCGCCAACTTCTCTGCGCTCGGGCTGGAGCCGGGGATTGATGTGGACCTGGAGCAGCTGGAGCAAGAAGGCTGCCTGGATGGCTGGGAGTACAGCCAAGACGTCTACCTGTCCACCATCGTGACCGAGGTAGGTGGTCAGGACCAGGCGTGGAGCCACCCTCCATAGGCATCCTGAGACTCCCTGGCAGTGTCCCCCTCCACCTCAAACCTGCCCAGCACCGGACTGGGTGATGCTTCTAGCAACAGGTGTGCAGCCCAAGGGAGCATGGACAATTCCTGAAGCATTTCTGTCCAGTATGGAGGGGATGGAGAAGGGAGTGTTGTCATCAACCACCTTTTCCTTCCCAATTTTCACAACAGATGTAGTTATTTCCTAAGAAGCTACATGTTGCCCTGGGCAGGCCCTGTCTTAGCTGCCCTGTTACACAGCATGAGTCACCTTCCTGCCAGGGATGAGAGGACTGCTGAGCCCGCAGCTTTGAGACCAGCAAACAACCCCTATCCCGAGGCCCCAATTTCTCCAGGTTGGGTGCAAGAAGCCAGAAGAGGTAGAATCCTGGCTTCAAGGCACTGGCAGAGAGACAGACTCACAGAGATTTCTTTAAGCATGGTGCCAGTTGGTGAGCAGGGGCTCCAGCTTGTGCCATTAGCCCCTAAGTGGTTTGGTAGCAGGTTCCCTAAGTTTCAGGAATCAGAATGTATACACCCTGTGTTTCCTACTGCACTTTGGTGAGGGGACAGGAGATTTGAGGTCATGGCTCTCTGAGAAGAGCGTCCTCATGGACTCATTTCCTTTGGTCCATCAAGCAGGTGGGATTTCTTTCTTTATGGTCCTTTACTTTATGGTCTCTCCACAAAAAAAGTAGCAGTGGCCTCTGCTAGTCCTTTATCTCTTTCTCTCAGTACACTTTGGCAATCATCATACAACATGTCTGGCCTTGTGCTGGATCCTAGGGAGTAGACATCTGGGGTGTGGGTCCTGCCTTCAGAGCTCAAATGTCCATGGGAACACACTGGTGATGTTACAGAGAGGGATACCATCAACTAGAGTTCTGGAGTCCAAATTCAAATCATGGCTTGCTTATTTACCATAAATTAACCCTCTCTGTAGAATACCAAGGCATGGAAACATGTCAAGAAAGAGTGATAGGCTGGGCGGCTGTGGCTCATGCTTGTAATCCTAGTTACTCAGGAGGCAGAGATCAGGAGGATCACAGTTCGAAGCCAGCCTGGACAAATAGTTTTTGAGACCCTTTCTCGAAAAAAACCCATCACAAAAAAAGGCTGGTAGAGTGGCTCAAGGTGTAGGCTCTGAGTTCAAGGCCCAGTACTGCAAAAAAATATCAAAAAGAGTGATAGCTGGGTGCTGGTGACTCAAACCTGTAACCCTAGCTACTCAGAAGGCAGAGATCAGGAGGATCACAGTTCAAAGCCAGCCTGGACAAATAGTTTTTGAGACCCTTTCTCAAAAAAACCCAAAAAACATCACAGAAAAGGGGGGCTGGTAGAGTGGCTCAAGGTGTAGGCCTGAGCTCAAACCCTAGCACCATAAAAAATAAGTGATAAAATTTGAGCCGGCGGTGGGGCGTGGGGGGGAGGTGGCCCAAACCATGTACACATGTGAGTAAATGTGATTAAAAGATTTCAGCCAAATCTGGAAATATGAATGGAACTTGTCAAAACATAGTGTGACAGATTCTGGGAATGGAATTCCCATAGATCCGTTGGAGCTGGGGGATGGCAGGAACCTAGAAAGACTTGCAAGGCCAGTTGGTTGGTGCACTGAAGACTTGACTTGATTCTGAGGACAGTAAGGAAGTAGCGAGTTCAGATTTGTGTTTTTAGAAAAAGCTTAAGCTACCTGCTATGAAAAGCAAGAAGACTGGGAGGAAGCTGGGAAAGTCACCCCTACAAGAGAATGGTGATCAGCCAGGGGTGGTGGCTGTGGAGTCTGCAGGATCCATGGAAAGTGGTTGAGCCTGTGGGCCATCTCTGGATCCCCCAGCATGTACCATGCCTGCCTTGGTCCTGAAGTGGCTGTGCTTTTCTGGCTTTGATCCCTTAACAGTGGCTCTTATTGCTTGCCCAACCTCACTTATAGCCTGGCCCTGGGGCCATCTAAGACTGGGAGCCAGCTCACAACACATGGATTCTGGAATATCCATGTCACCTAAGATGGAAGCCAAACTTCCCAGATGGCTGGGTTGACCATTCTGCTTCCCCCTTCCATGCTGATTTAATTCACCACAGGATCTGAGGGGTAGGTCGCAACTGGTCTCCAAGTCCATGGGTACCCTGTTGTACACTTTTCACAGGGGCCTGTGGCTACACCTAGTGATGCATGACCTTATACACTCACACCCAAGCACCACAATTTGCTTTGTGTGCTTTCCTTTCCTTGCTTGCCTTTTGGATGGTAGGAGTGGGCACCTGTGAGTAGGATGGCTCTTCCCAGAAGATGGTGGCAAAATGAGTTGTTGGTGACTATTAGCAAAAGTAAAAACAGAAAACAAATGTTGGTGAGGATGTGTGAGTGTTAGTCAGCTTTCAGTTTTTGTAGAAATACCTCTGAGAAGCAACTTATAAGAAGTTATTTTGGCTCACGGTTTTGGAGGTTCCAGTCCATGAATGATTGGGCTCACTGCTGTTGGACCTGTGGCGAGGCAGCACATCATGGCAGGGAGTAAAAGCTGCTTTCTTCATAGAAGAGACAACAAAGAGAGAAAAGGAAAGAGACCAGGGAATGTTCCCCAATGACCTAACTTCCTCCTACTAGCCCCTGCTGCCCTTGAAGTTTCCACCACCTCCCAGTAGTGCCAGGCTCGGACCCAGGCCTTTAACACATGGCCTTTGAAGGACATTTAATATCCAAACTAAAGGCAAATGTAAAATGGTGCAACTGCTATGGAAAACAGTATGGGTGTTCCTCAAAAAATTAAAAATAGAATTACCATATGATCCAACAATTCCACTTCTGGGTATATACCAAAAAATTAAAAACAAAGTCTCCAAAAGATGATTGCACATTCATGTTCATAACGCATTATTCTCAATAGCCAAAAAGGTGAAACCATTCTTATCTATCAATAGATGAATGGATAAACAAAATGCGAACATTATTCAACTCTAAAAGGAAGCAAATTCTGAAACATGCAACAACATGGATGATCCTTGAGGAGATTACGCTCGGTGAAATTAGTCACGGGGAGACAAGTATTGCATGATTTCTCTTATGTGAGTTATGAAGAGTTGTCACTCAGAGGACAGAAAGTAAAGGGTGGTTGCCAGGGGCTGAAGGGAGGGAGGAATGGGAGTTGTTTAATGGGCACATAGGTTCCGTTTTGTAAGATGAAAAGAGTTCTGGAGGCTGATTGCACAACCACATGAACTCTACTGAGCTGTACACTTAAAGTGGTTAAGATGGTAAAGTTTATGTTATGTGCGTTTGACCACCATTTTTGAAAATGAGCATAAGAGTACCCTCGTATGAGTCACTGGGAGGACTCAGTGAGAGTGGGTGCCCATGCAGATGGCCTACGCTATGTGGCAACTAGCAGAGTCTGACACCAGCAAGAGGACATCGTAGGTAAATGGTGAGCAGTAGTAAGGGCAGATCCTCATCTCCCCCCACAAGGGCAAGCCCACAGCCCCCAACAGGTCCCTGTATCCTGGCTGGTATGAGTAAAGAGCCCATCCTCAAAGTATTCCTTTGCCTGTGCCTCTGTGCCAGGACCTCCCAATGGTCACCTTCAAGGACGGAGAAGCCTGCCCCAAATACTCCTGAACCCTGCCCCGTAGGCTGAGGTCAGCCAGGAGCCCAGAGATGGCATGTTTCGCCATCGAAATGCCTCTCATAGATGCCAGGAGGCAGGATTCTGGTGTCTCAGGTGTGACTTGCATGCGTGCACCTGTGTGTGTGTGTGTGCATGCATAAGGAAGTTCCCTTCCTCAGGGGCTCTTTGTGAAGTCCAATTTATTCATACCGTGCAGTTACTAAGAGTCAAAGATTTTAGCCTTTATTTGACATAAGATTTGATTCAGATAAAAATTGTAAAAACATATACCCTTCACTCAGCTCCTCCTTCCCCATGTTGATAATTTGTACCCACCATCCATTTATCAAAGCCAGGATATTAATATTGATTGCAATAGTATTAACTAGACCAATTTTTCCACCAATGTCCTTTTTGTGTTCTCAGATTCAATCTAGAATCCCCCATATATTTAGTTGTCATGTCTCAGTCTCCAATCTGTGACAGTTCTTTGGTCTTTCCTTCTCTTTCATGACTTTGGTTTTATGAGTTATTTTGATGAATGTCCCTCGATTTGGGTTTGTGTGATGATTTTTCTCATGGTTTCATTGAGTTCTGCACCTTTTTGGTAAGAATACTGCAGAAGTGAAGTGTCCTCAAGGCATCATACCAGCGGTTACATGATGTTGACAATTACTGGTGATGTTAACCTTGATCGTTTGGTTAAGTTGGTGTCTGATGGATTTCTCCACTGTAAGTTACTATTTTTTTCTTCATAGTTAATAAATATCTTGGGGGAGAATTTTTGAGATAACATAAAACACTGTGTCTCTTCAAACTTTTACTTACTGAGATTATTATTATTATTATTATTATTTGGTGGTACTGTGGATTTAGCCCAGGGCCTCAAGCTTCCTAGGCAGGTGCTGTACCACTTCAGCCACATACCCAGGTCGTACCCACTGATTTTAGCATTCATCACTAGATCTTTTTTTTTTTTTTTTTCTTTTATTATTCATATGTGCATACAAGGCTTGGTCCATTTCTCCCCCCTGCCCCCACCCCCTCCCTTACCACCCACTCCACCCCCTCCCGCTCCCCCCCTCAATACCCAGCAGAAACTATTTTGCCCTTATCTCTAATTTTGTTGTAGAGAGAGTATAAGCAATAATAGGAAGGAACAAGGGGTTTTGCTGGTTGAGATAAGGATAGCTATACAGAGCATTGACTCACATTGATTTCCTGTGCGTGGGTGTTACCTTCTAGGTTAATTCTTTTTAATCTAACCTTTTCTCTAGTACCTGTTCCCCTTTTCCTATTGGCCTCAGTTGCTTTAAGGTATCTGCTTTAGTTTCTCTGCATTAAGGGCAACAAATGCTAGCTAGTTTTTTAGGTGTCTTTCCTATCCTCACCCCTCCCTTGTGTGCTCTCGCTTTTATCATGTGCTCATAGTCCAATCCCCTTGTTGTGTTTGCCCTTGATCTAATGTCCACATATGAGGGAGAACATACGATTTTTGGTCTTTTGGGCCAGGCTAACCTCACTCAGAATGATGTTCTCCAGTTCCATCCATTTACCAGCGAATGATATCATTTCATTCTTCTTCATGGCTGCATAAAATTCCATTGTGTATAGATACCACATTTTCTTAATCCATTCGTCTGTGCTGGGGCATCTTGGCTGTTTCCATAACTTGGCTATTGTGAATAGTGCCGCAATAAACATGGATGTGCAGGTGCCTCTGGAGTAACAGTCTTTTGGGTATATCCCCAAGAGTGGTATTGCTGGATCAAATGGTAGATCGATGTCCAGCTTTTTAAGTAGCCTCCAAATTTTTTTCCAGAGTGGTTGTACTAGTCTACATTCCCACCAACAGTGTAAGAGGGTTCCTTTTTCCCCGCATCCTCGCCAACACCTGTTGTTGGTGGTGTTGCTGATGATGGCTATTCTAACAGGGGTGAGGTGGAATCTTAGTGTGGTTTTAATTTGCATTTCCTTTATTGCTAGAGATGGTGAGCATTTTTTCATGTGTTTTCTGGCCATTTGAATTTCTTCTTTTGAGAAAGTTCTGTTTAGTTCACATGCCCATTTCTTTATTGGTTCATTAGTTTTGGGAGAATTTAGTTTTTTAAGTTCCCTGTATATTCTGGTTATCAGTCCTTTGTCTGATGTATAATTGGCAAATATTTTCTCCCACTCTGTGGGTGTTCTCTTCAGTTTAGAGACCATTTCTTTTGATGAACAGAAGCTTTTTAGTTTTATGAGGTCCCATTTATCTATGCTATCTCTTAGTTGCTGTGCTGCTGGGGTTTCATTGAGAAAGTTCTTACCTATACCTACTAACTCCAGAGTATTTCCTACTCTTTCTTGTATCAACTTAAGAGTTTGGGGTCTGATATTAAGATCCTTGATCCATTTTGAGTTAATCTTGGTATAGGGTGATATACATGGATCTAGTTTCAGTTTTTTGCAGACTGCTAACCAGTTTTCCCAGCAGTTTTTGTTGAAGAGGCTGCTATTTCTCCATCGTATATTTTTAGCTCCTTTGTCAAAGATAAGTTGCTCATAGTTGTGTGGCTTCATATCTGGGTCCTCTATTCTGTTCCACTGGTCTTCATGTCTGTTTTTGTGCCAGTACCATGCTGTTTTTATTGTTATTGCTTTGTAATATAGTTTGAAGTCAGGTATTGTGATACCTCCTGCATTGTTCTTTTGACTGAGTATTGCCTTGGCTATTCGTGGCCTCTTGTGTTTCCATATAAATTTCACAGTAGATTTTTCAATCTCTTTAATGAATGTCATTGGAATTTTGATGGGAATTGCATTAAACATGTAGATTACTTTGGGGAGTATCGACATTTTTACTATGTTGATTCTACCAATCCATGAGCATGGGAGATCTCTCCACTTTCTATAGTCTTCCTCAATCTCTTTCTTCAGAAGTGTATAGTTTTCCTTGTAGAGGTCTTTCACATCTTTTGTTAGGTTTACACCTAGGTATTTGATTTTTTTTGAGGCTATTGTAAATGGAATTGTTTTCATACATTCTTTTTCCGTTTGCTCATTGTTAGTGTATAGAAATGCTAATGATTTTTCTATGTTGATTTTATATCCTGCTACCTTGCTATAGCTATTGATGATGTCTAGAAGCTTCTGAGTAGAGTTTTTTGGGTCTTTAAGGTATAGGATCATGTCGTCTGCAAATAGGGATATTTTGACAGTTTCTTTACCTATTTGTATTCCTTTTATTCCTTCTTCTTGCCTAATTGCTCTGGCTAGGAATTCCAGTACTATGTTGAATAGGAGTGGAGATAGTGGGCATCCTTGTCTGGTTCCTGATTTTAGAGGGAATGGTTTTAATTTTTCTCCGTTAAGTATAATGCTGGCTGTAGGTTTGTCATATATAGCTTTTATAATGTTGAGGAACTTTCCTTCTATTCCTAGTTTTCTTAGAGCTTTTATCATGAAATGATGTTGGATCTTATCAAAGGCTTTTTCTGCATCTATTGAGATGATCAAGTGGTTTTTGTCTTTGCTTCTGTTAATGTGGTTTATTACGTTTATTGATTTTCGTATGTTGAACCACCCCTGCATCCCTGGGATGAAGCCTACCTGGTCGTGGTGAATAATCTTTTTGATGTGTTGCTGAATTCGATTTGCCATTATTTTGTTGAGGATTTTTGCGTCAATGTTCATTAAGGAGATTGGCCTATAGTTCTCCTTTTTGGAGGTGTCTTTGCCTGGTTTTGGGATAAGTGTAATACTGGCTTCATAAAATGTGTTTGGCAGTTTTCCTTCCCTTTCTATTTCATGGAACAGTTTAAGGAGGGTTGGTATCAGTTCTTCTTTAAAGGTCTGATAGAATTCAGCAGAGAATCCATCAGGTCCTGGACTTTTCTTTTTGGGGAGACTCTTGATTGCGGCTTCAATTTCATTTTGTGTTATAGGTCTATTCAGGTGATTAATTTCCTCTTGGTTCAGTTTTGGATGATCATATGTATCTAGAAATCTGTCCATTTCTTTTAGATTTTCAAATTTATTTGAATATAGGTTCTCAAAGTAGTCTCTGATGATTTCCTGGACTTCCATGGTGTTTGTTGTTATCTCCCCTTTTGCATTCCTAATTCTACTAATTTGGGTTTTTTCTCTCCTCATTTTAGTCAGGTTTGCCAGGGGTCTATCGATCTTGTTTATTTTTTCAAAGAACCAACTTTTTGTTTCATTAATTCTTTGTATGGTTTTTTTGGTTTCTATTTCGTTGATTTCAGCTCTTATTTTTATTATTTCTCTCCTTCTATTTGTTTTGGGATTTGCTTGTTCTTGTTTTTCTAGGAGTTTGAGATGTATCATTAGGTCATTGATTTGGGATCTTTCAATCTTTTTTAATATATGCACTCATGGCTATAAACTTTCCTCTCAAGACTGCCTTAGCTGTGTCCCATAGGTTCCGGTAGGTTGTGTTTTCATTTTCATTGACTTCCAGGAACATTTTAATTTCCTCTTTTATTGCATCGATGATCCATTCTTCATTAAGTAATGAGTTATTTAGTTTCCAGCTGTTTGCATGTTTTTTGTCTTTACTTTTGTTGTTGAGTTCTACTTTTACTGCATTGTGGTCAGATAGTATGCATGGTATTATTTCTATTTTCTTATATTTGCTGAGGCTTGCTTTGTGCCCTAGGATATGATCTATTTTGGAGAAGGTTCCATGGGCTGCTGAGAAGAATGTATATTGTGTAGAGGTTGGATGAAATGTTCTGTAGACATCTACTAGGTCCACTTGATCTATTGCATATTTTAGATCTTGGATTTCTTTATTGAGTTTTTGTTTGGATGACCTATCTATTGATGATAATGGAGTGTTAAAGTCTCCCACAACCACTGTGTTGGCGTTTATATATGCTTTTAGGTCTTTCAGGGTATGTTTGATGAAATTGGGTGCGTTGACATTGGGTGCGTACAGATTGATGATTATTATTTCCTTTTGGTCTATTTCCCCTTTTATTAGTATGGAATGTCCTTCTTTATCTCGTTTGATCAATGTAGGTTTGAAGTCTACTTTGTCAGAGATAAGTATTGCTACTCCTGCTTGTTTTCGGGGGCCATTGGCTTGGTAAATCTTCTTCCAGCCTTTCATCCTAAGCATATGCTTACTTCTGTCGGTGAGATGAGTCTCCTGTAAGCAACAAATTGTTGGATCTTCTTTTTTAATCCATTTTGTCAAACGGTGTCTTTTGATGGGTGAATTAAGTCCATTAACATTAAGTGTTAGTACTGATAGGTATGTCATCACTAGATCTTGACTAAAATGATTATTACTGTGGCATTTGCCTAGTGGTGATTTGGAATTATCTGGAAAAAAGAGCTTTTCCTCCATGCCTATTTAGTTATTATAATTTTTCTTTCTTATTTTTATTTTTTATTTTTGGAAGTACTTGGGTTTGAACTCTGGGCCTCATACTT
Organism: Castor canadensis; assembly: GCF_047511655.1. Classification (NCBI taxonomy): domain Eukaryota; kingdom Metazoa; phylum Chordata; class Mammalia; order Rodentia; family Castoridae; genus Castor; species Castor canadensis. The sequence continues at coordinate 62,155,886 of NC_133401.1, read as the reverse complement.
GCTAGGCAGGCACTCTACTTCTTGAGATACTTTGCCAGCGCCCCCCCCCCTTTTTTTTATGTTTGTGTTGGATATTTCTGAGATAGGGTCTCACTTTTTGTACAGGCTGGTTTCAAACTGAGATCCTCCAGATTTCTGCCTCCTCAGTAGATAAGATTACAGGTGTGAACCATTGGTGCCTGGCACCCATTCATTTATTTACACAATTACTGATTTACATCAGTACAGGCTCATGCATATTTATTTTATGACATCAGTTGTAATCTAATATTGTACTTAATTATTTTGTTGCTCTACATGTCCCAGCTTGAACCAAAGTCTTGTTCACTTTAAGGAAAAATGGTGACAACAGGCCCTGTCTGGGGGTTGGTACCAGTGGGAGAGGGGAGGAGATAAGGAAGGGTGTAGAAGGGTGAATAGGGCAGAAATCTTATGCACTCATGTATGAAAATGGAAAAACGAGACCTGTTGAAACTATTCCAGGAATGGGGGAAGGGGAATAAAGGAGAATGATGGAGGGGTGAATTCAACTACGATACATTGTTGGAACTTTTGTAAATGTCACAATGTACCTCCAGCACAACAATAATTTAAAAAAATTAATTTAAAAAACAAAGGAAAAAGGATGTGAACATTCTGAGTAAGACTGGACTCAGGGCTGGAGGAGCTGGCATTTGCCCTGGGGGAGGAGTATCATTCACCTCTAGTAGCTAATTGACCGGTGGGTGGCAGCTGGGCAGGAATAGGAGCAGGAGCCTGTGGCATCTGGGATGGGACTGGAGGTTCTGCTGGGGGAGAGAGCGACCCCAAACTTCCCAAACAGTCTGTCTGATAGTGGAGTCTTTGTCACCGAGACCTACTAGAGTGATCAGATCTTGTTCTTTGTGAGCATAGCCCTCCATATGGCTCTTCAGTGCCACAAATGATGGAGAGCAAGCTCAGAGGGCTCCTGCCCTGAGGCTGAAGGAGCAGGAAGGGCAGCCAAGGCCAAGGCCTAAGCATGGACTCTTGCTTCAAGCATGTTCTCTTTTCCCACAAAATGTCACTAGGTAGCCTTGTCCCAACAGGAGTAGCTGCAGGTGCCATGGGCTGGGGAAATCAAGGCAATAACCTCTGATCTGGACACTGCTTCTCCTAGGCCTGGTGCTACAGAAGCCTTGGGAGAGCCCTGTGGGCAAATGACCAGCCTTACTGACAGGCCACCAGTAGTCTGAGATAAGGCTGCTGCCACACCCTGTATGCTTCTATCCTCTTCTACAGCTGGCTGCATACCCTGTCAAGGAGCTGCTGGTGGCCTGGCCATTGGATATGGCCTCAGGCAAACAGCCTGCACCTCTGGAGGCACTAGCCTTGTGCTACCTTTCCTGGGACAGATTGATTCCCACCATAGCCCAAAAGTGGGCCAGGTATCCAAAGGAACAGGGGGCCTCATTCCCTCCTAACAGGAAGCTCCTGGGAAGGCTGGTAGAGTGGCTCAAGTGGTAGAGTGCCTGGCTAGTGAGTGTGAGGCCCTAAGTTCAAACCCCCGTACTGCAAATAAGTAGATAGATAGAGAGAGAGAGAGAGAGAGAGAGAGAGAGAGAGAGAGAAAGGAAGCTCCTAGAAAGTAATGGGAATGGGAAGCTGGCCCACAAGTGTGGTATCTGCAAGACACCAGATACCAGCTAACAAGGATGCATCTCCTCTGGGGTCTGGGTGGGCCTGGCCAGGGGGAAGACCTGGCATGATAAGCAGTTTTCAGTGTCGAACCTGCAGCTTGCCCTGGGACACTGCTGACTGGGGTGGAGACTGGCAGCTTGGCTGTCAAGATAGCCTGAATATTAACCAATTGCTCAGCTGAGGCCACACTCAGACCTGCCCTCTGGCAGATTTCAAAGGGAATGAGGAGGCCCCATCTGATGCCTAAAGCTTGCTCACCAACACCAGGGAAACTTTTATTTCCAGTCAACATTTCACACAGCAGATTTTTCCAGATAACAAACAGAGGAGACTCAGGAGCCACCCTTGCTCTGGCCCTTTCTCTGAGTGTGCTTCCCTGTTTGTCAGCTGCCTTGCCCCAGACTATTTTCCTGTTGCCTCTCAGCAGTGGTCCTTTGCCAACAGTCACCAGGATCTCAGAATGTGCCTTTGTTCTACAGTTGCTTCACTGCCACCTCCTGCCAAGTCTCTGGATAAACAGACTTTGTCCAGCCCTCCTGGTGGGCAGCAGAACCCTCAGACAGAGTCCAAGGAGGCATGTTGACTAAAACAAAGCTGCAGCAGGCCTTTCAGGAGGAGCTGCAGGTGCCCAGGCCTCAGAAGGACTGTAGTTCTCCCTTATGACAGACTGCATCTACATTTCATTTATATTTAAGGCTAAGGCAGGTCCCCTGAAGTTTTGGTGTGGTTTAAGCATGTCTCTGGAGCCCAGATGAAAAGTGAGGATCCCCATTTGGAATAGAGATGGTGTGTAAGGAATGACGGTTCTGGGCAAAGGCTGGATACACACACACACACACACACACACACACAGGTGTTCCCCCCAAATACCCAACCCCACACTCTAGCAAGAAGCATGGATAACCCAAGTCTGGCAGCTCCAGCTCAGCACTTGCAAGGCTGGAGGGCAAGCTCATACTGGCATCTTCCAGACCTTTGCCTCAGTGCTAGGTGACTGGCACTGACCCTCTCCTCTTTGCTCATGACCCTAGAGTAGAGCTTGGTAGAATTGTGGCAGACCCAGTATTGGGATGCAGGGGGCAGATCTGGCTCCCTAAGTGCCCCTTCTCCTTCCCACAGCATTACCTCCTACCCCCACATTGCCACTCAGACTCCCGGTCTTGTAGCCAGATTTTTTGGGGGGAATATTGGTGCTGGGGATCCAACCCTGAGCTTTGCACAAACAAGGCAAGTGCTGTACCATTGAGCTACAGCCCCATCTCCAAACTCCCTGCCTTTGTTTTCATTTTGGTTAAGCCTCAGATAACTATAGGACTCTTCACTGGCTCCTTTCCACATAGGTAGGCTTTTCCTTTACCCCTAATCTAAAGATGCTGAGAACAGTTTTAGTTTTCTCAGTCCCTGGCTCAGTTATTTGTAAAGGGAAATATGACTAGAATAAATTTTTGAGTAGAATAATTAAATAGCTTAAAAGACAATCCACAAAAATAGGAGAAAATAATTGCAAATCATGTATCCCCGACAAAAGACTTGTATCCAGAATACAAAAAGAATTCTTACAATTCACAATAAAAAGAAAATATGACTTAAAAACATGCTAAGCCAGGCACCAGTAGTTCACGCCTATAATCCTAACTACTCAGGAGGCAGAAATCAGGAGGATCATGATTCCAAGCCAGCCTGAGCAAGTAGTTATCTTGAAAAAACCATCACACATAAAAAAATTACTGGCAGAGGGACTCGAGGTGTAGGCCCTGAGTTCAAACCCCAGTACTGCAAAAAAAAAAAAACAAAACAAGTGAAATTGGTTGAGCATGGTGGCATATGGCTGTAATCCCAGCTATGAGAGAGGTTATAAGTAAGAGGATACTGAAAATGACTAAAGCAAAAAGGACTGGGGGGCATGGCTCAAGTTATAGAGCATCTGCTTAGCAAGTGCAAGAACCTGAGTTCAAACCTCAGAACTGAAAAACAAAAAAATAAAAATCATATTTGCCTTTTTTGGGTAATAAGTGTTTCTCCAGAAAAGATTTACAAATCAGTAAGCACATGAAAAGATAGCAGTGAGATGAGCTCCACAGAACTGCTTCCTAGTGAAACTGCTGTGGCTGGTTGTTACACATACACACACATACACATACACACTTACACACGTACTTATTTTTACACGCATACATATACACTTGTCTGCTTAGAGTCTGGAAATTGTTCTACGGGAATACAGCAAATGAAGAAACATTTATTCAAGAAGAGCTACTCTATCCTGGTAAGAACCGTGGGAGTCTGTAGCCCTGGAGTCAGGACCTCTTACTCCTCCTTTCCCTTTCCTCTCTAGGTGGAGGTGGCCAAGAAAACAGAGTTGTTGGTTCCTTCAGCTCACAGTCAGTGATAGAGTTGCTCACTCTACTAGTTACTTTTCTTATCACTGTGATGAAAATCCTGACACAAACAACTTAAAGAAGGAAAGATTAATTTGGCTCAAGTTTCAGAGGGCTCAGTCCATAGTTACTTGAAAAGGAACAGGGCAAGATATAGCTCCCAAAGACACGACCTCAGTGACTTACTTCTTGTAACCAGATTCCAGTCCTACTTCTCACCATGTCCCAAATAATACCCTCACGCTACAAATCCATCAAGGGATTAATCCATTCATTAGGTCAGAGCCCTCATGATCTAATGGTTTCTGGAAACTCAGCCACAGACACACCCAGCCATGTGCTTCACTAATCTCCTAGGCGGGTTTTTGTTTTGTTTTGTTTTTAGACAGTCTCACTATGTAGCTCAGGCAGGCCTTGAATTTTCTGTGTAGGCCAGGCTGGCCTCAGACTCACATCCTGATCCTCTTGCCTTCATCTCTTGAGTACTGGAGTTACAGACATGTGCTGCCTCTTCCTGGGTATTTTTTAACCCAATCAAGTTGCATTTTAGCTGAAGGAGTTGGACCTTGTAGTCTCCATTGTTTACTTATTTTATCTGATTTCATATTATACTTATAGTCATATTTTAAATATCATTTTGCTATATCTGAATTTTTGTCTGTGTTTAAATACCTGGTACCCATGCAGGATGTATTTAGGTCTTATCTCCTTATTATAAATTTTAATTGAATATGCATATCATTGTCTTAAAATTTCAGGATATTTGCTACAGTTAAGAATCTTTAAGCGGCTATTAGAGTTAGAAAAAATAGCTTTTGTACTATATTGATTTTTATACTTTACTATAAAATGAGTGTAGCCCTATCTATCATATATGTTGCTTTTAGAAATATCAAAATGAAGATGTACAGATTTTTAACAAAGGAAAATAAAAAGGTGGTGGGGGGTGCTTTGAATTCAATTGAATTTGACTACAAACAATTTATGCCTTGGGGCATTGTCAAAAGCAATAAAGCAATGACCCAGCAATTAATAAAGCCCAACAGCTGGATGTAGAGGTAGATAGATTAAGAGAAAGATGAGGAAATCAGGGAGGAGTTGTTCAGGGTTTCTACAATATAAGTCTCCCATTTTTAACAAAAAAAGACAAAACATGCAAAGAAATAGTAACATATGACCCACACTCAGTGTGGAGAGGTGGGGGAAGAGGGACCAGACAACAGAACTTACTTGAAAGGGCCCACATGTCATATTTCACAGATAATTAAAGGAGCTATTATAAATATATTCAAAGAACTTAAGGAGATCATGCTTTTAAAAGTAAAGGAAGGGGGCTGGTGGAATGGCTCAAGCAGTAGAGTGCCTACTTAGCAAGTGTGAGGTCCTGAGTTCAAACCCCAGTACTGCCCAAAATAAATAAATATGAAAATAAAAGAAGGTATAAAGACAATATGCCATCAAATATAGAACAAAGAGATAGAAATTACGTTTATATAAAAACTTAATATAAATTTTGGAATAAAAAGTGTAATAACAGACGTTAAAAATTCTCTAGAGAGTCCTAATAGAAGATTTGAACAGGCAGAAGAATCAGCAAACTTAAAGATAGAAGATTGGAAATTATACAAGTCAAAGAACAGAGCAAGAAAAAGGAATGAAAAAATATGAGTGGAGCCTCAGAGAAATGTGGACCACTATTAAGTGCACCAATAAATGCACATAGGAATACCTGAAGGAGAGAAGAGAAAGTTGAGAAAAAAATTACTTGAAGAAACAATGGTGGAGCTGGGCACCAATGGCTCATGCTTATAATCCTAGCTACAAGGGAGGCTGAAATTGAGAGGATCATAGGCAAATAGTTCATGAGACCCCCCCCCCATCGTCAAAAATAACCACAGCAAAATGGACAGGAGTGTGGCTCAAGCAGTAGAGTGACTGCTTTGCAAGCCCAAAGCCCTGAGTTCAAACCCCAGCCCCACCAAGAAAGAAAGAAAAAAAAGAAAGGCTGAAAACTTTCCAATTTTGCTGAAAAACATTAATCTACACATCTTAAAGTCTCAACAAACTCTAAGAAGAATAACCACAAAGAAGTCCACACCCTAATACATCACACCCTGATACACAGTAATAAAGCTGTTGAAAGCCAAAAAAAAGAGAAATTTTGAAAGAAGCAAAAATATGTCTTGTGACAGACAAGGGAACTTCAAAGAGCTTAGCTTTAACTTCTCAGAAGACATAATGGAAGAGAAAAGGCAGTGTGATAACATTCTAATTGCTGAAAGTACAAAAAAACCTATCAACAAGGCATCATATATCCAGCAAAACTATCTTCCAAAAATGAGATAAAAACATTTCCAGACACACAAAACCAAGAATTTATCTCTAGCAGTGCTGCTTTACAAGAAATACTTAGGAACTTTCTTCAGGAATAAATTTAACCAAAAAGTCTCAAAATTTGTACTCTGAAACTATAAAACATCATTGAAAGAAATTAAAGACCTAAATAAATGGGAAGGCATCCCATGTCCTTAGGTATATAGCAGAAAACTTATTGTTAAGATAGCAGTATTCCCCAAGTTTTGCATTGCAAAAGATGTTTAACATCATTAGTCATTAGGAAATGCAAATCAAAACTGCAGTAAGATTCCTCTTTCCACCTACTGGAATGGTCGAAATTAAAAAGACACACAATAACAATTGTTGGCAGGATTGTGGAGGACTTAAAACCTTCATTCATTGCTGCTGGGATTGTAAAATGGTGTGGCCACTTTGGAAAGCAGACTGGGAATTCCTTAAAAGGTTAAACATAGATTTACCATGTGACCGAACAATTCTACTGCCATGCATATACCCAAAAAATGAAAATTTATGTTCACAAAAAATCTTGTACATGAATTTTCATAGCAGCATTATTCACAGTATGCAAAAAGTAAAAACAATCCAAATGTCTATCTATTCAAACACATTAAACTGGCATCCAATACTGTGGGATATTATTCAGCCATAATGATGAATGGAGTACTCGTACATGCTTCACCAGCATGGATGAACTTTGAAAATGTTGTGCTAAGCGAAAGACTGCATATTGGGCTGAGGATGTTCGCCTGTCATGTGCAAAGCCCTGGCTTCCATCCCAGCACCACAAATCAAAAGCAAGCAAACAAATAAACAAAAAGACTATATACTGTATGATTCCATGTTTATGAAATGTCCAGAACAGGCAAATCCATAGTCAGAAAATAGATTAGCCAATGGCTGGGCAGAGAAGAGAATGGGGTATGCCAGCTAATAGGCTTGGGGTTTCTTTCAGGGATGATGAAAATGTTCTAAAATTAGATGGTGCTGATGGTTGCAGAACTCTGTGAATATATTTAAAACTGTTGAACTGTATACTTTAAAAGAGTGAATTCTGTGTTATGTCAATTATATCTCAATAAAGTGGTTGTAAACAAAAAGAACTAAATACTCAGAGTTTTTATTATTTTTGTTTGTTTGTTTTATTTTGCAGATGATCAAGAAATTTCCAGCCTTAAGTCACAACCAAGTTATAAAGAAGGAACTGGGGTGGATGTACATTCTGTTATTAACTATTTCTTCTTATTTCCCCCCGGAGTGAATGATAACCAAGCATAAGAGGACACTATAGAGACTCATTTTTCATTCTTAAATGGACCATTGCTAATTTTTCATTCACAGTCATCTCTGGGATTAAAGTCCACTTATAAAAGGATTTTGTACCTTGTGGTAAGAGCTTTTCTAGTTTCTAAGAATTGAATGGAGGCATTTTTATTTCTAAGAATCTCTTTTACTTAGATTTAAGTATAAAATGTTTTGATTATTTATCCGTGCCATTTTAAGTCATGATTTTGCTTAGTTTAGTAGAAAGGGAACTACTGTTTCAGAAGCCTCTAATGTGTCAGATACTCCACTTTCACGTCCTGTCCAATGTGCACAACAAACCCAGGACTGAGTGTACTGGTGAGTTCTTAAAACATGAAGAAACAGTTGAGAGAGGCCAATGAGTCACACCATAAGAGGTGGCAGAATCCAGGAAAACCCATGTTCTTTGCTCGATGCTGGGATGCCTTCCAGAGCTTTCCCTTCTAGGCAGGGCAGAGTGGATTCTCTTATCTTTATAGCCTTTATGGCTAAAACTGGAGACTTTGGCTACTCTCGTTCAAGGTTGAGAGTGATTTTCAAAGTACAGTGCATGATGCTGCCCAGCCCAGAACCACACATTTTTCTTACTTATTTTCTTTTGTTTTGCTTTTCTTTACTTTTTTTTGCAGTACTGGGGTTTGAACTCAGGGCCTCACACTCTCTAGGCAGGCACTCTACACTTGAGCCATATACTAATTTTTTTTTGCTTTAGTTATTTTTCAGGTATAGTCTCACATCCTGGACTATGATCCTCTTGGCTGGGACCACAGCCCTGAATATTTGTTGGTTTGCCACCAAAGCCCTGAATATTTTTTGGACTGGCGTTGTACCTCAATTCCCCCAGTCTCCACCTCCTGAGGAACTGGAATTATGGGCATGAGCCACTGTATCCAGCCCATACTCATTTTCCTTTGTTCTAATTTTTCAGCATTTGTTCAGCATCCAACCATGTGTCTAGCCTTGTGTCATTACAAGCCATGTAAAACATGACTGCAACAGATTTTTCAGGAACAGTCCCCGTTCCATCATGTTGGGCTTCTGTTTGCATATCTACACACCTGATCTTTCCCATGAAGTATGCTTGACCTTGAGCTTTCTGAAGGCAGGAACCGTGTCTTGTGCCCACCCATAGCCTGGCCTGGAGGACTCAATGTCATTGGGACAAATGATTAAGCAATTCTTTTGACCAATCCACTAAGAGAGCATGGACTGGTCACTTCGTTGCTCTGTGCCTTCATTGACTCATTTGTAACATGAGGATGAAAGGAGTTTCCATCCCACAGGGCAACTTTGAGAACCCACAAAATAATCCAAGATGCTTAGTCATGGCTGTTACTGTTACTGTTGGAAGTCATTTCAACAGTACGAGACTCACATTCTTCTATGCCTAGAGTGACCCTCCGTCCCTATTACCTTGTGAGTTGGATTTTTGTCTTTCGAAGCAGAACTGAAGGGCATATGGCCCAGCTACATGGAGTTCACTCTACTCTGTTGTGTGACCCTTGGTCTGAGACGCTGGTGATCAGGGAGCCCACACCCAAAGCCTCTCTTCCTGCATAACTTAGGCCAGCTGCTTGCCATGTTCCATGGTTTCTTCAGAGATGAAGGGTAGGCTGTGTTTTGAAATTGTTACTGTTTGGCTTAAAGCAATGCCAGCCAGCTCCTCACCAGGACATCGACTGTAAGCCTCTGAGCCTCTGGCAATGTGTGTATTTGTGTGCAGTGAGTACCTAGATGTATAGGGACCCACAGGGACAATTCTATCCCATTAAGAGAAAGATGGTCTCCAATGGAGACCATTGATCTCCCATGAGATTGTTAACCACAGGGAGTTTTCTGGGCCCTGGCTAATGGGGCTCCCAAGGCACACCCCTCAAATCCTAAAGGGCTTGGGCAGATAGGGCCGGGCTTTCTAAAGAACAGCCCTTTGAAGGAAAGGGCTTCTCTTTGGGCTGACAACTGATTTGTTGGACTCCAGTCCCTTGAGTCAACTTGGAACTTTTTTGGGCACTTTTGTGTCCTATTTCCAGGCTCCTCACAGTTTTCCAAATATGTGCCTTGACACAGTAACTCCCCAAGGGAAATCCCAGCCCTAGATCAGCCATGGCAGGCATGATGTCTAACTACCTTCACCAGGGTCTTCAAAGGCAGACAGCATCCTGCTTGGGCCTGGGGAAAGTGGTCACTGTGTAGTCATGGCTGGCCTCCTTTTGTGCTGTACAAATGCTGTTGGCAGGGCTTCCTAAGAAGCCCTCTTCATGGAGCCAAGTAAGACACAGAGCTGTGGTTGCACAGCCTCAAGAAAGGGGAGTAATGGGAGGCTGACCCTTACCTCACTATTCCCAGCACCCCAGTTCAGAAGTCCTTCCTGTAGCCAGGAATGGCGGTGCATGTCTGTGATCCCAGCCACTTGGGAAGTAGAAACAGGAAGATCATGGGTCCCAGGCCAGTCCAGGCAAAGCTAAAGAGAACCCTATCTCAAAAACAAAATAAAAACAAAAGGGCTAGGGATGTGGTTAGTGGTATAGTGCCTGCCTAGCATACCCAGGGCCCTTGGTTCATTCCCCAACAACAACAACAACAGACACACACACACACACACCACAAAACCTCCTGCCTCATGGAGATCAGGCTTGACCCACTGCCAGGACCAGCTCATGAGCATCCAACCCATGCAGTCGCACAGAGCCACACCCTTTGTCCCAGTGCTCTTCTATCCACATTTTGAAATTGTAAATTTTTGAACAAGGGTCCTGCAATTTCAGTTTGCAGGTCTGCAGATTAGGTAGACATCCCTGTTCATTTCTTTCACTCGTGCAAAGCCTGGCTCCACATCTGACAGTCTTTCTCCTTCCTTTGTAGACAGCAAGTCCTAGCTTGTCCTCCCTAAGTCAAGGTCCTGACAGGGAAATTTTTGAAAACCCAAAAGAGAGGGTGTTGTATTGGGAATATTGCACTTTTCTGCTCAACTGCAGGTGAAAGGACAATGGTTGATGACAGACATGGCAAAATCTCTGCCAGGCCTGATTGAGACTTTCTTGGTTCTGCCCAAGGCTGAATACTGCGATGGAGGCCTCCTACCTCTAGTCCTGGAGCAATTGTCTCCTGCTGTCACATTCCTTAAAGAAGTGTGGGGTAGCCGTATTTCATATGCTCATTTTGAAATTAGTCTTTGGAGTTCATAGCCAAAGCAGGACCCGGGTTCAAGGTTGGACTCTGAGGCCCTGTTGGTATTTAGCATGCCCATTTGCTTGCTATGACATTAGAAAAATCATAATCTCAGAGTAGCCTGAGTTTACTCTTCTGAAAAATGGGTTGCATTCCTCATCATGAGGCTCAGTCCCTTTTCCAAAGCTTTGGCCAGTCAGTTTTGGAGGTAGATAGCCATTAATTCAGCCACATGTCTTGTCTTCTGCTTCTGATCTGTGGGCTGGCAGAGCACATGACCCTGACTAAACAAAATTAAAGTGCTCACTGCCCTTTCTCTGGGGCCACTCAGGAACCGCAGAAGTCTTAGTCTGTTTTCTGTCACTATAACTTAATACCAGAATAAAGGCTTATTCAACTCAAGATTCTGCAGACTGGGAAGGTCAAGGACCTTCTTACTGATGGGGACTTTCTGCAGAGTCCCAAGGCAACGCAGGACATGGTGAGAGAGAGGAAACTTGATCACTTAGGTCTTTCTTCTCCTTTTTCCTCTCCTTCTCCTCCTCTTCCTCTTTTTTTTTGGACTGGACGTTGAACCCAGAGCCTTGTGCTATGAGACCATGCTCCCAGCACTGTTTTGCTTTTTGCCTGGGTCAGCCATGGATCAAGATCTTTCTACCTGTGCCTCCTTCATAGCTGGGATTACAGACATGCCCCACCATGCCTGGCTTTCTTCTTATGAAGTCATGTTCTCATTGGATTAGAGCCCTATCCTGTGGCCTTACTTAACTTTAATTACCTCCCCACCTCCAAATACCGTGATTGGATTGTTTTTACCTTCTTAAGACCTTAAAATGGAATTAAATTTCAGCATGGATTTTGGTGGGGACATTCAAACTATAGCAGGTTGGCCCTTGGATTTTGTCTGGGGGCAGAGTTTGGGGTTTCTAACCCATGTTGTTTTCTTCTGCAGAGCTGTGCTTGGGCACGTGGCTTGGAGCCTGTGGGCACGGCTCCCTGACTCTTGCTGTGGTCCCTAGGACAGGGGAATTCTTGAGGACGTTATTGTCCCCATCACAGAGCACTCTGTGAAATGTATAGGGCATGCTCAGGTCTCAGAAGAAGGCACGCGAGGCAAGTTGGTCAGTACGGGTCCTGTGGGCCTTCGGGGAGCTGAGTAGCTGGGATAATCAGAGCTGCATTATCCCAGCTGGACTTCGATCTGGCCCGGGAAGACCCTTGGGCAGGACTCCGGATTCAGCTTCACCTCTGCTTGGTTTTCATAACCTGCCTCCCTTGACTTTCTGTTTGCCTGAGGGCCTTTAGCATTTTTGGTTTGTATTTTTTTGTGTGTCTTTAGAAACACCTCTCTGTGCTGCAAAATGAGGTGTGGAATAAACACCAGAATTCATTTAAGTCAGCTACACTTTCAGGGCAGGTGCTAGGAATAAACTGAACTGCTTTGCAAAGGCCATGGAAGCAGGAATCCCCCTCAACCCCCCCCCACCCCGCCCAGGGGAACTGGAGGAGAGCTGGGGGTGCAAGGGAGGTAAGGGGTGATCTTGCCACAGACAGCAACACCTCCACCTCATGCCCCAAATGCTCATAGATACTTGCTTATTATATTTATTTATCGGTACTGGGGTTTGAACTCAGGACCTACACCTTGAGCCACTCCACCAGCCCTATTTTAGTAATGGGTTTTTTCGAGATAGTGTCTCAGGGACTATTTGCCCAGGCTAACTTCGAACCACGATCCTCCTGATCTCTGCCTCCTGAGTGTAGCTAGAATTGCAAGTGTGAGCCACCAGCACCCGGCAGCATTTGCTTATTTTTAAAAAATAAATGTAAGGGCATTGAATGCACTTGAAGTCTTTGCAACCTCCCTTGAGATTTTGCTGAATTGACTTCAGTCAAGAGCTGGGAACCAAAAGTGTCTGAAACTCTCATTTTATGGATCTACCAGCAGAGACTTGTTACAAAAGCAATAGTGGCCTACCGGCCCTGAGGCATGGGAGGGATCACACTGCTGGGAAGGCAGGGTACAAGGAGAGTGGAGAGGTGGAGGAAGGGAAGAGGGGAAGCCTGGAGAGGGGTGGGTAGGTCCCAGCTTGCTAGAGTCCTGGATCATGCCCAGATCTTGGTCTAGGTGTGAGTAGACCAGGAGTGCCGAGCTTCCCAGAGGAGTCTGCTCTAAAAATATTCACAGAGCTCCTGGGACCACTTGTGCTTTCAAGGGGGTGGGAGGGGGGACAAGCAAACATTTTTACCCCTGGACCAAGCGCCCATGCCCTTCACCCCATCCCTTGGGCTTTTCAAACCCCTTTCCTCCATGCTGGGTGGCCTCTTAAGGCGGCTGGGTCTCCTTTGCTTCATACTGCGAGGGGTCACCAGTCATAGCCATAGCCTCATCTGGCTTCTTGCTTCATAATGGAAGTAGACCAAGCCATCACCCTCCCTGTCAGAAGAAGAAGCTACATCTCAGTGGGGGCATGACATGCCTCAGGTTACTTGTCCCAGCGAATGGTAGAGTTAGGAGTCAAGGCCAGAGCCGCAAGGCATATGCCCTTGGCACAGGGCGACAGCCTGGCACAAATTGGAAAGCATTCCTGGCAGAATCTAATGGTCTCTCAGAGCTGAGCAGGGCTGGGGTTGGGCCTGTTGGATGGCTGTGCTCATGCTCGCCTGTCTTGTTGGCAGTGGAATCTGGTGTGTGAAGATGACTGGAAGACGCCCCTCACCACCTCCCTGTTCTTTGTAGGCGTGCTCTTTGGCTCATTCGTGTCTGGCCAGCTGTCTGACAGGTAAGGACACTGGGTGAGGAAGGTGGGAGTGGGCCCCTTATCTATTCACTGTCTATCCTGGGTTTGGACTAAATGAATTCCTGGTGTTTCTGCACAGAGAGGGGGAGTACTCTTAGGTCACTGAGTCAGTGATAGGAGGAGCACTGATGTCTCCTATTCATCCTGCCCCGTAGCACTCTAGTCTGGACCCACTTTTATTCCGGTCTCCCAACCTGTACTCCAAGGCTTTGGTTTGAAGGGCACCTGACCCTACCGGAAAGTGGAGTCCTTATGCCACAAATCCCTTGACAGAACACAATGCTACCATCACCTTTGTCCCCCGCTCCACCCCCAACTCTCATGAGTTGTGTAGGGAGCAGGGAGAGGACATCAGCCAGAGCTAGGCCAGACAGTGAGCACTAGCTATGCACTCCCTGGGCCTGAAGGTTGGGCCTTTGCTGAACCCTGGGGCCGCAGAGCTGACCCTAGTTGGCTCTGGGCTTCCTGAAATTCAGAGGCTGCAGGAGACGGCATTGCAGTACTCCAGATATGCTCCACTGGCCCCAAATGTTCTGTGGTGGCCAGAGAAGGTTGGAGTGCTAAATTACAGTGTTGGGAGGGCTTCCCAGAGGAATGTCTGTCCCTCCCCCAGCATCAAAGTCTAGTGGGAAGCCAGGAGTGGTGGCCCATGCCTGTCACCCCACACTCAGGAGGTGGAGACAAGTGGATTGCAAGCTTTAGACTAGCTTGGGTTGTGTTAGCAAGACCCTGTCTCAAAAAAATAAATAAATAAAAATAGCACAGCCAGGCACCAGTGGCTCATGCCTATAATCCTAGCTACTTAAGAAGAAGAGATTAGGAGAATCATGGTTTGAAGCCAGCTCCAGACAAATAGTTTGAGAGACCCAATCCTGAAAAAACCCATCACAAAAGAAGTGTGGTGGAGTGGCTCAAGAAGTAAGAGCGCCTGCCTAGCAAACATGAGGCCCTGAGTTCAAACCCCAGTGCTGCAATTAATTAAGTAAGTAAGTAACACAAACCCAGTGGAATATTGAGACAATGGCCTGACCCTTTAGTTTTGAAAAATGGGATTAGGGCCTGTTCTGATCCTACCTGTGCTCCATCCTGGCGATTGGTCACTGCCAGAATGTGAAATTAGCCCTTACACCAACTATAGTGTCACTAACAGGATGACTGAGAGCAACACCTTCTGTAGAGCAGTGGTTTACAAGTTTAGTTACACCTTACACTCTTCTGGCAAACTTTTAAAAATCCCAATACCCAAACTGCATCCCAGACAAAGAGATTCTCAAGAAGTGGAGTGGCAGCCAGACGCAGTGGCTCATACCTGTAATTCCAGCTATGAGGGAAACAAATAGGAGGACCACAGCTGAGACATTCAGACATAAATACCGACCCTATTAAAAAAAAAAAAAAAAGAAAAAAACAAATAGCTACAGCAAGCGGGGCACCAGTGGCTCATGCCTGTAATCCTAGCTACTTGGGAGGTAGATTGGGATGATTGTGATTCCAGGCTAGTCAGGCAAAAAACATTTGCAAGATCCCATTTCAACAGGGAAAAGTCTTGGCATGGTGTCAGGCGCCTGTCATTCCAGCAACTATGGGAAGCTTAAAATAGGAGAATCACAGTTCAGGCTGGCCTGGTCAAAAAGTGAGACCCTATCTCCAAAACAACCAGAGCAAAAGCGGCTGAAGGCATGGCTCAAGAGGTAGAGTGCCTGCCCAAAAAGTTCAAGGCCCTGAGTTCAAATTCTAGTACCACCAAAAAAAGGTACAGTAACATCAGTACAGATGGTCCTTGACTTACCATGGGGTTGTGTCCCAATAAACTCACCCTACATTGAAAATATCTTAAGTCGAAAGTACACCTAACACTGAATATCATAGCTTAGCACACTGTAAGGCACTGGCTGTTTCCTATTGTGGTCTCATGACGCCTGGGGTCCTTAGCTCACTGATATTGCCCAACACTGAAAGACAGTTCACACTGCACATCCTTGCCCTGGGAAAAGATCCAAATAAGAAGTAAGGTTGTACTGAATGTTTATCACTTTTGCACCATGGTAAAGTAAAAAAAAAAAAATTCTGAGTCAGGAACTGTTAGTATATTTTTTAAGCTCTGAGGCAATTCTAAGTGCAGCCAAGGTTAAAAACCACTGCCCTCAGCCAGTGGTTGAGTGGGTGGCTCATGCCTATAATCCTAGCTATTTGGGAGGCAGAGATCTGAAGGATCTTGGTTCGAGACCAGCCCAGGCAAATAGTTCTTGAGACCTCGTTTCTAAAATACCAGAGCCAAATGGATTGGAGGTCTGACACAAGCTGTGGAGTGCCTCCTTTGAAAGTGCAAAGCCTTGAGTTCAAACTCCAATCCTACCAAAACCAAAGAAAACCAAAACAAAACAAAAACCCACTACCTTTGATGGATTTTTGGTTCTGGGTTTACAAAATTCCCATGTTGCTCTTCTAAGAAGTATCTGTAATCTGTGCTGTACCCCCTTTCCAGAAGTGTGATGGCAGCTTCTACCTGTGGCTCACTCTATAGAGCAGATTTCCACGTGGTCTTTGCATAATCTGCTCAGTGTTTTTTGAGATAAGGGGTCTGCACAGGAAGCTTAGAATCACAAAATGTAGTGGGCAGGTGGGTGTCAGAGGCCTCACCTGGGAGGAAGCTGGGAGGAGGTGTCAGGTTGAAAATCTGTCTGAGCTCTGAGAGTGCAGTGATGTGCAGCTTGCCACACACCCTGAGTTACCACCTTGCTGCTACCTGTACATCTCATGTTTTATGTTATGTTGTGTTCCATAGGTTTGGCAGGAAGAACATTCTCTTTGCAACCATGGCTGTGCAAACTGGATTCAGCTTTCTGCAGATTTTCTCTATCAACTGGGAGATGTTCACTGTGCTATTTGTTATAGTGGGCATGGGCCAGATCTCCAACTATGTCGTGGCCTTCATACTAGGTAGGAATGGATTCTGAAACACAGGGTTCCTCCCTTCAACCCTCTGAAAGGCCAGGAAGGAGGAGCCACTGGGCTGTGTCTCTAAAGTTCCATAAAGCTCAGACAAATGTATGTTGGGGAAGGATCTGCAGCCATGGGCTCCTTGAGCCAGTTAAAGTGGGTGGGTTCCCCCAGAGAGTCAGCTGTGTGCTGGGCTCTGAAATATGACCAGCAAATAGGAGATAGAGCTGGTAAGAACCAGCACACAATAACTGACACACACTCTCAGGAGCACAGGACTTGTGAGAGCCCAGAAGAGGGGGTCCTGGAGGAGACACAGCCCAGGAATGTCTTTGATCTGAGCTGTAAAGTCTTAAGGCTCCTGCCTGGTAACCTAGGAAGGGATTTAGGGTAATTGGTGTGGTGGGTACACAAGCAAGAAAGGCACTTGCTTGATGGAGAAATTCAGTGCTAGATCTGGCCCTGCCAGAGTCAGAGCCCACCCCTCAGAGAATATCAGCTCTTGCAGGGTGAGCACTGTGCTCTGCTAGCAGTCCTTCTGCTGATAGGCTACTGCTAGGAGTGTCTTTCTGGAGGAGGAAGAGCCATCAGCTACCATGCTTGAGGAGGCCCCAGAGCACTCTCCAGCTTTTCTGGGAAGGAACTAAGGTGAGCTCAGGCAAGTTGACCAGGGTCATCCTTAGGAGTGGGAGCCCCCAGGGCACTCTCTGAGCCCCCTCCCCACATGGGGAAGAGACGACAAAACAGACAGCAACTATCATCGCTAATGTGATCACTCTGCTTGGCTCAGCACTGTACCAGTTTATCACTGTTGTCCCAGTGTCATTATTAATAGTCCCTCTAACAGAAGTATAACAGTCCTTCTCTCAAAAGCCTGCATCTGGTTAGGTGACTGGTCGCTTTCAAGAGCCTGACTCATTGTCTCTGGAGATGTGGTGTTCTGCTGGTCAAAGGCAACAGCATCACGTTGTGTTCTGTCAGGTTGCCAAGATGGGGTTGTTCAAATTCTATTTCCTTAATTTTTGGTGAAGAGCCACTTGCCATGGGTCCAACCTTAGTGTCCTGGGAGGCAGGAGGGAGAAAAAGGGGTAGAGAGAGCACATGTGAAAGCCACATGTTCCTAGCAGATAGCACATTTTCAGCAGTGTGAGAAATCAGGGAGGAGGGGGGGCTTTTCTTCTCCTTTCAGGGGAAAGATCTTTCTTTAAGATCATTTGTAATGCTGGGCATAGTGGTTCACTCCTGTAATTCCAGCAGCCAGGAGGCTGAGGCAGGAGGATCTTGAGTTCAAGGCCAGCCTGGGATACATAGCAAGATCTCAAGCAAAACAAACAAACAAACAAAAACCCAAAGCAAAAAAAAGAAAAGGAAAGATTGCTTATGTAGCAGACACAGGAAAGAGGCAACAGGCCGTGGTACTGGAAACTAGAGAGAGGAGGGACCTGGCGCAGAAATTGTAACTTCCTTATGCCCAATGTCTCCAGTGACACAGAGGGCTCTTGGGCATCACAAAGCCTGTGATTCTCCAGTTCTAAAGCCCCAGGATCCATCCTTGTAGTGACCTTTCCAATTCCTGAAAAGCTCAACACACATGGCTCCACTCAGGCCACCCCAGAAACTAAACAGGCCTCCCCAAACAAGTGACTGTGCCCTAGATCAGCAGACCCTATCACAAGAGGACCTGAAGGACGCTTGGGGATGGAAGGATAGGGAGTCATAGTGAAGTCAGAACCGCCTTTTTACTAGGATTGGAAGCGAGGTAAGATCTGTGCCAGACTGTGGCACCCCCAGATTCTGTGGCATGAGACCTGCCTCTTCAGGAGCTTCTCCTATGAGAGTGGACGAGCACACCCCAGGCTCCTGAGAATAGGTCTGCTCTGCTGGCCTTGGCACTTCTATGTGCTGTCTTTCCTACTCCCCATGTGGCTGAGAAGAGTAAGAGAGCCAGGCCAAGAGTCAGACTAAGCCTACATGTGTCACACCAGCGATCAGTGGGCCAAACGCTGGGGGCAGACAACTTCCTGTCGGCACAGGTCTACACCTCTTGTTCTAAGGGGATCTGCAAGGACTTGCTAACTTTGGGTCTTGGTATGAACCTTGGGTCTTGGTATGAACTCTGAAAGTTTCAGAGTGTCTCTGAACCCAGAGCAGCTGAACTCCCCTGGTAGGCACCTGAGGTGGGAGGACACAGTGCAAGGACAAGGTGGCTGCTGGCTCCCACAGCACAACAGCGCTCTCTGGTGTTGCAGGACTAACATAGCCAAATTCCAGGGTTTATTTCATTTTTATTCATTTTACTTTTTTCCTTTGATCTGAATTGAAACCAAGCAGCATTTACTTGACAAAAGTAAACCAAAGGGTGGAGCCTTGGCCAATAAATTCTGTCTGTCCCTGCACGTTTGTCTTTTGGTTCTCGGGAAGGGTAGGCTAGGCTTTTAATGATAATCTAAAGCTTTGGAGTCTTCCCATTAACTCAGGAAGCTGAATTACACTCAAAGCACTATTATGCTGCTTTATAAAAATCATCACTTGCCAGAGCCATAAAAATTTTAAAAAGGCAAGGAAAACTTAATGCTACCCAATGCAACATAAAGTGGATGCTTCCGCAGTCATGGTGCTGCCAGAATGATGCTGGTTTAGGAGGCATTCACACTCAGGGCCAAAGACACTAACTTTCCCCACACCCTAGCTCCCCCACAATCTCCCACTGCTTCTCAACAACAATGCCCTCAACTTGCCCACAGGCTTCTGGGTAAAAGGCCAGAAGCATCCTCTTTTCATGCCCCATAACTAACTGCTTACGGGTTTCCTGCAGGAAAAGTTAATGCCTCCTGTCTTGACAGATTCACTGGTTCAGTATTTTCTAGTACCTCTAATATCAGCCTCTCATTTGATATTTCTTTGAACGTGCTGAGCCACTTAAAGCCTTGGTTCTTCTGATTTCTAGATGTTTCCCTTTTGATAAGTATGTAACTGATGGCATCTTCCTTTATAACTTTTGCTACCAGGAAGCTTGGCAAATTTGAAATTTAAGTACATCTATTTTGCAGCTTCAAATGTCCACATAATTAATTTTGTTTTTTGCAGTGCTGGAATCAAATCCAGGACCTCATGAGTACTAGTAAAGTGCTCTCTCATGAGCTACATCTCAGCAACTAAAGTGTTTTTAAATTGAAATATAATTTGTCTTAATCTACTTGAGTGAGATGCTATCACAAAATATCATAGGTGGGGTGACTTGAACAAGAAAATTTCATTTTCCATGGTTCTGGAGAATAAAATCTAAGATCAAGTTGCCAGAGAGGATGGGATCTGGTAAGGGGTCTCCCCCTGGGTTGCACATGGCTGCCTCCTCCCTGTGTAGTCACATGGCTTTTTCTTAGTGCAACTAGAGAGAGACACAGAGAGGGAAAGAGAAGAGAAAAGAGTTCATGAAGCAGGACTTAGGTGTTTCTTCTTATAAAAACAGCAATCTTATCAGATCAGGGCTTTGCTCTTTTTTTTTTTTTTTGCGGTACTGAGGTTTGAACTCAGGGCCTACACCTTGAGCCATTCCGCCAGCACTTTTTTGTGATGAGTTTATTCAAGATAGGGTCTCGCAAACTATTTGTCTGGGCTGGCTTTGAACTGAAATCCTCCTGATCTCTGCCACCTGAGTAACTAGGATCACAGCGTGAACCACTGGCACCTGCCAGGACCTCACTCTTAAGACTACTTACCCTTAATTTCTCCCTTACTTTAAATACAGCCACACTGGGGGTTAGGACTTCAAGTATAAATAATAGGAAGGACATATTCAGTCCGAAATAATAGCTTTACATAACACGATTCACTCTTAAAGTGTCCAATTCAGTGGTGTTTTGCAAAGTGGATTGTAATCATCAACTCAAGCTCCATAACATTTTCATCATCCCCAAAAGAACCCTCCACCCATTAGCAGTCATTGCCCTCTTCCCCTATCCCCCGACAACCACCAATCTACTTCCTGTCTCTATGGATTTGCCTGTTCTGGACACTTCATACAAATGGAATCATCCTTTGAGACTGGCTTCTGTCATTTAATGTTCTCAAGAGTGATCCATGTTGCAATATGAATCAATATTCCATTGTATGAACTCTACACCTTTTGGTCATGTATTCATCAGTCAGCGGACATCAGGGTCATTTCTACTTCAGGGCTGTTGTGAATACTGCTGCTATGAGCATCTGAGTGTAAGTTTTTGTGTGGATATGGCTTCAGCCCTCTTCGGTATATGCCTAGAACTGGAATTTCTGGGTCATATGGTAACTCGATGCTCATCCTTTTGAGGAACTGCCAGATTATTTTCAAAGTGATCAGCTATTTTAATTCTTAAAAAAAAAACACCTAATTTATTGTACAAAATAATAGGTTTTGGGATGAGATTTCCACACATGCATAAAATCTGCTTTGATCTTATTCACTCCCTATCTCCCTCCCTTGTTCCCCTCCTCTTCTTCTTCTGCTCCCCTCCCCTCCCAACCAGTCCTCCCTTTGTTTTTTTGTTTTGTTTTGGTGGTTCTGGGATTTGAACTCAGGGCCTCATGCTTGCTAGGCAGGTGCTCTTACAGCTTGAACCACCCCACCTGCCTCACTTTTCTTTGTATTTTACTTTCACCTTTCATGTTACCATTGTTTTTTTTTGTTTGTTTGTTTGTTTTTGCGGTACTGGGGTTTGAACTCATGTCCTGCACCTTGAGCCACTTGCCACTCCACCAGTCCTGTTTAGTGATGGGTTTTTTTTTAGATAGGGCCTGGTGAACTACTATTTACTCAGGCTGGCTTTGAGCCATGACCCTCCTGATCTTTGCCTCCGGAGTAGCTGAGATTACAGGCATGAGCCACCAGCACCTGCCTATGTTTTATTGTATTTAAATTATAAACTGCCTTAAAATCTTCAAAGGCTGAATGGAGGGATAAGTAGGAAAACATGTTCAAAAGTTGCTGGAGTCCCTTGTTTGCACTGTGCAGAATAAGAGAAGAAGCAGGAGGACCCATGCAGGAGCAAGGACTCACTCCTATCAACTCACAGGGAGCTAGCTCACTGTCTGATTGGGAAGAGGACATTGGTAGATAACATTGGTGGGTATAAGCAGAGATAGAAAAGGTTACTTCTGACTAGACTGTTCGATGAAGATTTGTGGAGAAGACAGGGGAAGCCCTGAGCAGAAGATCCTCTATTAGTTTGATGAGATTTCTGAGCATTTTCAGGAGAACAAAGGGTCTTCCCTTTTTTCCCTGAAATCCCTTTAGGTCAAAGGCATTGTACTTTCTTTCATCCCCCTGCCACCTGCACACTTCAGGATAAAGCGATAAATGGTTCCTGAGCATCTCCCATGTGCCAGTCACACTGCTAGGTGATTGGCAACATTACCAGTTCTCACATCCGTAACTCCATGAAGCAGGACTCATGAAAGTCCCTCTAGTAGGGACTTAGCCAAAAGCCCTTGCTCTTTCCCTGTGCCTGATGGAAAGCCCTCCCCCTGTATCTCAGCAGCTGTATGTCTCAGTTCCATTTCCTGCTGCAGGTTCCTTTGTCATTCATGGAGGTGCACAAGCCCTGGCCTCCATGTGAAATGTGCCTAGTGATTCTTGAGACTGATTAGCAAAGAAGAGCCTGATTTACATGGACAGGAGCCTGTCAGATGGAGGTGACAGCTAATGGACACACTCTCCTAGGGCTCCTCAGGCCCTCATCCTGGCCAGGACATGGCTTTTGGCATGGATGTCAGAGTTTCACTCTCAGGGGACACTCAGAGGCCAACCAGACCAAGTCCAGTTAGGCTTTGTCCTAGGAGCAAAAACCTACAGGCCAGAGAAGGAAGGATGAGGTCCCCAATAAGCGGGGCCAGGAGGCACCACTGGCACCTGTCTCACTGCCAGGTGAACACCGGAAAAGCCTGTGACAGCTGCAGGCCATGAGGGATCTGCAGGACTTGGACTCCTCTCCTAGTGATCCCCAGAGGGCACTGGTTGGCCTCTAGTCTGGTTAACCAGACTGGGAAGGGAAAATGCAAATTCTTGCTTCTGAAGGGGCATGGGGTTAGGGGGTGCACAGCCTCACCCATCTTTCCTTGTGTCTCCACTAAAATCTCAATTTAAGGATCGCTTTAAAGGACCAAGGCTTTGTCCCGGGTGACATTTTTCTTGAAGACCAGACTAGAACCCTCAGGTGAAACAGATATGGTTTAAATCCTGGCCACAACACTTGTTAGAGATGACTGAATTTAGGCATGTGGACTTAACTCTTTAAGTTTCAGCTGAGTATGTATAAAATAGGAACAACTCTAGTTCTTATATAATTATTGTGAAGAATCAAAGAGATAATATATTTAAGCACTTAGAGTAGAATGTGGCTCAAAGCACCAACTCAGCAAAGTGCTAGCTGTGAAGCTGATGGTCAAGTTTAAGGAAGGATGGTTGCCTAAGAGTTAAGAGTGCAACTGGTGGAACAGCTCGAGTGGTAGAGGGCTTGCCTAGCAGGCATGAGGCCCTGAGTTCAAACCCCAAAAGAGTTAGAGTGCAGAAGGTAGTTCTTCTAACAAAATTTGTGTTTCTACCATCCATGTTGTTCCACAGGAAGGGACAAAGATTGGTTTACAAAGCTTCTGTTCCCCACAGGTCTTCTGCAAGGTTATAACAACTCTGTTCTGGTCTAAAATCCAAGTGTAAAGAAAGACTGTCCAGGAGCCAGAGGTGCAACTTCTTTCTCTTTATCAAGGTTATGAAGGCATAAGGAGTAATCCTCAGGCTTCATAATTCTATAAGAGTCTCACTTGGTCCTGTGCACTTTAACAAATTCTCTACTACTGTTCTTCTTAATTTAGGAATTAAATTAATTAATTTTAGGAATAAAGCACCCTGAATTCATAGTCATATCATAACCATAGCCAGAGTTCAGGAATTAGGGCATGGTGAAAGATAATTCACAAAGCAAGAAAAGAGCAGGAAACAGCATTCATGATCCTCAAAGAAGTCAAGCCCCATCTTGGAAATGAGTTTATAGGCCCTGGGGGGCTAGGGCTATGGTGTGCACTGTGGGATGCAAGAGGCCCTCTCTATCAGTCTGGCTTTTTAAATAGTTGCTCAAGAGGGAACAACTGAGGCAGGCCGCTCAGTTCTGATAAGGGAGGGAGAATGAATGGGTGGGTGGGACAGGAACAGGTAGGATCTGGGAATGGGAGACCAGCAGAAGTGATAATATGGCTGCTTCTCTGGAGTTAATTCCTTGACCTGTGCTGGGGACTAAGAACTCTCTCTAGAAAGCTAAGCTAAATGACGCTGGAATTGTCTGTGTTGCATTTTCTGGGCTACTTCTCTGTAGTGTGGGCAGATCTCATAAAAAAGGCAGATCCATGGCGGTTGACCACATCTCTGTCCCTGAGGCAGAGGACCCAGAGCAAACTCTGGGAAGGGCCTGGAGCTCTGTGACAAGAGGAGCTTGTGCTTGGGCTCCCTGCCTCGAGAAAGAGCTTGAGGGACAGGCAGCATCTCTGGGAGACCTGGTGCCAAGTGATCCACTGTGGCCCTATGCAGAGCAGGTGCCCTCAGCTGCCAGCCGACCTTTCCTAAACAGTGCCAACCTCCTGCAGTCTTGGCCTTTGTACTGGGTGTGTGGCCTGCTCCAGGAATGTCGCCTACAAGGACAGCAGAACAGCTCCTTCTTTTCTGTCTGGGTCTGACAGGACTGACTTTGCCTGGGGCAGATCCCTAGGCACAGTGAGGCTGTGGGGGAAGTGATTCCTGGTGTTGGGGACCTGCTCTGGGCATGGCCAGAGCCAACTGGCTGCTATTTATTATGTTTCAGGACTCAAGGGGGGGCAGGGAGTCCTAACTGCTAGGAAACTGTGAACATGCCACAGTTTCCTGACGGGCCAATGTCTGTTTACTTACAGTTGAGAGTTGTGGAGCAGGCTAACCACACCCTTACCCCACCCAGCCCCTCAAAGAGCCACCTCTTGTCTGCAGGACAAGAAAGACTGATTCTCACACAGGTCTTTCATTCTGAAAGTGTGGCATTCTTAAAAAAGATGACCTCCTAGGCTGGATGTGATAGTTTCTTTAAAAATCTCAGAAAAATCCACTCATCTGTAGGTTGATAAGTCTGGGATTCCATCCCCCTTCCCTCCACCCTGATACTCCAGCTCTGGGCCATGAGACAAAAATCCTTTTTTCTTTTCTAAGTGGTGATGGGTTGAACTCCAACTTGCAGGTAATGGTACAGAAAACAAATACTAAAGTGAGTTAAAATGCTGATGCTCCTCCCTTGTTTTAAACAGGAACTGAAATTCTTGGCAAGTCAGTTCGCATTATATTCTCCACGTTAGGCGTGTGCACGTTTTTTGCAATTGGCTACATGGTGCTGCCACTGTTTGCTTACTTCATCAGAGACTGGCGGATGCTGCTGCTGGCTCTGACGGTGCCTGGAGTGCTGTGCGTCCCGCTGTGGTGGTGAGTGTGACTCTTCCCAGTCAGCCCTCTGCAGCTGCAGGCGCACCTGGAGCTGAGGAGGTGTGACCTAGCTGGGCCAGCGAGCCCCCCACTGGAGCTAGCCCGGGAGCCTTCCGAGGCTAGGCAGAAGCTGGAAGAGTTGCCATCTCTTTATGCACTGGGGTTTGATTGTCCATTATCCCCAATAGCCCTGTTCTCAGGAATTTCCTCTCCCAGGCTTTCCCCACTCTAGGCTCTGGCTGGTGGTTGTTGTTGTTTGTGGAGATGGCATTGTTGGGTTTTGTTTTTAACTTTGCCCCCTGCTTTTGGCACTTTCCTCTCTCTAGAAAATCTTTCTCTATCCAACTACAGTACAGTCAAACTTATGCATCCAGGGGTTCTGCACCTGTGGGTTCAAACAACAGAGGATGGCAAAATATTGTATGAACCCGTACAGACTTTTTTCTTATTATTTCCTAAACAATACTGTATAACAACCACTTAAAGGGCATTTACACTGTGTTAGGTATTAAGGGGCTGGGAGTAGCTCAGTGCTACAGCAGAGAAGACTTAATCTTCAGCACCCCCTGCAAAGCATGTACGTCCATTGTGTTAGTAGTACAAGTAATCTAGATGCGATTCCAGGGATACAGGTGCTGTGCATAGAGTACCTGCAAGTACTATGCCATTTTATATAAGGGACGTGAGCAGCTAGGATTTTGATATCTGCAGGGGGTCTTAGACCCAATCCCCAAGCCCCCTTGGATACCAGGAGACATGTGATTACTCATGATGATTAGTATTTAAGGTGTGCCTGGTTTTTATCTGCTTTATTTCATTTTTTAATTTTATTTTATGTTACTTCTTTTGGCAGCACTGGGTTTTGAACTCAGGGCCTCATGCTTGCTAGGCAGGTGCTCTACCACTTGAGTCACTCCACCAGCTCTTTTTTTGTATTGGATATTTTCTTTTCTTCTTCTTCTTTTTTTTTTTTTTTGTATTGGATATTTTCGAGATAAGATCTTATTAATTTATTTCTTTGTGCTGGCCTTGAATGATCCTCCTCATCTCTGCCTGTAGCTAGGATTACAGGTGTGAGCCCATAATCCACTTTATTTTAGAGAAAGAGAGAATTACTTTTGTTTAAAGAGTTGTTAAAGAAGTAGTCTCTTCTCCCACAATCCCTAACTCAAACTCTTTTTTATTTCTTGAATCCAAGGCCTCAAGCACCCTAGGCAAGTGCTGTACCACTGAGCTGAACTCCCAGCAGCCCCTCCCCAACTCAATTTTGACACAACAGTTATGTGACTAACAAAGTTTGGAGATTCTAGCCTTCTTCCCCAATATGACTAACTGGAGATTTTAGGTGAAAGAACAGATTAAGAATAATGGAGCAGGGCACAGTGGCTCACACCTGTATTCCTAGCTATTCAGAAGGCAGCGATCAGGAGGATCATGGTTAGAAGCCAACCTGGGCAAATAGTTCCAAGACCACTATCACAAAAAAGGGTGATGGAGTCGCTCAAGGTGTAGGCCCTGAGTTCAAGCCCCAGTACCACAAAAAAATTTAAAAAAAAAAGAATAATGTCACAGCCTTACTCCACTACCTTTTTAAAATTTTTCCATTTCAATAAGAAAAGGGAATTTCTACTATTGGTAGGTCTGGCTGTTTCTCTTTCTCTGTTCTTTTTGGTTTGATTTCATTATGTCAAAATCAAATCTTCCAGTAGTGACTGGCTTTACTGAACTGCTTGAGTTCTATCTGCTTACATGATCATATAATAAAAGTTTCTTTGGGAGTTCACAGTTTAGGTCAGACATCAAGGTTGCCATGTCACATTTACCTGGGACATTGTCTAGAGGATCCTTTACCTTGCTGCAGCTGTTAGGCACTCACAGATTGACAGGTAGCCCATTTTGGCCTTGTTCAGACAAGGACTACTCCAAGCCACTGTCTTCTCATGACCTCTAAGGTTGCTGTAGTTTACCAGGGTAAGTTTTGGGGATGAGGTGTATGTACAGGTGAGGGCATGGGTGGTATGTAGAGACAGAACTTTTTGTTTTTCTTAATTCCCTGGAATTTGAGGGTTTTTTAAAAGCTAGTATTACCCTGATTTATTTGGAAGTGTCCTCTGGAACCCAGTTTGAGGGTCAGCAGACCCAGATTACAAGAGCAGAGCAGTGTTCTGAAATGAGAGCAATCATCCTCCTTTTCCTCCTCACATCCTCCCCGTCCCTCTTTCCACAACCCCCTTGCTAACTAAGTCTACTGGTAAAGATGTTGGTGACCCAAGGCAAAAGACAAGGTTATTTTCTGCCTCTGCAGATGAGTGAGTTTCATAATCTATGTTTCCTGGCTGTGGTTGTCATTTTGGCCCAAGAAAATCAGTACTTTAAAAATACATCGGAGTAAACTTTATTATTATATAATTCTATGAGACAGACAGACAGACAGACATAGGATAGCAACAGAAGAGCTCTGGTGGCCCATAAGAGATTGGCAGCTCATTGCCTCATTGCCTCAGGACTGCAGAGCATAGCAGCACCCAGAGTTCCAGCAGGAATGCCCATTTCACAAGAAGCTGCTTCACTCTGCCCTAAGGAGCGTTCTTTTTCTGTTACCCACGGGCTGGTCCACCTGGATATGGGCACACTGTACCAAGGACAAGACTGCCCTGCACAGAGGGCAGTCAGAGGGCAGCACTCATGAGCTGACTGCTCATCCTGGAAGTTTACCAGCAATCTTTTTATTTTTGTGCAAAAACAAAACAACTTTCTTGTCAACATCTCGTCCTTGAGGGTGGGCCTTTTTCGAGCACTATGCATCAGCTAGTGGACTGAGGTAATGGCGGGGGTGGGGGGTGCAGTGTACCTGCCACCTGTTCAGGATGTGATAGACTCTCCAGCAATACCTTACTTCTGTCCGTCTGAAATAAATCTACAGAGACACTATAGCGTGCAATCTCACTTAGCACTCCACTAGCTTTTGAGATTATCAGCTAGACTAAAGATGTACAACAAAATACCAAGGCAATTTGAAAGTAGGGTTCAGTAACCCTGAGTACAGTGGGCTGGGAATGGGAGGGAAACCTACACAGAACCACTGCAGGTGGTTTGGAATTTTTTTTTATTATGTCTCAACTTCCATTTAAAAGGCTTGGCAGTAAATGGCCACAGGTGCAAGTATCTACATATGTTAGGGGTGGAATAGTGGGTGGGGAAGAAGGCCATAAATGCAAAAGGGAGAAAACTTTGCAATTCTGGTTGATTAAATATTAAGAATCTGAGGCCAATGTTGCCCCTCAGAGGCTTTAGAAAGGAAGGTAGAATATTTCTAAGCATAACTTGCCTGGGGAAAGATGCAACTCATAGGTAGAGACATCCATGACGTATATAGAGCCTGTGAGGTAAGACCTCTAATTCTGTACTAATATGATAACCACCAGCCATATGTGACTGTTTAGATTAAAGTTAATTAAAAGTAAATAAAGTTGGGCTGATGACATGGCTCAAGTGGTAGATCACCTGCCTAGCAAGCACAAGGCCCTGAGTTCAAACTCCAGGACCACTAAAAAAAAAAAAAGCTAATTTTCATTTCTTCAATCACACTAGTCACTCAATAGCCACATGTGGTTACAGGCTACTGGGTTGAACAGCACAGATACAGGAAGTTTCAGAAGTTTCTGTTGGACAGTGCAGCTCTCTATAGGGACCAACTAGGGACAGACTATGAAAAGTGCAAACTGGGCTCATTTTCCAACCCATATGCTGGTAGGTTGGGGAAGGTTGCTGGGGATTGGCCTTTGATACATTGTGTTTTTCTCTGAGCTAATTCCTTGTGCAACTTTGAGGCCTATTAACTGTAGGAGGCCACAGTATCTGTTTCTTGTAATTTATTTTCTAGGATAACTAAGTACTAATGTGTAGGCAAGGAAAACAAAATCTGGCAGGAGAATGCCTAAAAGAGTCTAAGAAATAAAAGTTAGGAGAGAACAGAGTAGTATATATTTGCAACTGTGTTTAAACATCAGTTATAAATGTGTATAGACTTTAATCTTTTTAAATTAAGTTTTAGACATTAAAAATGAAGACAACATGGGGTCTCAGCTAAAAAGTGGTTAGGGTACTGACCAATCAGGGAATCTGCTGAAAGTCATGGAGACAGCCTCTGGGTAGCGACAGTGCCCTTGCCTTCCCCTTTTAATGGCAAGGAAAAGCTTGGGGAGCACAGGTCCCTTGGCCGTCCTTTACGCCTAAGAAGCACGTGACCAGCACTAGCTGGAGCATCAGGAACCTCCTGGAAATGGATGACTGTAAAGACCGTCCTTGTCTTGCGACACTGACACTTGTGGCCGTGTTTCTTTTAGACGCCACACTGGCTATTCAGTTTCAGATGGCCTTCTGCCTCTTCCCCTGGCTTGAACACACACACACAGTTAAGGTCATCCCTAATGGTCTGTCCTAGTCTCAAGCACAACTGATGATTGGTCCTGCAATTTGATCAGAAGTTTGAAACTTGAAGGATTTTTTATTTATTCCTATAAACAACTCTCATCTTATAAGATGAGATCACCCTCCTGGTGATCTTTTAAAAGACCCTCCTATCATTACACATTGTACACATGTGTTGAAATGTCACACTCTATGCCCGAAATATGTGTAGTTTAAAAAGAGACAAAGTAGTATTTTATAATATTGAGATGATGTAGGGGAAGTTTAAGGTTGATAGTATCAAACCTTGCTTTTATGAAAAATTATAAACCACAGAAAATGAATTCTAGGTTTATTCCTGAATCTCCCCGGTGGCTGATATCCCAGAGAAGATTTAGAGAGGCTGAAGATATCATCCAAAAGGCTGCAAAGATGAATAAGATAGCTGCACCAGCAGTGATATTCGATCCGGTGGAGGTAAGCATTTGCAGATGTTTCTTCTTGAGATCAACTGTGCATTTTTTTTTTTTTTGGTGGGACTGTGATTTAAACTCAAGTCTTCACACTTGCAAAGCAGGTACTTTACCACGTGAGCCACACCTCCACTCCATTTTGCTCTGGCTGTTTTGGAGATAGGGGTCTCACGAACTATTTCATCTTCAACAGTGATCCTTCCAATCTCAGCCTACCATGTAGCTAAGATTATAGGCATGAACCACTGGTGCCCGGCCAGGTGTGCATTATTGTTTTTTTTTTTTTTCTCTTTTTGCCTTATTGGTTTTATGTAATTTATTTAATTCAATATTTGTTAAGTGCCCACTGTGTACCAGATACTGCACTAGGAACACAATAATTATTATATTCTGAAATAAAATCCAGCTGAGGCCAGGCATGGTGGGTCACACCTGTAATCACAGCTACTTAGGAGGTGAAGATTGGAGGATCGAGGTTCAAGGCCAGCCCAGGCAAAGAAGTTAGTGGGACCTCCATCTCAATCAATAAAACTGGGTATGGTGGCATGTACTTACCACCCTAGTTACATGGGAGGCATAAATAGAAAGATCGTAGTCCAGGCCAGCCTGGGGAAAAACACAAGACCCTATCCAGAAAATAGCTAAAGCAAAACAAGGGTTGGGGACATGGTTAATGTGGTAGAGCACGTTCCCAGCAAACACAAGGCTCTGAGTTCAAACCCCAATACCACAAAAAAAAAAAAAAAAAAAAAAAACTCCAGCTGGGTTCAGTGGCAAATACTTGTAGTCCCAACTGCTTGGGAAGCCAAGGCAGGAGGATTTCTTGAGCCCAAGAGTTTGGGAACAGCTTGGGCAATATAGCAAAACACGATCTCTTCTTTTTAAATCCACTTTGATGGGCTGTTTAAAAATTAAGTACAATACCTGAGGATGTAGCTCAGTGGTAAAGCACTTGCCTAGCATGTGTGAGGCCCTGGGTTTGATCCCTAACACCACAAAAAATAGTAATTAGTAAGCAATTTCCTTCATTTTATGAGTTTATTACCAACTTTTTACTGGCATTGCTACAAACCATTGAGATGGTTAAGTACTGATGATTTTTGAATATCCAGATTAAATGGGAAAAAAATGTGTTTGAGGGCTATTCCATCCTGCGTTCCCCACTGCACCCTGAATCTTAACAAAAGCCTGCTGAGGAAGCTATGTGTATCTTTAGTTTGGCTATGTGTCCTGTCTGAGGCGTTAAAGCCTGAGAGCACAGGCTCAAGGCTCCACCCTGAAGGCACATGGCCATGAGGAAAAGCTGGCATTCCATGGAAGCATCACACATTGTGAAAGGAAGGATATGCTATGCTGGTCTCTAGAGGAGACAAGAGAAATGAAATACATGTTCTATGCTAAATGAGCAGAGAATGCAATTAAGAGAGCAAGAGGGTTAGATGAAAAAGATAAATGATGACATAAGGTAGGAGACACTAGGGATCCAATGGGTGGACACTGTGCCAGCAGGAGGGAGACAGAGAGAGAGAGAGAAAGAGAAAGAGAGAGAGAGAGAGAGCAAGTAAAGAAGCAGGTCCATGCCAGGACAGTAGGCTTCACTTAGCATTCCTGGTAGGGGACTCTCAGGACACTTGAAGAAGATGCCACAGTCACTTCAGTATGTACCACTGCTGAAGTCTGCACCACTGGCTACCCCAGGAAGCAGGACTCCAGAGAATGGTGAGCGTGCCTGTGCTCCACCCTGAGTGCTTCCTCTATCCCTGCCTATCAGGACCATGGATGGAAGCTTAATTAGAGTGGCCAGGAACCCAAGCTGTCAAAGGGCTTCCAGGACATCCTTGATCCTTTGCCCTTTAAATTAAGAAGTTCATTTCCAACTGGGTGCTGGCAGCTCATGCTTATAATCTAGCTAGTTACTTGAGAGGCTGAGATCAGGAGGATTGCAGTTGGAGGCTAGCCAGGGAAGATAGATCACAAGATCCCATCTCCAAAATAATCAGAGCAAAATGGACTGGAGGCATGACTTAAGTGGGTAAAGCACCTGCTTTGCAAGCACAGAGCCCTGAGTTCAAACACCAACTCCAAAAAAAAAAAAAAATCCATTTCTAGTCTTACTTAACTTAACTGGATACAAAAATAGCACCGAGAGTGTCTAACACTTCTGCCTTTCAGGGATGTGTGTTTATTAGCCTGATACTACATAAACAATAAATACCAATAAACACCTATAATCCTAACTACTTAGGAGGCAGAGATCAGGAGGATCGCAGTTCAGAGCTAGCCTTATGCAAATAGTTCATGAGATCCTATCTTGAAAAAACCCATCACAGAAAAAGGACTGGTGGAGTGCTCAAGTGGTAAGAGCGCCTGCCTAGCAAGCATGAGGCCTTGAGTTAAAACCCTAGTGCTGCCAACAAAAAAAAAAAGAAAGAGAAATGTATATAGTCTAATTGTAGAGACCAGACCAACACAGATGAAAGAAAACATCATAGAGCTAAGCGCTGGTGGCTCATGCCTGTAATCAATCTTAGCTACTCAGGAAGCAGAGATCAGAAGGATCACAGTTTGAAGCCAGCCTGGGCAAATACTTTATGAGACCCTATCTCGAAAATACCCATTACAAAAAGAGCTAGTGAAGTGGCTCAAGGTGAAGGACCTGAGTTCAAGCCCCAGAACTACAAAAAACAAAAACATCATAGGAGCCAGATGCAGTGGTACAGGCCTGTAATCCCAGCTATTCAGAAGGTGGAGGTAGGAGAATTACAGTCCAATGCTGGCCCAGGCAAAAACAGGAGACCCTATCTGAAAAACAAACTAAAAGCAAAAGGACTGGGGTTGCTTGCTTAGCAAGGCCTTGAGTTCAATCTCACCAATTCCACCAAAAAAAAAAAAAAAAAAGCCAGTAAAAATAAAATAGATATATAGTTATGGACAAATGAGAATACAACTCAGTGTCAAAACACATGCTTCGATTGCACCTTGTTTCTTTTTCTTGCCACAATGTACCGGTATCCTGAACCACACAAATCCACCTAGGGAAAGGGAGCTTATGCCTTCCTGAGGCCCAGTCATCTCTCCTGCTCACTGCCCTGGTGGATCTTTGGGAAGGCCTGCATAGCCCTGCACCAGCAGGCAGCCCATTCAGAATGAGAACGAAGAGCCCACCGGATGCCAGGCAGTATGTCCCACTCACTGCTATGCTAGCCACTGCTAGCATAAACTAAACTGGCCTCATTTTTTCAGAAGAGGAGACTGAGGCATATAGAAGTTAAGTAATTTGTCCAAGATCACTTGGATATTAAGCTGGGATTTGTAACCTAAGTCTCTCTGGTGTCAAAATGCATGTGATTTTTTTTTACTTCATTGTAGGGGCAGTGGCATTAACTTGGACAGGAAAATATTTAGAGTAGCATCATCTTGGAAAGCAATCTTGAGCTTCTCTGGCTTTGGAAGAAACACCTTCAACTGCTCATGTATCTCATCTACATTTTTGTGGCTCCACCCAGGACAGGGATAACCACTGGATATAAGAATATTCTTGTCTTGAGGTTTCTAAACATAACTCTTTATCACGATCACTCAAGTAGTTTTAAATATACAGATTTCCAGGTTTCCAGGCCCCATGAAAGACAAACTAAGTGGGCCCAGCATGGGATTTGGCAGTCTGCATTTCCACAAGGCCCTATAGAAGTGCCAAATGTTGACCCAGCATGACCTTCAGGTCCTGTCAATGTGTGGCACTCCAAGAGCCCTGCAGGAGGACTTCTTATTCTGCTAGTTGATGCTGTGGCTTTGCTTTGTGATGACTAGGGTCATACTGCTTGAGGCAAGTTCTCCAAATAGTGCAGAAGAGAAAAGGCAACATGGCTGTGGGCTGTGCGAGTGTCTTGACTATCCTGGAAGAAGGATGCTGATAACATTTAGGAAGCACCTGCTACAAAGGCAGGCCGAACCCCCTCACATCTTCCCAAGAGATACTCTTTCCTCAGCCTCTTACTGCATGCTCACCATAGGGCTACAAAGCCTTTTACTTTATCTCCAAGAGATCTCCTGGACAGCCTTGCAACTTTTATTTTAACTTCAACTCATTCAGTTTACTTATCTAAATTCATAACTCATGGCATGTGAACATCAGCAGAGTAAAAGTAAAAGAATGAAGTCTATTGATAATAGTAAGAAATTGCTGCTAATCACTGAAGGCTAGCATCTTTTCCTCAATGGTACAGTAATAATAATAATAATAATAATAATGATAGTGATCATGATGATAGCTAAAATTTATTGGGCATTTACTATGATTCTATTACAATGGTAATTTTTATATATGTTATCTCACTTAATCTTTTCAACTCTCAATTATACTCATTTTACAAGAAAAGTAAACTGAGGCTCAAAGAAGATAAACAGTAACTTGCCCAAGGTCTTACAGTTAACCAGAATCTGTTCTGATGTTAAAGACAGCAACAGGGGCTAAAGGCATAGCTCAAATGGTAGCCAGAACACTTGCCTAGCAAGCACAAGATCCTGACCTTAATCCTCAGTACCATAAAAAAAGAGAGAGAGAGAGAGACATCAAGAAAAATAGACATGACCTCCAGGACTTGGGGCTACACGACCTCTCCACTCAACAGACCCAGAATCACGGCACAGTGTGATAAAGGCCATCCACAGTGATGACCATGAGTAAAGGAAAGGCTGTGTGTGGATGGTCAGGCTTTGAATAAGAAGAGAGTATGGCTGATGTTACCTGTCTAAAAGGGGCTACATTTTAAAGTATTGGAATAAGCATCACATATGGAGATGCCCTTACTCTCCCCAATTTTCAGACTTCTAGGCATATTCAAGGTAGAATAAGAGCTGCAGGTGTAAGTTTTTTCCATACATCATGGCTGAAGATACTTCCTGACTACCTCTTACTGTCATGGTTATTTGCATTCTTTTAGCTACAGGAGCTGAACTCCTTGAAGCAGCAGAAAGTGTTCATTCTGGACCTGTTCAGGACTTGGAATATTGCCACAATAACCATTATGTCTTTACTGCTATGGTAAGCAATAAGTGATCTGGAAACACAGACACAGAGCACCTAAGTAAGCAATAGATTTTCTTTAATCCAGCAAGACATGGCAAGGCAGCAGAATAAAAATTATAGAATTCTAAGTTATTTAGCAAATATATGAGGCTATAAACTGAAAAAAATTACAGGGAACAATATTAAGTCTGCAGTATGGGTACCTACAGGGGATGGGTTCCCTTCCCTCTTAGATTTATGGGATGAAGACAAATCATGCCCCTGGACTAAAGCCAAGGTACTAAATCAGCTCCTGCTTCCTGAAGCTGAAGCAGCCATCAAGCAGTGAGTTTAGAATCACCTGGATCCTCCTTGCCCAAACTGGAATCCTGACCAGAGTTTTACACTTGCCAGTAGCAAACTAACAAGTGCTTTTAAGACACAGAAATAAAGAATGTATGTGTAGGCTAGATTTAATAATGTATCTTCCAAAAAATGGAGAAGAAAAGAAAAAGAAAAAACTGTCTACCCCATGACAGCAGCACAAAAAAAAGACAGTCATCAGAACTGGTAGGTATATGCTATAACCAGTCTGTTTAGAGCCATGCTGTTGGGCACTCAATAAGAGTGCTTATGTCTCTAAATTAAGCAAGTGCCTCCTGGGCACATGGCCATCCTCACTATGGGCTGCCTTCATTTTGACATGTCTACAGATATCATTGATGCAGATGTATCTCGGCCAGTGGCCACTTCTGAGCCAATAACCAAGAAGTCACTAGTTCCATCCATGCTGCCCTTATTCCTACATGTGAAAATTGCTAAGATCCCTAAGGCACTAAAGTTGAATTTTTCATTTGGTTTTGGATTCATTTTTGTGCTACCCGCCTTGGTCTAGTTTATGTAGAGAGCCAATATTCCTGAAAACATCCTTCAGATATCCTGTCCTTTTCAGCCATATGAATAATAAGTAAATTTCTACACAGAGGATTCTGCACTGTTGAATAGTAGTAGATCTAGGCTAGCACTGTCCAACAGCACTTTTCTACAATGATGGAATAAGTGCAGAATATGTTTTCCAATATAGTAGCCACTAGTGCTACATGTGGCTATGGAGCACTTAAAGCATGTCATTTCAAGTGAGGGGCTGAATTTGTAATTTAATTTAATTTCCATTTAAATAGCCACATGTGACTAATGGCTGCTTATAGGAACAGCCTCTTGATTATCACAAAGTTTTAGAGTGATTTTGGCCATCCTTTTGTATTTTTATCCTTTGTCTTTTATCTTTCAGGATGCTAACCTCAGTGGGTTACTTTGCTCTGTCGCTCAATGTTCCTAATTTACATGGAGATGCTTACCTGAACTGTTTCCTCTCAGCCCTGATTGAAGTTCCAGCTTACATCACAGCCTGGCTGTTACTAAGGACCCTGCCCAGGCGTTATATCATAGCTGGGGTTCTCTTCTGGGGAGGAGGTGTGCTCCTCTTGATTCAACTGGTACCTGCAGGTAAGAAGTTAATGAGATTAACAGCTTCCCAGAAAATCTGGGTGCATAAGTGATCTAGAATATCAGTAAACATTGACTAGCTGCTTGTGAGTCACTGCACTTAGCCTTGGAGTCATAAACCATTCACAGGTCATTTACACAGGTAATAGCTAACTATGTAGTTTCCTGCGTTCAAAACAACTGCTCCTAAACAGAAGAGTTGCCCATGGGGAATCAGAAGTCACCAACTAAAGAGCTGGGGACATGGTTCAAGTAGTAGAGTGCCATCATGAGGCTCTGAGTTCAAACTCTAAACTGCCAAAAAAAAAAAAGTCGTCAATTAAAGAAGGAGAGTAAGTCTCCCAGTCATGATCATCATAGAAAGACTCCCTTAAGCATTTCAACCTCTGTTTTTAAATCACAAGGTGATTCCTAATTTCTTGGTATTTTTAAACCTTTACTCTGAAGTGTACATTCAAGTGTTATAGTTGGTAGAGCTACATGCTGGTGTGAAACGCTGTGGGCCAGTGTTGAGGGTTCTTGCCTTCATAAGCCAGAGAACTGGCTCGTGAGGCAGCTGATTGACTCATGAGACAAGGCTGGTACACAAGGTAGGATTTATTAGAGAGAAAGGAAAGGCTACAGCTAGAGCAGTGCAGCAGAGCCCGGAAACCGGTGGCTCCCTGCTCAGGTGAAGGCTGGGGCTTTTTATGGATGCTTTAACTCTGGCTTAGGGTGAGGGTTAGGTGGGTTTTTCCCATTGGCCATGGATTCACGTACATGGGCTCTGATGAGCTGGTCTTTTTGCCCCTTATGGGGGAAACAACCTTGGGAGCATTGTGTTTCCCAGCCCTGCGGCAGGTTTATGAGACCATGTAATTCCTTCTCAGGGTGCAGGGCTCATAGTGTTCTCCATGGAGGATGGGATACTGACTCACTCATCTGTCCTTTAGGCTCCCAGACCCAACAAGTCCCCCCTCTGAGCCAAGTACCCAACTGCTGTTGGGGAGAGGGGCGATGACTCGTCTAGCTGCTTCTTGCTGGCAATGGGGCAGGGCTGGGGGTAGGGTATGTATGGTGGTACTTGTCTCAGGGGTTGACCGTGTAGTCTCCAGAGGCCCCCCAGTAGAACTGGACTGAGGGCTCATGTGTAGGCGGAGGAGAGTTATTCCTTGACTAGTAGCTGGAATTTGATCCATTGGACCTGTTGAGATATGAATCTGGAGATAGCATTTATTATACAAGGCCCAAACAGGAATATTAGAAGGAGCATAAAAAGGGGAGCCAGCCAGAGGTAGTGTTTAAGGAGCCCAGCTCCATATGTTGTTCCAGAAGGACCATGAATTGGCTATCTCACTGTTGTGAGGGGTTAGTGGGGTCTTTAAAGGCAAACAGAGACTGACCATCAGGATGTAGAGGAATGTAAAAGAAAGTGTCTTTTAAGTTTAGTACAGAGTAATATTGTGCTTTTGAGGGTATTTGAGCCAATAGAGTATAGGGACTGGGAACAACTGGGTGGAGGGGAGATGACTGCTTTATTCATGAGCTGGAGATCTTGAACAAGTTTTTATTTATCTGGTCCTTTTTGGACAGCAAGAATTGGAGTGTTAGAGGGGCTTAAGCATTTTACTAAAAGTTCCTATTATTTTAGGGAGTTAATAATGGGCAAAATACTCTGTCATCTTTTAGGCTTTAGGTGATATTGCTTTTGATGGGGAAACTGTGAAGGATCTTTGAGTTTTATTTGAATTGGGAAGGCCATTTTTAGTCACCCTACAGTCATTCCATCAGTCCACACTGGGATCTACTTGTTCCTGAAGGAGGACAACAGAGATAGACTCCTGGAGGGAGTAGAATTTGAGCCTTTAGCTGAGATAGTAAATCCCGTCCCAGCAGGGGCACTGGAGTCTCAGGGACTGTGAGAAAAGAGTGACAGAAGTGGAGGTCTCCCCAAGAGCAGGCCAGAGGTCAAGTAAAATAGTGCTCTAAGAACTAGCAAGATTTTCCCCAAATGATAACCTTGTTATTGGACCGGGGACCAGGAGAGAATGGTAAGACAGAGAAATGGGCTCCACTGTCTAGGAGGAAGATAACCTTTTGCTTTTCTACTATTTTGGTTACCCGAGGCTCCTAAACATTGATGTTAAGAAGTGGAGCCTGGACAGGAGGCCCTAGGACCCATCAATCCATAGGAGGTGGCACCCCACCTTCCACCTAGAGATGGGGGCACTTAGATCTCCAGTGGTTACCTTTGCAGAGAGGGCAGGGTCCTGGTGGGGCCAAGGCTGTGTCCCGGTCTGTTCCCCTTTTGGGCATTCCCTGCAGAAGTGCCCCTCCTGTCCACAATGGTAGCAAACACAAAATGTAGACTGCTGTCATGTGGGGCACTCCCTGAGATTTGTGATTAGGTCATGGTGTGTTTTTATCCTTTTCTCTCTTTCTTGTGATGTCCTGGTTATAGTATACAGACATGGCTAGTTACATTAGTTCATCCAATAACTTTTTCCCTTCGACCAGACTTTGAGGTTTTCTATGAACATCTGGGGCTGACTGAGTTAAAAATTTATCTTTGAGGAGAACCTCTCCCACCTCTGGGTGGGACTCTGGGTCCACTGTGGTATGCTTTCAGATAGCATTGTTAAGGTGCTGTAGAAAGGTAAGGGGGTTTTCCTCAGGGCCTTGTTGTACTACAGTCACCTGGGAAAAGTGTAGAGGTTTAGCTTTGGCCTGTTTTAGCCCTTCCACTATAAGATGGATGAAGTGGCATTGATGCCATTCATCCTCCTCGTCATTTTGATCCCAATGTGGATCTGCCAAGGGGACTACCTGTGCTTCTGTGGGCATGGCCATATTTATTCCCTCATTTCCAGGTGCCATGGGTATTGGGGCTTGTTATAGATGGAAATTGTTTCCAACCTGAGTGGCCTGGGCCAGGATCCATTGTTTTTCTAATGAGGAAAGAGTCTTGTCAAGGAGAAGCATGATATCTTTCCATGCCAAGTCAAAGTTTTGGATCACAGAAAAAAAGGCCTGGATATATTGGTCTGGGGCATCAGTATAGCTACCCAGATCCTTTTTAATCTCCCTTAGATCTCATAACTGGAAGGGGACATAGACTCACCCTCTTCCTACCACTGCCTGTTGAAGTGGGAAACATCCATTAGGAGGTTCCAAATATTGGGGTGGCTCAGAAGGTGGGGCAGAGGGTGGAGCAGTAAAGGGAACAGTAGGGATGGGGACCTTGTCACTGGTAAGGGGCTTTTCTGGTCCTCCTTTCCCATGTTTATCCTGTGGCTTACAAAGAACAGCCAGTGTTTGAGTATCTAGATGGCAATTATGGAGCTATTCTGGGTGGTCTGGAGATAAAAGAAAAGCTGTATATAGAGGACCTCAGTTCACTTTTTTTCCTTTTTACAGAAAAGGTCTAATTGGAGTATGGTCTTGGTTACCCAATGGATATTGGGGCCAGGCCTCAGTACAAAGAAAGATGACTTTTTTTTTTTTTTGAGATTTTTAGGGAGAAGAGCTTCCAATATTTTGGTAGACAGACCAGCAGAGACTGCTTGGGTACTGAGGCTGGAAGACGGGGGGCAGGTCCCATCTAGAAGAACAGCAACAATAAAAATTGGATCAGTTTCTCTCTTCTTGGTGTCCTGACTGGGGATTGACTTGACAAGAGCAGGTGTCCCTATCTCATGATTTCTTTCTGCCATCTGTGGCCAGGAAATGTAGTGACTGGTCAGACTGTGGCCACCCTTACCAATGCAGTGAGAAAAACTCTAGGATCCTACCTTTTAGCCTTTTATTACCAAAAGCAGGCAGCCTCTTTAACAAAGGCTACTTTTTAACAATGGGATGCATCACCTGGAGAAGTGTCTGTAAAGTTAGAGAAGGGAACTCAGAGGGAGTCCCAGGGCAAGCACAGTGACACAAAGGGACGACTAGTGTCAATATTTGAGGAATTTTTTTTTTTATGTTGAGGCCAAAAGTGTAGGATGGTTTAAATGAGAGGTCTGGAAACCATAGCAACACCCATTTTTGTTGTTCCCATAAGGTTACATTAATGCTTTTTGGGGACCATAACTTTGAGATAAGAATTGAATCCAAGGACTGGGTTGGTTAGGCTCTGGGGCAAAGTGGGGCTGGGTGCTGGGCTTGGGCAAGGCCTGCCACCCTCCCCCATGCCCAGGACAAGCAACCCGCTCTGTCCTGGTCTGCCCCTGCAGCCTACCACTCCTCCTCCTGCCCGTGGGCATGGCTCATTTGTTTGTTTTTCCCCTCGTCCCTTTATGGGGGAGTGGCAGCAGATCACAGTTTGTCACTGTGTGCAGCGGCAGCTTTGGACCCGTGCTGGGCCCTTTTCATGGATTGCCTTAGCTGTGGCAGGCATCACCACAGTGTGGCAGGACAGGATGGGATGGCATCCTCATGTGTGCTTTTCCCTCCTCCACTTGTGGGGGTGGGTTTAGGGCATGCGTGTGGTGCAGTGGGAGGCCCATGTTGGTCCTCAACCTCGCCAGGACTGTCCCTGTGGCCCACCACTCCTCCTCCCATATGTGGATGCTCACAATTACTTCCCTTCTCATGTCTTTTTGGGGGAATGGCGGTGGGTTGTGGTCGCTGCCGCTCAGCTGGCAGCAGTGGCGCTGGCTCTGGGATCTTCCCATGGATTGTCTTAGCTGCGTGTGCGGGGGTGGTTTAGGTGCAAGTGTGGTGTGGAGCTCCGGTCCTCTGTCAATCCTCACCCCACTGGGTCCACCTCTCTGGGCCACGGTTTCATGAGGTGCCTTTGCCTCTGCTGGTGCCCAGCAGCCGATTGAAAGCTGGTGAGGACCAAGGTGCATGAGAAACTAGGTGTGGGAGTAACTGAAGAAAGACATAACAAACTATGGTATGTTTCCCATGGGAGGCCAGAGTCTCAGTAAGCACAGGGAGGAGAAGGCAGACAGAGATGTCCTCTGCTTCTGGAGGCGACAGAAGGGGTGACCTGACATCCTGGGAGGGGGAGCAGAGCCGAGAGATAGAACACATGCTTGAGGGATAAACTGTTAAGTGTGCTTTCAGGTCATTCCCACTAAGTAGTACTGGAACACTGTCGGCCACACAAAATCTCCACTCAGGTTGCTGCCCCAGCTGAAAGCGGTACAGACAGGTCAGAGAAGAAGAAGATCGCCAGGTGCTGAAACCTAACAGGCCTCCTCCAACATGGCATAAGGCCATGCCCAAATCAACCCTGGGCTAGGTCTCAGCTCACAGGGAGGGAGCAGAGAGCACCCCCAGAGCCAGAATCGCTGTGAAGCCAAAGTTGGCTAGGACCTATTGGTTCGATACCATGATGGGAAAGTCCCTCAGGAAGACAGGAACAGAGAGAGAAACAGGGAGCAGCACAGGGAAGCCTGATTTTGGCTAGCAGGAGGATCCCCCAGCAGGAGTATCCAGCAGAGCACCAGAGGTTCACAGCCACACCTTGGCAAACTCTTGCTGGTTTGGTGCTCAGTCATACCAACCTTGGTCCAGGAGAGATGTCCCTTTGTTCAGTCTCAGAAATGTTACGTGCCAGCGTGAAATGCTGTGGGCCAGTGTTGAGGGTTCTTACCTTCACAGGACAGAGAACTGGCTCAGGAGGCTGTTGATTGGCTTGTGAGACAAGGTTGGTACACAAAGTAGGATTATTAGAGAGAAAGGAAAGGCTACAGCTGGAGCATTGCAGCGGAGCCCGGAAACCGGTGGCTCCCTGCTCAGGTGAAGGCTGGGGCTTTTTGTGGAAACTTTAACTCTGGGTTAGGGTAAGGGCTAGGTGGGTTTTTTCCATTGGCTGTGGATTTGCACGCACGGGCTCTCTTCAATGAGCTGGTCTGTTTGCCCCTTATGGGGGGGAAACAATCTTGAGAGCACTGTGTTTACCAGCCCTGTGGCAGATTTATGAGACCATGTAACTCTTCCTCAGCATACAGGGCTCCTAGTGCTCTCCATGGGAATGGGATACTGACTCACTCATCTGACCTTTAGGCTCCCAGACCCAACAGGAGTGCGAACTGGTTCCAGTATAAATTTAGTAATAACTAAAATATTAGGGTCTGACTCTTTATGTGGTTAAATAGCACACAAAGGGACATAGCCTTCCCTTTTCCTCTTATGTCTAGCTTTCTTATATCATTAATATGTCAGGTCAAGAAATTGACAGTTTTTCTTTTCTTTTCTTTTTTGGTAGTAATGGGGTTTGAACTCAGGGCCTTGCCACTTGAGCCACACCCCCAGCCCATAGTTTTATTAACAAAAGGAAACATAATGGAAAGGATTGACCCTTCTCTTTAAAGATTAAATTTAGTTGGACATGGTGGTACACACATGTAATCCGAGCTACTGAGGAGGTGTATGTAAGAGGGCTGTAGTTTGAAGCCAGTTCAGACAAAGTTGGCACAAGACCCTATCTGTAAAACAAACTGAAACAAAAGGGCTGGGGGCATGGCTCAAGTAGTAGAGTGCTTACCTAGTAAGTGCAAGGCCTAAATTTAATCCCCAGTACTGAAAGAAAAAGAGAAAGAGAGAGAGAGAGAAGCAGACCTAGAGAGAAAAGGGAGGGAGTGAGCATTGAAAAGAAAGACTCAGAGTCAGCACAAAATTTGCAAGCAAGGGGGTGGCTGGGGATCTGAGAGAGGACTCAGACCTAGAATGCCCAGCTCCCTCAGTATTTATTGAGTTGCTGTGTATAGCTATTGATCATGAAGCATATGTGGTTTAATAGTTAACTTCTGGGCAAAACAGGATATATGTTTAAACTTCTGTGCTCTGAAAAACAGCACTTACACTACTGAATGTAGGAACAATCATGCGTGCAAGGCATTCATGGTTCTTAGAACAATGCTGGGAGGATTCTGTCTTCAGTCTCACATCCCATGACCAGATACTTGGTCTTCCAAGCAATCTGGCCGAAAGTTCATGAACTTCTGATATTCATTACACCACGTGGTCTCCAACATGTCCCCCTTTTTGTTTTTGTAACAAAGTAAGCATAACAAGCTTTACCCAGAAGCTAACCCCACCAAAGTAAGCATACAATTATAATGATGACTTCAAGTAGACTAAATACATGCATTTGAAAATATTTAAAAGGGTTCAAAGTACAGAGCTGTGAACTCTGCCCAGCCTCCATTGCTGTGGATCCAGTCAACTAGGCGTGTCTCCAGTTAGGCCACCATCCACTCCTGTACTTGTCCCTCCAGTGGTTTCATCTCTTTGTTGACGCTCCCAGCACACAGAGCAGCCCCAAGGACATAACCCTTCTGCCTCAGCTTATAGCCTACAAAGTCAGCTACCAGAGCCCATGTGTCTGGGGCCGAGGCTGGGGTCGTCACCCAGTGTGGGTTGGTTATCTCTCCGTCCATTGTATGGTTTTGTATTTGTTCCTGGAACCCAAACACAATCTATGTTAGCATATTCTTGAATACAACCATATCCACACTCCCATGTTAACAGCTTGTCTGGTCCCCTCCACTGGCCTGATTCAGGGTGTCTCCACATAACCAAAGGCAACATTTTTAGTGATTGCAGTATTTTGAGAATGTCATTCAAAAGGCACATATCCATCATCCGAAAATGTGAAAAAATTTAAGGTTGGTAA
The DNA here is from genome assembly GCF_047511655.1 of Castor canadensis. Taxonomy (NCBI): domain Eukaryota; kingdom Metazoa; phylum Chordata; class Mammalia; order Rodentia; family Castoridae; genus Castor; species Castor canadensis. Next base: position 62,111,813 of record NC_133401.1, on the reverse strand, counting down.
AGCCATATGTAATTGAGAGTGTGGGGATTCCATGAGTCCCCCTTTATGTTTTAACAATTGTCTTTTAAGTACACCATTCATACGTTCCACAATGGCCTGACCTTGAGGATTATAAGGCGTCCCTCTAATGTGTTGAATTTCCCAAAGAGCGCAAAACTGATGGAAACTTTTTCCTGTGTAAGCAGGAGCATTGTCTGTTTTAATTGTATGTGATATCCCCAAAATAGCAAAGCATTCTCAACAATGTGACTTTGCATGACACTTGCTTCACCTGTGTGACAAGTAGCCCACATTGCATGAAAAAAGGTGTCTACAGTAACATGAATGAATCCCAACCGGCCAAAACCTTTTATATGTGTGACATCCATTTGTCAGGATTAGTTGGCATGCAATCCTCATGGATTTATTCTTGTAAGAGATTTTAATGTGTTAAATATAATAAGGGAGACTGAAAATAATGGTTGGACTCTAGCTATTTGAGATTTTGAAATAGCTTTTTCTACTATTTGTAATTTCTGTTCTGTAGAAGATGTCAGCTGTTGAGGAAAAGACAAATCTGGGTCACCTTTTAATACTCTGAATAAATTTTTTAAGCAGAAGTAGGAATTCCCAGCATAGGTCTAAATCCAATTTATGTCACCCAATAATTTTTGAAAATAATTTAAAGTATTTAGATTTTTTTTTGCCTAATTTGAACTTTTTGAGGTTTAATCCCTTTTTTATCCATAACATAACCTCGATATTGGAATGGAGGGATAGTTTGCATTTTCTCTGGGGCAATTTGTAAGCCAGCTTTAACTGGTTTTGTAGATGCATATAAATTTTGGTGAGATTTTCTTGATGTTCTGCTGCTGGTAATGTATCATCCATACAATGGGTAATATGTGCTTCAGGGAACAATAATCGGGTAGGTTGTATGGCAGTATCAACATAACTTTGACATATAATGGGACTGTTCAGCATCCCTGTGGGAGAAATGACTATTGATAGCACTTCACTGGCTCCTTAGATTAAGAGTAGGTACACTAAATGCAATTTTTTCTTATCTTCTTCACATAATGGTATAGTAAAAAGCAAACTTTTAAATCATAACAATAAGAGGCGAATGCATAAGGATGGCACTTGGAGTAACTAATCCTGGTTGCAAGGGCCCCATGGGCTGCATAACTTTGTTAATAGTTGCTAAATCTTGAAGCAGCCTGCATTTTCCTGACTTCTTTGGAACAGTAAAGATGGGAGTAATTCCATGGACTGGTGTAGGTTCAATATGACTGTATCCAATGTTGTTTTACCAGCTCGCGTAAATGTTGTAATTTCTCCCCAGTTATAGGCCTCTGTTCCACCTATACAGGTTCTTTATTAGCCATTTTATGGACAAGGCCCTGCAGGTAGAGGGGAGATTAACAGTGGTCATTGTGCTAAATCTGAATCATAATCAATTACTGTCTTCATTAGCATTCTCCTAAGCCAGTTGTTTATGAGTACATCAGCAGCTTGAGGATGAACAACCTGTTGGCTTACAGCTTTAGTCAAGCGATCTAAAAAATCACCAAAGCATCAGAAGGTCCTTAAAAGCATTTTAGAAAAGATTTATAAGGCTCTCCAGGTTCTGGTAAAGTTTGCCATGTGTGATGTGTACACAGGGAGAACTGTTCATGAGCCTGAGGGTTATAAGTTAATTGTGCCTGAAAGGTTAAGAAAGCACCAGTCTCCATTACCATTTCAAAGGTGATAGCCACATTGTTTTGAGTATCAAGTCTGGCAGTTTTTTGAGCAAAATCTCCAAAAGCTGTTTTCCATTACAAATAGAGACCTCCTGATAAAGCCACTTTGGCTCTCTGATGCCAATCCCAAGGAGGTAACCACACTTTATTTAAAGACTCCAAAATAGTTAATGTAAACAGAGCCTGAACCTCATTCTCTTTCATACTATCTCAAAAAGCTCAAAGAGTTTTTAAATCAAACATCTGATGAACTCTGAATTCTCCCCTGTCCGTCAGCTTGTTCTGTAAGCGGAAATAACATCAGATCATCTGGCTCTATAAAGTCAAACGTGTCTTTATATTTATTCCAAGCCTTTTGTACAGGAGACAACTCTTCTGTTTAGGTTCTTTCACTAAATATATATCGGGTTTCTTTTTAAAAGGTTAGTTTCTTTCCATTCCTGTGGAGGAGGAGGTAGTGGAGCATTAGGCAAAGGACACTCACATTGAGTCACAGTTTGCTTTTTACTTTCTTTTTCCCAAAATGGCTCAAGCACCATTTTTACCAGTGACCACATAGAAAATATCTGTACTAGAATATGAGTGCCCTGTCTGTGCTCCTTTCATAATATTTACCCGATAAGATCCCAAACTTCAACATCCAATATCCCCTCCGCCAGGAACCATGGACAATAATTTGAGAACATAGTCAATAAGCTCTTTGATTTGATCAGAACTTACAGAGGCTCCAGATTGCTTTAAAAGACACTTTAGACACTTTAAACATAATGATTAATATAGATGAATTCTGCCCCATTGTTACCCAGCCTTTAGTATCCACACCAGATTATCCTCACACCTATAATTGCAACTCAATCGGGAAGTATGCACGTCTTATTACTTATAATTGCCACAAATCTCTTCAGGTCCCTGTCTTCACACCCCACACTACAATAGCCCCATGTTGGGCACCACTTGCCATGGACCTAGAGAGAAAAGGGAGGGAGTGAGCATTGAAAAGAAAGACTCAGAGTCAGCACAAAATTTGCAAGCAAGGGGGTGGCTGGGGATCTGAGAGAGGACTCAGACCTAGAATGCCCAGCTCCCTCAGTATTTATTGAGTTGCTGTGTATAGCTATTGATCATGAAGCATATGTGGTTTAATAGTTAACTTCTGGGCAAAACAGGATATATGTTTAAACTTCTGTGCTCTGAAAAACAGAATACAGCACTACTGAATGTAGGAACAATCATGCGTGCAAGGCATTCATGGTTCTTAGAACAATGCTGGGAGGATTCTGTCTTCAGTCTCACATCCCATGACCAGATACTTGGTCTTCCAAGCAATCTGGCCGGAAGTTCATGAACTTCTGATATTCATTACACCACGTGGTCTCCAATGAGAGAGAGAGGGAAAGAAAGAAAGAAAGGAAAGAAAGAAAGAAAGAATGAACGAACTATATTAACATGGTAACAATTTGCCATGAAACTGTTGTGGGGTACAGGAGGAGCTGCTACAGGGGTTCTTATCTTCACTGGGCTTAGGAATAAGTCACGAGACACGGATAGTGCACACACAGGTGGATTTATTAGAAAAAGAAAAGGCTGTAGCTAGAGCAGTGCAGTGGAGCCCAGAAACTGGTGGCTCGCTGCTGAGGTGAAGGCTGGGGCTTTTTATGGACTCTTTAACTCTAGGTTAGGGTGAGGGTTAGGTGGGTTCTTTCCATTGGCCATGGATTTGCACACACAGGCTCTCTTTGATGAGCTGGTCTGTTTGCCCCTTATTGGGGGAAACAACCTCGAGAGCACCCTATCTATCAGCCCCGTGGCAGGTTTATGAGGCCATGTGTCTCCTCCTGAGGGTGCAGGGCTCCTAGTGCTCTCCATGGGGGATGGGATACTGACTCACTCATCTGTCCCTTCGGTTCCCAGACCCAACAAAACTGTTGTCACAAATAAAAGACAAGTGGATAAAGGTCACTGGATGCATTAATGACCTAGAATAACAGTAGATCAGAATACAAAGCCACCTCCAATTACTAGGACATTTGAAGAGGAAGTGTTATTTGGAGACGACTTTATATTAATGAGAACATTCCCCTCAAGGTAAAAAAGAACAAGAAAAGCAACTGAGTTAAGTAGCAGTTCTAAAACAGCCCTGTGTACAATCTTTTCCAGATTACTACTTCTTGTCCATTGGTCTGGTAATGTTGGGGAAATTTGGGATCACCTCTGCTTTCTCCATGCTGTACGTCTTCACAGCAGAACTCTACCCAACCCTGGTCAGGAATATGGCTGTGGGGATCACCTCCACGGCCTCCAGAGTGGGCAGCATCACTGCTCCTTACTTCGTTTACCTGGGTAAGGTGCCACTGCTCAGTTTTTACTTTCTTTAAATTAGTTTTAAATATAAAAGTAGTAGATTGTCATTGTGAAAATTTAAACAGAGCCAAGTAGAGCGGTGCATGCCTTGTAATCCCAGCCCTTGGCCGACTGAGGTAGAAGGACTGGGAGTTTGAGGTCAGCCTGGACTACCTAGCAAGACCTGTCTCAAAAACAAAATTCAAACAACATGGAAAAAATATGCAAAACAAAATATATATATTATATATGTGTGTATATTTATTTAAACACAGAAGCAAAATTGTTGTATATGCATTGTAACTTTGTTGTACTTAACATTGTATCAGAACACCCTTTCAAATGAAGAGATTACTCTTTTACTTTCCTTTTAATAAGTACACCTACTGAGGTAGGTAAAGTGGTAAAGAACCTGCCTAGCAAGTGCGAGGTCCTGAGTTCAAACCTCATTACCACCAAAAAGAAAAAAGTGTCTCCTTTTAAAAAGCACATAGACTTCTAATGTATGTACATACATAATTTATTTAACCAGGTTCCAATGGATGGACATGTAGGCCATTTCCAGGCTTTTGTTATTGCAGCTTGAGCAGCCCTAATCTGAAAATCCAAAGTCCAGGGCTGGGGATTTAGCTCAGTGGAAGAGCGCTTGCCTGGCAAGTGCAAGGTCCTGAGTTCGGTCCCCAGCACCAAAAAAAAAAAAAAAAAAAAAAAAAAAAAAAAAATCCAAAGTCCAAAGTACTCAAAAATCTGAAACTTTTTGAGTTGCAGTGCTCTGATTTTGGAGCATTTTAGGTTTCAGATTAGGAATATTTAAGTGATAAATTATATGCAGATATTCCACAATTCAAAAACTTTGAAATCTGAAACATTTCTGGTCCCAAGCACCTTTGATAAAGGATGCTCAACCTGTACAAATAGTATTGCAACAAACAGGCACCTATACCTCTACACTCTTTGTGCATTTCTTTATATATATTTGAATTCACAGAGTCCTAAAAGTAAAATTGCCAGAGCAAAGAATGCCTTTTTAAAATTTCATAGAAATCGCCAAATTGAGTTTTAAATATTGTTCCAATTTATGATCCAACAATCAACAAGAGTGGTTGTTCTCTGTATCCTCACCACCAAAGGGGACTCTCCAGTTTAAAAATCATTGGTAGTCTGAGCTGGGTGCTGGTGGCTCACACCTGTAAATCCTAGATACTTGGGAGTCAGAGGTTGGAAGGATTGTTGTTTGAGGCTAACTTGGGCAAATAATTCATAAAACCCTACCTCCCTCAAAAAAATTAAGCAGAGCAAAATGGACTGGAGGTGTGGCTCAAGTAGTAGAGCACCTGCTCTGCAGACATGATGCTCTGTGTTCAAACCCCAGTCCCATTTCAAAAAAAAAAGTCATTAGTAATCTGCTATATGAAAAAATTGATATCATTACTGCTTTTGTGTGTGTGTGTGGTACTGGAGTTTGAAGTCAGGGTCTCACACTTTGGAGGTAGATGCTCTACTAGCCTCCCCCCACGTTTTTTTTTTTTTTTTTTGAGATAAAGTCTCACTTTTGTTGCCTGGCTTGGCCTTGAACCTCGATCATCCTGATCTCTGCCTCCTGAGTAGCTAGGATTACAGGTGTAAGCTGCTGATACCCAGCTTTTGTTTTTATTTATTGAATTATAATGTTAAATTTTGTTCATATATTTATTGGCAATTCCATTAATTTTTAAGTGAGCAGACTGCTCATGTCTCTTAACATGGTTTGTTCATCTTTTTCTTTTTGATTTGTGTGAGTCTTTGTGATGTAAGGATATTAGCCCTTTTATATGTGTTATAAATCTTTCCTAGTTTATCATTGGCATTTTGACTTTATGATTTTTTTGCAACGCAGAAATGCCTATCTATGAATGTTAAATTCAGAATAGCTCCAAAACATGGGAAACTGGTGTTCAAATAAAAAGGAAGACTCACTGTCTCGCCTTACTAATTATTTTGCAGTTCTGTTTCCTTGCACACTTGATAGGAAATACTTGGTTCTGAGATGCCCTTGAAATGCCTGAAAGACAACAAGGGTTACTATGTTAATGTTTTGTAATGCCCTTGTAATAAATGGAGACATAAAAGGGCTGCTTTGTTGTCCTGATATGACAAAAGTTAAGTAATTTTTTCCACTTTAAATCAGATCTCAATGTTTTTACTTCATTGCTTTTTCTCAAACTACCTAGTATAAATGTCAAGCCTCACCATACATATTTTAGAAATGTTCTTTTAAAAAGAACATTTTGAGGAAGTTTGCAAAATAGCAGAAAGCTCACTTCTGGAGTATGTAGATAACTTTCAGGTTTCTGAGGCTTGTGTATATATAGGTGCACACACAAGTATGTTTTCACGTTTTGCATGTGAAAAGAAGGCCCTAATATCTCCCAGTTTCTATTTCTATCTTATTTAGATAACTGGCCTTATGAATACATTTAATAGATGAAATACTTTGACCTAAATTGGTATATATCTTATGTAAAATTTATAAATATCCTGCATTCATGTAAGAATAATTGTATGGGATTTAAATTTGGATTTTTCGTATTGGTTATAGATTATGAAAATTAAATTGATGATTTAACATAGATATAAAAATGAGTTCTGAGCCCTTAATAAGGTTTTGTAAAACCAATCTTACATCCTATTAAAAAGATGATCCTTAAAAAATGCTCAAGAATTTTTTAGCTTTTATAGAATCAAATGTATCAATCTGGAATAACACCAGAGGGACTTTAATGGGATAGTCAGTGGATGGAGGATCTGGAATTCCTATCTTAGTCTTCATTAAGGACTCCATTGGTGAGAAACGTAGACTCACCTCCTTATTCTTCCTAATCATCCCTTGATTACTTCCTGGTTCAAACCTACAAACACCCCCACATATACCCCAATGACACAGAAATTCTTAGAAAAGGTACATTCTAAATCCTTACAGAGAAAGAGAAATATGTTCCTGCACTGCACTGAGCCACACGTGAGACAGCATTATTATATCTGCTGTGTTTCTCCTTTGTTCTTCTCTGTACTTTCAAACGACGCTCAGGTGGTCCAGTGGTGGGCACTGCCACATAAGAAGCAGAGCCCAAAAAAGAGCGTTCTTCTCTATGGTGGCAACACAGAGGCCCCAGAGAAACCTCAAGATCATTGTTTTTCTTTCTTTCTTCCTTTCTTCCTTCCTTCCTTCCTTCCTTCCCTCCCTCCCTCCCTCCCTCCCTCCCTCCCTTCTTCCTTCCTTCCTTCCTTCCTTCCTTCCTTCCTTCCTTTCTTTCTTTCTTTCTTTCTTTTTTTTTTGCAGTACTGGGGCTTGAACTCAGGGCCTTCACCTTGAGCCACTCCACCAGCCCTATTTTTGTGAAGGGTTTTTTGAGATAGGGTCTTGTGAACTTTTTGCCTGGGCTGGTTTTGAACCACAATCCTCTTGTTCTCTGCCTCCTGAGTAACTAGGATTACAGGTGTGAGCCACCAGCACCCAGCAATGTTTTTCTCAATTGTCAAAAAAAGTACTGCACTTCACTGTATAGCTTCTCTGTATTCTCCGTATGAGGAAGGGAATCAAGATGAGGATCTTTATTCTCCTGTCTTAGTAACCCCATCTAAAGTGAGTCTTCCAATTATGTATAAAATGAAGATATGTAAATGCTGCAAAATGAAACAAAATCCAGGCATAATGCTTTCACAAAATGTACCTAGTATTTGTAGTATTTGTCATTTAATCTTTTGTGACTGCCTTTTTTTTTTTTTTCGGTGGCACTAGGGTTTGAACTCAGGGGCTCACACTTGCAAAGCAGGTGCTCTTAACACTTGAGCCACTCTGCTAGCCCCATTTATTCTTTTAAATTGGATTGAACATAGCACTAGATTTGTTGTTGTTTTGTTTTGATTTTGAGACAGGGTCTTGCTAAGGATCCCAGGCTAGCCTGGAACTCTTGATCTCCTGCCTCAGCTTCTTGAGTGCTGAGGTTACAGGTGTGAGTCACCACACATGACCAGGTTTTGTTTTTGTTTTTTAAAGAGTCTCAAAGCTCTGTGGCCCTAGCCTTCCTCTGCAGCCCACTGGTTTGGGCAAAAGTGAGGTCACATCAGATTTTAAATGGCCAGAACCTGACCCTGAAACATCCTAGTCAACCTCTTTCCCCTTGATGTCCCTCTCCCATCTCTAGTTATCTCCACCTTAAGAGGAAACCTATGGTAAGAAAAGAATTCTATGGAAGGAACACCTGTCACACATGATTGAGCTAAGAAGATGCCAGTTAGCAGGAAAGGATGAAAACCTTACACTAATGCACAATCAACTAGGGTAAATTATTACAGAAATGCAGTTGATCACTGCTTCCAAGGAGAAACTGGGGTATTTTGCTGACTTTTTTCTTCGAAAATGTTTGGGTTGAAAACTGCTGTCATGCAATTGACTACCTTTACAAAATATTTCTCCAGCGCATCCAGGCAATCGCTGCTTGTAACTGACATCCTGCTGTCTGATGCTTCACAGGTGCTTATTACAGACTTCTGCCCTACATTGTCATGGGCAGTCTGACTGTCCTGATTGGAATTGTCACCCTTTTTTTCCCTGAAAGTTTTGGAGTTACTCTACCAGAGACTTTGGAAGAGATGCAGAAAGTGAAAGGGTAAGTGGAACTTAACAAAATGACAGGAAGAATAAACATATAAGACTATAGCTCGGAAGAGTCTGAAAAAGAAGAGTATTAAGTGATGACAAGCTCTGTCTGATGATGAAATGTAATGTTAAGCAATGGTAATTAAAACAGCATGATCATGGTATAGGAACAGAAATCGAGGGAATCGGATAGTGTTCCGGATAATGGAGAATTCAGTATGTGATAAAAAGTACCAGTTCAGGAAGTAGAGGTAGGAGGATTGCAGTTCAAAGCCAGCCTAGGCAAAGTTAGTACAAGAGCCTAGCTGAAAAACAAACTAAAAGAAAAAAGGACTGGGGGTATGACTCAAGTGATAGAGCTCAACTGTGAGGCCGTGAGTTCAATCCCCACAACCACACACACACACACACACACACAGTGTCAATTCAAAATCAGTGAAGGAGAGGGGCAGGCATGTGCTGTAGACCCCTACTTAGAAGGCAAGGGGGAAGGGTCACCTCAGTCCAGGAATTTGAGCTAAGCCTGGGCAATATAGTGAGACCCCTATCTCAAAAAATATATACATACAGATAAATAAATATTAAAAATAACTGGGGGGAGGGAGAAGTCAGATTGTTCAGTAAAAGATGTTAGAACATTCAGCTAGACATTTTGAATAAATAAAAAAGTTGCATCCTGGACTAGGAAAATGGCTCAAGTGGTAGAGTACCTGCCTAGCAACCATTTGGCCCTAAGTTCAAACCTCAGTACCACAAACCAAATAAAAAACAACAACAAAAAAAGATGAATCCTACCAAATACATAAAGGCAAATTCTACAAAGGTAAAAACAGTTAGGTCTAAAATGTAAAAATCATAAATCTACTAGAAGAAAGCATTAAAAAAAATTTTTTTTGGTGGCACTGGTGTTTGAACTCAGGGCCTCACACTTGCTAGGTAGGCACTCTTACCACTTGAGCTACTCCACCAACCCTTTTTTGTGTTATTTTTTTCATGATAGGGTCTCAAGAACTATTTGCCTGGGGCTGGCTTTGAACCTCCAGCCTCCTGATCTTTGCCTTCTAAGTAGCTAGAATTAAGGTGTGAGCCACCAGCACCTGACACATATTTTAAAATTTTTTGCAGTACTGAGTATTGAACACAGGGAATCACATATGTGAGGCAAGTGTTTTACCACTGAGCCTTGCACTAGAACTGGAACACACAAACACACACACACACACACACACACACACACACATATTTATAATTTTTAGAGAAGGTTTTTCCAAGCGTAATATAAAAATCAAAGAACTGTAAAAGAAAAGATTGATATATCTGATCATATTATTTTTTTGGAGGGGGGGATTACTGGGGTTTGAACTCAGGGTCTCAGGCCTGTTAGATAGTACTCTACCACTTCAGCCATACTGCCAGTCCACTTTGCTCTGGTTATTTTGAAGATGGGATCTCACGAACTATTTGCCTAGCCTGGCCTTGAACCACAATCCTCCCAATATCTGCTTCACACATATTTAGGATTACAGGACAGAGCTACCAGCAGCTGGCTGATCATATAATTGGTTTTGTTTGTTTGTTTGTTTGTTTTAGTACCAGGGCTTGAACTCAAGGCCTACACCTTGAGTCACTCCATCAATCCTTTTTGTGTTAGGTATTTTCAAGATAGGGTCTCACAAACTATTTGCCTGGCTTTGAACTGAAATTCTCCTGATCTCAGCCTCCTAAGTAGCTAGGATTACAGGAGTGAGCCACCCTCACCCAGCTGATAATATAATTTTTAAAAGGCAAAAAAGCAGCTATAAAGGTGGAAAACAATAAGAAAAGAAAATCAGCTAGACATGGTACACACATCTTTAATCCCAGCACTCAGAGGTGGAGGCAGGAGGCTCGTGAGTCGTGAGTTTCATGAGGTTCTTCAATTAGAGTTTTAAATAATTACTTGTTCATTGATTGGAGAAATGCTTTTCAGTGTCATTTTGACATTTCCAGGAGGGGAGTCTTGAATATTTAATTTTCTTTAGCAGTTATTTTATTCTCAGGTTCAGATGTGGGAAAAAATCAAGAGTCTCAATGGAGAGAGAAGAAAATCCCAAAGTTCTAATAACTGCATTCTGATGAACTTTCTACCATATTTGACAAGCTGAAATATACAGAAGACCCTAAGAAGAAACTAAAGCCTTCCTTGCCGAATGGACTCACAATAGCAATTAACATCCAAATGGACCTTGATGTGGAGAAATGCTACTCATCTGGCATGCTCTGGACCACGCTTCCAGACCGTCCACTTGTCTTCAAGAACAAGCATTTCTAGAGACTCTTCCTTACTAATTAATTTGGAAAAATAGGTTTGTAAGATTTTTTTGTGTTCGTCAAGGACTGGTAAAATCCATATGAAGATTAACACAAATCTAATACAACTATTAGATGACAACACATGTGTATATGTGTGTACATGTGGAAAAGTGTAGATGGACCAGCACATTCAAAATTATAGTTACTTGTAAAGTGAACTCAGATCGTGTCGTAACCAGAGGATTATATGGTCTGCAGGTTCTGAATCCTTGGATTCAACCAGCCTAAACTGATCGCTGCTGTTGTGTATATATAGCTAAAGATAGGATGGTTACATCTGTACTGAACATGGAGTTTCTTCCTTGTAATTATTCCCAAAACAATAGCATTTAACAGCTTTTTACATTGTATTAGGTAATACAATACATTGTATTGTAAGTAATCTAGAGATGATATAAAGTAGGGTATATACAAATACCACACCATTTTGTACAAAGGACTTGAGTTTCCTCTGATTTTAGTATCCAAGGGGGTCCTGGAACCAACCACTCAAGGATACTAAGGGATGACTGTATACAGTATTTATATCTAGAAGAAGTTATGCACTCCTTTCAGGGGAACTGATGGCTGTTAGGGAAAAAAAAAATTTTTTCCTTCATTCTATTCTCATGCTCAACACAGCATTTCAGTGACTGGCTTTGGGGTGGGAGAGGTCCCTTGCATATCCAGCAACTCTACAGCAGACACCAGCTGGTGTCCTATAACTGAATTCAATAATTAATTCAACTCAATGTTAGAATAGGTTTGAGGGTTCAGTTCACAAGCCTGCCCTCACACAGGACACTATACTTTTGACAGACTAGCTACAAGCCAGAGTTTTCTAGGATTCTTTCTTGAGTTCAATAAATTTGCTAGAAATTCAGGGAAACACATTTGCCAGTCTATGAGACAGGATATAGATGAACAGCCGCTGAAGAGACACAAAGGACCTTCCCAGCATGTGGTCCCACTCACCTGGAAGCTCATCAAATCTTGTCCAAGAGTTGTTCGCCTGTAATCCTGACTATTCAGGGGCAGAAATCAGGAGGATCGCGGTTTGAAGCCAGCCCAGGCAAATAGTTCGGGAGACTGTATCGCAAAAAACAAACAAGCAAAAAAAATCACTAAAAAAGAATTGGCAGATTGGTTCAAGGCATAGGCTCTGAGTTCAAACCCAAGTACCGCAAAATAAATAAATAAATAATAAATTTTTAAAAATAAATAAATAAAATAAGGGTGTCAGGAGTTTCAGAGTTTGGTCTCTTGCCTCCGTGCTAGATGTTAGTGGGTAAGCCAAAACCTAAAGAGCCAATCCACTAATCCTCTGTCACTAGGTCTTTCTGGAGATTGGCCCAGTCATTCTAAGGCTGACCAGGAGCCTCTCCCTAAGTAACCTCATTAGTACAAATCTACAAGTTATCAAAGGGGTTTATTATGACTAATAAAAGACACTTCTGTCTCTCAAGACAGGAGTTTTAGAAGCTCTAAAACAGGAACCAGAAATACAAATCATATTATACCACAATGGCAGATGTTACTAGTATTTTGCAAGTGAAATGTAGCAAGAGGTTAAGTAGGCAGGCTGGCCCACCTGGCTTCAAGAAGGGAGCCCACCAAAGCTGCTGGAACAAGCCTGGTTTGTTTGCTTTGGGTGGAACTGGGATTTGATCTCAGGGCTTCGTGCTTGCAAAGCCGGTACTCTACTGTTTGAGCCACAGTTCCACTCTATTTTGCACTGGTTATTTTGGAGATAGAGTCTCACTATTTGCCTGGGCTGGCCTCAAACCTTGATCTTCCCAATCTCAGCCTCTCAAGTAGTTAGGATTACAGGCATGAGCCACCAGCACCCAGCCCGTTTGTTTTTGAGCATATGATGAAGTTCCCTAAAACTGCTTAAGATACATAATGATGGTCAACAGAAAATCAAAAAAACTGCACAAACCAGTTATCAGGGTAGAGATGGCTTGCTTGCCCCACAGCCAAGAGGACTGAGCACCAGGGAAGAAGGCAGTGGAAGTTTAAACTTTTTTTTTTATGGATACTTGCCTTCCAAAGCACCATATTCAGTGCATCCTCTCAAGCCAGGTGTATGCGAAGTCAGCAATAGCAGAACCTCAGCACCACGAGTGAGCAGCATAAAAGAGGAAAACCACTAATGGGATATCAGATTACCATAAGCTCAGAGGTATATGTCAGCTCTGCGTCTCGTTGTGCGCCAGGCACGCTGAGATGATAATAGCAGTCCTGAGACTCAAGGCCACATGTCTCAAGAAGATCACTTATAGCTGGATACCAGTGGCTCACAACTGTAATCCTAGCTACTCAGGAGGCAGAAATCAGGAGGATGACAGTTGGAAGCCAGCCCTAGACAAATAGTTCAGGAAACCCTATCTTGGTGTTTACCCAACCCAAAGCAGATCTCGCAGAGTGGCTTAAGTGGTAGAGCACCTGCCTAGCAAGCCCTAGGGAGGCCCTGAGTTCAAATACCAGTAACACACACACACAAAAAAAAAAAAAGAAGAAGAAGAAAAGAAAAAGAAATGACTTATAGAGAACAGCACTGTGACAAGCTACTGGCCCTTAAGCACATCCAGAGCTACAGCACACAGACAGGAGTGCCCTTAGTTTTTAACATGCTCTTGTTGGCATCACCTAAAAGCAATGATCCTCAAATGCAAATTTTCATTATGTAAATAGTCCCCCAAAGGCTCATGGGTTGAAGGATTGGTTCCTAGCTGATGGTGCTATTGAGAGGTGGTGGAACCTTTAAGAGGTGGGGCCTCGTTAGGATAAGTAGGTCATTGGCTTGCTCTTGAAGGGAATAATAGGACCTCAGCACCTCTTCCTCTCACTGTTTCGCTGCCATGAAGTGAGGAGCTTTGCTCTTCCACCTGCTCCCCGCCATGATGTTCAGCCTTGCCTTGGGCCCAAAGTGATAGGGTCCAAGGGACCATGGACCAGTACTAAAAAAAAAAAAAAAAGAAAAGAAGACACAAAACAAAAACAAATCAGTACAAATTGAAAAGCTACATACAAAAATATATTGGGCAAAATTGCCATCATATATATGCATCAATTTTTTTTTCTTTTTTTGTTTTGTTTCATTTTTGCCTCAATTTTTTTTTTGGTACCAGGGCTTGAACTCAGGCCTACACCTTGAACCACTCCACCAGCCCTTTTTGTGTAGGTATTTTTGAGGTAGGGTCTCACGAACTATTTGCCCAGGCTGGATTCAAACCGCCATCCTCCTGACCTATGCCTCCTGACTAGGTAGGATTACAGTGTGAGCCACTGGCACCCGGCGCATTTTGCATCAATTTTTAAAATGTCCACTGATATGCCAGTTAAATAATCAGAGGGCTAAGTACATAGCCTATGGAGAAACGTTCCTGAGTCTGTCATCACAGCTGTGTAATCTTAAGCAAGTTACTTTCCTTCCTAAACTTCAGCATCTTCATCTGTAAAGGGGAGTGAAAACACTTCCGCAGGCAGGGACTCCATAAGATACTGCACATTTAGCCAATTTTGATGTTTTCTCTCTCTCATCTCACTCATGTCCTCATTTCACTCCATTTCCAGCTTAAATTGCATGAGTAATCACTATAATCAACTTCCTTTCCCTTTTCTTAATCCACCTTATCATTTGGGCAAACTATGCTGGTGAAATCCTATCCCTTCCTGCTTCTCACTGCCACAAAAACAATGCAAACCTAGTGACGAGTTTCATTACCGATCAGTTTGCTGGGCTCCTTTGGCTCTACAGATAGAAGCTCTTCCAGTACTGGCCATCCTGGGCCTTTGAGTGCCTATGGCCTAGGGACTGAACTGGCAGACCCAGGGACTTACTCTAAACCCTGAGAGCTAGGGGCCTATTGCTCTGGGTTTAGAAGCCACACACCTAAGGCTTTATGCAGTCAGGTTGGAGGCTTATCGCTCTGGGCTTTAACCATCAGAGGCCCCAGCACTTGGCAGCTATTGTAATCCTCAGCTTCTAGCTGTTGTGGGAACAGTAGCAAGGAGCAAGAAGTGAGTCCTGTCTTCTTGCATTACGGCTCTTGTACAGGCCTTGGTTGTTGGTACTCTTAGCCCTCCATCAGCTAGTGTTACAGCCCTCAGGGCCCAGGGTATTGGAATCCACAGCTCTGAGGCCTAGGGTGTCTGAGACCTTGGCCCTTAAGGCTTGGCAGCTCTCTGGAACTCCTCCAGTGACTAGGGTCCACAGTCTCATCCTAAGTGTGTCACAGCCCTCATTGTGTCCATCACTTCTGCTTCCCATTGTTCTTCCCGTGGCTGCTCTCTGGGACTCTTCAGCTGACTTCTTGTCTGCTACTGCCACTGTTGCTGCTGCCATGATGGTGGCTACTGCTGCCTCTGCCACTTCCAGTGCCACCACCTTTACTGTTGCTATAGCTCTGCTGTCACTTCTGGTGTCCTCTCATTGTGCTACTAGCTCAGCCTACTCTACTAACGATCAAAAGTAAGCCAAAAAAAAAAAAACAATCCAAAAGACCTCTCAAGAGAAAGGTGTCATTGGGCCTAATGTTGTAACACCAGAGGACGATACAAAAGGGTGTCTCCTGACTGGCACACAACATTGAGTGGAACAACCTGCTCATATAGCCAGAAAAAGGGAGTGGCAAGGGTGTCCACATTTGCATGAAGGACAGTGTTTGCACCAGTCACATGCCTTCTGCTGGGCCACTAGGGGAAGTGCTCCCCATCTGGCCTGGATAGAAATGGCTGCAGGATCATCTAGAGTGTTGTGATTGCAAAAAGTCCAACACAAGTTGAAACAGTCATGTCTGGGACAGTGCCTTAGGAACTAGACTTGTACTTTGGCAGCAAACAGCTGTGGTTGCCATGTAACTTCCTCAAGATGTCCATGAGTGTTCAAAAATGCCCATGCTGGCATGAGAGATACCCAGCAGGCTGCTTGGCTGATAGTCTGTTGTTCAAGGCAGCCAGGTCATCAGAGAAGGTTCTAACAGCTGCAACTAGGGAAAACCAAACATTAAAAAGGGTACTTACAATACAAGCTTATCATTAACATCAACAGTCATTTAGCAGTATTTAACAGTGTTCTAACAATGCTTAACTCCTGCTCAAGAGTCCCAGGGAGATGTGGGTCTCTCTAATTAGTCTCAGTTTCACTTTAATAATCAGTAACTTCCAGAGGAACCCATTGCCAAGGTCCATTCCCCATCTGTGCAATTTCTTTCTCTTCAGAACTCTACATATTCTCCCCCACATTCACCTCAGCTATGCCTTTCCTTCCTATTGCACTAGAAAACAGAAGCAAGGAGAGAGAACATCCACAAGCTCTTAATACTGTCATCCACATACTGTTTTTCTCCTGTACTTGAGATCAGCAGTCTCTGCTCCTAACACAGGCCTCCCTACTCCCATTCCCTTATGTGCTGCTGCCCCAACTACTCAGCCTCTCTCTTTCAACCACCTACCTTCTCAAGGACCTGTTCTAGAAGTTCTCATTCTCTTCTCCATCATCATTCCATTCCCTTGCTAGTGGACACTGTTCATTCAGTGTGAAAACAGGCTGTTACTCTACAACACTGGAAAGCTCTCTCTTGATCTGACTTCTGTCTTAGTTACTGTTCAATTTCTCCCTGTATTTGTATATAAAAAGTCACTATATATTACTGTATACCCGGTAACTCCTAGTTATTTTCATCCAACTTCCTCTTGAATCTACTACAAATAAACATTAGCTCCCACCTTTCAGTAGAAAAACTTTATCAAGTTCCCAATGACCTGCTTGTTTTTGAATTCAATGGTTAATTCATAGTCCTCCTCTTACATGACCTCTCAATGCATTTGACAAACTACTTTCTCTTTCTTCCTCAAAATGCTTCCTGGGACACCACACTTGCTTGGTTTCCCATTCACTCTATTGCCTGCTCCTTCACCATCTGCTTTACAGATTTTTTTTTTTTTTTTGTCCTTCAGAGCTTACCACTGGAGTACTCAGAATTTAGGTTCCCTCCCCCTTTTTTTGGTATGACTGGGGTTTGAATTCAGGGCTTCATGCTTACAAAGCATGGTTCTCATCCTTTTTCAAAAATCTAGTCTCAAGCATGGCTCAGGCAAGCATGAGACCCTGAGTTCAAACCCCAGTTTTGAACCCCAGTTTTTTCCCCCTGGAAAAAAATCCAGTTTCATGATTTTAAATATCATCTCTATATTGGCATAACCAAACAAAGAATGAGCACTGAGTCCCAGGCTTATTAGTGCCACTCTGTAGCCTCACTTGGAAGTGTAAGTATCTCAAACTTCACATATCCAAATTTTACTTGTGCTGCCAATTCCCCTCCAAATCTGCTTTACCTAAAAAGTCTTCTCCATCTGAACAAATGGCAACTCCATTTCTCTGGTTGCTTTCTCATGTACAACATCCAATCCACCAATAAATTCTTTGACCATAATTTCAACATATCTAGAATCTGATTTCTTGCCTGGATTCTGATGGCTTCTGAACAGGTCCTTCATTCTTACCTCTGCCCCTATTCCTCTTTAACCTACTCTTGGCGTAGCAGAGTGACCTCAGTTCTTGTTGCTTTTCTGCTCTAAACCTTCCAACAGCTTCCCATATCAATCAGATTTTTTAAGGCACAAGTCCTTACAATAAGTAAGATGATTTCATGTTTCAGTTTGTCCAGGAAGGTCCCAGTTTCTGTCTACTGGGCTAGTATAATTATTAATAGTCCCTACTACATCCTTTACTCTAAAAGCCTCTCAGTGTGGATGATAAACTGTATGACCACCCAGCTTATCAGGCCCTATTCTACCTGGACCTTCATTCATTAGCTCCCTGACTCCATTTCCTATTCTCTCCACTGCCTTCTTCTTTGGGTTGCCCAGGCCTTGCTATTCTTTGAACATACTAGGTGTGCAGCATATCTTCCCTCTTCCTGGGAATGCTCTTCCTTGGTGTCTGCATAGCTTCCTCCTGTCCTTATGTCTTTGCTCATATGTCACTATTTAACAAATCTTTATCTGGCCACTCTAATTAAAACTGTATCCCCTTCTCTCTGTTTTATTTTCAGCTATAGTTATTATCACTCTCTAATGTCCTAACTTATTGACCTCATTTGTTTGTCCTTCTCCGTCTCCCTCTACTAGAATGTAACCTTCATAAGAAGTATTTCTGAAGCCAGGCACCATTGGCTCATGCCTGTAATCCTAGCTACTGAGGAGGCAGAGATCAGGAGGATCGAGGTTGAAGCCAGTCTGGACAAATAAGTTCTCAAGACCCTATCTCGAAAATACCTAACACAGAAAGGGCTGGTGGAGTGGCTCAAAGTGCAGGCCCTGAGTTCAAGCCCTGGTACCACAAAAAAAAAAAAAAAAAGAAAGAAAGAAAGAATTCTGGATCCTTGACATTTAGAACAGTTGTTGATGGGCTGAAGGTATAGTTTCAAGGTTCTACCAAGGCAGAGCATTGCACACTCAAGGTCCTGAGTTTGATCCCCAGCACTACAAAAAAACGAAGTGCTTAGCATATAGTAAGTGTTGAAAAAGTGTTTGTTGCCAGGTGCCGGTGGCTCACGCCTGTAATCCTAGAGGAGGCAGCCATCAGGAGGATCGCGGTGTGAAGGCAGCCCTGACAAATAGTTTATGAGACCCTATCTTGAAAAAACCCTTCACAAAAAAGGGCTGGTGGAGTGGCTCAAGGTCTAGGCCCTGAGTTCAAACTCCAGTACCATAAAAAAAAGTATTTGTTGAGATGCAGGGTGTGGTGATGCATACTTATAATCTCACCATCCTGGAGGTGGAAACAAGAGGATCTCAAGTTCCAGACTAGCCGGAGCTATGTGAGGTCCTATCTCAAACAAAACAAAACAAAATTGTCCAGCAAGTGAATGAATGTATTACCATTAGAGTTGAACAAGAAAAAAGATGATTATTAGTTTTTAAAAGAGAAATCATTGGTTAATAAGCATGTAAAAATGTTGTTTCACAAGTAATCAAATGAAGCAGAAATGTGATGCCATTTTCCAACTAACACATTAGCAAAGACTACACCATATTTAATCACAATGAGAGCATAATGAAATGCATTCTCGTATTCTTCTAGTGGGATATAAATTGTTTTTTTTTTTTTTTGGAAGACAAATTGGCAAAGTATTTCCAGAACCTTAAAATGTTTCATTTGTGGTTTTGTATGTTCACTTGTTTGCTTTTGGTTTTTGAAGTATTAACTCCACAAGTAGGAAATAATCAGGCATAAATTAAGTACTTACAATGGTGTGTTCCTATGAAAGAATATTATACAGCCTTTAAAGATAGTGTTTAAGAATTATTTTTTAACAACATGATTAAATGCATGTGATATTCTTCAAGTTTTAAAATCCAGCTCAAGTATGAACTAAATAATGAATGAATAAATAAACTGTGTTTCAAAGTCATGAAAAAAGACTGAAAGAAAGATCAGGCATTAACAGTAGGTATGTTTGGATTTTGGGACCACAGGTGACTACACTTCTACAGAAGGCTACACTCACTGCCTTAATTCCAAGTTTTGGGAAGCAAAGACACAAAATTTTTGCCCTGGGGTGAGATGGTAGGGCTTAGTCTATACAGATTATAAAGTCCTACCTTTGGTGTCAGCAACTAGCCCAATGCCCCAGCTGGGGCTGAAACCCAGGTCAAAGTCATTTTCTGCCATCCAGAACTGGAGGGTTTTATACCTCCTCCCTTACTCTGCTTGAGTGGTAATCACTTCTACCCTGATTTAGACCAAGTCAAGCTGGTTCTGCTGAGGTGAATTACTTTATCACCAAGGTTATATTTAACAGATTGCTAAGCACATTGTAAAAATTTATGAAGATTTGAACTATTACCCAGTGCTTTTGTCTGGGTTGGTATAGAAAAGTCTATGGCTGGTGGAATGGCTCAACCGGTAGAGTACTGCCTAGCAAGCATGAGGCCCTGAGTTCAAACCCCACTGCCACCAAAAAAAAAAAAAAAATTAAGACTGCAATTACAATTCACAATTTGAAACCAGCCCAGGCAAATAGGTCACAAGACTCTATCTTGAAAAGCCCATTACAAAAAAAGGGCTGGTGAAGTGGCTCAAGGTGTAGGCCCTGAGTTCAAACCCTAGTACAACAACAACAAAAACCTGATTTTGAGAACCTTGCATCCAGCTGTCTCAAGCACTGCACATGGAATCCTTTCCATTAGATCTTCCCGTTCTAACCGTCCCCACTGCCTTCCCCCTCTTTCAAGTGTAACCTGGTTGTCTTCCCCATCTCCAGGCCTTGAGAGGCCTACCTTCTCCCTGAGCACACGCCTTTCCTGGTGGTCCTTTCTCTACAAAGGAGGCTGCTTGCTTCCCATTCCCCTTGAACTTGAGAGCCAGGCAAGGTCTCAACATTTTCCTTATTCCTCCCCTCGATCTAACTCCTCCACCTTCGCATATAAAACTCTTTTGTATCTGTGTCAAATCCTTCTTGTTGCTGTCAACAATAATCTCCCTGGTTACTTATCCACATTCCATGAACTCTTTGGAACCCAACCCCAGGTACCTGTGACTTTTGTGCTCAGGAAGATGACTAATCCTACACCTCAGCCTCATCGTATAGGACCTTAACCTCAATGCAGGGACACGCCTTGGACACCATCCTTTCCAATAGCTCCACCTTTCTGTGGGACCTTTCTTTTCTTCCCAACCCTTTAGCTCTGACCTGACGTCATTTCTATTTCATTCTGGCTTATACCTCCTGATCCTCTTAATTCACTCACATGCTTGCCACTAGTTTGGTCTTTTTGTTTACTAATCTCGCAACGTCTAAGCCCAAAATAAATCAACCCATTGTACTCAACACTCTCAATCCAGGCTGCTGAATTAAGATACAGGAGAGAAAGAGAATCATTGCTCGATTGGAGGAAGCTGTGACAAGTGGCTTGCATATCCAACTGTGAATAGAAATTTTTTGCTGTAGGCACTGATTTGCAGGGTTGTGTGATTTTCTCCTGTAGCCCAAGGTAGGAGTGAAATGCAGTACAGGTGAACAGGATAGAAAGACGATGGAGGAACTAAGATCGACTAAAGCAAGGAACCACAGTACCTAGACTGAAGAGGAAAGGGAGTAAACACATCACAACTTCTGTTGGGCCTAATATGTGTGTCCCTCTTCCTTCATTTTCTTTATTTGGTGTGTATGAAAACCTGGCACAACGTTAACATCCACAGTGTTCAGAAGAATCAGCTGCAGGTCAGCTAACTACAGTGGCAGCAAAAGCACATCTCTCTTGGACCTTCACCGCCCCCAGATATTACCATGGGGACCAATAACCTAAGGAATGCAGCCCGTTGGTAAAGGGTCTGGAGCTAGATTTCATTTTTTCAGGATAACCAGTAATTAAGAGTACAAGTTTGGGGTGGGGATGTAGCTCAGTGGTAGAGTACTTGCCTAGCATGTTCAAGGACCTAGGTTTGATCCCCACTACCACAAAAATAAAACCAAACAAGAGGGCTGGCAGAGTGGCTCAAGTGGAAGAGCACCTGCCTAGCAAGCATAAGGCCCTGAGTTCAAGCCCCAGTGACACAAAACAAAAGACAAAAAACAAAAACAAAAAGCAAACAAGACAAGAATACAGGTTCAAAGGCAGAGTGTATTAGTCAGGCTTTTCTGGAGGAATAGAACCAACAGGATCCCAGTGCCGGTGGCTTGCATCTGTAATTCTAGTTACTTAGGAGGCAGAGATCAGGAGGATCATGGTTCAAAGCCAGACCAGGCAACTAGTTTGCAAGACCCTATCTCAAAAAAAAACCCATCACAAAAAAAGGGCTTGTGGAGTGGCTCAAGGTGTAGACTCTGAGTTCAAACACTAGTACTGCAAAAATAAATAAATAAACAAACAATAGGCTATAAAGGCATAGACAATAGACATAGATAAATAAGAGGAGACCTCTTGTGGGAATGAACTCACACAATTATAGAGGCTAAGAAAGCCCCCAATCTGCTGTCTGCAAGCTGAAGGACAGGAAGAGCTGGTAGCAGAGCTCGGTACAATTCCAATGGCAAAGATGGTTGGTATAGGTCAGAGTCAAAAGGCACAAAACCAGGAGCTCTGATTTCCCAAAGACAGGGGAAGATGACATCCCAGCTCAGAGAGAGAGAGAGAGAGAGAGAGAGAGAAAGAGAGAGAATATGAGAGAATTTGTCTTTACTCTCTGCCTTTTTGTTCTACTCCTGCCCTCAACAAACTAGATAATGCCTACCCACATTGTGAGGGCATATCTTATTTACTCACTTTACTGATTCAAATGCTTTTTAGTCTCTTCTGGAAAGAAATATCCAGAAACAATGTTTTACTAGCTATCTAGACATTCCTTGGTCTAGGCAAGTTGACACATAAAATTGACTATAATGCAGACCAGAGTTCTAATTTGAACCTGCCACATACTAACTACAGAAACTGGGTAAATTACTCAATTTCTCTTCTGATTCTTTGTGAAGTGAGGATAAGTAGAATATTTATCTCTTGGGACTGGTTATGAAGCCAGTGATACAGTACTTGCCTAGCATTCACAAGGTCCTGGGTTCAATCCTCAGCACCACAAAGAAGAGAAAAACAATCCCATAGAGCTGTTGGGATTAAATGAGGTCATGGGTTATTGTTGACAATAGGAGTACATCCGTAGGCAATTTCCTCGCTGTACATACATTATCCCATATCCCATATCATAAATAGATATGGGATATGCTTCTGTGTCTGGTCTTTAACCCAGATCATTAGATCCATATCTGAAATAGGCCCTTTTCAAATTTTTGTTGGTCTCCTTGCCTTTGGGGAAGCAGACCCTGTAACAGCTTCCAGCACTTTGTTCTTCAAGATGACAGCTATGCTGTAAAGGGACATAACAGACTGGAGTGCAATGATAATCACTGATTTCCAGGTTCACAGTCCTTAATCACTTCTAATTTCACTTCAGGGCAATCACACAAGCTTAGCCTCCTTCTGATAACATTAGCAGTGGATTTTGTATGCTTAGGGGCCTTGATGAGCAAAATAAAATGACATTAAATCAAACACAAGAGAAAACAATGTAATCAAGAATATGGTAAACCAATCCACCATTGACTTCAGAAGAACACATTACAACAGCTAATAATTCATACTATCCAGATTTAATTCAGCCAAGACCTCCTTTTTTTTTTTTTTTTTTCATTTTTCTTTTATTATTCATATGTGCATACAAGGCTTGGTTTATTTCTCCCCCCTGCCCCCACCCCCTCCCTTACCACCCACTCCACCCCCTCCCGCTCCCCCCCTCAATACCCAGCAGAAACTATTTTGCCCTTATCTCTAATTTTGTTGTAGAGAGAGTATAAGCAATAATAGGAAGGAACAAGGGGTTTTGCTGGTTGAGATAAGGATAGCTATACAGGGCATTGACTCACATTGATTTCCTGTGCGTGGGTGTTACCTTCTAGGTTAATTCTTTTTAATCTAACCTTTTCTCTAGTTCCTGGTCTCCTTTTCCTATTGGCCTCAGTTGCTTTAAGGTATCTGCTTTAGTTTCTCTGCATTAAGGGCAACAAATGCTAGCTAGTTTTTTAGGTGTCTTACCTATCCTCACCCCTCCCTTGTGTGCTCTCGCTTTTATCATGTGCTCATAGTCCAATCCCCTTGTTGTGTTTGCCCTTGATCTAATGTCCACATATGAGGGAGAACATACGATTTTTGGTCTTTTGGGCCAGGCTAACCTCACTCAGAATGATGTTCTCCAATTCCATCCATTTACCAGCGAATGATAACATTTCATTCTTCTTCATGGCTGCATAAAATTCCATTGTGTATAGATACCACATTTTCTTAATCCATTCGTCAGTGCTGGGGCATCTTGGCTGTTTCCATAACTCAGCCAAGACCTCCTAATCTCTTTACATGGAATATTACTCTAAGATGACTGATTTCCACAGGGAGACCTATGTGTTTCTATGTATCTTCTCTCTTACCTTTCAGTACTATCCATATATGAATAACTCCCTAATTCATATCTCTTCCTTTTTTTGGGGGGGGTACTGGGGTTTGAACTCAGGGCCTCAAGCTTACTAGGCAGTTGCTCCACCACCTGAGCCACTCCACCAGGCCCCTAACTGATATCTAATTCTGACTTTTCTTATTAACTTCAGGCTCATATATCCAACCATGTATTTTACATCTTCACCTGGATATCTAATAGACATCCCAAGCTTATACTTAAAACTCTTGTATAGGCAACAAAAAATATAAATTGTACTACATAAAAATTTAAACTGTGCATACAAAGACAAAATTAAATGAGTAAAAAGGCAATCCACAGAATGAGAAAAATATTTGTAAATCATGTATTTGATAAGATGCTAAAATCCTGAATACATAAAGAACTCCTACACTTCAACAACAAAAACAACCTGATTAAAAATGGTGAAAGAGGCTGAGTAGACATTCTCCAAAGAAAATATACAAATGGCCAGTAAGCATATAAAAATAAGCTTTTCAGCAACACTAATCATTAGGAAAATGCAAATCAAAGCCAAAATGATATACTTTATCATAGCCAGTAGGATGGCTACTTTTAAAAAAACACTATTGGTAAGGAGGTGAAGAAACTGGAACCTTCCTTTGGCCTTTGCTGATGAGAATGTAAGTCATACAGGTGACACCAATAAAAGCATGGAGGCTCTTCAAAAAGTTAAACATAGGGCTGGGAATGTAGCTCAGTGGTGGTGCACTTGCCTAGCATGCATGAGACTCCAGGTTTGATTTCCCAGCACAGCAAAAAGAGAAAGAAATTAAAAATAGAATTACCGTATAATCCAGCAATTCTACTTCTAGGTTTATACCCAAAAGAATTCAAAGCAGGTACTCACATAGATATTTATCATATACATGTTGGTAGCAGCATTATTTGTCATAACCAAAATGTAGAAGCAATTCAAGTGTCCATTAGCAGATGAAATTCTGACACATGCTACCACATGGATAAACTTGCTAAGTGGCAATAAGTCATCACAAAATATTGTATGATTTTACCTATGCGAGGTACTTGGAGTGGCCAAATTTCCAGGGACAGAGAGTAAAATGGTGGCTGCCAGGGGCTACAGGAAGCAGGGCATTATAGTTTAATAGGTACAGAGTTTCAGTTTTGCAAGATGAAGAGTTCTGGAGGA
The DNA here is from genome assembly GCF_047511655.1 of Castor canadensis. NCBI lineage: Eukaryota > Metazoa > Chordata > Mammalia > Rodentia > Castoridae > Castor > Castor canadensis. The sequence continues at coordinate 62,086,596 of NC_133401.1, read as the reverse complement.
TAGTGGTAATAGCTGCACAACAATATGAATATGCATAATTTCATTAAACTGTACAGTTAAATGGTGAAAATGGTAACTTTTATGTTATATGCATCTTGTCACATTCTTTAAAAGCAAAAAAAAAAAAAAAAAAAAGAATTGATCTAAGAACTTAATTTCCTAAGCCTTTACCCTACCAAATTTCCCCTTTTCAGTAACTGGCACCCAAAGCCACCAAGTTGCTCAGTCTAAAAATCTAGGAACCATCTTTAATTTCTTTCCCTTAAGCTCATGATTCATGATATGAATCATGTCACCTTTTGATTCGTATGCATACATACACATATATGCAGATGTAAATATATATATTTATGTATATAAATATAAATAATAATAAATATAAAAAATATATATATTTATATATACTATTTTTTTTGCAGTGCTGGAGCTTGAAATCATGGCCTACACTTTGAGCCACTCTACCAACCCCTTTTTTGTGGTGAGTTTTTTCAAGATAGGGTCTTGTGAACTATTTCCTGGGCTGCCTTTGAGCCGCGATCCTCCTGATCTCTGCCTCCTGAGTAGCTAGGATTACAGGCGCGAGCCATGGTGCCTGGCTTTATTTTTTTCTTTTGCTGTTGGGAAATCAAACCCAGGACCTTGCACATATTAAGCACATGTTCTACCCCTAAGCTCCACCCTTGTCCCCAAAATATATTCTGAGTTTATCCACTTATCTCTTCCACAGCTACTGTTCCAGTTTAGGCCATCAAAAACTCTTGCCTATGACATTGCAGTAGCTTCCTAACCTGTTTTCATTCTTGTCACTTCTCCATGTCGCAGCCAGAATCCCCTATTTATGACAGAAACCAGATCTGATAGCTCAAAAGTACTCTGAGAGTTTCTCACCTAGAACAGAACTCACCCTCCTTGCGCCTGTCTACAGGGTGCTAGATGATCTGACCTCTTCATAAACTGGCCTTCCGCCAACATGCCTATGTTCCCCTGCTCCCTTTGATCACTGTGTTCCAGTCATGCCGCTCGTCCCTCTGTTACTCAAACACCCGAGTGCACCCCCTGCTTCATGGTCTGCGTGCACACTGCTCTTCTGCTGGGTACGCTCACTTCCCTGGTCTTCGCATGAGCAGTTCCTCCTCATTCCTGCACCTCAGCTCAGATATCACCTCTCAGAAAAGTCTTCATTCACCATACAATCCAAAGTAACCACTCTACATCACCATCCTCTTTTATTTCTTCTTGGTACCTTACCAGTATCTGAACTTGGTATTTAGTCTTACAAGTGTGTAGTCAGTTTCATATCCCCCTCAACTAAATCGTGAACTCCAAGAGAATAGATATGTTATATTTTTCCTCACTTCCCAGAACCAAAAACAGTGTTGGCATGTAACAGCTTAGTCACACATTTGCTGAATGAATGACTAGGTCTGTGACCTAATGTTTGTGCTGCATTATGTACACACACCCCCACCCCCACACGTCCTTTGGGAAAACTCATATTTTTAATATTAGTAAAATGTCTTTTCTATCTATTCTAGAAAAATGATAACCAATTTTTAAAGTAAATGTAGCATATATCACATTTCGCCATTTCACATTATATAGGTACACCCTGAAAGGAATGAGTTCAAATTACTACTGCTGCTAATGGATGGCCAAGTTTATGGTGATGCACAATTATTTCTATGGAATTTTAAAACTGTCCTATATTTCTTTCTTTCTTTTTTTCTTTTTTTGGTGGTAATGGGGTTTGAATTCAGGGCCTCATGCTTGCTAGGGAGGTGCTCTAACACTTGAGCCCTTTTTTTTTTAATTGAGATAGCATCTTGCTTTTTGCCTGTGCTGGCCTTGAACAATAATCCTCCTGATTTCTGCCTCCTAAGTAGTTAGGATTACAGGAATAAGCCACCAGTGCCTGGCTGTCCTGTATGTCTTGAAACCAAATTGTGAGTTTTCACGTTATAAATTACACTCATAAGTATAGACATCATAGTCCTTAAATAATTATTCAATTATGTAATTTTCCTAGTCTTCAGAATACTTCAAGGCCCATTCTCTTCATGGCTAGCTGCATACCTGCTCAGGTCAAAACAGCTTGGGGTTAAGAATACAAGACAGGATGATAGAAATGTGATTTTCCTGGCCCTTCTATTGTGCAACCAATCCCCTTCAAAGCACCCCCTCCAGCAACAGGGAGCTCATGAATATAGCTCTGTGCCTCGCTTTTTTTTTTTCTTTCAAGAAAAAAAGTGTCTGCAGTGGACCCTTGGAAAATGTCACAAAGCTGCTGCACCTCCACTAACAACCAAAGTCCTGCTTTGCCAAGTCCTGCTAGGCTGCAGCTTCTTCTTCCACCTAGAACACCAATATATATATATATATATATATACACTCACCTATATATTACAGGTGAGACTGGCATTTGAATTCAGAACTCAGGACTTTTGCACTTGCAAAGCAGGTGCTCTACCCCTTGAGCCACACCTCCAGTCCATTTTGCTTGGTTGCTTTGGAGATGGGGTCTTGCAAACTATCTACCTGGGTTGGCCTCAAACCTCAATTCTCCTGATCTCAGCCTCCCAAATATGCTAGGATTACAGGTGTGAGCCACCAGAGCTCAGCACAGGAGTGGATCTTGGGATAATGTCTGATAAGACTCCTTTCCCTCCACTCTGGGAGACAGATAGTTTGATGTTCTGAAGACAATATAAATAATGTCTTAAAGTGATTTGGGCAAAAAAATAGTATTCTGGCTAATCTTGATATTCAACTTGATTGGATCAAGAGACGCCTAGGAGATTAGTACAGCACCCTGTGCGGTTTGTCTATAAGGGAATTGTCCAGAGACAATTAGATTATGAGGGCTCTGACCTATAGTTCAATCCACTAACCGATTAAAATTTTGAATAGACTATAGGGAGGTGGTGGAACTGTGGAAAGTAAGGCCTAGTTGGAGGAAGTGGGTCTCTGGGGGCATTCTTTGAACAGTATAACTTGACCCTGGCCCCTTTCTGATTCTCCTCTCTGCTTCCTGGCTGCCGTGAGGAATGGCTCTGCTCTACCTAACGCTCCCTGCCATGATGTTCTGCCTTACCTCAGCCCAGAAACAATGGAGCCTATTGACCATGGACTGAAACCTTTGAAACTGTGAGTCAAAATAAATTCTTCCCCTTTAAAATTGTTTCCTTTAGTATTTGTCACACCGACCCCCCCAAAAAAAAACCTGACTAATACAAAAAGCTATTTCAGATTTTACTTAAGGTCCCCTTACCATAAAAGTCCATATACAACGAGTAGATGAACAGTAGGGGGTGGGTAGATATATGCATCATCCTCCACTCTGATCTTGAAGCTATCATATTAAACTAAACCTACACCCCGCACTCTTCTCCCAAAGATGGGGAAGGTTTCTGTGTACTTATAAGGTGCAATATAAAGTTTGATTCATGTATATGTGGTAATGATGAACTCAGAATAACTGGCATATCTATCACCTTAAACTTTTTAAAATGATTTTATTAGCATATAATAATTGTATAGGCAGATACATTGTATTTTCATATGTGCTTACAATATAGCCTAGTTAAATTTACCCCCTCCATCATTCTCTCTCCCTTCCCCTTCTTAGAACAATTTTTCAACAGGTTTCATTCTTCTGTTTTCATATATGGATACAAAACACATCCAACCATATATACCTTCATTCCCCCCTTTCTTGTGCCCACCCCCTTCCACTGGTACCCACCTCCAGAAAAGATTTATTTTTCCCCTCCTTCACTTCATTTTTTAAATTAAGTGTATTTTGATAGTCTTAGGGGGTTTCAACTTGTTACTTCAGGTCTGTATGTGTAATATCGTGCTTTTATCAAATTACCCCCTTCCCTCCATTACTTACCTGTTCTCTATCACTATGCTCCCCTAATATTCAACAGCTTACTGTACAGTGCATTACATTATATTCATACATAAATGGGTTATTTCAATATTTTTCATTCTCGAACATTTTCTCTCTCCCACCTCTCGTAGCCCCCTCAGACTCACAAATACAATTTTATTCTCTCTATCACTATATATGTATATATATATGATCATATATGTGATATATGTTTCTATATATACATTTAACTTACAGATCTAGCTTCCACATATGAGAGAAAACGTGATCTTTGATTTTTTGAGTTTGGCTTACTTTACTTCACATGAAGTTCTCCAGTTCCATCCATTTACCTGTAAACAACATAATTTCATTCTTCATGGCTGAATAAAACTCCATTGTGGTATATATACCACATTTTCTTAATCTATTCATGAGATGTGGGGCATCTGGACTGCTTCAAAAGCTTGCCTATTATAAATAGTGCTGCAATATACATGGGCATCACCTTTACTAAGCCTTATTTTGGCTTAGTAAATTCAAATTCCTTTCTTCTAACCATTTTTGAGCTATATAATATATAATTGTTAATTATATTCACCCTGCTGTGTCATAGAACATGAGAACTTATTCTTTCTGTCAAATAATAACATTCTACCCAATAATGGAACCTTTCTTCTCCTTCCCCTTTCCTCCCTCCTTCTATTCTCCTTAGTTGCTGGTAACCACTATTCTGCTCTCAACTTCAGTGAGATCAACTTTTTTTAGACTCCGCTTATGAGTGAGATTATACGGTTTTGTCTTTCTGTGCCTGACTTATTTTACTTAACATAATATCCTCCAGGTCCATCCAATCCTGTCAGGTTTCAAATTGTTACCAGAAAGTTTAGTGCTGCTGAATACCTTGGTTCTTGCATCCAACAAGAGAAGAATTCAGGTAAGATGCGAAAATGTAGTAAAAGTAATAGTAAAATTTACTAGGAAAGGAGTTCAGTGTAATAGGATAAAAGTGGGGAGAAATGGGAAAAAAGGATGAAACATTTCCTGCTCCCCATGCTGGAAACGGAAATAAGGACTCAAAATGGCAGTCCTCATCTCTAGTCTTATACTTTCCAGAGCTGGAAGAATGCACATGGTCATTAAGATGTTGGATCTGGAAATGACCCAAGCCTTGTATGCACATATGAATAATAAAAGGAAAAAAAAAAGATATTGGATCTGGGTGGCTACAATGGGTGCTAAAACAGGGAGATGTCATCAGTCCTACTCAAAGGAGTACACCAGAAGCCTGACTCTGGGAATCCTAAGAAGTCAAATTCTGCCACCTGCCACCTTGAGAAGCTAATCGGCAGACAGAAATGTAGTGGTGATACAGTGGTCACAGTGGGAAGACTGGGTCTAGTAATCTCCTAAGAAACAATACTAACAATAGCTCCAAGATATATAGGGAAGGACAAAGCAGGGAGCAGGTAAGAAGTATGCATAGAAATCTCACTCAGGCTGTGATCTGGCTGATCAGATTCTGAGGTCTGGTTCTGTAGGGTCGCCAGTGTAAGGGAAATCTTTATTGCCTCTTGGGTGGTTTTGGTTCCCAGCATGAGATGATTGCAACAGGCTTGCCATTCCTGGAATCTGAGATAAGCTGAGAAGGAAAAATAGGGACAAAATGAGAGAATAGATTAGAGGGACAAAATGGAATTAGTTAAGACAAGGACTGTGTCCTTCTCCAGGGGAAGCAAAAGACAATTTCAAAGGTACCCAGGTTACATAACCACTAAAATGATGTAAATTCCATCACTTCTGCTGCATACTATTGGTCACAGAAATCAACCTGGTGCAAGGTGGGAGGGACCTACATAGAATACGAATACCAGGGGACAGGGATCATCAGGTACCATCTAGGAGGCCAGCTGCCACATCTGCTAGTGTTCAGATCCATTTAATCTAGGATTCGAATCTGAGTCTGCTGTCTGCCATATAAATCAGTTTGAGTTTCACTTATAAATAAAATAGGAACATTCTGCGCTGAAGCTGTAGTTCAGTGGTAGAGTGAGGGCCTAGCATGCAAGAGACCCTAGGTTCTATACGAGCATTACAAATATATAAAATAGACACTTTTTTTTTTTTTTGGCACTAGGGTTTGAACTAAGGGCCTCATGCTTGCTAGGCAGGAGCTCTACAAATTGAGCCACTCCACTAATCCCTGATTCAGAATCTTAAGGAATAAAGGGCCTTGGGTAACTGATTCAGATTCTGAGTTCTTTCATTCTTTTATTTATTTTTACTTTTGGCAGTACTGAGAGTTGAATTGAGGCCCTCTGCTTGCGAGGCAGGCACTCTATCACTTGAGCCACAGTCTCAGCACATTTTTTTGCTCCAGTTATTTTTCAGGTAGTGTCTCATGTTTTTGCCCTGGGCCAGCCTCAGACCACAATTCTTAACTATTTGCCTGAGCCAGCCTGAACCATGATCCTCCCCACCTCTGATCTCTGAGCCTCCTGAGTAGCTTGGTAAGATTACCTGGTCATTCTTTTAAAAAGATGCAATTTAAATAATAACATTGAGATAGTATTCATGGCCCCAGGTGATTTTTGGCTTTGTGCATGTAACAAGCCATTTATGACAAATTGTTTATTTCCTTAAGACTTGCATCTTCTTTGATAAGTCTAGTGAATTGTCTTCAGACCTTTTAAGGAGTGTTTCCTGATGCTCAACTGATATTTCCCTAATGTTAAAATAAGACTTTTTCATCTTGTTTGCTCTAGACAGGAGTCAACATTCTCTTCATAGAAGTTTTTGTTTATTTTGAAATGTTAAGTAATATTTTAGGATACAAGAAATAGGTTTATTTTCAAGAAGTTTTGCTTTCTTTTTCAGTTAATTCTAGATAAGGACTGTTACTTTAAGTTGCTAGAAAGAGCTGGATGTGGTGGTACAGGCCCGTAATCCAGGCACCCAGGAGACACAGGCAGGAGGTTCATGAGTTCCAGGCCAGTCTGCGATACATACAGAGACCCTGTCTCAAAACTCAAAACAGAAACAAAAAGGAAGATATTAGAAAGAATTAAGTACACTACCAAAGGCATAGCCATCCATATTCAAGAAGCAGAAACAGTGAATAGCAAAGTGTAAAGAGATGACCAATACTTGCTATTACATGTTTGCTATAATTTAAAAAAAATGCTTTATGGAAATGTTAATATTTCCTTGTCTAAAACCTGTTAGCAAAGCTAGATTTTCCATCTGTATTTTTTATTTTTAATTTAGAATATAGCTTCTAAAGCTTTATATTCTAAAGCTTTATATTCTAAAGCTTTAGAATATAAGCTTATGCAATAGATTGCATTTTTAAAATGTACATACACTTAGTTTTCTATTACTAAGTCATTATTATTGTTTTTTAAAGCAGACAAGCATGTGCGAAGCCCTGAGTTCAACCCCCAGCCCTGCAAATAAACAATCTTCATAACATAAAATATCTTGCAATATTAAATTTAGCAGCCCAAATTCTTAAAGGCCTTAGAATGGTACCATCTAATAAGATAACCTCTACCTACATATGGCTGTTAGCACTTAAATCTGGCTAGCTGGTTGGAATTGAAATGTGCTCTAAAATACATACTGTGTTCTTTAGACTTAGTCTGGGGTGGGAACCAATGGTTTTGTATAAGATTGCAAAATATCTCAATTTCCATACTGGTTATATGATGAAATGATAATGTTGGGATACACAAGGTTAAATAAGTATATTATTTAAATTAATCTCACCTTTTTTGGGGTAGTATTGGGGTTTGAACTCAGGGCCTCACGCTTGTTAGGGACACACTCTACCACTTGAGTCACTCTGCCAGTCCTTTTTTTTATTGGGTTTTTTCAAGATAGGATCTCAAAAAGAACTATTTGTCTGGGCTGGCTTTGAACTGCAATCCACCTGATCTCTGCCTCTGAGAAGCTAGGATTGCAGCCATGAGCCACTGATGCCACTGGTGCCACTGGTGCCTGGCTCACTGCCCCCTCCCCCCCCCCAAACTTCTTTTTTGGCAGTGCTGGGTATTGAACTCAGAGCCTAGGATATGCTAGGCAAGTACTGTATTACTGAGTTACATCCACAGCTCAAAAATAAAGACACCAGTTACATTTGAATTTCATAAATTATTTATTCAAAGTTTGAATTTAACTAGGGATATTTTTATTTGCTGAATCTGGAAAAAAATATTAACATAGCTACTAGAAAATTTTAATTTACAAATGTAGTCGGGTACAGGGTTACATGCCTGTAGTCCCAACTGCTGAGGCACGTGGATCACTTGAGCCCAGGAGGTAGGGAACGCCAGAGCAACATAGTCAGACCCTATCTCAAAACAAATAAACAAAAGTAGATAAAATTACAAATGTAGATCATTATTCTATTAGACAAGGCAGCCTTTAAAATCGCATAGTTGCTATTTTTCATTGTCAGTCAGCTCCTGAGTTAACTGTACAAAAATAATTTTTACTGGTGGGAAGGCTTAAGTGGTAGAGCGCCAGCCTAGCAAGCTCAAGTCCCTGAGTTCAAACACCAGTACTGCAAACAAAACAAAACAAAACAAAAAACCCTAATCTGAGGGTAGTATCTTTCACATTTTTTTTGTCAGAGAGACAAATACCGTGTGTTTTCTCTCATATGCAGAACAATAAAACCCATTATTTTGTGCAATTAATATACGCTAACTTAATCTCGAAGTTAAATTTTTACATTTGCTCGAAGAAGTTAAAGAACAAAATGATTTCTTAAGACCAGAACAAATTATAGAAGAGCATCTGGGTTAGAATTAAGTCACTGCTCCCAGCCTCGCCATGGCGGTAATTAACATCTAGTTTCAAAATAACCTGTCACTCTTAAAGGACGGCGGTGTCAAGGGCAGCTAGCTGTCAATGACTCCCTGAGCCAGTCACATTCCCTCTCTGAGCCGCTGCAAAAGGCCTGGAGGGGGACATAGTTATAACTTGAGCCTCGGGGACGCTGGCCTGCCTATTCAGTCCTCTGGAAAAAACGAGTGGCCTTGAACACCAAGGTCGCGAAACTGACTGCCCACGCAACCCAGCCCGAGGCAATTCGCTGGGGGCGTGGTCAGAGGAGGCCCCGCCCCCCGACTGGTCCGGGAGGCCGGGCCCCGCCCCCGCCTCGGGCGCACGCGCCGCCCGGTGCCCACTGCGTCACCCCGGCTCTGTCCCGCCCTCGCCGCGCCGCTCTGCGCCGCACTGCCGGCCGGTGGGGCGGGCCTTACGGCTTAGGCTCACAACCCGCCCCGGCCTCGCTCCCTATAAAAGGCTGGCCGTGGCGCCAAGGCCGCGGCGGCCGCAGTGGGAGCTCGCGAACCTGATCGGACCCACAGCGGTCTCCGGGTTGCGTTCCTCGCTCGCTCAGGAGGGCGGTGGGTGCCCCGCGCGCACGCGTACACGCCCATCGCGCCCCGCCCACGCGCGCCGCGGTGTCCTCCCACCCCGGGCCGGCGCCGCGGGCGGCTGAAGACGGCATGCGGGATTACGAGGAGGTGACCGCCTTCCTAGGCGAGTGGGGGCCCTTCCAGCGCCTCATCTTCTTCCTGCTCAGCGCCAGCATCATCCCCAATGGCTTCAATGGCATGTCAGTCGTGTTCCTGACGGCGACCCCGGAGCACCGCTGCCGGGTGCCCGACACCGCGAACTTGAGCAGCGCGTGGCGCAACCACAGTGTCCCGCTGCAGCTCCAGGACGGCCGCGAGGTGCCCCACAAATGCCGCCGCTATCGTCTGGCCACCATCGCCAACTTCTCTGCGCTCGGGCTGGAGCCGGGGATTGATGTGGACCTGGAGCAGCTGGAGCAAGAAGGCTGCCTGGATGGCTGGGAGTACAGCCAAGACGTCTACCTGTCCACCATCGTGACCGAGGTGGGTCACAGCTCCCCGCCGGTGTCTGGTGGTGTGGAGGCACATTTGCGGTCCTCGAACTCCTCCATCCCTAGGTGCGCGCTGGACGCTGTCACTCCCGCTCCCACTCCAAACACTCACCACCCTGGTGATGGACATTCTCCAGCTAGGTGACCCAGAAACATTTTGCAAGGTGTTCTCTAACCAGAGCCAGAGTACAAGTGTCAGGCTGGCCACCCATCCTGATGGCCACATTGGAAATGGAGCCAGGAAGGCCCTGGTGGCCCCTCTGACCCTAAGGGGTTGGATTTGCTCTAAATGGTGGTGGGAATGAGGAGGAGCAGAGCCAGGACTTGGACTAAAGGACTATCACCATTTTTCCTCCAGTCTCTTAGCATCTGTACAGCAAAAGGGAATTCTTTTCTTTTGAGAATTTTTAAAGTTAAAAGAAGCATGTGTATAAAGCTCTGTTTTGTCTAGTTCTAACCCCACCCGTCCTCACTCCAGAGTGAAAGTCTGGTCATATCCTAAAGTTTGGTCAAAAATCACTTTTGACCGTGGTCTATTGTCATTTCTTAAGGACCTATGTGTCTGGGTGACTTGTTGGCCTGGAGTGTTTTCCAAGGTATTCTGAGACAACATCACTGATCAGGTTTAGTTAAAGCAAACCACAAACCTTAGTTTGTAGGCAGTGGGGGAAAACTTTTCTCATTTCCCCAACCTCTTGAATTTAACCATCAGGTGACTTCCCCAGTGAACTTGCAGTCATTCAAACTGGGAGTGTGGCATGATGTTAATGTGCTATGATACTGATCCTCTGGAGACTCAGCAGCACAGAGTAAGCAGGGCAGTGAAAAGAGCCCTCCTTGATAGGCATCAGGCCAGAGGTTCATTGAATGTCAGCATTAAGGATTCAAAGGTTAGGGAAAGCTTCTTGAAGAAGGTGGCCTCCCAGTGAGTCTGGGGTGTTCAGCTTATCGAGGCCTAGATGCAACAAGAAATTGTGTGGCAGGAGGGCAGAGGGAAAGGAATGACAGGGAGAAACCATGGCTCCTGGTATGGCGTCTAACCTTGCTGGAGGCAGGTACTCAGGTTCCTTCCTCAAAAGGCCTTACAGAGGGCATTGTCACCCTTCAAGGGTGGAATCTGTGAGCTGTCCTCAGAAGACTCACTGTATACACATATGTGTGTTTTCTCTGATGTTAATGTTTGGAAGTTTGATGTCACCCGTGCCTGCTTCCTTTATATACAGGTAGTAAGAGTATGACCTGAGCCCCATTGGGAATTCTCACCTAGTGATATCATCCCAGTGTCCTCAGGCATCGCTACTTGACAAAAGAAGTACTAAGTAAAAGCAGCTGACTGCTTTGTGGCCTATGAGCCCACAGAAGATGGGAATTTTCAGTTGTCCCCCATCTGGGTTCTAGCTGTTACCTTTTGGAAGCCAGGGAGAACTTTGACAGTAGAGTTGGGTTCACACAGGAGTCCCTACAAATTCTGCTTATCACTGTCCAAGGAAGGGGTGACATGAAGTCAGTGAGCTCATAGCATCTCCTGGGGTTTTACCTTGACCTTGAGAATCCCCCAGCTTACTCTAGTCATTTGCTCCTGCTTCTCTGTCCCATTCTGCCTTTTACATAGAGTGGTAGTGGCACTGATGAGCTCCCAAAGGCCAGCAGTGTGGCAGGGTCCTGACCTTTCTGACCTCCCTTGCTGCCAATGTCAGTCTGTCTGTTTTCTACATGTTTAGACTTTATTTAGCTGTCTTAGCAGTTTCGTAAGGACTGTGTGCCCTTTCACCTAATTACAGGTTGTCAGTCTTTGCAGGGAGGCAAGATTAATACATTACTCAGCTCTTTGTTTTGGGATGCTGGGATGCCTGACTTGAAGTTCAAGGCGACTTGCTCCTCTCAGATGAGCTGTCTGAAGCTGCTGCATCAACATTCTGATGACTTTCTAAGGTCCATTTGCTTGCAACGCAGACCTGGCCTGCTGAGCACTGCAGCTAGTCTCGTGCCTGCTAAATGTCTCCAAGCCTGCCCTCTACCCCAAATCAAACATAGAGGTGTTTGTAAGTACACTGGTATTGAATTCGTATTCATGTTTTGTTTTGTTTTTTTTAACAGAAAAACAAGTTTCCTTATTTGACTTTTTTTTTAATCTTTTCGAGTTAAAGTACATACACATAGTACTAGACTTGGCAGTAGATTTAGACCATTGCGTCTCCCTTAATTCTTGACACAATGCTGAGTGCAGGGGAATTTCCCACTCAGAGAAATTTTTACTGAATGGGTTAATGAATAATTTAAGAAATCTTCTTTAAAGTTTGAGAACTAAAGAAAAGTGGGTAGTCTAATTCATAGAAGAAAAATTTGGAGGTATCCAAAAAGGATTGACTGGAATATTTTAAAGGAAATCTGATTCTGCACAGCTTTGGCTAGAGCTTAGTGTTCTGGTTCTGTGTATCTAGAACCAGGCATCGAGACTAACAGAAGGGGACACTATGAGGTAAAAGAGGTTTATGCGCTTATGTTTCAGGACTAATTTAATGATCTATATGCTTCTAGGCTGGCCCCACCTCTGGCCCTTCATTCATCACTGGGGAACTAAGAAATCATCCTACCCACCTTGCAGTGCTTCTGGGTCCAGGACTGGTCCTTCCTCTGGAAATCTGGGTGATTTCTCAAGTTGCTGAGCTATCTGTCCTTTAACCAGCCTTGCCCAGCACAGTCTGCAGGCAGAAAGCTTCCTTTAGAAACTTCTGAGGCTTCTGCTACCTATGAGCTGGGGCTCCTTCAACTGACACCTGTCAGTCTTCTGTATTGTCCCTGTCTATCTCTGATTTCCAGAGGCTCCCAGCCCAGTCCTTGGCAGGACTCTGACTCACTCCCTGTTATTCTGGACTTTTCCATCAGTCTTGGTTCATGCTTAGTCTCTGGAGGCCGGAGAGCCCCCACTGTTATCTGCAAGCCTGCCTGGATGAAAAGCCTCAGCATCCTGGGAGACCTGACAGAGCTGATTTGGGCTGGAGAACCCTGAGAGACCTAAAGCCTTTGCCTCACTGCTATTCCTATACTGACTCCTCTCTGGGAAAGCACAGACCCTCATCTATGCCCTTGCAACTGCATGGCAAACCAAAGAAGCTGCTTCCTGGGCTCTGTGGCTCCCTGTGCGTACAGTCATAGTTGATACATCTGGCTGTAAGTGGTCAGATTGAGCCCCTCTGTAGCTCAAAACTATCACCCTGAGTTCAAGTACTGACCAATGACATAGGCAGGGGGTCAGGGAACAAAGAAATAATTTATTCTAGAGTTTGAACTTCACGGTTCATCTGGACTTTGGGCAGCCAGGCCCAGAGACTAAGCCCAAAGGATTCTCTGATGTTGAAGGTTAGTGACCCTTTTCACTCACTCAGAAGCTCATATCAGATAGCTTCTGAGCCATGCCTCCGTACAGGGCACTGCTAGGTGTTATAGAGGATGTGGTAGTAAATACCCCTTTGCCCTGACAGCCTTGAAAAAGATCATCTCTAAATTTTTTTTTTCTTGCAATGGGGCCTCCCTACATTGCCCAGACTGACCTCAAACTTCTGGGCTCAAGCAGTCTACTTGCCTCAGGCTCTTGAGTGCTGGATCTACAGAGTCATGCCCAGCTAGGATCTACCATTAATTATAGCAGGAGGCAGGAAAAATGTGTAGGAATAGATGGCCTTCAGTAAAATGTGGTGCCTACTAGTGTGCTTGACCATTGATGCGGTCAGACTAGGTACATCTCCAGGAAGAACCTTGGTCTTATGGGCACAGACCCTGTCTCTTTTCCTTTCCAGATAGTTCACAGGTAAGAACGTCTAGTACCAGGGAACTATATCATCTCTCTACATCCCACAACTGAAAAGCAGTGCCAATTACATGTAAGGTACAAGAGACACAATTCTCCCACTTTTAAAAAAGTTTACCAGTTTAGTTGAAGCATAAATCTGAAATGTAAAACTTGAAAAGTTTTGACACCTGTATCTATGTAAGGCCTTCACCACTAGAAAGGTACATTTTGGAGTAGGAAGAACAGCAAGTCTAGGCCCCTTACTAGGGTTGCTTTCACATTCTTTCCAGTTGAGCTTGCTTTAACAGCTCACCCAGCTGAGGAATAATGATGCTGGGCTTATGACCTGAATATGTGAGTTTACTCACATATTCAGTTTTAACACTAGTATCTGTTATCAGCCGGTGTAGCCCATTTTATGTGCTGAGTAGAAGCATTGATAAGCTAGTTTGCAACTGCTTTAGTCATAGCTAGGGAACTAGGAACTCATAGGATTCCTCTGTAACACATTAAACAGGGGTACTTAGCCTGGGCTCTGTGGACTTATTATCTGACCCCTATTTGGTGGTTGACAGGTAATTGAGTGGATTGGCTGGGTGTAACCCATTCCGTGTTTTAGGGATCTATCACCTTTCCTGGTCCCACTCACAGACCTGTTGTGGTTTGTAGGTAAGAAGTATTCATGCAAGTCAGGCCCTGAGACTTCTCAAGGACTATCAGTGGTGGGTGGAAGCCACAGTTACTCCAAGGGGTTATGCACTTGTCCAGACTAAGGACAGGCTGAACCAAGTTGGTGGGAATGCTCCAGGGGCTATCCCAAGATGAGCACTAAAGTTATCCTGTGCTCTGAAAAGCAATTTGACCTGCTTTCAGGTAGTAGCCAGCCTTGGCAGTCTAGGTTTCCCTAGAAGCCCATTTCTGGGAGACCTGATTGGAGTTTACAATCCCAGATGCACTGCAGGAATCCATGTGGATTTCTCATCTAGCTCAGCCATGTTAATCCCCACCTTTGTGATAGATATGTTGAGAAATAGCTTCTGGTCCTTTATCTTTTCATCTTTCCTGCAGCAAAAAAATAATACATCCCATAATACTCATGAGTGGCAGATTAAAGAATGTTCAAACATAAAGGGAGAATTATAACAGGAGCTTAAACTGCTTTTGCTGAAAAGCATTGACTCCTTTCTTGGGCCCATGAATTAAATAAAAGCAGGAGAAAAGTTTGGCATCCCTATCTCCATTTTGTATCTGCTTTTTGCTCTGAGCTATTCCCTCTACAGTGACTTTGCAATCACCTTGGAATCCAAAAAGGACCAGACGGATGCAATAACATGTTTTACAGAGTGGAATGGAGGAAAATGCCCCAAAGAAGGGAACATCAGAGCCCCCTCAGGACAGAACATCCCCAAACCACCTGACCAGATTGCTGTGACAGCTATAACAACTTCTAAAACAAGGACTGAGATAAGAACAACCAGACCATGCCTGTAACTGGGGCTGTTTAACTATGCACACCTTCCACCACTTACCCTAATTCTTTTTTTTTTTCCAGAACTGGGATTCAAACTCAGGGCCTACACCTTGAGCCACTCCACCAATCCCTTTTTTCTGTGATGGAATTTTTGAGATAGGATCTAGTGAACTATTTGCCCAGGCTGGTCCTTCTGATCTCTGCCTCCTGACTCCTGGGTAGCTAGGATTACAGGAGTGAGCCAGAAGACCACTTCTTTGGACTATTTAAATCTTTAGCTCATGTCAGTACCCTGAAGATGGCTAAAGATGGGCGTAAGTGCTTACTTTTACTTTTCCTCTTCCCATGGTGGACATGAGCTGTATAATAAATCTCCTTTCTCTGCCTTCACAAAAAAAAAAGGGTGCAACTATAATCTGGGTCCTGAAGCTCAGTCTGACACCCAGAGGCTGGGACCCATCATTGTTTCCTTCAGCATTTTCTCCCCTACAATTCCCAGTCACATGTGGATGGGATCATCTTAGGAACACTCACCCACCTGCCAAAGAGATGGTATCTGAGTGACAGCACTGCTGAGGTTGCACTGATGGGAAGGCTGTGGCAGCCTATGCATTCAGGCCTTGGTGCTCACTATTCTTGACTCCTGCTAGTGTGGACTTTTTCCACATTTGGGGGTCAGATATCCTTAATTCTTCCCTGGGTTGGGGATCACCATCCCACTCAGTCCATCCAGGTGCAGGCTTATTCCAAAGTGGAGAACCAGCGCTATGCCTAAGTGAGCAGTGGGGGTTCTTTGTGTGCAGCAAGAGGGCTGTCCTCCAACCCCTCTGAGAGGTACCCAGAGGCTGTGTGCATACCTAGCCCAGCAGAGCAGAGACTCACACTTATTTTTCTGTCTGTTGCTGGACTGGAAGAGATGCTTTGTTCAAGGGAGGTGCACATTCCCCTTTGTCTCTGCAGGTTGCTAAGGAGTCAGCAGGCTCCATGGAAGGAAGGCAGTGGCCTGTGCCAAGCTGGCAAGGATCTGAATTCCCAGGAGGGTGGCTATGCTTGTGAGAAGTCTGAAGAGGTTCCCTACTGTGTGCCGTCTCTGGCCTAGGAAACATTTTTCTGGGAACCACCAGTTCCCTGTTTTGGCTTTCTTCTTTTGGCTCCTTATTAGACTGGGGCAGTCTTAGTCTAAGTGTCTAGCTGTTTCCCTGTGTACCCTCTTCCTGCCTGCAGATCTCTCTTCCTGCTCATCATGTGAGCAGGAAGAGTCACACATTGGGTGCTCAGGATGCATAGAATTCAGTACTGTAGAGCAGATGCTATAATGCCGCCCAACTTCCACTAAAGACGTGCCACCTTTCAACAAGTCTAAAATTTTCATTTGACCACTTAAATTAAGCACATTAACCTTTACCTTTTTGGGCACCATTTGCTTTTTGGGAGGCATATTGTCACAAAATTAAGGGCAGGGAATCGACAACTGATGATAACATGGGACTGAGAGTTTCTCTGTATCTCCCCAACTGGGCTGCATAATGCACACGTGGGAATTATAAATTTTTGTTACTGAAATTTCTTTTTTTTTTTAACTGTACTTGATCAAAACCACATGTAATAAATCTGTGAATAAGACGGGCTTACTGTAGCTGTCCAGCATTAGGGATTCCAGCTTTGAAGGTCACAAAGAAGGACTGAGGGCTCATTGGCCAGGGTGGGAGCCTGAGGATGGCTGAAGGAGGAGGTCTAGATGGAAGGCCCTGGGCCCTCTGGCCTTGGTCCCTTTCTGGTTGCTTTGACCCTTAGACTCCCTCTGCTGAACCCCACCTTAGCAAGTGCCCCTTACCTGTTCCACAGCCCTGGGCTTTGTCCAGATTCTTAGGAGTGAGCACAAGAGGCCTTGCTCATAAGAGGTGAGTATCTAGGTAGAATGCTGCTCCCTGCCTACCTCCCCTCCTCAAAATGGAAGCTGGTGGGACTCAAGCTGTGAAAAGCAGGGTGGGGAGGGAGAGGCTACTTGCCCTTTGTATTGCTGTCCAGGTGAACCATTGCCTACATAAGTGAGTTCGTATTTTTCAGGAAGCCTTACATTTAAAACCTTTATTAAAAGAAGTAAATGATCTATCACTTTGTTCTCTTACAGTGGAACCTGGTGTGCGAGGATGACTGGAAGCCCCCACTCACCATCTCCTTGTTTTTCGTGGGTGTGCTGGTGGGCTCCTTCATTTCGGGGCAGCTCTCAGACAGGTAAGTGTCTCCTGTCCCTTCAGGGCATGCCAGCACAGAGCAAGGAGCATGTTCCTGGCCGTGACTTCAGTTGGTGGTGTTCTCTCAACCCTGGGCTGTGCACTTTGGAAGAAGAAGCTGTATTTAGTGTACACTCCATATCAAGTAAAATGAGCCAACACCCTTGTACCCCACTTTCTAGTTCTTGCTAATAGAGAAACCTGACCTATCTAAGCCAAGTGTGTTCATGATCCAGTGACCAGGTAATAGGCCATGTTCCACTTCTGCCCTCCCTGGGTGAGCATGGCTCTCTCCTGTCCCTGAGTATGGGAGAGGTTGACCCCTTGCACACATGAAAATGTGCTGTATTGCAGATTCTTAGGCAGTTCCAGGGTGACCAGCTCTGATTCCCAGGACGAGCAGCAAGGTGAAAGATCTTGCTGGCCAGTAGTGGTATGAGTTATAGAACTCTGTGTCCTCAGGCCGAGCCCTTAGCTAAGTGGCCTTCACTGTGGCACTAACTCTATGACCAGGATATTGAATGCTGTTCTGACCCATTCTTCATAAACCTGGGTTTTTAATGAGTGGGTCTCATTTGTATAATTTTAAAGCTTTTAACTCAAGGTCCGTTAATGGCTTACGGATCCCAAAGCTCTTGAAATTATCTGCAAAATGTTAGCGATTGTATGTAAGCACTTGGTGAGAAACAAGTTCTGGCTTTCATGAAATTCTCAGAGGGGTCCCTGTTAATATTCGTACCTTCTAACCTGCAGCTTTGGGGTCTGTCATAGATGTCTGAGGTGAGAATAGTGACCTTCAGCAAATCCTTGCTTGTAGTGGCATGGAAAGAATACCCAGCAAAGAAGAGTGCCAGCGTCTTCCTGGCTAGTTGGGGTCTCAGAGTTCAGGATGAGAACATCATGCTACCTTAGGAGCAAAGCTGCTTCATTCTGCAGCATAAACTGAGGGGCGTGTTCTGGCATATTTATATCTACAGCTTATTATGAGTCTTTCCTCATGAAAACTTAAACGTGCATATCTCACTAGATTTACTTTTTCAGAGTGTCATCTAGTGATTAAAAACCAGAAAAATCCCTCCAGTCACCAGTGAGTATTGAGGAGTTCAATAGACCGTGCCTAGACATTGCCAATGCTAGCTGAGCCTGAGTCAGCTGTCCCTATTAGAGAAAGGCCTTCAGTTCTCTGGATCATTCATCTAGTAACAAACATTCCTTATACTGACTACTTATATTGATTTAACAAATGTGTAGTACCTAATATGTGCTCTGCGCTGTTATAAGTACTGTACAAATATTTTTTTAAACTTTTTTTTTTTTGCAGAACTGTGGTTTGAACTCAGGGCCTACACCTTGAGCTACTCCACCAGCCCTTTTTTGTGAAGGCTTTTTTCAAGATAGGGTCTGGAGAATGATTTGTCCGAGCTGGCTTTGAACCTCAGTCCTCCTGATCTTTGCCTCATAAGTAGCTAGGATTGCAGACATGAGCCACTGACACCTGGCAGATAGTTTCTCTTGCTCCTCTTTTGTGTGGATCACTGCTTGAGGTCTCTGCTATGCTAGACCTTGCCTTCTAGCAAGCCAGAGTGGACTAAATAACAGAGGTGATTATTATCCTTGGCCATGGGAAGTGATACAGATAAGGACAGAGTGCTGTGGGAGTATCTGATCTTTGAGGGGAAGCTTCCCTGAGAAGTAAAGCATGAGCTGAGAGCTGAAAGATGAGTAGAAATTAGCTGTCTAAAGGGGTAGGGAGAGGCAAGACCATTGTGGGCAGGTAAAACAGCATGTACTAAAGCCTAGACAAGAGGTTTAGGAACAGAAAAAGTCCACTGTGGTAGAGGTATGGAGAGGGATGTAGACAGTGCTATGAGGCAGGCATAGGCAAGAGCAAAAAGGAAATGGCTTAGTGGGCCATGCTCAGTGAGGAGTTTGAGTTCATCCACAGAGCAGTGGGGAACTATTGAGAAGTTTTGAAGCAGAAGTATGACAAGCAGATTTTCATTTTTTAAAAGATGATTTGACAGCCTTGTGAAGAAAGGATGGAAGGGCACCAAGAAGGGTTGTAGAAAGACAAATTAAGAGGTTTTCACAGTGGTTTATGAAAAAGATAGTGATGGCTTGGCCTGAGATGAGGCCTGTAGTAGAAATGGAGAGAAGTGGTAGTGAAGGACTTGCTAATGGGTTGAGTATGGGAAATGAGCCAAAAAAATATCTCTGACCTGCGCAAGCAGGTTTTCTTTGAAACAGAGCACTGAGGAGATGATGAGATCAATTGGAGCATCTGAATTTAGAGTGACCTCTAAGGGGAGAAATTGAGTGTGCAGTTGGATGTGTGAATATGGTGTTCCATGAGAGGTTCGAGCTGGAGAAATGTATTTGGGAATCGTCAGTAGATCGTACCCTCATTAAAGCCCCATATGTGGACAAAATGGTGGTGGGGAAGAAAGTACAGACTGAAAAGGGGAGGGAAAGGACTGAGCTTAGAGACCTTCCAAGTAGGGATGGGGAAATCTTATGATTAGAGGAATTGCATTGATGTCAAAAATGAGGAAGTACCCCAAATTCTGAAAGGAAACTCGATGTATTTTTCTGGGTTTGTTGTGTCCTGGGTTAAGTAGATATTTATGGGCCATCTTAAGAACCTGTTTACCGTGTAACAGCATGATCACCTGAGGAAAGTGTTTAAGTTCCAAAAGGTTTATTCTTAAGGAAACAGTGGAAACAAAATTCATGAGTAGGTTGAGACCACCTTAGTCTACATGGGGTCTATCATGGAGGGCTTCAAATTTTTTAAAAAATTTTGGCAGCAGAACTTTGTTTAAGTAGAATCATTTAAGTCCAGTAAATGAAATAGCTATAAGTATTGCCATTGTGACTGCATGTCCCATACCCTGGAGAAGCCCTAGA
The DNA here is from genome assembly GCF_047511655.1 of Castor canadensis. NCBI lineage: Eukaryota > Metazoa > Chordata > Mammalia > Rodentia > Castoridae > Castor > Castor canadensis. The sequence goes on along the minus strand of NC_133401.1, from coordinate 62,066,406 downwards.
GCTCTGTGGGATAGGTAGCTTCTGATTCACTTCCTGTAAGTAAGCCAGTTCTAAAACCTAAGGTAAATAAACTACCTAAGAGCAGTAGATTCTTGGATATCAACCATATGGGGCAAAGGTTGAGCCTATCTGGCATATTATTAAGTCTGAAGTTCAAGAGCAATTAAAATAATCCTATATTGTCATAGCATTTCCTCTGACATTGAGTTGTCTTTATGAGCTGTGAGAGGTACAGCACTGGAAAGAGACAGATTGATACTTCCTGTTTTTGTAGACACGTATGTGTTTGTCATTTTGTTGACAGACTTTAAAAATAAGCTTTTCTTGGCTGGTAGAGTGGCTCAACTGGTAAGAGCACCTGCCCAGAAAATGTGAGGTCCTGAGTTCAAATCCCAGTGCTGCCACAGGGGAAAAAAAAAGAATATTTGCCAAGCACTGGTGGCTCACACCTGTAATCCTGGCTACTCAGGAGGCAGAGATCAGGAGGATCAGGGTTCAAAGCCAGCCCAGACTTTAAACCCTATCTCAAAAAAACCCATCACAAAAAAGGGCTGGTGGAGTGGCTCAAAGTGTAGGCCCTGAGTTCAAACCCCTGTACCACAGGAAAAAAAAAAAGCTTTTCTGAGCCTGGTATGGTGATGCATGTCTGTAATCCCAGCACACAGGGAGGCTAAAGCAGGAGGATCAAAAGTTTGAAGCCAGTCTGGGCTGTGTGGTAAGACTCTGTCTCAAAAAAAACTTTTAAAAGTGAGCTTTTCTGTTCTCAATCCCTGATTGCCAGGAGTAGTGCTGTGTAAGGGCTCCCTAAACCCTCCTGGACCAGGGTTTCTCAACTTTGGCTCTATTAACATTTTAAGCCAAGTAATTTCTTTGTTGTGAAGAGTTATCGTGGCCATCTTAGAATATATACCAATATCTTTGGGCTCTATTCAGTAGATGCCAGTAACACCCCCTGCCTGAGTTGTGACAACAGAAAGATAAAAATGGCTGTTGCACTGAGAAAAAACACCAAACTCTCACTTAGCTGGAAGTCCTTGTACAGTCTGGCTCATGTCACCTTCTGAAATCTTCTGTTGCACAGCTAAAGCCAGCCACTGGCCCCAAGTTCATCATGCCCTCCTCCAGCCACAGTGGTATGTGCTCAGAGTATAAAACTTTTCCTACCCTACCCCAGTGCTCTTCCTTGTCCATGCAGGCTACTTAGGATGGATGGTTTACAATACCCTGGTTCCAGGCTGGGGATATAGCTCAGTGGTTTAATATTTGCCTAGCATGCATGAGGCCCTGGGTTCAATCCCCAGTACCACAAATAAAACCAAAAGAACAAAAAAAAAAACAATACCCTGGTTCCTGGATTTTCCTTCATAGCACCAATCAGAAATTGGTAAATAAAAGATGTTATCATGGAATTAATTATTGTTCCCTCACACACACACACACACACACACACACACACACACACTAAACTGTGAATATCTTTGAAAGCATGGTTCCTGCACCCTTAGGTACCCATGTCAGCAGTTACTTTTCCTTTAGCTTCAATAATGTCCCATTGTCAGGGAGAACTTCTTTGGTCCTGCATGCATCCTTTGTTGTGTCTGGACCTGGGAGCTGTTTCTTTGATGCCGTTGTCTCTGTGTAATTGTGTGTTCAGTGGTGTGGCTCTTTGATTAAAGTGTGGTTAATACCTGTCTCACCAACTAGACAGTAAGCTCCTTGAGGGCAGAGACAGAGACAGCTCTTTTTTTTTAGCATTACTCCAGTGGCTAGTTTAACAGATGCCTATTCACTGAATGCAGGCAGGTATCAATCAGCCAGATCTGCCTGGACTCACAGTGAATCTACCATTTTCCTCAGATTCACTTGTTCCTTCTGTTTTGTGTCACTTTCCAACCTGGGCCAGTTCACCCCTCCGTAGGCAACCTGGTGGTCCCTTGCTCCCGGGAGGTCACCATATTGATGCCGAACTTAGTGCGGACACCCGATCAGCATAGCGCACTGCAGCCCAGAACTCCTGGACTCAAGCGATCCTCCTTGTGTGTCACTTTCTTTAAAATAAAACAAACGAACACAACATTTTTGTTAATGATCGCAGATACAGAAAACCAACAGGACAAATATATGGTTCAATAAATTATTTGAGGGAAATAACCTTGTATCACCACCAAGTCAAGAATAGAAGCTTGTTGTCCACAGAGAAGCCCCATCCGTGTGCCCCAGCCCAATTGCAGCACACTCTCCCTCCCCCATAAGTAACCACTGGTCACACTTAAAATAATCACTTCCTTGTTGGTGCTGATTGTAATCCCAAAAGGCACAATCCTGAAGGCCATAATCCCTAAACTCTAAAATCTGAAAATCACAAACCCAAAAGATAAAAATACTGAAAGTTGAACTCCCCAAAACTGAGTTTCTCATTGGGAAAAATGCTGTATAATATAAGAGGAGCAGAAAGCTAGTTTGGGGAAGGGATTAGTGCGTTTTTTGCTTGTACACACAGGATAGTTGCAACATGTTAGGTGGAATGAATACCTGGAAACCGGGCATGGAAAGCATTATTTTGGATGCATCTGTGAGAATGCTTCCAGAAGAGATTAGGGTGTGAGTCTGAGTGGAATGAGTGGGAGATCTGTCATGTAGAAAATAAATGTGAACCTATTCTCCAAGAAAGAGCCATGCCCCAAAAGAAAACAGAGAGATATTTATCACATGCAAGACTTCAACTGTAGTTAACGATCAGAAGAGTCAACCAGCTCTTGTGGGTACCTCTGCAGTTGCCCACCTCTATCCCTATAACACACATTTTTGTATGACATATTTTGTTTATTTGTTTGTTCTTTCATTCTTTGTTTCTTTCCCAACTATTTTATTATATTTGTTAGTGCGGGGATTTGAACTCAGGAACTTGTGCATACTAAGCACATGCTCTACCATTGAGACATACCCCAGCTCTTCCAACTATTTTAAATCATCAGCATTGCTTTTTACAACTCACTATGCTGCATATTTCATCTTTGCATCATTTCTAGCACCGGAGGTATAAATTGTGTAAAGACTTTTAGGGAGTTCTAATTCATTTTTGCATTGACTCCATAAAGCGCATTGTCACAACACTGACTTTGTAAGCATTGTGCGTGTTCATAAAAATGTTGAAACTTCCTTAGTGAATGAAGAGATGTCCTTTTTGTACATCTGCATTTGTGGAAGATAAAATTTCTCCAGATCTCAGCCCCTTGGGTGACCATTGAAGTTTTTTTTAATTAATCTCATTAAGAGATGTACATTGTTGAACGGGGATATAGCTCAGTGGTGCAGTGCTTGCATAATATTTGAAGCCCTGGGTTTCATCCCTAGCACCCCCACCTCCCCCAAAAAAGACCTAGATTGTCTGTCATGGTTGTTTTAGCTGACTGCATTTACACAGTGGGTGCACACAATTACCAGGCATAATGATATTTATTTATACATTTCACTGTTTGGTCTCTTTGTAAACATACTTTGTCTTCTCTTAATTGTTATATACATGTGACTGTCATTAGTATATCTGTTTACAAAAACATGTTATTATTACCTATTTTATTATATAAAGTGTTCTATGAAGTATTTTCATGTTTCTCAAATCCCTCTTTAAAAATGTAAATGAATGTTTTTTAGATAATTTTTGTTTTCAGTTTATAAAAGAATGCACTTTATATTTTATACAAGTCATACCACAATTATTCAGTGGAATTTCTTTACTTACAAGTAATTTTATTGTTGCTATGTGTTCTACATAACCACACACATTATTTTGTTGAGTTAACTTTCAAATTGTCTAAGCAGTTTATAAGCAACTTATATTTTTACAATAAACCCTCAAGGAATATCTTGGAAGTCTTTAATGTAGTAACCTGAAGATATAGCTTGTTACAAGAATGCATTGAATTTCACATCAAGCCAGTATATTTCTATTATGAAATGTTCACTTAAAATAATGTGGGGCTGCCAGGATAGCTCAGTGGTGGCAGAACACTTGATTAGCATGCACAAAGCCCCTGGTTCAATCCCCAGCACTGAATGAAACTTTTTTGGTGGAACTGGGGTTTGTACTCAGGGCTTCATGCTTACAAAGCAGGCACTCAACTGCTTGAGCTACACCTCCAGTCCATTTTGCTCTGGTTATTTTGGAGATGGGGGTCTTGCAAACTATTTCTCTGGACTAGCCTCAAACCACAATCCTCCCCATCTCAGCCTCCCATGTAGCTAGTATTACAGACATGAGCCACTGGTACCCAGCAGAATGAAACTTATGAAAATTCTATTGGTTCAGTGAAACTTGGAGGAAGGCTGTTTTTTCTCCTTGAGAACATCAATTTAAAGAAGAAAAGATTTACTTTGGCTCATGGTTTCAGAACTTTCTGTCCATGGTCACTTGGCTCCATTGTTCCTGGGCCTGTGGTGAGGCAGAGCATCACAGTGGAGAGAATGTGGTGGAGCAGAGCTGCTTGCCTCATGGCTGCTGAGAAGCCTAAACTTATTTTTTGCAGAATTATATTTTCAAATTTTTGATCCTTTGAGATTATAGACTTCAGGGATTTTGATCTTCCAAGCTTTCAGCATTAGCAAGTGTGGAATTAGGATTGTGTCTTTTGAGATTGTTGCCCATACTCCTTTGAGATTTTTTTTTGTAGTTTCATCATTCAGTGTGTATCCTTAGACACAAATTTATAGTTTTGCCCACTTAAAACATTTGATGTGTCTTTTAGTCTACTTTAACCTATGGATTCCCCTTCCATCCCTTTCTTTGCCTTAAATTTATCTATTGAAGAATTTTAGGGCTAGTCCACCTAAAGAATTTCCCCATCTGGATTTTTTTTTTTTTTTTTGGTACTGGAGTTTGAACTCAGGGCCTATACCTTTTTTTTCTTTTATTATTCTTATGTGCATACAAGGCTTGGGTCATTTCTCCCCCCTGCCCCCACCCCCTCCCTTACCACCCACTCCGCCCCCTCCCTCTCCCCCTCACCCCCTCAGTACCCGGCAGAAACTATTTTGCCCTTATCTCTAATTTTGTTGAAGAGAGAGTATAAGCCATAATAGGAAGGAACAGGGTTTTTGCTAGTTGAGATAAGGATAGCTATACAGGGAGTTGACTCACATAGGGCTTATACCTTGAGCCACTCCACCAGCCCTTTTTTTTGTGATGGGTTTTTTTGTTTTGTTGTTGTTGTTTTGAGATAGGGTCTCATAAATTATTTGTCCAGGCTGGCTTCGAACCTTGGTCCTCCTGATCTCTGTCTCCTGAGTAGCTAGAATTATAGGTGTGAACCCCCAGCACCTGGCTAATTTTACCACTTTTAGTTCAATATTTGGAATACTTTCATGAATGATTCTTTCCTTTGGCTGTTACTAGTAATTATTCACATGGTTTACAAAGGAAAGTCAGGACAAATAATTCTTTCCCTTTATTACCAGTCTTCATTTATTATGAGTTGTTTCTCTGTCATCTTCCAAAGTTGACTCATTCTTTTTTTTTTTTTAAATATCACTGTAAACATAAGGATTTAAGCATAGTTGATGTGTTTCATTCCCCTGGTGGAGCCTGATCCCACTGCCTTTGCCAGCTGGTCCTCCATGCCTCTCTTTCCTTCCCAGGTTTGGTCGGAAGAACGTGCTGTTTGTGACCATGGGCATGCAGACAGGCTTCAGCTTCCTGCAGATCTTCTCAAAGAACTTCGAGATGTTTACTGTGCTGTTTGTCCTTGTAGGCATGGGCCAGATCTCCAACTATGTGGCAGCATTTGTCCTGGGTATGGCCATCAAGTTGGAGTTGAGTACTTGATCCTGTGTTTCACTGTCATCCTGTCACCCACCTTTCTGAAGACAGATGTGATGGCCCTCAGAAGGATGTGGTCTCTAGCAACACTGCCAGAGCTTCCTAATGAATCCAGTTTATTCTCAGGGAAACTGAGCCAGACAAGTGATGAGCTTTGGGTCCCAGTGGCTCAATAATCTAACTTCTGATTTCTAGTTCTTTTCTGCCCTCTGAGGTCTGGCACCTTGGTCTTATTATTATTTGATGCCATTTTACTAGGACTATCAGAGCTCATTCATTTTAAAAAGCTTGCACTTCATGGGCTGAGGTAGCTGGGGAAAAAGGCAGGTAAGCCATGAGGAGTGAGGCCATGGTGGGCAGGCTTTCCAGGAAAGAGAACTGAAGCCTCTGTAGAGTATTGTGGACAATACTGTCTACTGACAAGAATAAATGGATATGCTCAGTTCAGGTTTTGATTCAGTATATACCTTCCTGGGCTTTTGCTCAGACATGCCAGCCTGCTGTCACTGAAGTTGTCAGTCTCTCTGTTTGGAGTCTAACTCAAACTAATAAAACCTTTGGGGTCCTTGGGCTGTATTGTTAAAAGGATTTTTTTTTCTTTTCATATTTAGTAGACTGTTTTTTCTTGAAGGATAACAGTCAATATATGTGGCCTTTGTAATGACTTTGCCTTTAATGAATTCTTCCTCATGTGAGGAGTAAAGGGGGTAGCATGGCATCTTTAACGTGTGGCTAAGGAAGGTGATAAGATTTCATGAGAACTGTTGCAGAGAGGCCTCAGCCAAGCACTCCAGGAGATGGCAGAGCAGACCGGGTTCAGATCCAGCTCCTCACTAGGGCTTAGGAACAGAGAGAGATAATTCTGGCTGCCTCCTTGTCTCTGTGTTGAAAATGATACCGTGGGAAATGAATAAGGAAAGAATCCAATAAAAGTGCTAACTCGACTCCTCCTTTATTTTGAACAGGAACTGAAATTCTTGGCAAGTCAGTTCGCATTATATTCTCCACATTAGGCGTGTGCATATTTTATGCATTTGGCTACATGGTGCTGCCATTGTTTGCTTACTTCATCAGAGACTGGCGGATGCTACTGTTGGCACTGACAGGACCAGGGGTGCTGTGTGCTGCCCTATGGTGGTGAGTGAGGCCTTATGCCTTGTCTGCCATCCCATAGAGTGTCTTCCATCTGACTTCCCCTAGAGGGCAGCAAGAGCCGCCCTCAAGTCCTTGTTAGGGCTCCCAGAGTCAGGAAGGGCAGGTTATTTATAAATTTTTCAGAATGTCCCTCAACATTCAGAAGAACCAAAATAAAACAGAATCCCAAGACATCAATAGGCTTGTTCTCGTCCCTGTGCTGGGTTGACCTAAGTGCAGGGAGAAGAAGTAGGTGTGAAAAATGGGATCCAGTGTGACCTACAGGAAGTTCTCAGACCCCAAGGCCAGACAGCAAGGCCCTGGTTCCAGCTGTGTGTTCCTAAGGCTTCACACCACAGGCACTGGGAGAAGAGGGAGAGCTCCAAAAATGAGAGAGTCCTTGGGGTGGCTTCACAGAGGAAGGCAGGCCACATCTACACCTCTTGAGAGAGAGGATGGACAGGCATAGTGGCCATTCTGTACCAAGAGAAGCAGAGGAACCGAAGCAGGAATCACCCTTTAGAGTAGGGGAGGATGAGATCACTGTCCTACATGGAACAGAGAGCATTTAAGGGCACAGTGGAAGGGCAAACAAGGCCTGGTTGTGACAGAAGGGTGGGGGACTAATTGGTCACTATGAGATAGAAAATAGCTGCCAAGACTTAAAACACTCAGATCTTAATAACCATGCCATTTTACATTGGGAGGTTAATGAGTCTATTGGACAAATCAGGGATGGGATGAGGAGAAATAGAGGTCAAGGGTCCAGTACAGAAGCTTCTGTAGATATCAGTAACAGGGAACAGGTTAGCAGGGTCTACGCTGGCAAAGCCATCTACAGAAGTCAGACTTCAGGAGCCCATCTTGCATGTGTCTCCTTAGAGCTCAAAAAGGGCACTATTACTCTTCAGAAATGGAAATGGACAGTCAGTGTGGGGATCTCCTCAGCCAGTGAAGGGCCTTCCCAAGTTTCAGGCACTGCAGTCACACCTCAGGTTAATACTGGACTATCTCTTTGTTTCTGGGTTATGAACAGATCCAAACCTAGCTTTGGATCTGAAACCTCTTCGCCTCCAGTTAAGCCACGCCCTGTCCATTGGGTAGCTGTTGGGTAGGAGGACTCACTGGCATTACACTTGTACTTCCAGGTTTATCCCTGAGTCTCCCCGATGGCTCATCTCTCAGGGGCGATTTAAAGAGGCAGAGGTGATCATCCGCAAGGCTGCCAGAATCAATGGGATTGTTGCACCCTCAACTATCTTTGACCCGAGTGAGGTAAGCGCCAATGGGAACTGGTGGGGGCCGCACCGACCCCCAGCTCTTCCCTAGATAGGCCCTGTTAAAACCTAGAACCTGAGAAATAAGATCTAACTGCCTAATTCTTTCCCTCTTTCATGTTTTATTTTATTTCCTTCCCAGGCAATCATACTTTGACCATTAATTTTAATAATAAACAGGTTTTATGAAAAGTAAGCCTTTCACAACATCAGCATTTTAGAAAATCATTGTTTCTTACACCCCAGATGATTGGCCATCTTAAGAAGATAACCAGTACATTACGTACAAAGCACAGGTGGCTTTGCAGTCAGAAATGTTCAGTCTCTTTTCACCCTCCAACAGTTGTTGAGTATCATTGCAGAGCCAGGTCCTTTCTCATGTCCACCTCTTCCCTGTACCCCACCCCTGCCTGCAAACCCTGTTCTTACACCCCATGAGTAATTTCTTGGCTGTGCCTGGTTCCTGGTTCTTCTTCCTCTTCCCTCTTGTCTCCCTTCTCTGCTACAGGCAGTTTTCCTCAGACTCACAACTACAAGAAGAGGTTAGAAGCTATAAATCTGCATATGCTGGCGGATATGGTTCTGGAATGTCTTTGGTCTGACAGGAAGACAAGGGACTGACTGGCTGTGGGAACAGCCACAAGTGTACAGCAGGCATGTTAGAGACGTTCTGAACTCAGGATGCAGACTCAGGGCTTGAGAGAGAGGAACTAGTTGCTGTAGGCAGCCAAAAGGCCAATGACCACCTCAGCCATGCTGGCGTCTCTTTAAGTGGTAGTCTAGCAACAGCTCCCTCTCAGCATGTCCTTGAAAGGGCTCTAAAGCACAGAGGTTAGGGCAGGAATGTAGCTGAGAGGGCTTTTAAGTGAGGTGACTTTGGTGGCTTTTAAGTGAGGGGTTGGTCAGTCTGGGAAGGCCCATAAGCCCCACTGGCATCTCTGAGGAAATGAGACTATTTCAGGGGATCCTTTAAATCCAAAGTTGACCTTTTGTTGAACTGCTAACTTGGGGAAAACAAGCTCCAAAGCTGGGCTTGCTTAAGAAAGCAACATCAGTGTGTTTAGACGTGCAGTTTATTAATGGCCTTGGCTGTGCTGAATTTCATAGGAAGTTACTCTGGGTGAAGCTTAGGTCAATTTTCCTGTTTTTCAATTTGGATTTTTCCCCTGGACGTAGCCCAGTAACTACATGGTATGCAGACTCCAAACATTAATTCTTTTTAAATGTCAGATCAATAAACTATACAGCCAGCTTTTCTCTCTGACCCAGAGGGCAGTGAGCCAGCCCCTTGTGGAGGAATGTTCAGAGGCCTCCCAGGAATGTGCTCACTGATGGTGGAATTGTCAGCCTAGACCTCTGCACCCTTTGAGAGACTGGCCACCTACCTTTTCTCCTCATTTGCATTTGCTCTGGTTTATAATTGGCAAGTCCTGGAGGAGCCTTCAGCAGTGCCATCTAGGCTTTATACATACTGTTCTTTTCAAGGAAGAAACATAAAAAGCTCTAACAAAGAGAGAGCTAGGATGCCAGGTTTGGAGTATGTTACTGTGCACTCTTAAGCCTCTGACCTTCCTTCCTCTGTATACTCTTAATCATACTTGTTTCTGCAGTTACAAGAACTAAGTGCCAAGAAGCAGCAATCCCATCGCATTGTGGATCTGCTCCGAACCCATAATATCCGGATGATCACCATCATGTCCATAGTTCTGTGGTGCGTAAGTGAGACCTGCCTGAGGCTTCCAGAAGAAGCTTCTGTGGGTGACTGTCAGACTCTGTTTACAGACATGCCTGCCTCAGGCCAAAATTGAAAGGCTGTGTCATCATAAAGTGATAGATGGGAGAAATGAGTTTGTCACAATTCTAAATGTGATGCCAAGGCTCTTTTGGGAAATAGGGATCTTTGGAGATCTCACCAGGTCTCAACCTGAATCATTGCTCACTTTGGGTCCTTGCTTAGTTGTTCCTATCCCCTGTCTCTTCCTACTTAGTCATAGACAGCAGCTGAGGAGAACAGGTGGGGCTTTTAAGAAGGATCTGAGTGAAGACACCTTGTCCTTTAGGCAACAGAAGCTGCTAAGAGCTTTCTGGAAATGTAGAAGCAGGACATGCTCCTTCTGGGATGTTCATTGACTCCTGAGGTCAAGGCCATGGCCTAGATGTCCTCTCCAGGTTCCTTCTGACAAGGAGGTTTGCAGGTGTCAGGAAGGGATTTGTGAGGTACCAGGGATAAGTGCCTGGATAGCTTTTGCCAGACCTGTGGGGATTATAGCAGACCACTCAAGCCTGTGGGATGAATGGTGGTAAGATGGTTGAGGAAGACAGACTTCGTTTCACAGTCTTCACTAGCCATCCATTTTGCTCATTGGAGGGTACTCTGAGTCACCCATTTCCAAGGAATGGCCCAGGATCCCTCCTAGCAGTGCACTACTCGCTGGCTCTGCCTCAAGACAGGAACTTGGGTAGACTGCACCTTAGACTCACCAGCCTGCAGGGAGTCACATATTCTGTGGTTCACCCAGACTCTTGCCCTGTTTTGAATTTCCCAGGAACTTGTGGACCTACTCTTTTCCTTAACTGAACCAGCTATGTTTTCCACCTGCAGATGAATTAAAAAAACAGTCTATTTTGCCAAAGAGTGTGAGTCATCAACAGAAAACACTTATAGGCACAGGGCCCAGGCCATGCACATTGGAGGGCGTGCAGATGACAGACATTTGGCTCCACCGTTGGGAGTGCCCTTGTGTCCATGAACACAGTGGGGTTGGGGTCAGCAATCTCTGACCAGCCTCTTCGTGGCTGGTCACCCCAGAGAGTTCTAATGTTTTGGGTTTTTTTGCCTTATCTCTCTGCTCCTGTCACACCTCACTTGGCTACCAGCTGCCTTACTCCATCTGTAGCTCCTTCTGCACTTACTGGGCTTGGGGGGCTCATAGAGTAGAGAGGTGTAAATGCTTCAGCTTAGGATTTTTAAGGCGGAAATTTTGGAATATTTTTTAGTGAGTAAATCAATCTGAATTGTATAAACTCTTTTGCTGGAACACTTTTTTTTTTGTGGAATGCTCTGAACGATGTATCAGCAAAGATTTACACAGTACCACTTGGGCTGGGGGACATTACCTTTTGTGCTATGAAGTAAGGCACAAGGTTAAATCTCCCACTGCCTTCCTATTCTCTGCTGAAAGTCTAGTTTGGAAATTCCTTAGATAATTGAATTTTTCAAAGTGTGTAAGTTGTAAGAGATGGATGCTGCTTCTCCAGCTTTCTTCTGTGCTCCATTGCAGGCTGACCATATCCGTGGGCTATTTTGGACTTTCCCTTGATACTCCTAACTTGCATGGGGACATCTATGTGAATTGCTTCCTTTCGGCAGCGGTTGAAGTCCCAGCATATGTGTTGGCCTGGCTGCTACTGCAACATGTGCCCCGGCGCTATTCCATGGCTACTGCCCTCTTCCTGGGCGGCAGTGTCCTTCTCTTCATACAGCTGGTGCCCCCAGGTAGGGACCTGGGTTTTCATTGTGTCACTCCCTCTCCACTGACTTCCTCAGGTAATAGAATACAGTCAAGCCCATCACAGCTCTCCTGCATATGTATTCTTGGCCTAAAACTCAAGAGATAGTGCCTCTTGAAACCAGAACATTCTTTATGGTCTGGGCTTTGGGAGAATGGGAAGAATTCACCCATTAGTTGTGGAATGCCTACTATGGGTTAGGCACTGGACTTGGTGCTAATGATACAGAAATATCAAGTAGTCAGACAAAACTCCAGCCCTAATAGAGCTCACATCCTCATTGAAAAGGCAGATAATAAACAAGTAAATAAAATGCTCATTTTTTCAGGTTGGCTTACCTACTATGAATAAAAATAAAAGGCAGTGGAGAGCTAGTTTACATAGAGTGGTCATGGACAGCATTCCTGGACAGGAGGCAGTTCAGCAGAAATGTACATGGAGTGATGGAGAATGCCATGGAAGGTCTGGGAGTCACTTCTGGAAGAAGAGACAACAAAGGCAGAGACTTGACAGGCAGTAAGCCCAGCATGCTTGAGGAAAAATAAGGAGCTAGTACGAGGTGAACAGGGAAAGAGGGAGGGGGGATCTCAGAGGCCATTGGCAGGATTTTCTTCATAAAACTATGTTGGTGATTGGCCTTCATCTGCCCATCACTGTGCCAGGAGACTTTAGTGCACCTGTGTATTTGGGAGCCTCTGGTAGTCACTTTGGGATCTGTCAGGCTGGGAGACCTCTAAACAGGGACATCCCATATATGGTGTGGCAGAAGGAGCCCAGGACTGGATATAGGGGTTCATACCTGAGCTCAGGGTGACACTAAGTCCACTCAGTATCTCCTCATTGGACAGCAAGGGGGATAGATTGAAGGATGATTTGAGGTTCAGATGGTCTCTAAATTTTCTCAGGTCTGGATAGAATGCAGGCATGAAGTGAGTTAGAGTTGTATTCTCCTCCATACATGTAAAAGTCCTTAGTTAATTCTATAGTGCCTGCAGTAGGAGGTTCAGGGGTGACAGCTCACTTCCCAATAGACATGTCAGTGTTGACTTCTGGACTGGAAGATAGGCATTTTGGACTATGAAGATCTTACTCTCGTGGCCTCTGTATTGAGGAAAATGCATATCCTTACCCAGCTGCAAGGTCCTTCAGTAATCAACTTAGAGGGAAATCTTGGCTATGACCCCTTTCTTATAATAGAAAGTTATAGAAATTGACCCAGTCCTTCCTCCCAAATGAGGGGAGAAAGTAAGTTTGTTTCAGGCAATGAAATGGAACTCTCAAAGACAGCCTGCCTTGACTTGGTCCCAACTCCTACTTTCTTTCCTTTACCTCTCCAGACTTGTATTATTTGGCTACAGTTCTGGTAATGGTGGGCAAGTTTGGAATCACTGCTGCCTTTTCCATGGTCTACGTGTACACAGCTGAGCTCTATCCCACTGTGGTCAGAAACATGGGTGTAGGAGTCAGCTCCACAGCATCCCGCCTGGGCAGCATCCTATCTCCATACTTCATTTACCTGGGTAAGTCCCATTGTCCCAAGGGTGCACTGGAATAACAGGGGAAGCACTACCTGGCTTTAATGTGAGCCAGAGGTAACTTGTTAACAGGAAAATGAGCATATCCAGCAAACAAGGATCTATCCAATCCTGGACCTAATGCTGGGGATGGCTCTCTCCACGTGCCCTGTGGGGGAGGCATTATTTTCAAATGGAAAACAACCTATGGACTAGCTAGAAATGAATGAAAAAGTTAGAGGGGTTTGTCTCTGTTTCAGCCACCCCAGGCCCTCCATTGGGTAGAAATTACACAATGCTTTAGGGAGGCAGTTTACTGAACAGGAGAAATTTCTTCTTGGAATCAGGAGCATGAAGAGAAAGTGGTCCATTCAAGAGAACTGGTGAACTGAGAATTACTGTAACTTGGAGCACTCTACACAGTGGTTTTATGCCATGTAAAGATCTGCCTTATGTCGTTTCATGTAGCAGGACACCAGTTATCTCCTCCTCAGATGTATTTCCTTATAGCAGCTGCTCTTCCCCTGCACATCCCTAGCCAGTCTACCTGTGGGAAGGACTGGCACCTATCCTGAGAATATCTGAGTGCTCTTCGAGCATGCTGCATAGCTCTAACAAGCAACACCACCTTCCAGTCTAGTTAGCCTGAAGGCAAACCAAACCCTGAAGGCAAACCAAACGGGTTTTGACACATCTGCAGAGGTGAAGAGTTATTACTGTCCCTGGATGCATGCCTTGTGTTCCTTGGAAACCTAACATTGGGAAATAGGAATAACTCTCATGGTTCAGCTCTTTTGTTCCCGCTGTACCCCTTCCCACACCGTGGGGTCACTGCTGGACTTCTGGGCATGCCTGCACTAGCTCTGGGTTCTGAGACTGTCTAGGTGCCAGTCTGTTAGCTCAGACTATAGTTGGGAAGCAGTGAGGTCAACAAGGAAGGTGTTTGATCCCCTTTATCAAGTCCTGGGAGCATAAAGAGTTGGAGGGAGACCAAGTTGCACTGCAGCCTAGTCTCTGGGCCTCTTGTCTGCTCTGCCACAGGTGCCTATGACCGCTTCCTGCCCTACATTCTCATGGGAAGTCTGACCATCCTGACAGCCATCCTCACCTTGTTCTTCCCAGAGAGCTTCGGAATCCCTCTCCCAGACACCATTGAACAGATGTTAAGGGTCAAAGGGTAAGGAGGCATCCATTCTCACAGCGTGGACACACTGGATCTGGGCCTTCCCAGGTCATAGGAGCTCCTTGAGGTAGAGCCCCCTGAAAACTCTGTCTCACAAATGCCTTGGACTAGTTCAGCCACCAGTGGGTTATAAATGGCGGAAATCTAATCCTGTGTGGACATGTCTCTGTGCCTATCTCCACAGTAGTAGAACTTCTGGGCTAGCACAGAGACTTCCCAAATCTAGTATATGATTTTTTTTCCCAGGGAAGTTACCCTAATTTCTGGTTTGTTTTGAAAATGGTAGGCATCTTTTTTTTTAAGATTGCTGCTAACATTTGTTCTGCTTGTTTTTGTATGCATTTGCTTTATTTTTGTATTTTTTTACCTTATTTTAAAGTTTTTATTATGTTATTGTTGCACTGGGGGTACACTGGACATTTATAATATGCTTATAATATACTTAAATTCACCCCCCTCCATGTTTTACTTGTTTTAATAGAATAAAATACAGGCAAACCCCAAGCCACACAAGAATGTTAAAAGATGGTGAAGAAAGCCCTACAACCCTTAAAAGCACAGCCTTTTAACACAACCTCCAGAAAGTGAAAAACTGAAGAGGAAACCCTGCATCTTGTGAGAAACTGAGTTCTTCGGTGACAAAGGGGCTTTGCCGATTACTCTGTTGACTTGCTCGTGGAGGACACCTAGACTCAGAGGCTGCATATGGCCCAGAGCACCACCTTTCCTCCAGGGAAATGGTGGCTACAGACATCTTATACATTCTAATTATTATAATGGTGGACTTGGCGCTTACAAAGAAACTAATGATTCATTAGAACCAGTGGGATTTGGAAGGATGTGAATGACATCTGACAGATAAACCTTCTAATTTTAGACTACCTGACAAGGCCCCTGATGAAACTGAAGGTGTGCGTTTTCTCCCTCCTTTCCCTAAATGGTGAACCTCAGAGTAAAAGAAATAGTTCCAGGGTGGGAGTGAAGTTCAGTGGTAGAATACTTGTCTGGCATGCACAAGGCCCTGGATTTGATCCCTGGCACCGAGAGGAAAGGGATTGTCATGATTCCAGACCAGAAAAGCACAGGGTCTGGGGAACTGAAAGGTAATTAAGGTGAGGAGGATGGAGCAGATGCAGGGCAGGGCAGGTGCATTGATTATGACCAGTCAGTCCGGCTTCTGAGCGCACTTGTTTACATCTGATCAAAGCACTGGACTTGTCCGACCCATGAGAAATGCATTGTTGAGTCTACTATTCTTGTTTTCCCCTCCTGTGTAAATCAAACCTCCTGCTACTATAGCTACATACCTGCAGTTTGAAGGAAATATGAGAAATTGTCTCTTCTCTCAGAACTCTAATGAGAAAGTTTTGTTTTGTTGTTTTATGTCTGTTGTTGTGTCTACTCCTTAAGTTATTTACCCTTCCACAGAGACTCAGGAACAGCTGGATCGTTAGCCTCCTGGTTTGTGTCTCTTTTTTCCAACCCAGAATCACTCTGGCAATACTCTGCAGTTGCCACTGTACACAGCCTTATGAGCCTTAGTCACTAGCACTTCTCTGGGTGCCAAAAATAATGTCACTGTGTGTGTTCCTTTTGTGATCCCTAATCATAGGGAAAATTGCAAAAAAAGAAATTTAAATCATGTTCATAGTCTTTTAGAGTCACTTCAGTCATGTAACCTTTTTTGGAGGTATTTTGTGTTCAGTGTAATTGTCTTCTCTCTTATTATGTTGCCATGGTTCTCCTAAAGGATATGCTTTACCCAGTTTTAAAAAAAAAACAACAACAAAAACCAAAAAACAACATATTTTTGTGAAAGCTACTGAAGTGCCTTGGGAAATAAGAAAGTTTTGATAAACAAAATGATTTTTTTAAATAATAGCAACTGTCTACAATTTTTATTTCCAGAATTTGGTGAGCCCTTCGCACAATATCACCTGACTCTTGTCAGTTTGGGTTAATTATAGCAATGGTTTGGGATTAGATTATGAGGTTAAGATTAATTCCCCTACACAAGAAATCTTCACATTATTAACCAACTACGAACTGTGCCAGACTCTTACCCAAACGTCTAGCCCGGGTTCCCCTAAAAGTAGAGTCTGAGACTATCACTTCTGTGTATTTAGGTAGTTTACCTAACATTAAAACTCTAGGGAATAGAAGTAAAGGACAAGTAGGAGGGAGGGAGAGACCCAGCACCACGATGCATTATCAGGTTGAGCAGTGTCTAAGATAAGGTGCCACAGCTGTCCAGAATGTCTGAGGAGGCTTGTGAAATGCACCTCAGAACCATTTGCCCAATGGACAAAAGGGGGAAGCATGGTCTACTGGTACCAGTTCATCAAAGGCAGCCTCACAGGTGTCCACTCCCCACATCTCCAAGTTGCAAAGGCATGAGTCCCACACAGGTTCTGTCCCTTGGGTAGAAAGCAAAAAGCAGTACACTGCAGGCCAGAAGTGAGACCCTCTCAATGCACCTCAATGAAGCTGGCCAGAGCTTGTGTGAACTAGCTCTGCAGCAATCCTGGGGTAAGGAGTATGATGGACAAGAGGGTCAGGGTTGTGTACAGTGCACAGGACATGTCTGATCTATATAGATGAGCTAGAAAGTGTGACCAGACCTGGGTAAAAATGCTGCAGTATTGCATCAGATCAGATGGGACCCAAGGCAGCACATCTGGAACACTGTTGGCTTCTCCCTTCAGACCTGGTTCTATGCCAGGTTCCTGATGAGCTGACATCACAAGGGCTCCAGATTCTGAATTACAGTTCTGCCTGCCCGTTCTCCTGCTATGTGTTAACGGTTTCTGCACTGTGTCTCTTATTCTCAGTGTCTCCAGTTTGATTGGAGCCTTCTGATGGCCTTCTGAGGGAAAAAAAACCATACTGCATGAATGCTTTGAGCTCTTCCTATGGTGGGGCAATAGCCCAAGTCACTGCCCCGGAGGTTGAGCCAAGGGTCTGAAAATCTAAGCCTTCTGTCTGGGCCGGCTGGACTCTTGTGTGGCTTGTTTCCATCAGAGCTGTGACTTTGGGAAGACTGATGAGGTTATCCTGACCAGGGATCTCAGAAAGAGTCATGCATAACCTGTAGTTATAATGACTACAGCACTATGAATGGTGATGTGCTCAGTTAATACCCGTGATAACTAGAAACCAGCATGACCATAGAAAGATGAGGGACAAGAACAGGAGGTGGAGGAACAACTCAGAATTTTTTTTAAGTTCTCTGTCACAGATCAAAGTGAAGGCAAGGCAAAGCCCCATCTCAACCAGAAAGTGATAGTGTGTGCCTGTCATCCAGGCTATGCAGGAAGTGTAAGATCATCTGGGTATAAATGCAAGACCCTATTAGAAAAATATCTAAAGCCAAAAGGACTGTGGACATGGCTCAAATAGTAGAGTGCCTGCCTAGCAAGCACAAGGCCTTGAGTTCAAACCCCAGCACTGCCAAAAAAAAGAAAAAACCAGAAATACATAGTTTTTAAAAAATACATATATTTTTCTTTTTGGCAGTACTGGGGTATGAACTCAGTCCCTTGTGCTTGTTAGACAGATGCTTTACCACTTGAGCCATGGCCCCAAACTCAGAACTTTATGACACCCTAGAAAACATGTATTTAAGACAAAAGAAAGCAGTAATGGAGGAATTGAGAAACAAAAAAACAAAGGTAGGAAACAAGTAGAAAAATGGCAGAAGTAAGCCCTTCCTTATTGTATAAAATCCTTAACGTTTTCATTAGTATATGATAGTTATACAGGGTGTTTCATTGTGACGTTTCCATGTGTACATATAACGTACCTGGGTTGGTTCATCCCCTCCATTATTCTCCCTCTTCCCCCATCCCCTTTCTTCAAATGACTTACACAGGTTTCAATGTTCTGTATTCATACTTGTATAGAAAGTACATCAACCGTATTTGCCTCATTTACCCTCTTCATTTACCCTTCCCCTACTGCTAATACTCTCTCCTTAGCATGACCTGTTTCACATTCCTGTCTTTCACTGGTTAAGTGACCACTAAGTGTTCGGTGAGGCTTTGCCGTGGTATTTTACCTGTAAATACACTGTGCTTTAATCAGTCTAATCCCCTCTATTGCTGTTCCTCACCCTTTTCCCCCTACTCTTTATTGTTCAACGGTTTTTCAATGAGTTTTGTTATGCCTTGTTCCTACACAGATGTGACGTGTTTCAATATTATTTACTCTCTGTTGTTCTTTTCTTTTTTTCCTCCTCACTTAGTCTCCTCTAACAATCCCTCATACACAGCGTAAGAGTAACTTGTCTATTAAAAGGCAGAGATTAACCAAATGAATTTTTTAAAAACCCAGCTATATGATGTCTATAAGAGATTTAATGTAGATTCAAACACAAAAGTAGGTTGAAAAACTGGGAAAAGCTATACCATGCAACAGTAACCACAACAGAGCTTAAATAGCTATACTAATACCAGACAAATAAACTTTAACACAAAAAAGTGCTATAATGATGAAGATGGTCCTTGTAATCAAAGAGTCATTCCATCAAGAAGAAAGGAGAAACAGTTCAACAATGGTTGGAAACTTTGACACCCCACTTTTAATAATGTGCAGAACAACTAGTCAGAAGATCAACAAGGAATAGAAGTTTGAACAACACTATAAACCATTTTGACCTAACAGACATGCAAAGAAACCTGCCAACCATAGAGAATGCACATTCTTCTCAAGAGCACAGGGAACATTCTCCAGGTTAAACCATATGTTAGGCTACAAAACAAATCTCAGTACATTTATTTATTTACTCATTCATTCATTCATTTTGCCGTACTGGGGTTTTAACTCAGGGCTTCACATCTGCTAGGCAGCGCTCTACCACTTGAGCCACTCCACCAGCCCTTTTTGCATATTTCTTACATGCAGTTTGGCCAACCATTGTCAAAAAGAAAGTTCCATGTGCATGTTATGCAGCTCAGTTGATGCAGAGAAGCCCTCTGTCAGCTCCACGCACTGAACTTCCTCAGTGGCCGCCTCCCTGGGACCAAATACCCTCGGACACCAAGGGTCTACTACAGCTGTAAACACTTACATTTCATAGTAAGAAAGAGCAATAAGAATCTAGCCTTCCATTTTAAGGAACTTAAAAAATAAGGATGAATGAAACCCAAAACAAGAAGAAAAGAGATAATGAGGGTTAAAACAGAGATAAATGAAACAGAGAACAGTCAAGAGGACCACGTGGGCCATGAGTTCAAGAGCAGTCTCAGCAATACAATGAGACTCCATTTCAAAAGAGTAAAGAAAAAAATAGAGAAAATCAACTAAAACAGAACTTGGTTCTTTGAAAAGAGCAACAAAATTGGCAAACCTTTAGTTTAGACTAACCAATAAAAAAGAAAAGACTCATATGATGGAAATTAGGGATGACAGGAAATTATACAGAACTTGCAGAACTAAAAAGGATTATCAAAGAGTACTGTAATCAGCTATATGCCAACAAATTAGATAACCTAAATAAAATGGACAAATTCCTAGAAACACAGTTACCAAAACTTACTTGAGAAGAAGTAGATAATCTGAATATACTCATACAACCAAAAAAGATTGAATTAATAATGAAAGATAAACTCCCAACAAATAAAAGTCCCAGACCAGATGGCTTCACTACCAGATGTTTAAGGAAGAATAACACTAAACCTTTTCAAGTTCGTCTAAAAAATATAAAAGGAAAGAATACTTTATAACTCATTCAAGGAGACCATCATTACCCTGAGACCAAGGCCAGGCAAAACATCAAAAAAGACCAGGCGCGGTGGCACACATGTCATTCCAGAACTTGGGAGGCTAAAGCAGGAAGATTGTAAGTTTGAGGCCAGCCTGGGCTACATAGCAAGACCCTATGTCTAAATAATAAATTAATTAATTAAAAAGCAAACATAAAATACTAGTAAACAAAATCCAGCAGTATATTAAAAGGATGATATAACATGATCAAGTGGGATTTGTGTCAAGACTATAAATATGATTCAATGTACAAAAATCAAAGAGAATGCAAAAAAATCACTTAATATCTGACATTCTTTCACAATAAAAAACTTGTCAAAGAGAAATAGAAGGTTATTTCCTCAACATGACAAACAGTATCTATGACAAAAACCAACAACCCAGTTATCATTATACTCCATGAAGAAGCTGAAAGCTGTCCTCCTAATATCAGTAACAAGGCAAAAATGTTCACTCTTGCCACAGCTTCCAATGCTGCACTGGAAGTATGAGCCACAATTAGGTAAGTAAAATAAATAAAAGATACCCAAAGTTGGAAGGAAACAGTAAAGCTACAATAATCAAAACAGAGTTGTACTGGCCGTAAGACAGACATGCAGACCAATGAAATACAACCCAGAAATAAACCTTCACTTATATGGTCAAGTGATTTAAAAAAAAAAAAGTGCCAAGATCACTTAATGGGGGAAAAGACAGTCTTCAACAAATGATGAAAATTAACTCAAAACAGATTAAAGAGCTAAACATAAGAGCTACAGCTAGAATATTTGGGAAGAAAATATAGTAGAAAATCTTCACAACATTGGATGTGACCATGATTTTTTTTAATAGAACACCAAATTTATAGACAATAAAAGAAAAATAGATAAACAGGACTTCATCAAAATTTAAAGCTTCTGTCATAGAAAGATACAACACAGGAAAAGGCAACCCATGGAATGGAAGAAAACACTTCCAAATCATCTATCTGAAAAGGGATTAATATGAAGAGTATATAAAGACCTCTACAACTCAACAGAAACAACAAAAGCTCAATTTTAAAATAGGCAAAAGAGTAGACTTTTACCAAAGAAAATATACAAATGGCCAATAAGCGAATGAAGATATCAATCACCAAGGAAAAACAAATCCAAAACCCAAAAGATGACACTTCATACTCATTAGGATAGCCATCTTAATAAACAAACAATTGAGAAAATAACCTGTTGGCAAGGACACAGAGAAACTGAAAACTTTATGCATTGCTGGTGGGATTGTAAATTGGTGCAGACACTGGAAAACAGTCTGGCATTTACTCAGAAAGCTAAACAAGTAATTACCATACAACCCAACAACTGGACTTCGAGGGATATATCCAAAAGAGCGGAAAGCAGGGACTCAAACAGATACTAAAATTATCAATATTTGCAAAAGACCAAAGTCCATTGACTGATGAGTGAATAAGATACACACACACTCACACACACTGGAATATTATTCAGTGTTAAAAACAGAATGAAATTCTGATACGTGACACAACATGGCCAAACTTAGAAAACATGCTACATAAAATAAGCTAGACACAAAAGGACAAATATTGTATGATTCCACTTGAATGTGGTACGTAGAGCAGAATTCATAGAGACAGAAAATAGAATTGTGGGTACAGCAAGGAGGAAATGCGGAGTTAGTGCTTAGTGCGAACAGAGTTTCAGTTTAGTCTGATGGAAAACTTCTGTAGATGGATGGTGGCGATGGCCCTACAACACTGAGAATGAACTTAAGGCCACCAAATTGCATATCTAAAAATGGTTAAAATAGTAAATTTTATGCTATGTATGTTTTACCACAGTAATTAATTTGTAAAACAAATGGAATATGAGCAATAAACAAACATTAACTTCAAGTACCCATGAATCCTTTATGAAACCAACTATAAAGTCCAGCCAACTGACAAGTGAATACATTTGCAATTCATAAGACAAAGAGCTAATTTATTTGACACAAGGATGTTGCATACAAATAAATGAGAAAAAAACAGCAACCCTATTAGAAGATTGGGTGAGAGATATAAACAGTACACAGAAAGTGAAATACAGATAACTTTTAAACATACAAGAAGACTACCTCACTTCTAAGAGAAATGCAAATGAAGACTGTATTGAGATATTTTTTATCTATCCATCCTTCTGTTTGTATAAACAAAGATCATCTAATGTGTGAATAAAGATCTATCTGACACTATTTTCCTAATATTAATAAAAGCATTTATTTGCAATACTGTGTCTTAAAACAGGACCTCAAGGATGCTAGGTAAGCACTCTATCACTTGAGCTACACCTCCAGCCCAATAAAAGAAATTTTTGAATGGTAATCTTATGATAAGATAGTAATTTTTGAATTTTTTGATTTGGGGGTAGTTTTTAAGGCATCCATTGTACTTTCTATAGTGTTTTTATTCCTTATAATAAGCCCATGAAAGCTGTGAAGTGATTTTTAGTTTAAAAATAAAACTGAAGGGATTGGGGATGTAGCTCTATCCACACGTGTTCACCTTTCTCTCTCATTATTGCAATTCTGCCTCTGTTCAAGAGTGACAGGGACATCTTGTTCCTGGGAGGCACTACAGCTTATTGGCTAAGAGCCCAGATCTGGAGCAGAGATTATGTGGTCTAAAAGTAGACGTCTCCACTTGTTAGCTCTATAACTTTGGATAATTCACCTAACTTTTCTGAAACTCTGTATCCTCATCTGTAAAATACCTAACTCATCAGTTTCCATGAAGATTAAATTAGATCATGCATGTAAAGTGCTCAGCACTATAAATTGGTGTTGACAATAATAACATTCCTATTCCTCCTTCTGACCTCCCTAACATAATTATTGACTCTACAAATAATTAGTCCTTATTACATTCTGTTTGATTCCATGAGACAAATTGTAACTAACTTTGGGAGTAAAGACAGGCTTTCTGTCTCTAAGGTAATTCAGTAGTACTTTTTATTAAAAAAAAATATGTGAATTATTCATCCCTTAATGAGAGAGCTCCCAGAAGAGGGAAAAAATCTTTTTTATTTTTTTATTCATATGTGCATGCAATCTTTGGGTCATTTCTCCCTCCTTCCCCCACCTCCTCCCTTACCCCCCCACCCCCTCCCTTACTCCCCCTTATCCCTCGCTACCCGGCAGAAACTATTTTGCCCTTATCTCTAATTTTGTTGAAGAGATAGAGTATAAGCAATAATAGGAAGGAACAAGGGTTTTTGCTGGTTGAGATAAGGATAGCTATACAGGGAGTTGACTCACATTAATTTCCTGTGCATGTGTGTTACCTTCTAGGTTAATTCTTCTTGATCTAACCTTTTCTCTAGTTCCTGTTCCCCTTCTCCTATTGGCCTCAGTTGCTTTTAAGGTATCTGCTTTAGTTTTTCTGCATCGAGGGCAACAAATGCTAGCTAATTTTTTAGGTGTCTTACCTATCCTCACCCCTCCCTTGTGTGCTCTCGCTTTTATCATGTGCTCAAAGTCCAATCCCCTTGTTGTGTTTGCCCTTGATCTAATGTCCACATATGAGGGAGAACATACGATTTTTGGTCTTTTGGGCCAGGCTAACCTCACTCAGAATGATGTTCTCCAATTCCATCCATTTACCAGCGAATGATAACATTTCATTCTTCTTCATGGCTGCATAAAATTCCATTGTGTATAAATACCACATTTTCTTAATCCATTCGTCAGTGGTGGGGCATCTTGGCTGTTTCCATAACTTGGGTATAGTGAATAGTGCCGCAATAAACATGGGTGTGCAGGTGCCTCTGGAGTAACCTGTGTCACAGTCTTTTGGGTATATCCCCAAGAGTGGTGTTGCTGGATCAAATGGTAGATCAATGTCTAGCTTTTTAAGTAGCTTCCAAATTTTTTTCCAGAGTGGTTGTACTAGTTTACATTCCCACCAACAGTGTAAGAGGGTTCCTTTTTCCCCGCATCCTCGCCAACACCTGTTGGTGGTGGTGTTGCTGATGATGGCTATTCTAACAGGGGTGAGGTGGAATCTTAGCGTGGTTTTAATTTGCATTTCCTTTATTGCTAGAGATGGTGAGCATTTTTTCATGTGTTTTTTGGCCATTTGAATTTTTTCTTTTGAGAAAGGAAAAAATCTTTTTTTTTTCTTTTTGGTATTGGAGATCAAACTAAAGGCCTTAAGTATATTAGGCAAATACTATACCACTGTGCTATACCCCAATCCCTCAAAACATTCTTCATGAAGCCAACATCTACTTCTTTCTTTTTTCAGTTCAAACAGACTAATGGTACCTGGTT
The DNA here is from genome assembly GCF_047511655.1 of Castor canadensis. NCBI lineage: Eukaryota > Metazoa > Chordata > Mammalia > Rodentia > Castoridae > Castor > Castor canadensis. The sequence goes on along the minus strand of NC_133401.1, from coordinate 62,041,911 downwards.
CTCCTGAAAGCCTGATAATAAAGCTATAAAATCACCTGTGGTCAGCCTCCACACTTCACCTTGACATGGATACTAATTGCCTAGGGTGTACAACTGTGAAGGAAATGCTATGCCTGATCTCCTACAGAGCTCAATGTTCAAATACTTGTGTAATAGCCATGGTTTGGGTTCAAACCTGCTTCTTTTAGAACACAAAGGACCCAAAGAGCTCTGCCCAGCATAAGTGATTTGCTCATTCAGGCTACTGGCAACTGAACCTCAGTGACAGGGCCATCCTACACCATCCAGACCTCCAAGGGCACCTTGTTCAGTGTCGCTGAACTAGGAGCAAGAATGCTATTTGAAGTACTAGCTCTTTTTACTTCAGAATAACAAAGATTTCCATCTGTACTGCTAAATAGGTAACATCTTTTGTCAAGAAACACATGAAAGATGACTTGGTTTTCCCAGAAAACTATTTACTTTTGATGGTTCAGGAGCAAATCGCTCATGCTTTTTTTAATTTTTTGACTTCTGACTTCTCCTCAAGGAACTTAAAGGATTATCTTTTGCTACTGGTAGACAGTATTTTTCTGGAGGGAAAGAACTCTAGCATTGAGCTCTAAACAGAGGGTTGGAGGTCATCCATGGAACAAACATTTTAAAAATAAGACCAGATCCTAGCTCACAGGGAAGACACAGTTGATAGGTTAGTACAGAAGGACAAACACTATCTTAAGAGTGGGATGTAGACATGGGGATGTCTTGTCCATTTTACACCTCATCAACATGTGCAGAACTGAAGCTCTCTGAAACTACTCTTGCAACCAGCTCAGTATAGAACCTCGCTGAGTCAGCGTGGGTACTCCTAGAGATGTCACCAGGATAGAACTAAGTATGCAAGAGGAGTGGAAACAGAATGTAAACAGAAAAAGACTCAGGTCTGGATGCAGGGCTAACACTTGAGAAAGGAGAGAGAAAAGGAAGGAGGGTTAGAGAAGAGTCTCAGCTGGCAGAAGGGTTCTGACAAAGTATTGAGGAGGCTACCAGGAAGTCTGAGAATACAGACTGCCTGATAGGGAAGCTCCACCTGTTAATCTCTCTTGCAGTATTTAGGATGGTATTCTATATGTGACTGGTTATTTCATCATCTGATTTCCTTATTAAGGAGTGTTTCCTGAATGCAAAGACCACATTGATTTCTGCTCATTATTGAATCCCCAGCATTAGCAGGGTGGCTACGTTTTGTAGATACTACCAAATATTTGTTGGAGGAAGTATCTAAAATGGTTATTTTATTTTTAGTGCTGGGGATTGAACTCAGGGCCTTGTGCTTGCTAGGCAAGCACTGATTTTTTTCATTTTTATTCACATCACCTATCAGGTGTAAAGTTGGCATTTCCTATTTTGAACAACAGTGCTATGTAGTCAACTCTAGAACACTGAAAATCAGATAAAATCTCTAGTTTCACAAGGTCAAAGACCAAATCCGGACTCTAGAAATCACCAAGATAAGATTCCTGGCCAGTCTTTGCCACCTGACACTCTATTCACAAAAAGGAAACCAGGATTTGGATTTACCTTCAAGAGTTTCTCTTTCTCTTTTCCTAGCCTTCATTGTCCCAGAGACACTGAGTTTTTGTAGTTGTTGTTGTTGTTTGGTTTGGTTTGTAGTACTGGGATGTGAACTCAGGGCCTTGCACTTGTCAGGCTCTTCACTTAAGCCACACCCCCAGCCCCCAGACACACTATTCATGCAAAAGCAACTTGAGCTCTACTTTGCTCTCAAAGGTCCCAAGCACTGTCCCATGTTGAAGAAGAGGCTTGTTCCAATGTTTCCTTTGATTTCCCCCACTTTTCTTTCATATTACATACCAAAAGCACCATCTTCAGAAGGGGAAAAATGGGCTATTGCTTTTCTAAGGTTATCATTTGGTATTGCCCCACTCTCCCACTGCTTCTGAGAGAAATATTGAAATCTCCTGTGTCAGTCACAGGCCAAGGCCTCCATCATGCATGAAAGGTGCCAAATTCCAAACATGAAAACCAACATAACACTAGCCAGGTTAAACTGTTTTTCTGCTCAAGTTTTCAGACTGCCCTATCGTGATCTGTAACAAAAACTTTTACATTTGCTGGACAACACACTGACACACACCCACAGATCTAATTGTACTTGGAGTATGGAGTCATGTCAATGTTTTCCAACAGCAAATGGGTAGAAATGCCTGCAGAAGTATTTCTCTGTCCAGTGCTGGACAGAGCTGAGGGAATTCTATTAAACTTTTCAGGAGTGCTGTTTTAGCAAAACAGTGGTCTAATTAAATATAGCATAATTGTTAGGTTAAATTTGAGAAGCCTTTCAGAAAGACTATAGAGACTCCTTAGTCTTTTATGTCAAGATAATAAGGCCCAAACTTTGAAAACTCTCCTGTTATCATGAAGACACCACTTTGACCATTTGACCATCACAGAATGTCTGTCACCAAGCATCCATTGTTTGTCAAGGATGACTTGGTCACTGCCCTGGAGGAACCCACATGGAGACTAACAGAAAATACTATGCCAAGTATTTTCTTCTTTATATTGTTTCATTTCCTTCCTAAAATCCCGAGGTGATTGTGATTATTAATCCCATCCCACAGGAGAAGGAACTAAATAGTTAATTACTGTGCTCCAAATCAGAAGGCCAAGGCTTGGGACCCCTAGGGTATATATGGATGAGCACCACTTAGATCAGGAAGTCTAAACCTTAGGCTTGCTGTCCAGTTTTTTTAAATCGGGTGAAAGATTCCCCCATTCACCCACTTTTTATTTCCCTGCTGGCACAGAATGAAGTGTCTGGTACCTCATGGTCAGGTCCCCTCCAAAGGGGACCCTTTAGAAGCTTGGTCCCAGCACCCAAGGCCAGCACACAGAAGCGCCACAACGCCCAGGTGAGCGTGAACTGGCTGATCCAGAGGCGCGAGAGGCGCAGGTGCCTTTCTCGTCCCGAGCGCCTAGTCATGTGCGTGCGCGGGGCTCACGGCGCGCACTCGGGGACCGGGCTCCATTCCCACCGCCGCGGCCCGGCCCTCCCCGCCCCTCGCCCTGGCCGCCGGCCCGCGCCCGCCGCGTGCCCCGCGCTGTCCGCGCGCCCGGCCCGGGTCCCGCCTCCCGCCTCCCGCCTCCTGGAGGATTTCGCTTTCGCTTTCCTGCTGCTGTCGTTGAGGAAAATAAAACGGCCGTGGCCAGGGCAGACGCAGCTGCTGTTCCGGGCGAGGGGCGCAGAAGGGACCCCGAGCCTTGCGCCGCGGCGCGCGCCGGGCGAGGTAAGCGCGGCCCCCGGCGGCCGCCTCGCGGGCTCCTCCTTGCGGAGCCAGAAGGCCGGACACGGGTGGCCGTGGTGTCGCGGTCCGGGCCAGGGGCTTCGACTGAGGGGTTGGGGGTGGGGGTGGGGAGCCCCGAAGCGCGGCACCCCGGGGTGTGCGCCGCTTAGAAGACCTGGGAGGCCTCAAACCCGCGCGCCGAGAACCCAGCAGTCGGGGTCGAGGTGGGATGGTGGCTGCACCTCGGGCCACCTGAGCCCACGTTTCATTTTTGTACTTTCACCGACCTCCCGGGTTTCGGTAAAAATCAAAGTGGGAAGATGCATCTAAGAGACCAAGCAGAACCCCTCAGCTAAGCCCTGCAAGGAGGGCTGACCTACCTTTGTCACCTGTCAGATGACAAAGTCCTGGTACTTTTCCTTTCTTGGTCTCCCAGATCTGAAGGCGCACGTTGGGGTGACTTCTTTCTAAGCGGTCCCTGACCTAGCAAACTGGCAGCGCCCCTCTCTCGGTTGTCGGGGAACTGGGCCAGGATTATAGACCCTCTCCCAATGTCTCTCCCACCTGGAGACAGAGCAAACCCCTGCGCTCAGAGACCAAGCTCTTTCCTGACCAGGAATGTCTCTGCCGTATTCCAGCAGAAGTTTGAAAGACGGGGGTTGCCTAGTCCTTGCGCTTGGCTGTGGATAAACACTCACATCTCACTTGTAAGAACTGGGCTCCATCCCAGTCTGTGGACACGGCCCTGCCCTTTGGATGACCCCCATCCCTGGCAAGAGAAGATACATATGGTGAGTTACCCACAAGACACCAAGTGTAGGACCAGAATAGATGAAGGTGAAGGCTAAAGGTAACTGACCAAATCATCAGGCACTGGCTTGCATTTGAGGGAGGACAGTTTTGTGTGCCCATCCCAAGAACCCCTCCCCATTACTCAACTTTTGTCTCATAAAAATGAATTCATCCCAATCACATAAATCTGATCAAAAGCCCAACCGAAACAATTTTGAAAAGGCCGTCTGAGTGTGATAACAGATGACCCAAGGTCCTAGTTTTTAAAAATAAGGTCTCCCCTCAGCTCCATGCCAGGGTGGTGTTGAATATCCATTGCTTTTAGTAAATACTGCTGTTTCACCAGCCAGAAATTAGACTTCATCTCAGTTTTGTGACTGGCTTTCAATGAACTATTCATTTTCTCCTGTACTCCCTTCTTTCCCCCTCCTGCTAGCTGAATTTAACATACATTTATGGTTATTTCTCTTTCCTCCCTTGTCTTCTCTGTGTGGGTGAGAGGGGGAGGGAGAAGTGGTGTCCTGGACAGCACCTACCACATTTCATCACTTGGATCTTGCTTCCATCTTCCTGAAACCTGACTCAGCTGAGGACCTAGACTATCTGTCCCATTACCTTTTCTCCATAGCTTGATTATTCATTGGTGTAGCCACCAGCACGTGCTATACTTTATTTTTACGACATTTTTCATTAAGAAATACCCTGTGTTAGGACCAGAGGTGTGGCTCAATTGGTAGAGCACCTGCTTTGTAAGTGGGAAGCCCTGAGTTCAAACCCCAGTCCTACCAAAAAAGAAAAGAAATACTGTGTGGGATTTTACTTATTTTCCTTTATCTTTTAGGCCTCAGCTCAGGGCACACTGCAATCTTTGGTCCATTCAGAGCCTGTATTTCATTTTGTTTTGTTATTTCCCCCATGTATCTTTCATTTCTCTCCCACCAGTCCCTCAGTGGTACAAAGCCATGATAAATATGCATATTTGTTGTTTATTCCTTCCAAATGCCCTTCATTATATGTGTGTTAGAAATATGTGTGTCTTTGAAAGGCAGGTCATGTTTTGTTTTTGTTGTACTAAATAGGCACCATTGTGCTATATCTCATTCTTTCTGTTTTTTCCCCTTAGTATTACTTTTTTTTTAGTCAATCCATGTCAGTATTTATGAATGTAGTTTATTACTCCTGGCTGTTGCAAGAGATTCTCTGAGATGGATGTATTGTATGAATGGATAGATAGAGAGAGAGAGAGAGAGAGAGATGTAGAGAGAGGTGACATTGCTGGTTCTAGGATAATGATATGCTAACTTACTAAAAACTGCCACTTTGCACTGCGGAACACCTCCATCAGTTTCCTCCCATCAGCAGTACATGAAAAGTCCCTTTCCCAACATCTGTCTGCACTGACTATTATCTAAGTTGGTAGTTTTTGTCAGTCTGGTACGTTAAATCAGTTTCCATTTTTGTTTTGGGTATATCTTTATATTGTTGTGCCATTTATGAATTGCCTAGCCATCTTATTTGTCCTTTTTTTTAGGTTTCTGATACTTTTTTATCTGGTTTATATTTTGTATATTAATATCCATATAAATTAAAATGGTAACCATTTATCAGATGTTAAGTGTTGTAAGACTTCTAGACTTGTCACCCATTTGTTAGCTACATTTATGATCTTCTTTTTCTTTTTATCACTATTAATAGCCTTATTCAAGCTGTTAATATTATTTATATGCCATAAGATTCACCTGTTCACAGTGTATAATTTGGTGGCTTTAGTGTAGTATTTATAGACTTATATAACCATCACCATAATCTAATTGTAAGACATTTTGTTACTCCAGAAAGTAACCCAATTCCTATCAGCAGTCACCCCTCCAATGTCCAATAACTCCCTTCTCAGTCCTAGGAAGTATTATGCTTTCTGTCGCTATAGATTTACCTATTTCTGGAAATTTCATATACCCGGTATGCAATCTATTGTGACTGGCTTCTGTCACTTGGCCATTACATATATCAGTAGTTTGTTCCTTTCTATTGCCCACTAATATTCTATCATGTGGATATATTGCATTTTGTTTATTCATTCATTAGCCTATGGGCATTTGAGTTATTCTTCTTTTTGGCTATATTATAAATAATACTGCTGTGAACAGTCACATACAAGTATTTGTGTGGATATGCATTTTCTTTTACAATCTGAAGAATTTTTATTATTGTTCTCATACCTATTATACCATGAGTTTATAGGGAATAGGTTTCATAGCTCAGGCACCTTTCCACTGGTTCTCACAAAGTGCGCTTTTCTGGATAAAGCAGTCTGGCGTGCAACAGAACCGGGCTCCTTTCTCTTTGGCCTTCTTCTTCTTCTTCTTCTGTTCTTCTTCTTCTTTCTTCTTTTTTTTTTAACTTTTTATCATTTTCCTTCACAAGTCTCAGGTAGCTATCTCAGCTCTTAGAGTGCTTAATGTATTCAATATGCACATTAATTCTCTTGACAAGAATCTTGCCTTTAACTTGTTGTTTTCAACAATGCCAACCAGACGCTGGGTGACATTGTAAACTCTTCAAGTCTTGCTGCCATGACATTTGTGGACCTTTCTTTTTTGAACAGTACCCATTCCCTTGATGTCTACAATATCAACTTTCTTGTATAGTCACTTATATGTGGCCAAAGGAACAACTCTGTGTTTCCCAAAGGCCCTGAGAACATATATTGGGTACCTTTGTTCTTTAGGTGAATTACTGGTAGATGATAGTTCTTGCCAAAAGGCTATATACTTTTATTTATCTTGAGTATATACTTAGAAGTGAAATTCTTGGGTCATATGGTAACTCTTTCTTAAAACTTCAAGGAACTTCTTTACTGTTTTTCAAAGTGGCTGCACCATGTTATATTCTTATCATCAAGACATGAGGGCTCTAATTTCTCCCATTCTCACCAGTACTTGCTTTTGGTTGATTTTTTTATTATAGCCATCTTCATAGGTTTGAAGTTGTAGCTCATGGTTGTTTTGAATCATACTTCCCTGCTGGTTAACTGTGTTGAGCATTTTTATAGTTGTTGTTTGTTTGTAGCCTGGACCTCTCCATCCTCCTGCCTTCTGCCTCAGCCTCCTGAGTGCTGGGATTACAGTGTACATCACCATGCTCAGCTTTCTTTTCTTTGGTTGGAGTGGGGTTCGAACTCAGGGCTTCGTGCTTGCAAAGCAGGCACTCTATTGCTTAAACTATGCCACCAGTCCATTTTGCTTTGGTTATTTTTGGAGATAACCTAGGCTGAAAACAATTTGCCTGGGCTGTACTTGAACCATGATCCTCCTGATCTCAGCCTCCCAAGTAGCTAAGATTACAGCTATGAGATACTGACACCCAGCTCTTTTCTTTTTTTTTTTTTTTTTGGTGGTAGTGTTCTTTGAAGCACAAAAAGATTTAAATTTTTATCTCTTGTAATTGTGGTATCATATCCAAAAAATCCTTGCTTAATCGAAAGTCATGATGAGTCATTCTTATGTTTTCATCTAAGAGATATTTTATAGTTGTAGCTCTTGCCTTTAAGTCTGTGGTCCACTTGTGTTTGTTTTTTTCTTAAATATCAAATTTTTAAATTTTCTGTGGTTGTTATATCATTTTTCCCTTTTGTTTTTTTCTATTTTTGTCTTGTTTAAGAAACCCTTGCCCAGCTGAAGATGATAACAAAATATTTTTCTACATTTTCTCCTACTAACTTCATAGTTTTTTCTTCCACACTTACATTTTTGTCTAACTGCATTTTGATTTTATTGCTATGACTTTATAAGCCCTATCCTTTTGTTCTTCTTCCAACTCTTTTTGGTTTGTCATGGACATCCAATGAAATTTCAGGAGGACATTTTTAGATCTGTTTGTTTGTTTCACAAAAAAGTCCTAAAATTTTACTGGAGTTGAATTGAAATTATAGGTTGATCAGGGAGGAATTAAAAACTCAAGAAAACATCAAGTAAGCTCATCTATGGTTTCTTTTTGTTTATTCATGCTCTCCCTTCCCTTCCTTTTTTTTTTTTTTTGGGTGGTTACTGAGATTTGAACTCAAGGCCTCAGTCTTGCTAGACAGGTGCTCTGCCACTTGAGCCATGCCCCCAGCCCTTTTTTGCTTTTAGTTATTTTTCAGGTAGGGTTTTGAGTTTTTTCCCAGGGCCAGCCTCAGGTCTGAATCCTCCTTCCTGCATATCTGGGATCATAGGTGCATGCCACCATGCCTGGCTTGTTTGTTGAGACTGGGTCTCACTAACTTTTTGCCTAGACTAGGTTCAAGCCTCAGTCCTCCTGAGCTCTACTTCCTGAACAGCTAGGGTTGCAGATAAGAGCTACCAAGCTGAGTGCCTGCTTTCTTTTATGTACTTTTCATAGAGTTTTAATTTTTTCTCCACAAAGCTCTTATGTACTCTTTATTAAGGTAATTTTTAGATTCAGTGATACTACTATTGTAAATGATATCTTATTTTGTTACATTATTGTCAATTACATGCTTTTTATTATTTGTTTTAGTTGGTTACTACTGGTGTGTGAAGAAATGTGATCAGTTATTTTTAGGTTAGTCTTTTATCCAGCAATCTTTCTGGGCTCCTCTTCATTCTTATAGTTTTCTGTGGATTATCTTGGGATTCCTTTGTAAATAATTATGACAGTTGTAAACATTGACACCTTTTGCCTCTATCATTCTATCTCATGGAGTGGTGATAGCAGACATCTTTGTCCTGTTTCATTTCTTAATAGACATAGTTTCTCTATTAAGTTGGATGTTAACTATGGGTTGGTAGATGATAGCTTTTATCAAGTAAAGAAGTCCCTTTCCATAGAACTTGAGGTCCTAAAGAAAATCCCATGTATTACTTTCCAATAAAAATTTAATAAAATATATTGTGCAGCTTGGCTAATCCAGTAAATAATCAAGCAACAAAACAGAGAAGGTGGTGAGGAAGACAGGGCTTGTTCTCCGAATTCTACTTCTCTAAGAGTTTTGGTGTTTTAACCATGAATACTTTATCAGGTGCTTGCTCGGTATGTGACAAGATGATCATGTGATCCCTTCTCCTGCAAGTTTATCATTACCTGAAGTTGGGCAAATATTTCTTCTTTTTCTCTATTTTTCAGACAGTTTGTTTAAGATAGAGGTTATCTGCTACTAGGAAGTTTGCTAGAATGCACTTGTACAACCTTCTCAACCTGAGACTTTATGAGAAAGAAATTTTAAAATTATTTAAATTTCTTAGTCAGGCATGGCAGTACACTCCTGTAATCTCAGCACTTGGAAGGTGAAGGCAGAAGGAGCTCAAGTTCAAGGCCAGCCTGGGCTACATAGCAAGACCTTGTCTCAATTTTTGAAAATCTCTTAAATGATTATTCACATTTTCTGTCATTTTTGTGCCAATTTTGGCAATTTTTATTTTCTAGAAATTTATTCATTTGTATTTAAAAATTCATTGTCACAGTTATCTATGTATTTTTTTTTTTATTTAAATGTCCATTATATTTGTCATTCTCTCTTTTTTCTATAGCCTTTGTAAAAAAAATCCTGTCAGTTATTCTTCATTAGTCTTCCTAGAGCTTTGTCTATTTTCAAATAAATACTTTGGATTTTGTTAACCACCTTTATTTTTTGCCTTCTATCTCACTGATTCTGCTTTTATATTTAGTATTTATTTCTTTATGTCTCTTTGGCTACATGCATTTTGTAACAGATTCAAAAAGTGTAGACATTCATAAAGTAAAATAGTGGTAGAGCACCTTCCTATCAAGTGCAATGCCCCAAGGTCAACCCCCAATACCACCAAAAAATAAAATAAGAAGGTGAGATAGGAAAGTCCACTCCAGCCTCCTGTGAACTGGCTCTCTATAGGCAACCACAGTTAACACGTTGGCATCTTTTTCTGGACCCTTTCCTGACTCTTACAAACATTTTACTACAATTTCCCAAGCTGTGTAAGTCATCGAACTCTATTTGTGGTGTGCACACACATACATACACATGCACATCTATTAAAATGTAATACAATAACTTATCCATTTCTCATTCATGGGCATTAGGTTGAAAGTCTTGGTGTTTTAATAGTGGAATTTAATTCATTTGTATTTATTTTGATCACTGATAGGGGTGGTCTTATTTCAGTTTTGCCATATATTTATCGAGTTCTTTCCTCCTTCCTTCCTTCATCAAGGTTACTTTGTCCCCTTTTTCTTCCTTTTTTTTTTTTTTGAGATGGGGTACTGGGGTCTCGCTACGTTGCCCAGGCTGACCTCGCAATCGCCCTGGTACATTACGGGTATGCACCACCATGCCTGGTTTTCCCTCCTTTTATTTAGAGATTTGAAAGGTCTGACTCTTACAAGGGGCCACTATTCAGTTCTGAAACATTGACATGTTTTCCTATCAATGACAAAAATTAACCAGAATCTATAACTTCCTTCCAAACATGCTTTTATTTTTCTTCTTCCCCATCTTTCCCCAACAGGCTCATAGCGTTCCTGCCCAGGGATTTTTGAAATAATTTGGAAGCTTCTGATTGTTATTAACTCTTTGATGATTCAAAATACACCTTTTTATTTTTGAAATCTTAACAATTGGATTGATCTGTAACTCATTTGTACAATTGAATATTACAGAAGAATAAGAAAGTTTAAACATGTCTTTTTTACCATTTTTGCTGACTTACTGGGAGTTGGTAGTGAATTATATCTTCTGAGTAATCCTTCTCTGGGCTGATATTTCTCAAAAATCTACTTTGGAATTCATGTTCTTCTGATCCTCAGTTGACCTTTGCTGGCACAAAGACATTCTGAAATATTTGCAAATGCTGAAGTCACTTCCTCCTGTTGTACTGAGTTTACTTTAGCCTGGTTAAACCAAGCACAATATCAGTTTGTATAAACTTACTACTAACTGAAGGTCCATATGGTAGCCCTGCCCTAGGATCAGGGACAGGCTAGAGGAGTATAAAAACAGCCTTTAAAAATTCAGCTGCTGAATATTTTACACTAAAAAGCTTAGAAGTTTTGACTATACTTTTGTTTGTAATACTTAATATTTATGAAGGTGAAGTGCAGCGAGCACTCTCATTGTAACCTGGCAAACGCTATGGATACTGTTCGTGCTCAGTTTATCAAAAGCTTTGTTTTAGTGTCCTAGTTATATATCTTAAGCCCCGTAAGGCTTAAGATATATATTAATATATAACCACACATATATATGTGATATAACCACACATATTTCCTATGTGTGGTTATTCTAAGTATGCAGAGATATTCTGGGTGGAACACGTGTGTGTGGCGTTATCTGACACTGACTTGTACAGTGAGAAAGTTACTTCTCTCATCAGTTTCCTTTGAATCTTCTCACCCAGGGAAGAAGATAAACCTCAGCTCCATGCCAGTATGTCTTTAACATGTCTCTAAACCTTCCTAATCTTCCATTTGGTATAAAAGAATGAGCAAACGGATAGCACTACTTAGTATCTTAACTACTTTTTTGGAACAGGTGTCCTTGTAAAATCGAGAATGGCCTTGAACTCAGTATGTAGCCCAGGCTGGCCTTAAACTCTTGATCCTCCTGCCTCTACCTCTTAAGTGCTGGGATTACAGATCTGTGCCACCACACTTGACACTTAGTGTTTTATTTTCATTCTAATAAACTGTGTATTTTTATGATTGCTTTCATTTCATGCTGGTTTTCCGTTTACAATAGTAAATAAGGTTTGTTTTCAAATACATTTTCTTGGTAGTTACTAGGGTTTGAGCTCAGGGCTTTGCACTTGCTAGGCAGATGCTCTGCCACTTGAACCATGTCTCCAGCCCTTAAAATACATTTCTTTATGGGCAGAAATGAGGTGATCGAAAGAGAAATGTTAAGTATAATACAGATGGTGTTTAATCATGGAAAAATAGTAATAGTAATGTAAGAACATGGGAACATGACCCTAGGGAAGTAATTAGAGCTGGAGACACAGACTTATACTCCAGGATGTTCCTCCCAATGTGGTTATGTCATCATAAAATTAGGAACCACTCAGTTATCCAGCCTGATGGGATTGGTTAAGTGATTCTGATATCTTCATATGATGGATGGAATATGGCCAAATATTAAAAAGTATCTTGAATAACATAGAAAATTTATATGGTATTAATTAAATAAAACTTCTTGTGAAAGAAAGGTGTGTACAGAATCCCAAAAGTATGAAGATTCACATACTGTTTGTTAGCAAAGAGTTTTTATGTAATATGCACATGCACATACATACACACAAAATAGGGGTTGGGTGTGGTGGCTCATGCCTGTAGTCTCTGCTACTTGTGAGGTAGAGATCAGGAGGATCATAGTTTAAGGCTAGACTGAGTAAAAAGTTAGTGAGACCCCATCTCAATTAATAAGCAGGGTGTGGTTGTACACATCTGTGGTTCCATCAATGTGAGAGGCATAGGTAGGAGGATGGCTGTTGAGGCTGGCCACAGGCAAAAATTCAAGACCCTACCCGAAAAATAAATAAAACAAAAAAGAGCTTACAAAAGTACCCACATGATCATATATATATACATATATATGTTTGTAATACTGGGTCTGTTTGAGGGAACTAGGTGGGAGAGGAAAAGAGAATGACAGAAAGTGAGTAATATCAAAATACATTGTATCTGTGTGAAGATAGGGTAAGGAAACACTGAAAGCTGTTGAATAATAATGGGTGGAGGGAAAAGGATAGAGAGAGTAATAGAGGTGGTAAATCTGATCTGAGTGCAATATATTTCTGCATGAAACACATGTGAGCAATGAATGTACACTTTAAAAAATGAAGGACAGGAAGGTAAAAAAGTCCTGTTCAGGAATGAGTACCAGCCATGGCAGGGAGAGAGGGAGGATGAACAGCTGGCCACAAAGGAGGGTGAATATGGTCAGTGTACTTTATGTACTTGTATGAAAATAGAACAATGAAACCTATTGAGATTGTTTTAAGAAATGGGGAGGAGGATAAGGAAAAATAATGGAGGAAGTGAATTTAACCAAGGTTTTGTAAGCATATATGGAAATGTCACAATGAAACCCCCTGTGCAGCTAAGATATACTAATAAAAATTTTTAATGGAGGAGGGGCGAGAGCATGGTAGAGAGCTTGGTAGAGCAAGTATGAGGCCCTGAGTTCAAACCCCAGTACTGTCAATACATATACCAAAATCATTTGGTGGGGGGACTAAGTAAACATTTCCAAATGATTACCTTAGGATGTCTGGGAGATTTTTGTGTTTTTCAGCAATACACGTGTCAGTTTTGTCACAGCACACATTAGTCAAAACAATACACACATGCATCGAATTTTTAGTTAACTTGCTCTGGCACTAAGAGCACTGCCTGGTATTTTGCTGTGTTCAGGCACACTAGGGTCCTTTCATACTTCTGGAATCCAGTTAGGTCCCTGTGGCCTGCTGTACCCCAAACCCCCCTTGTGTTATCTCTCAGATACTTGGCCTTGGTGGGGGTATGTTTATGCTTATGGAGTAGAATTGAGAGAGTATTTCTAAAATTCTCTTAAATCATTTTATTGCTTTTTTCTTCTCAGAGGCACCATTAGGCAGGACTAAATTAGGATCCCACTTTCTGTGTGTGGCATGGGGTATTGGAGTTTGAACTCAGGTCCTCATGCTTGCTAGGCAGGCACTCCACCACTTGAGCCACTCCACCAACCCTGTTTTGTGTTGGGTATTTTCGAGATATGGACTGTCTTCAAACCACCCAGTGATCCTCCTGATCTCTGCCTCCTGAGTAGCTAGGATTATATGTGCCCAGCAGGATCCTACTTTTTAAGTAGGTGGATCATTAAGTAGGAATTTAACAGGAATCTCAGAGATTCTGAGAAAAGGCCTCCTCCTTTCTCCTTTATTTTTTTCTTTAATTTCTGCATTAGTCTACTGATTGTGAAATTTCCAAATGTTTATATAACTGTGGTTGTGCATCACCTGGGTTGGAGATGTGTGTATTTAAATTTAGAAAGCTCCTTTACAGAATTGCAAAAATCTATTCAGGAAAAAAAAGGGAGAGAGAGAGAGAGTCCACTATAAGGTAAGGGCTAATGCTTGGAAGAAATAATTGCTGCCTTTCACCTAGTGAAAAGAATAAATTCCCCAGGTGCTACTTCTTAGAGCTACTCCTGGAGACTCCTAGACTCTTTGTGTGGGAGCAGGGTTGGCATGGTCTCATATCTCTGGTGTATGCTTCCTCCTTCCATAGCATGCTAGGCTCCAGCCAGGTGAGCCTGCCAAGTCCTGAACCTGGAGGAGGCCTGCCGGGCTATTAATACTTGCCAGATTGACTTCCCCTCCTGCTCTTTTAACACCACCACTCCTGTCCCCATGACACAGTCACCACGGTGCTGCAAGCTCTCTTGCCTGGGCAACACCAGTGGCCTCCAATGCTGCCTGCCTCTCCTTCCCCTTACTTCCAGTCTGGTTTTTCACAGAAGCCAATAATGCTTGGTAACAAAGAGCCTCCTACTGCTGGCTCAACAAATTACCACAAACTTAGTGCCTTAATTACAAGTGTATCGTTTTATAATTCTAGAGGTCAGAAGTCCTAAAATCAAGCAAGGGTTTAGCAGGGCTGCATTCCTTCTGGAAGCAACCAAGGAGAATCATTTTGTTATCTTTTCTACTAAAGGCCACCTGCATTCCTTGGCTCACGGCCCCCTCATCTTCAAAGCCAGCATATCTTTCTCATGCTGCACCTCTGTTGCTTCTATAGTCAGATGTCCTTCTGGCTCCCTCCTACAAGGACTCTTGTGATTATGTTGGGCCCACCTGGGTAATCTGTCCATCTCAAGACTCCCAATTTTGTCACACTTGCAATGCCCCTTTTGCCATAAAAGGGGACATATTCACAGTCTTCAGGAATTCAGACATCTACATCTTTGGCAGGGCCATTTTTCAACCTATCACCTAGTATAATCTTTTAAAAACACACATCCAATCACATTACTTCTCTGCCCAAGACCCTGTGCAGTTCACAGAGGATAAGCCTCCAACTCCTCTCATAGCCGGTAGTGCCCTGCAAGGGCTGCCCATGCCTGTTCTCCAGTCTCAGACTGGTTCTTCTTCCCCCTTACTGACCTAGTCTGCGTGCAAGGCATGCTTCTTAGAGCATTACTGCTCCTCTGCACAGTCCCTCCAGGCCTTCCCTGGGCCCCATAGTGTCCCCTCACTGGGGTACTCCCACAGGGACTCTGTGCTCCTCTGCTATCCTACTTAGCACAGTTTAACATCTTTGCATTTGTTTAAGTGATTATTTGGTTAATATAAAATGTTCCTCTTAAAACACTCCATGAAGGCAGGGACCATGATTACTTAGTTAATCCAATGTTCCTACGGGCTGGGCCCTGGTCTAATTCTTGCCTACAATTGCATCTCTGGAAAGGTGCCTGGCATGCATTTGTGGGCAAGAAATGATACAGTTATTGAGTACTTGGGAACAAATGACTAAGTGAGTGGATATGTGTTCACTCTCCTCAGCCTTTGTTACCTATCCTGTTTTCGCCTCTCCTCACTAGGATGGAAGCTCCCTGAGGGCAGGGGCGCTCTCTCTCTCTCTCTCTCTCTCTCTCTCTCTCTCTCTCTCTCTGTGTGTGTGTGTGTGTGTGTGTGTATACAGTTCTCTTCCCAGGTCCCAGGTCAGCTTCTAGCCCATAACAAGCTTCTATAAATCTTTGGGGAATGAGTGATCTGCAGGATGCCCAGGATCTCCTACATAGGTTTCATTTTTGGCCTCTCTTTGAAATCAGGTGTTATCAGGTTCTTCATTTTAATTATTCAACTGAATTAAACAATCAGGCAGACATTCACCTGTTGCTGTGAGGATTCAATAAATTCATAAAAGCAAATCATGTAGAGCTGTGCCAGACAGCAACAGCCCTCTGTGAGAGTTTTCTGCTGCTGTAAAGAAATGCTCGAATTTTGATATTTTAGAGTTTTTGCTGAATGAGCTGTCTGGAGTGGGATCCCAGGCACAGAGTGATGGTGGCTGGGTAGGCTTTGGTACTGTGGAGTGTATCTGGCTCCCACTTCAGGGCAGGATCCAGGTCTGAAGATATACTGGGGCTTCAGCTGGGTGGTTTGGGCCATTGTTTATGCTTTCTCCTGTTCTGCCTGCAGATGGCAGCACGCCCTGGGCCTCTCTGCACTGTCCTGAAGGTGGACAGTAGAGAAACAAGAAAATGGACTCCCTTTTCCTGGAGACCTGACTGAATGCCAGCCACCGGTGAGTGTAAGCATGACCAGAGTTTTTCTCTTATTCGCTCTACATATTTTGTTTTTTAGTATAATAATTGATAAAAATCACGTGTTCAGTTTTGAGTTTGTTTGTTGATTTTCAGTGTGTTTACAAAAACAGAAACCAAATCAGTGAAACCAGACTTTTTCCTAGATGTTGCAAGTGAGGCATCCTCTACATTGTAAGTGTGTGCCCCTTCCCATCTGTACCTGTGCCTTTTGCCTTGACTCACCAGGAACAGAGTACACACCCAAAATCGTTCAACAAGTGTCTGGTAAGCTGGAAGTGTGAGGTGTTCCAGGCAGGGACCCTGTGGTCCTTCCTCCAGGTGCTCACAATGTGGACTGTTCACATACTGCTATAGGGCCATCCTGACCCAGCAGGTCCCAAGTTTCTCTCTGCCCTGGAGACTGTGCAGCCCCTCGTCAGAGTTCTCTCTCTGATCCCCCTCTCCTCTCCTACCAATTAATGTCACAGCTTTGTTCTGAGCACAGTAGAAAATAACACTAAGCTTCATATTTGGGAGTAAGTGTACCTTCTGCACTTCATGCCAAGGGCAACTACAGCATTCTTTGGTGTTACTGAGGGATTTAGACAAGACCCTTCTTGAATTTCAGCACCTGCTAGGGTTGGTGATGACCTTCCCTTATGCAGCCCCTGAGGGACCCACCTGACAAGAATCCTGTGACATCTTCCCTCAGTATCACAAGTCCTTTGCACGGAACTTGATCCCTTTTCCGTCACTCCAATTCATGCCAGCTTTGCCTCATACTGTATTTTGGACATATTCAACTGGAATGTTAGGTCATGATTTTACCAAATACCAGATCTCAATGAGAGTTCATTATGGTTGGAGGAAGGTAGTATTTTGCAAATCAAGTTTGCCTTTAATTGCTTTTGTCTAAAATTAGTAGTTTAGAAATATTTCAAATGTATGTATTTCACTAAAAATCTAGTTCCTTTCTCCTATAGCTCTAAAATTGGGGTTTTGTTTTTTAGTTGTGGGCATTGAACTTATTCTCAAGCACAGTCAATAACTGTGTAAAAGAACTAATACTGAGGCTGAGGGCCTAGCTCAGTAGTAGAGTGCTTGCCAGCATGTGCAAGGCCCCAGGTTCCAACCCTACACAATAGTTACTATTTATAATTATAATTATACTGATAATAATATTATTTATTATTATGATGATGATTATTATTGCAAAAACAACAACAAAAAAAGATAACACCAAGTGCCTACTATATATCGGGCACTGAGTGAATTACAGGATTTGACATTCCATTCACTCCTCACAAAATCTGGAGAAACAGATGATATCGTTCCTTTGTTACAAATATAGCAACCAAGGCCCAGAGAGTAAGTTACTGACAGAGCTCAAATTTACAAACCAAACTAGGATGCCCCCTCCAAGGTCTCTGTCTGTCTTGCTTTTTATCAGAAAGTGAGCTTGGCCACCTATAGGTAGAAGGTAAATCACATTTGTTCTTGAAAACAGGAACAAAACTAAAACTAATGAGAAAAAAATTATCCCTAAACACCTCCAACTCTAAATTTCCTATCCTAATTTTATATAACATTATTTTTCTCTTATTTCATTTAACCAGAATTGTTGACACACACTGGTAGAATTTGACTAACATGTGTTATTAAAATTTTACCACCAAGGCTAGGTGCTGGTGGCTAATGCTTACATCCAAGTTAATTGCAAGGCTGAGAATGGGAGGATCATAGTTTGAGGCCAGCCTAAGCAAATACTTCTGGAGGCCCCATCTCTAAAAATAACCAGAGCAAAATGAACTGGAGATGTGGTTCAAGTGGTAGGGTGCCTGCTTTGCAAGTGCAAAGCACTGAGTTCAAGCCCTAGTCCTGCCCAAAAAACCCTTTATACATATATATATAAACCCTATATACATATATGTAATATATTATATATATATATATATATATATATATATATATATATATATATATATATATTACCACCAGAGATAGGGATGTAGCTCAGTGGTACAGCATATGCTTACCATGCTTAAGGCACTGTGTTTGATCCTCAGCACCAAAAACATTCTTTTTTTTTTTAATTCATTTATTCACATGTGCATACATTGTTTGGGTCATTTCTCCACCCTGCCTCCCTCCCCTCCCCTTCCCCCTCCTCCACGTTCCAGGCAGGTCCTGTTCTGCCCTTATCACTAGTTTTATTGAAGAAAAGACATAAGCATAATAAGGAAGACAAAGTGTTTTTGCTAGCTGAGTTAAGGATAGCTATACAGGGAGATTCCTAGCATTGCTTTTGTGTACCCATGTGTTACCAACCCATGTTGATTCATCTCTAACTGATCTTTACACTGGTTCCTGATCCCCTTCTCATGTTAACCTCTGTTGCTTTAAGGTTTCTGTATTCATTCCTCTGGAGTGGGGACATCAAATGTTTTCATGTTTTGGGTTTTCTACCTATTCCTATATCTCCTGTATATACTCTCCCCTTGTCATGTGATCCAAGTCCAACCATTTGCCCTAGATCTAAAGTCCGCATATGAGAGAGAACATATGATTTTTGGTCTTCTGAGCCTGGCTGACCTCGCTCAGAATGATGTTCTCCAGTTCTATCCATTTACCTGCAGATGAAAATATTTCATTCTTCTTTATGGCTGAGTAAAATTCCATTGTGTATAAATACCACATTTTCTTGATCCATTCATCAATAGTGGGGTATCTTGGTTGTTTCCATAACTTGACTATTGTGAATAGCGCTGCAATAAACATGGGTGTGCAGGTGTCTCTGGAGTAACCTGTGTTGCATTCCTTTGGGTATATCCCCAGGAGTGGGATTGCTGGATCATATGGCAGGTCTACATTTAGATTTTTTAGAAGTCTCCAAATTTTTTTCCAGAGTGGTTGCACCAGCTTACGTTCCCACCAGCAGTGTAAGAAGGTTCCTTTTTCCCCACATCCTTGCAAACACTTGGTGGTGGTGGTGTTTTTGATGATGGCTATTCTAACAGGGGTGAGGTGGAATCTTAGTAAGGTTTTGATTTACATTTATGTCCTTTATGGCTAGAGATGGTGAGCATGTTTTCATGTGTTTTTTGGCCATTTGAATTTCTTCTTTTGTGAAAGTTCTGTTTAGTTCAGTTGCCCATTTCTTAATTGGTTCATTGATTTTAGGAGAGTTTAGTTTCTTAAATTCCCTGTATATTCTGGTTATCAGTCCCTTGTCTGATGTATAGCTGGCAAATATTTCTCCCACTCTGTGGATGGTCTCTTCAGTTTAGAGACCATTTTTTAACAAGCTTGTTTCGTGGTTATTCATTTGAAAGACTCATAACTTTCATAAATTGAAAAAGTTTGATTGAAAAACTTGAAAAGCCTCTGCAACCAGAAGGTTTGGTGACAAGTTTGTGGACATACCAGAGCATGACTGTCTCAGTTTAGTTCTAGTAACTGAACCAATAGAGAGATGTCCTTAACCTAAGTCTAAATCATAATCAAAATCCTGTCCTAATGCCTGCTGATATCTGAATGAATGTTAGTTAAGCTGTGATCTGTGAAAGCAAAGCATCTTCCCAAACACCACTCTGGGGCTCTTCTCTGAACTCAGGACAGACAGCTTCAAGGACACCTGGACTGTGGGCATTTCAAACTGGGGGTAGATTGAAACAACAGTCACTCTAACTACTAACTTGGGATTTGAGGGTATTTTTTCTTTGTCCTTTTTGAAACAGTTTCGTTGAGATCAAAGTTCCATACTATGCAATCCACCCATTTAAAATGCATAATTCAATGGTGTTTAGTATATTCTCAGAGTTGTACATCTATCACCAGAGCCAATTACATGACATTTTCATTATCCCAAAAGGAGCGCCATACGCCTAAGTTACCCTCATCTTTCCAACCCTTGGCAACTACTAACATACTTTCTGTCTGCGCATATTTGCCTCTTCTGGATATCATATAAATAGAATCATCCAACATATGGTCTTTTGTGGCTGACTCTTTTCACTTACCCATAGTGGTTTCAAGATTCATCCATGTTGTAACATGTGTCAATACTTCATTCCTTTTTATTGCCAAGTAATAGTCCATTGTGTGGATATGCTACATTTTGTTTAATCACTCATGATTTGGTAGACATTTGGGCTGCTTCCACATTTTGTCTATTATAAATAATGCTGCTATGATTATTTCTGTGTATAAGTTTTTATGTGGACTATGATTGTGTTTTTTGATTGCTTTTTAGGCCGTAGTGAGCAAGTCTTATTTTTAAAAATCTGACAGAGGGAGAAAACTAGGTTAAGGTTTTTGAAACTTAAAGGAATAATTTATATAAATGTAGAATTACATTCAAAAGGATTAACCATTACTTCCAGGTTAAAATCAAAAGCTGTTAATATCTCATTCTTCTTTTTATCAATTGAGTTTCCTAAATTCAGTATTTTAATACTTTGTTTAAAAAAATAAGCAAGAAATAAAAGTGTGGGTCACTAGATCTCCCTTGAAAAATGCGGAATTGGTTGGTTGGGTAGGAGGTTGTACAAGAACTTTTTTTGGGTAGACTTGGCAGATAGGTAGGGAAAGTGGAGGCCTGGGCTGGAGAGAAGAAGGAGGCAGAAGGAGAAGCTTGAGTGCAGGATGCCATCTGTCATTGGCTCAGCTTCCCCGGATCCACCCACGTGGCCGTAGGACACTGGCCAGTGATCCTTTGTGTGGTATTGCTTGCTGTGAGGAAGATGTGGTTCATATAGCTGGGTACCTCCATGTCAGTTTCACTCTGCTTCTGGCTTTTAAAAGTCCTAATGTTGAGCTGTTGTCTTGTAGTAAAAGCAGGTGCTGTTAGAAATGTGTTAAAGGACAAGCCAGCCCAGCAGGGACTTTGATAGATGCAGTCCTAAAAACATTTCCGGGCTTTTTTTTTTTTAAGTACCAGTTAACAGTTTTCCGTTTAACTGTGCTTTCCTTCCTGAAATCTTTACGTGAGACTAATGCTTGTGATTTTTTTTCTACATTGTTTTTAGGGAGTTCTTCTACTTATCAAGTCTGGGTTGGACATAAAAATGCTTTCTTTTTTTCCCACATAGACTAAGCATGCAGAAATAAGAGTGGTTCAAGTTTGCTACCAACTTAAATTTCCATATCTTTGTTTTCCCTACCTTGGGGAATAGAGGGAATATATTAGGGACATTTTAACCAAATTCCAACTTACAGCTTTAGGTGAGTCAATAGGAATTTTTATGGATTTTTATTTTTTATTTTTACTTTTTGCGGTGTTGGGGATGGAACCCAGGACCTCATGCATGCTAGGCAAGTGCTCTTCCAATGAGCTACAGTCCAGGCCCAATATGAGTTTTAAGATGCCTGGGTAGGGAAGACATTATAAGAAAAAGAACAACTGCCCTCACAGATTGTGTGTCCCAGTTGGGGAATCAAAACTTTGTTCCTGTCCGTTAGTAACACAAAATACTTACACCCCTGAGGGCCCAGAAAACCCCAAATCAGAGAAGTCTTTGTGAGACCTGTCCCAGGGACTTCAGTAAATTCATATGGAAGGAAAGATGACAGGTGGCTGTTCCAGATACCCAGGTGTGGGAAGGAGCAAGAAATGTACAGGGGGAGTCAAGCAATCACACTGGGTAGGTTGGTTGGTCAGGTTTTTGTGTTAGTACAAGTTTAACTATCCACCCATGGGAGTTTGAATCGCATACCAAGAAAATATGAAGTAATAAACTTTTGAACAAGGGCACAGCTTACTGTTTAAAATAGGAAGTTTCAGGCCCATTTTATACCTGAGAAAAGTAGTGCTTTCTTTTTCAATAATTCTCCAAGATCACACAGCTGGTGGGGGTTGGCGCTCCTCAGAGTTCACACATAAGCTGGCCTGTGTTGTCTGCAGACACAGGTTGGCTTGCGTGCGACCAAGGCTCCACCCAGCCCTGACCTTGTGAGTGCTACATGGCTGCATTTCTTGTCAGCGTCACTCCTGGGCTGAACTGTTATAGGGTGAAAGGGGGATTTGGGTAATCACTTCCCAACCTGTCTGAGGCTCTCCAAAAACAGTGGCAGGAACCCAGCCAGGCCTCCATGGTCTGCACGGTGGTAACAGCCCAGACAGGTTCTGTGAGCTGCAAAGACTGTGAGGGGAGCTTTGGAGCTGCAGGTCCCCAGGCAGCTATTTCCTCCAAAGTGGAAACCGTGTGGCTGGTGGGAATCTGGGCAAGGTGACAGCACAGCTGCAGCCGCTGCACAAGTTCACTCCTTTCACAGCCCTGCTCCACCAGCAGGAGAACTTGATGATTTGGTTTGCTTTGAAGTTTCTCCACTTGTTTCTTTGTTGTTCCTTCAAATAATTGTGTGTGTCCAACAAATAATTAAGCACCTAACATATGCCAGGTGCTTATAGCAAGGACAAATGACCCACATCCCTGCTCTGGTGGAACTTGCATTCCAGTGGGTGTCAGGGAGCAGAAAAGCAGGGAGAGGTGGGACATTACCCAGGCTGTCCAGGTACCCTAAGAGGTACATTTGAGCAGAACCTCCAGAAGTCAGGAGCCAGTGAGCTGAAAGCGTAGGTCCCAGGCAGAGGAACTGTGAGTTCATAGGCTTGATATAGGATTGCCTGAGGAGTGATGAGGAGGAAGAGAGTGGGAGAAGTAAGGCTAGGGGAGTGGGAACTGAGGGAGGGTACACTATCTTGCTAGTTTCCGCAGGAAGTTAGGCTTTTTTCTTCTCCCGGCTCCTGGCTGGCTGGTTTCTAACTCTACAGCCTCACAGAGAGCCTTTGGATCTCCCCAAAACCTCCTGGGGATGAGGGTTCCTTTTCTGGCTACACTGACCGCTGTTAGTTCTACTGTCTGCAACTATGACTCCTGTGTAATACAGGGGAGGAGGGAGAGTCAACTCAATATTGACCGACTCTAGTGAAATCAAGTCTGTCTTTAAGGTCACAAAAGTGAATATTAAAATGTTTGACCACAGAAGGGGTCCTTTATTTTTATTTGTTTGGGTTTTTGAGATAGGAGTTTGCTGTGTAGCTCAGGCTGGTCTGGAACTCCTGATCCTCCTGCCTCTGTCTTCCAAGTGCTGGGCTTACAGGCATGCATCACCAAGACAGATCAGAAAAATAGTCTTTTGTCATCATTGTTCCCTCCTCTAGAAGCAAGGAAGCTGGAGAGCTCTGTCTCTTCTTCCCCTACAGCTGAGAGCCTAAGCTATCACCCCTTGCTTAACCTTTCTGGTCTTACCTATACATTTTGGTTAATTTTCTTATTCTGTGAAGGGAAGGAGAAAGAAAAATAAAAAATAAAAATAAAAGACTTACTGAGGCTCTTTCCCATCTTCAAGGTCTCTGATTCTGGGAATAGATTCCACAGAGGGTCCTTAAGAGGATTAAGAACACTCCTTGAATTGCATCCCAGGAGTTGTGATTTATATTTGTTTTATGCACCCACCCCTTTTTTTGTTTGTATCTATATCTGTTCTTGATTCACATGTCCATGGTCAACAGTATAAAAAACAGACATGGTACTGACAGCTGCCGGTCTGCCTTTGCAGACTCTGACCTTGGGCAATGTCCGCTAACCAGCCTATTCCACAGCTCCCTCATCTGTAAGTGGGAATGAAAACAGTACTTATTGCAAGGGTTCCTGTGAGGCTGTGACAGTGCATCTGGCACAGTGTGTGTCCTAAAGTAAAGCCTCATGGAAGGCCAGCTAGAATGCTGATGGTGAGTAATGATCCCCATTCAATAGAGATGAAAGCCTAGGCCACGAAGGTTCAGTCATATGGAGAGTCAGACAAAGCCAGAGATAGAAGCCAGAGCTATGGAGTTCCGGGCCAATACTCTCTCCCAAGAATCCAGGATTCATTTTGATTTCTAGGAAAAAAAATGTTAATGTCAACAGTTTTATCTCTGTCTAACCCCTTAGCACTCATTCTGGCTTTTGTAGGAGATTAGGGGATAGGGCTTTCTCAGCACACAGGACCTCCATGGAAGCAGAGGACAGTGCATGACTCTATCTTTGTCCTTTGAGTATGTGTATGTGTGGTGCTCCCAGTACTTCCCTCACACACCCTTCCCTGGTCCTGCTGTCTTCTCTGGGTCACTACAGAGCTCTTCTGGAATCAGGAGTGGGTGGGCAGGCCCTGCTTCCTGTGCCAGGACTCCAGGGCTCAGGCCAGGGAACTGGGTGCAGGAGCAGGCATGGGCCCCCTAAATAGTTGCTCCCATCAGGGCTTTGAAAGGAGAGACCAATTTTTACCCTATGGACTGGGGCATCACATACTCTCTCCAGCTGTTCTGGTTACCCTGTTGCTTGATCCCCTGCTCTTAGATACCCAGTGATGGCCCTTTCTCCTAACAAAGTAGATTTCAGGACCACCCAGGTGGGTTTTCCTAGGAATCAGCTGTGTTTTACATTTTGTGCTGGGTGGTGTAGCACAGGAGAGGAGTATACACACAGTCAAGCCTGGATTTGAAACCCAGCTCTTCCAGTGGGTGAGTGAGAGGGAGTGTGCTTGGGAAATTATTCAGCCATTCACCTCTCAGTTTCTATATCTGTAAAATGGGAGTAAGAATACCTACCTCCTGATTTGCAGTGTGGATTAAATTAAATACCTGTGCAAAGTGCACAGCACATGTATGCATATGGTGTCTATTTTTACCTTCATTATTATCAGGCATGTCAGCGGGCGGTACCAGTCTGTGAGTGGAAACAGCTTGTGTGTGCAGCCTAGCCTCAGGCAGGCTGTGCATTTGCCATAACTCAAGATTCTAGAATGACTGAGCCAAAAGTCTCAATCTTCTCTTTGCAGAGATGCTCTGTTGCCCCAAGTGAATAATTAAGTGTGCTAAAGTGTGATGCCATACTGTTCATTTCCTAGCTTCTCTTCCATTTAGTTCACTGTCCTTAAGAAGAAAAAAGTTATGTAGCTGAAATGTAGTGAAGATTTATTATATTGAAAGTTATACATGAATCACCCCTTTGAGTCACATCACATCCAGACAAAGAAACAGAGCGGCTCAGTAATGCCTATGGCTACCCTGCCATCGTGTAGCAGACTTGGGTTTCACATGTCCCATTCCAGGGCCCAAACTGTGCCCAAACATGGTGTCACAAAGGGGGAAATCTGGCCTACTGTAGAAGCATTCCAAAGAAAACTGCTTGACTCCTGTGATGGCCATTTTAGGATCTGGAGGGACAATGGCTTCTTCCTTGAGTCCCTTTGCATTGTGCCCATCCATAAGAGTTAGGCTGGTTCTGAGGGCGTGCCCAATGCTCAGGAGGAGAGCTGGAGGTGTAAATGGTAAGATGGTGTTTCACCAGCATGTGGATGGTGGTCTACTCTGGCTGTGGTACGTAGTGTCCAGAGCAAGTGGTAGCCAGGCAACATCCCGCTTGCCCCAGCTGGGTTGCCTGACTGCAGCTAGTTCCTTCCTTGAAAGTCTATATCCATCTGCAAGCTGAAAAATATATTTGGCCTAGTTTGCATTCCCCAGGGTGACTGTGATGACAGGACAGGTGGATATTCTTATTTAAGGGCCTTGAAACCTAAGAACCAACATATCCAGGAGGTTCTTTACTCAACAGGCATTTTTTTTTTTTTTTGGTATTGGTGCTAGGTTTGAACTCAGGGCCTTGTGCTTACTAGTGTTCTACTACTTGAGCCACATTCCCAGCCCTTTTTGACCCAGTAGGCCTGACTGCCACCTCCCTGTTTATGCCTCCCTTGTAGCTGGGATGACAGACATACACTACCATGTCCAGCTATATTGGTTGAGATGGGGTCTCACTAACTTTTTGCCTGGGCTGGACTCAAATCTGGAGCCTCCTAATTTCTACCTCCCAGATTGCTGGGATTACACAAATTAGGTTGGTTCTGAGCCCGGCTAAACAGCATTTTTTGAGCACCTAGAGAGGCCTTGTGATAGACCCCAGCATGTGAGTTGGTGTTGTGCAGTCTGGAGCCCAGGTGGCCAGAGGCCACCAGGGATCTCCAGTGTTCAGAAGGATCAGAGGCTGGCAGAGGGGCCAGGTTGGCTGTGCTGCTGTTTATCTGGATAGCTTCCATGACAACAGGAGATAAGGAATTGAGATCAAGCAAAGCCTGGAACAAGATTAGGTGTCTGTGTAGGGTGGGGCCTGTATTGTGATTGGAACCCTTAGCTGAACTGTGTTTTCTAGGTGCTATTTGGCATGTTTAATTAGTTTGTTAACAAGTTAATTCATGCCCTACACTACTCCAGAAAGTATCCAAAATGGCTCCATTCATTGGATGGCTTAGAGGCAAGAAGGTATCCTGAGTTTTCTCTGGGTGAAATGTTGGGGTTTATTTGGGCCCTATGAGGGTCATCTCCAAGCTGCCAGATCAGCTCCAAACTCTCAGAGGTAGCTCTCCATGACAGCATAGCCTTTGCTGCCAACGCTGGTTCGTAGCATTTCTGTGATCACCTCCTGGTCTCTGCAGCAAGTGGCCTCAACATCTTCCTGCCTTGAAGCAAATCATGTGACTTAGAAGAAGCAAATCTGACCTCAGTTACAGGTGCAAACATCAGTCACTGGGAGGTACCAGGAGGTCATTGTCTGGTTCTTTCAACCTTCAGTGTTAACTATTAAGGGTATACCGTTCAGGGTGTGATAAAGACTGTCTCTCACAGTTTATGATTTCCAGTAAACCACAGGACTTCAAGGAAGAGCCAGTGGCAGGTGAGAGATTCTGGACCTGGCTCTCTGCTGAGCTGGCAGAGCAATTTCTGCAGAGGCGGGAGAGGCAGGAGTAAAGCTGCAGTGCCTGAAGATTAGCTCTGTTCTCAGGCACAGAGAGCCACCCTGTCTGGCCAGCTGCAGGGGGTGGGACCAGTTCCTGTTCCCATCCAGGCAAAGGAAGAGGTCAGTTCTCTGCCACTGTGCCTGCCTCTTGATGGCTGTCGGGCCAGCCTAGAGCTCTGGGCACATTCCTCTGCCACTCTGGGCAATGAAAGTTCAAGCTGCTCTCACAGAAAGCTGGAGAAGTATCCTCAGCATCTGGGGCCTGCACACACATGGGATGGGTTCCTCTGCACCTGGCCTGCATGGGAAAGTCCAGGCCCCGAAGAGGCCCCAATAGGCAGCATACCCCACCTTGACCTAGGTAGGGAATTGAGGTCACCCTCCCACCCTTTGATGCCATGAGGGAGGTAGATCTCTAAGCCCTTCTGGGTTTCTCTGAAGCACCTAATCTGGCAGGAAAGATAGAAGACGTACTTCAAACTAAATCAGCCTGCAATCACAGTAGCACACATCCATTTAACAAATATTTCATGAAGCCTTCATGCTGCAACTCATAGTGTGCTAGAGGCCGGGCATACAGTCAAGCATAGGCAAGGTCTTTGTTCAAATGGAACTATAGCCTAGTGGTAGAAATAGAAAACAAACACAGAAACAAAATGTTAATGCTAGCAGTAGGTGCTGCTTAGAAAATTAAAACACGCTGATGTGAATTCAAGGGACTGAGAAGCTGCTTTGGACTGGACAGTCAGAGCTGAACTCTGAAGAAGTGGCACATAAGGGGACACCTGGAAGAGAAGAGGTGTGAGCAAAGAGCAGGTGAAAAGTAACTCCCCAGTCATCCGTACTGTGTGCGGTAGGTGTGGGAGAGCCAGGGTGACAAGGAGAAAGGAAGGATGTTCTAGGACATATATCTTGGTTAACTTGGTGCTTTTAGTGTAGATGACATTTCTTTTCCTATTTTCTGCTTGTTTTGATTTTTTGAGATGGGGGGTCTCACTATGTAGCCCAGACTGGCTTCACATACTCATTCCTCTTGCCTCAGCCTCCTAAGTGCAGGTATTACAGGTGTGTGACACAACACCTGCCTCTTTTCTCATTTTCTGAATTATGTCATACACATTTGTTGGATATAAAGTAAACTCTTACTGGGTGCCCTTGGTGTGCCAGACACTACTGGATGGTGATAAGACCAAATTCAATACAGCAAGATCCTTCCTCAAGGGGCATTCAGTCTGTTGAAAAATTAGCTAGAAAACCAAGGAAGGCAATGTGGTAAATGTTGTGGGTGAGAGAATCACAGAGGCTAACAGGAGCATGCTGAAGAGCTTCCCAACCCACTGTGTTCTCTAAGGGATGGAGACCCTGTCCAGCAAGGCTCTCCAGAGGAAATAACAATTGAGTAGTCTTAAAGGATGGAATGAGGTTAGCCAAGAGAAAGAGAGAGTGAGAGAATGTTCCAGGCAGAGAAAGAGGCTTGTGTAAAGGCCTGAAGGGCAGGGTAAATAAATGTGAGAAGGATGTGGGTAGATCCTGCTGCAGGGATTAGTCACAGAAAATCTGGAATGCTCTGGGGCTGACCCAGACTCTTGAGAATAGCTTGTGGAGTTAAGACAGACTCCTAGGGGGGCAAGTCAGCACAGGTGAAAGCTTGAGGACAGGATGCTGTGTTTATTCCTTGCTGCTCAGACTACCCTTTGGGTCCTCCTTCCCTCTAGGGAGGCCATCCCATGGAGAACCAACTCATTCCAAGCAGCTGTTTCTCGAGTCAGAAGAGATGGTGGACCTCAACCAGGCAACCCAGATGACAGCATGCAATTACCTACCTAAACATTCAGAGGACCACATTTGACTACTTGGTTCTTTGGGGGCAGGGATCTAGAAGCTCAAGGTTTTGCATTTAGGTCTAGAAGACTTTCTTTGCAAAAACCCTTCCAAGTGAATCTCATTGGGCAGTAAATTTATAAATGAGCTGTTATCACATCCCAATAAATACACAATTTGACTTTAAGATAATCCTGTTCATTCCAGCCTGCTAGGGAACATATGGCTTTCTCCCATCCATTTTTCCTACTTACTTCTTTTGTTCCCCTCTTCAATCCCTAGAAGTCCTGGTTATCTTTTTTATACATGCATTACCCCCTCAAAAACACTCTAGATAACAACACCTGATTAAGTCTCCTCAACCAGGAAATAAGCAGTAAGGATTAAAAAAAAAAAAAAAAAAGCAGTGAGGGAGAGAGAGTCCAAAGTCCAAAATAAATGATCAGGTTGAGGACTTGTGAATTTACTACATTCCAGGTGCTATGCTGAGCTCATCACATTCTCCCCTCTGCTTCCATTTGCCCCTGAAGATCCTGTTGCCACTGTCTTCTCTGGGAGCAGACCTGGTGGGCTGCATGGCCCATCTCCCTTGCCTCTGGCTATGGTCTGTTTTGGCCAATGGGAAACACTAGCAAGAGATCAAAGGACACAGGAAGATGAGGTCAAGAGTCAGGGGAAGGCGAGTTGCTGCCAGTCAAATGCATACTCCCCACTGGAGCCCGCAGCTCCTGCCAGGTGCCCATTCCAATAGCTTCCTTTGCTAGGTCCCCTTACCTCTTTCCTTGTTTGTATCTTCAGGCTACAGGCAGTAACTGCTGCCCACTGTTGCTCCAGAGTGATTCACTGTTCCTTGTTGGTTGGCCTCAGCCCTTCCCACACCTTTGTAAACAGCCCCAGTTTAGATATGCCATTGGTTTCCTACTGGGCCGGACCATATAATAACTTTAAGGACCGTATTATCTCCATCTTAAGACAAGGAACCTGAGATCCAGAGAAGTATAATAACTTGTGCAGCTGATAAACAGTAGAGTTGGGTCTCAAATCCAGGTGTCCCTGATTCCAAACCACATGAATGTTTTGTCATTAGGTTACATTGCTTCCCATGCACTAAAGACCACCTCCCTCAGAATTTAGGAAATATCAGCTTACCCAACTATTTTGTTTCCCAATCCACAACCATCAAAAAAAAGAAAAAGTGAAAATTAGCAGTGAGTGCTGAAGGCAGGCTTTCAAATAAATAACAATAAATGCCTGGTGGCCATCTGAGATGGAGAAAGTGCCCACTACCTGTTACCTTAAGTCCATGACCTTGAGAAGCCCTTGATCCCATACTTGCTGGGGCCCTGTGCTCTCTCCTAGGTTCTGAAGGCTGCGGCATTGACATCACAATCTGTGGGAGTGGAAGTAAAGTACTGAATTTGCCAAAAGAGGAAACTCAGGGCTGCCTAATGCTGCTGCCCCACTCCCTAGCACTGGTCTTTATCTTCATGCTTAATTGTGATACCCCAAATGTAGGGCAAAGGTACTTTTTTTCAAGTTCTGAAACTGCTGATTCAGTTCACATAAGAATATTACTTTTTTTCAGGAACTTTCAAAAACACCTAAAATTCAATTTCACCATAGTTCAGTTAGAGAATCCCTGGTGCAGAATTTTCTCCACTTCCCAGCATTTTCAGAATCTGACATCACTTGGGGTTGGATGGAGACTCTGGGGACAATGGCCAGGAAGTCACCATTCAACTCCTGAGTTGCCCAATAGGCCAAGGTCCTTTTAAAACCCTGGAACTCTGTTCATGAGCAGCTGTCTCAAGGTCATTATGAAGACAGGCACTTTCTGACCATCCTTGTGCTTGTCTTGCCAGCCCTTCAAGATGGCAGCTGGAGGAGAACATGAAAGGCTTGCTTTATATAGATTTGACTGTTAAAAGACAGATCCTTTAAAAAACGTTTACATTAGTATTTCTTTTTTTTTTTAATTTATTTTTATTGTTGTGCTGGGTGGAGGTACATTGTGGCATTTCCAAAAGTTCTTACAGTGTATCAGATATATATCATACTTGAATTCACCCACTTCACCTCTCTCCTTTATCCCTTCTGCCCCATTCCTGGAATAGTTTCAACAGGTATCATTTTTGCATTTACATACATGTGTACATAGTTTTTGCACCGTATTCACCCTCCTACCCCCTTTCCCCACCACCTTCCCCCCAAGCCAGTACCAACCCCCCATCTGTTCTGCTTTCCTATTTTCCAATTTGATAGAAAAAAAAAGAGAAAAGAGAATTTTATTCACGTGTTAGAAACTGCTCATTGTTTTCCAGTATCCATTCCCTCTTTCTTTTCTAGTAACAAATTTGAACCCTTTCTGCCAAGTCCTTTGCTCCCCAGTGAAAAAGGCTGTTCAGAGGCAATCTTATAGCTAGGTA
Organism: Castor canadensis; assembly: GCF_047511655.1. Classification (NCBI taxonomy): domain Eukaryota; kingdom Metazoa; phylum Chordata; class Mammalia; order Rodentia; family Castoridae; genus Castor; species Castor canadensis. The sequence goes on along the minus strand of NC_133401.1, from coordinate 62,010,551 downwards.
TGGCCACGTGACTGAGTTCTGGCCAATAAGATATAAGTAAAAATGCCAAGCTCTTAGCACTTCCAAGATGGCTCCTTAAAGGAAGGCAATATGTCCTCTATCCGCCCTCACTTTCTCCATCCTACTTTCTTAAGTGAGAGTGTGATGGCTAGCACTCTCGCAACTACCATGGACCATGAGAATGAGACCTGTGCCAAATTTTAACCAATACAAAATATTCTGTTTCTCTTTCGAGCAGCTTTTCCCATTACTGATCTATATTTTCTACATGTAAAGGACATTTCCTCTCTTCCAGTGTCACTTTGAATACTGCCCCTTGTTTTTGGCTTATCTTTGGACTGAGTTTGCTTTTAAGTATTGGTGTTTAGTTACTTATTTATTTTTGTCAGTACTGGGGTTTGAACTTAGGGCCTTGTGCTTGCTAGGCAGGTGCTGTACTACTTGAGCAATGACCCCAGCCCTCGTGTTTATATTTAATGCAGATAAAATTTCCACACTCTTAAAATGCTATTTGCAATTTTGTTTGAAGTCCTTCTTCACTCAGATCAGGTAAATTTTCACCGATACTTTTCTAGCATAAATTTTAAAAGATTTCTTTGTTTATGTTTAGTATATGAGTCCATTGGCAAATGTTGTTAGTTTTTAATCTTTTGTAGGTTGTGAGTTCCTAGCCCCAACAACTCTCTTGAGCTCTGAAACAGGAGCCAGCGTCACCTCTAGTTTACACCACCTGTCCTGGCCTGAGCCTCCTGAAGACTGGTGCACTCAGCCCACAGACCCCTGTCCCTCCTCCCTTCTTCCCACCCATCCTCCCTCCCAGCCCTCTGCTAAGGGTCATCTGCCCACTACTGAGAGCACTCTCTGCTTCTTCTGGAACTTCTACCACCGTGTTCAGTGCTATTCCATTCTGTTTAGCTAGACTAAGCCATGGACAGCCCTCCCGTCTTTCCTGGGAGCCTTTTGTTATTTCTTCTCTGGAAAGACAATATAGGAAGAATTTTTTTTATTACTTTCCAAGTAGATGCGGAGCTTTTTAAATTAAACTTTTTTTTTTTTAGTAGTACTGGGGGGTTGAATTCAAGGCCTGTGCTGTACTGAGGAGAGCTCATATGGTCCTATTTGAGCCATGCCTCCAGTCTGTTTTGCTTTTAGTTATTTGTTAGGAAGGGTCTAATACTTTTTCCCAGGCCAGCCTTGACCTCAGTCCATCTATTTGTGCTTCGCATGGAGCTGGGATGCCAGGCATGTGCCACTACACCCAGTTATTGGTTGAGATGGAGTCTTGCTAACTTTTTGCCTAGGTTGATCTTGAACCTCAGTCCTGATCTCCACCTCCCAAGTAGCTGGGATTGCAGGAATGAGCCACTGCACCCAGTTAAATTTTTATTTCCTGATAAGAGAAATGAACCATGTTTGACATTTTAAAAACTGGAAAATACAGAAAGTACCAAACAAAACAAAACAAAACAAAAACTCAGAATCTATTACTACAACTGTATAAAAGCATGTAAAGTAAAAAGTGAAAGCCCTATCACCCTCCAAGAAACTTCTGGATATAATTACTATATCTCCTCCAGACTTTTTTAATACAAACTAATGTAAAATAAATTTTTTGGTAAGAATTTTTGTAAATGTCACAATGTACTCCTACTACAACAATAATGTAATAATAATTTTTAAAATGTTTTTAGAGGTGCTGGGAACCAAACCCAGCACTTGCTAGGCAAGTGCTCTTACCACAGCTAGAATCTATAGCCTTGTTTGTTTGTTTGTTTACTCCCACCCCATGTTTTCCCATTCAAAATATAGACTACAGTCCAGGCAGAGGGACTGGGCTGAGGCGTATATGGGGTAGGTTTTCTTTCCCTCCTCTTTCTATAGTCAGTGTAAGAACATAGCCTGTGGTAAGCACCAGGAGGCTAGCCCTTGTTTTTTTTGAGGCAGGGTCTTACTGTGTAGTCCAGGCTGGCCTTGAGATCCTTCTGCCTCCACTTTTGAATAAGTACTTGGGTTAACAGGTATGCACCACTACACCTGGCTTCAAACAAATGCCAATCTTTATAGATGTACATATATGCATGTTCATGAAAATGGGATCATGCAATATACTTTGTTCAGCAACTAGATTTTTACAAATACCAACATATTATATATGCCTTTTTAAAGACAATTCATAGAGTCCTACTACAGTAGACCCTTGGAATCATGGGTATATGGTTTCAAAGAGACCACCGTTGAGGAAAACTGAGAATACTCAAGATGCATACTATACTGCAAATGCCTGATTCATTTTTTCCACAATACCATCCAACTTCCACTAAACACATGCCACCTTTCAACAAATCTAAAATTTTCATTTTATCATTTAAATGAAGCACATTAACTTTTACCTTGTTTTTTAGGGACCATTTGCTTTTGGGGAAACATATTTTCACAAAATTAAGGTCAGGTAAAATCATGAAATAATTTAAACACCGCCAACAATAACGTGAGACTGACTGAGAGCTTCTCTGCATCAACTGAGCTGTGTAATGCACGCATGGGAATTTAAATTTTTTGGTTTTGAAATTTCTTTTTTTTTTGTCAGTACTAAGGTTTATGGGGGGTTTTTTTTTTGTTTGTTTGACTGGAACTGGGGTTTGAACTCAGGGCTTCCCGCTTGCAATGCAGGCATGCTTGAGCCACACCTCCAGTCCAGTACTGGGGTTTGAACTCAGTACCTCCTGCTTGTTAAGCAGATGCACTACTGTTTTTGAAATTCCTTTTGATTTTATATATTTATCTTTGTTCTTAGTCAAAACTACATGTAATAAATACACAAATAAGTTGGGTTTAGCATAAATGTATTCTGTTGTGTGAATGTATAATTATTTTATCTTCTTTCCTATGGATCAACGTGGAGTTTTCCAATATCTTGCTAGTATATATAGGCTACTATAAATATCCTCATCCTTATACTTTAATGCATTTGTGCTAGCATTTCTATGAAGCAGATTTCAAAAACTGGGACTTTTTTATTGTTGTGCTGGGGGTACATTGTGGCACTTACAAAAGTTCTTACAATATATCAAAAACATCATCGTTGAATTCACCCCCTTCATCATTCTCCTTTATCCCACCCACCCCCCTTTTGTGCAATAGTTTCAACAGGTCTTGTTTTTCCATTTACACACATGTGTACGCAGTACTTGCACCGTATTCACCCTCCTGCACCCTTTTAAAATAGGGATTGTTGAGTTAAGGGATACATACATGTACATTAAGTTGTAGGTGCTTCCTGTTGCCCTTTGTCAAAACCTTGTCCCAATAAATGCAATGTCCTTTTAAATAATCTTTTTCCACCTCTGAGTTCATTCCTTATCAGCTGCTGGAATTACTTTTATATAAAACTCAGATCTGACTGTGGCTTTCTCTATTTAAAATACTTTAATGGCTTCTCGCTGGCAACAAGACCAGAAAATTCATCCCATCTCCTTCTCAGCCAGTTTGGGTCCTCTGGGAAGCAGAGACCAAGCAGAAATGGATCTGTTGGGGTGGGGGATAGCACCTAAGAAAGATGTAGAGGAAGGGAGCAGAATCAGGTAGAAGAAAACCAGCCTTCAGACAGCAATTTGTGTCTAGTTTCTGGAAAGAAAGAAAGGGCAGGTAAGAAGAACCTCAGATGGGCTGCAGCACTGAGAATGTCTCAAACAGCCCAGTGAAAATTCTGGCCAAAGATTGCCCAGTAGAAGAGTTCCACTCTAGGCAGAGATGGGCAGTCCCTAGCTCTCTGCCATGTCTTGCTATTGGCTGGGACCACCCTTGGAGGCAACATGGCCTTGACTTGAATGTTGCAGCAGGTCCTGCAGCTACAGGTTGTCAGTTGTCTGTACTCCATGTAACAGGTTCTCTGAATGTCAAGTGTTCATGACTGCCATAAACCACAGCCTTCATTTTAGCCTTATCTCCCCTTTTCCTGCTCCCAAACCCCACACTCTGGCGCCACTGGCCTGACTCCATGCCAGGAGTCACAGCCAACCGTTCATACCAGCCCCCAGCCCTGACCTTTGCTCACTCAGTTCTTTGTGCCTAGATGTTACTCCTTCCCAGCCATACCAACAAATACCCTAATACACTTTCAAGACCATACTTAATTGTAACCTTCCCTGGGTCACCTTCCTGACCCCATAATGCAGAATTAATTGGTCCTTGTTTCTGTGGTACTGTTTATAGATTAATATTTCCCAGGTTAGAGTATCTCAGCTACTTTTTTTCTCAGATTCTTGCCCCTTCTAAACTCTAAACCTGGTACAATGTAGGCACCCAGTAAATGCTGGCTGAGCATTACCCTGTTCCTCCCAAAGGGCCTTGAGATTGTAGAACCCCCACTACTGAAATAGATTGGAAGCTACAGTCATTGGCCAACAAATGTTTGTTGAGTTGTCCAGGACCTCATAGAAGCCAGGCCTCATACAGGAGGGGCCTGTGAGGGAGGAGCCTTGTGTTGTGGGTGGGGCCTCATAGCTGCGGGGGGCCTCATGTGAACAGGGCGCGTTGGAAGAAGGGTGGGGAAAGGTGTTTACTGTGAGTGGGGATCACCCAGTTTGGGGCCAAGTTGGAATTTTAAGACTAGAGAATGTCTTCCTCTGTTTCTGTTTTCTACCATGAGTGGGAAAGACCCCAGTGGTGTTTTGGGGGTTTTTTTTTTTTAAGTAATCATTGTATTGCCTCTGGTCAACAGATAGGTACTTTTATGAGTCTTCCCTTTTTCAGTCACATTTTCATGTGTTGAGATTTTGCATTTCTCCATCACTTGTTCTCCCTATGGTATAAAAAGATAACTGGGATGAGATCTCCAGGCCAGATGAGTAATCATGTTCTGATTGAAGGTTCACAGGTGGGGAAAGTTGGGAGAATGGAAATGATATTTTTCCTCTTCCTGTTTCCCACAGCCACCAATTAAAGAATTTCCCTCCTAGGGAAATTCTTGGGTACCATGAGTACCCAAGGCTTTCTGGGGTGAACATAAAAGAAAGTGACATCAAGGGTTGATAGGGAGGAGGAGGGCAAAGATGACAGAGAGGCAGAGCTTCTGGCCCAGACTCTTCCCTCCTTTTCCTGTGCCAAGATATCCTTTGGGCGCCATCCCTCAGTGAGAGGAGGCTAGAGCCAAAGTGGTCACATTCTCCCTTTCCCGCCACTCCTCTAAGCTGTCAGCCCCTCAGAGGGAACCCAAGGGTTTCTCCATCGAAGTGTGAGGTCTGTATACCTCGGCCTTCTCAGCAGGGTGTTCAGCACAGGTGGAAATAAGGAGGCTATGGGTCAAAACCTTGGTTGTGGGTGCTGACTTGACAGCAGTTAGAAGTTCCTCAGGCGTTGTAGTTGAAGAAGCCTGTGGGGCCAGGGGTGCTTATCACCAGGGCCACAGACTCATCTTTGGGGGCTGTGCCTCAAGTGTTATCGAATGGTGCGTGTGGTGGAGGCCTAGCTTTCATCAGATTCCTTTTTACCAGAAAGGTCTGTGGACAAAACCACTGTATCAACCCAAAGAGCAACAGCCTTTCTAACACAGAAGAGGTATTTCCCTGTAAGAGCGGATTTAGTTGACTTCCCAGTGCTGAGTAATGGAGACCTCAGGATGATTCTAGAAAGAATCCTTGATCTCATCTGAGATTGACCCCCAGGAACTTTGCATTCCCCTGTGATAACAGGGGCCATATGGGTTATGTTGCCACAGATCCAGAGATTTAACCTTGAGAGTTATATCAGGTGGTCTGACACTCACTTCCAGTGAGGACCATCCAGAAACAGAGCAGACCCCCATAAGTGTAGAAACAGAATATTGGTAAGAATAGAATGCTGCTGGGCTGTTAAATGAATCCCAGCATTCATTATTAGCCAGTTATTCTAAAAACCCCTATTTCAAACCTGAGTTCTGGGCAGATTCTGATCTCTGTGTCAGGGAGCTAGCTCTCATGTTCCCAGAACCTGTCAGGAGTGTATGATGCACAGCAGGGGATCCTAAGGGAAAGGAAATCTAGAAAAGGAGAAAAGAGAATAATAAGAAACTTCTCAAATTAGGGCAAAAGGCTGAACTCAGTTATGCAAGCCTGCACCTATAACGTGACAACCCCTCTGATTTTGACAACCCCTCCACTTTTAAGTCCTAGCTACAGTTATGAATAGGGAACCATATCTGTTTAGACTTCCTAAGGGTCATATAAACAGTTTGGATGGTTATATCTTTTTAAATAACAGTTTCTGAAAACACTGAAAAAAAAATCCCAATTATTTAACAGTCTGGTGCCCTGAGCCAGCCTTCAGAGTCCCTGGGAGGCCTTGCAGAATCACTTCCTTCTGACTGTGATCAGAGGCAGGGCTCTGGCTTCTAGAGAGTGCAGGGGAGGAAGAGCCCAGCTGGGAGTGAGGGGAGTGCAGTGGGAGGGAGGAGGAAGTCTCAGATTGCCAGCTGTGTCTTGTCACCAGGGGAGAGCAGGGACCCAGGATGGAGCAGACATAGGTCTCCTAGGAGCTTGTCCCTTTGGGAAAGGAGTGCATGTTCCAGGCATGCTTCTTCCGATTTGGCAATCTAACATGATGGCAGAAACAGGGTCCCTGGGCCCTAAAGTTATGGCAAGAACTCTCTTTCTCTCCTGTGGTCTTGGCAGCCTTGGTGTCCCTGAGGGTTTCTCAAACCTGTGGAACTGAGGTTCATCAGAGCAATGTCTCTTTTGACACATTGTAGTCACCACTCCTGTCCCCATCTCAGTGACCTGGGTCTTATGTATAGGAGGAGGAAGGGAAGAGCAACTTAATGCCATTCTTCCCCACTCAGGTTTCCACTATACCTCAATCTTGTCATTATTTTTAGTTAATGTATTTTTAGTTAGGCATCTCCTTCTCCAGATGTCTTTTTTTGGAAATACAGTTAGCTAAAGATACATAACTCAGTAGTGTAAATTCACTTTATAAAATGGATGCACTTCTATTTAAATAGAAGAGGGCTTGGTCCCATGATTCTTAGAACTATTTGAAGCCACACACCCCTTCCAGAATCTAATGGAATAGATGGATCCTTTCCCTAGGACAATTCACAAGCATTCAGTTTTGTGTGTCATATGTGAATTTCAAGGACCCCGTTGGCCCAACCTGGGGTTCTGAGTTCTTATGAGAGGTGGTGGGTGGAGAAGGTGGTGGTGAGAGGCAGGGGACAGAGACAAGCAGGATCCTGGGTGCCGCTGGAGATCACCTGGAGTGAAAATATCATGACCAACTGTGGTCATGTCTGTCCTACAGGAAAGGTTTCCTTCCCTCAGTGACACCCATGGTACTGTTACTTCATGTGTCCAGCATGAAGCTGGATGGAGAGGAAACCCTCCAGAGACACTGGAACTAGTTTTCTGCTGGAGGAGGCAGATGGTGGCTTGTATCCATCTGGTGGTTGGGATCCTCTCAGCAAGGTGATAAGGACAGGGCAGCTGGCCACCTCCCAGAAGAAGAGGTAGGAATTTGGTCACTCCAGACTATAAATTCCTAACTTTGAGTATGAGATAGATCTTTTATTTTCTTTGAGGAAGTCAGTTTTACAATGTTGCTTGTAATTCCCAGGGTATTATTCTTTTCAAACTGGGGGAAACATGGGGAAAGTTTTTGGATCTAGAATTCATCCAAAAGCTTCACAGGGGATTTTGGAAGTGATGCAGCATAGTGAAACAAGCATAGCGATCATTTGTAGTCCAGCGCTTGTTATGCGAAGCTCCTGCTGTCTGTGTGGTGACTCAAGGAGGGGAGAATTTCCCCTTTGTAAGCCAGCTGGACAAGTGTCAGCACTGTTCTCTTTGCAGGCTCAGGCACAGGGCCTGACTAATGGGAGTTTGTAGGACTTAGGGAGGCTGGGCCCAGTTTAACACACAGGAAAAGGATGGTCTTTCTCTTAAGCAAGTCAGCCACAATTTCCCTAGCCCTATAGACCCATACCCACCACCTGCCACAGCATCTGATGCAAACCAGACATCTGCACATGGTTGTTGAGCTGATAGCGTCTCAGCTCCCATCTACCCCACGTCACAGGATAAGACCTACACTTTGCAGGGCACACTCAACAGGATCCCATGACGTCCTTCTCCACACATTATCAAACCTTCTCTTTCACTTTGTGTTGTTTAGTGCTAGTAGGTTTATTATGATTGTTATGTTCATGGGACTTTTTCATATTAAATAAGATAAAGATTACTTAAGCAGAATACAAAAAGCACTAGCCACAGATGAAAAAACCTACAGGTTGAATGTTCGTGAACTTATCTGAGGACTACACCTTGAGAACCACTGGTTTAAGCCAAAGCCACCTGGTCCAAGCAACTGTCTTACTTCATCTTGGGCACAGGTGAATGGCATGCAAGATGAAGGGAAGATGGACAGGTGGTGTGGCCTGAGCTTGTGGGCCTTTGGCTGCTGTCTGAGGAGTTTAAACCTGATTCTGTAGATTTAATTTAGGGCCACGATGTTTGGACATAGTGTAATGATCTGTTAGTTAGGAATGTTCTTCTACTCCAGGGTCTGAGGTACTCTTAGCCTGAAGCTTAAAGCTACACAGATGATCAGGTGATATTCATAGTTTAGCCTTATAGAGACAAGCCCTGCTGACCCCACATAGCACACCTGCCAAGAGAGATGTGGTTTACATCACAGACAAACAAGGATTGTCAGGCATGGTGCCATGCACCTGTGGTCCCAGAACCCTGACACTGAAGCAGGAGAATCAAGAGTTTGAGGCCAACCTGGGCTACACAGTGAGACCCTGTCTCAAGACGAAAAGAAAGGAAAAAAAAAAAAAAAAGATTGAAGCAAGTTATTATTTTAAATATGCAGCATCAGTGTTATAAGGAGACTGAAGCCATTTTTGGTTATTCTCTTCCTCCGCATCCCTGGCTTAGGTCTAGCTGCCCCTTCCCCCTTACTTCCTGATGCTAGGGGCTGGGGTCTCTCCTTCATTCAGCCCTTACCACGCCAGCTACCATGGGGTCCTGGGCTTACAGAAATGAGTAAATCACAATGCTTGCAGTCTGGTAAGGGAGTCCTCTCTGTCTCGTAACTGGAGATAGGCCAACTCCTGAGCAGGTGCCCTACAGCCACCATGCCCACTGCTAGGGCTATCAGCATCCACTCTGAGCTGGCTGAGGATCTTCAAGTCCTCTTGCTGGCAGGGCTGCACACTGGTATAGGGAGCCTGGCCCCGCCCACCCCCCCCCTCCCCGCTCTTTCCATCAGCCTGTGCCAGCCTGGCCAAATCCAAGGCCTGAGGGCATCACAGGTGCTACATGCAGCAAGAGCCAGGGGAAGACGGGGTGGGGTTCAGGTGAGTGCAGTTCCCTACTGACTCCCCAAGAATCTATTCCCAGCTGTCTTTTCCCTTAGGCATCTGTAAACTGGCTGCTTTCTCCTCACTCCCGCTCCCTTTTTCAAGAGAATTGTATAGAATAGAGCACCCACTCAGGAATCAAAACCAGGCTCAGATCTTGCTGTGCTACCCCTACTGTGTGACTTGGGCAAGGCACCTAACCTTTCTAAGCCTCAGTTTCCTCATTTGTATAATGACCTTGCTTATTACTGCATAGTGTGGTTCAGAGGCACATTTCCTGCCCTTGAATTGCCCCAAAACCTGGGTGGGGGAGGGTGGAATTTGGTCCAGTACACCCTCACACAATGGGGCACACTGTACTGGGTATGTTTGGGTGTGGTCATAAATGGAGTAGAGGCACACTAAGTCTATCTAATATGAGTAAACTATAAAGCTTCCTGTCTAGGCTGTAGAGCTGTATGGAACATGGTAGAAGTCACCCTCTAGGGCTTCAGACTCTAGTGTTTGTTAAATATCAGGTATTTTACCCAGCCTGTGAGAGGAATATTGTCATCCCTATCTTGCAGATGAGCAACCTGAGGCTCAGTACCCAGCCTGCAATCCACCTGGTATAGGATTTATTGAGCACCTATTGCTGTGTGCTAATTTGTGAAGAAAGCCTCTCCCTTATGGTGCCTGCATTCCACAGGTGGTCACTTTCCCCAAGATGAGCTGGAATGTATCAGAGCAAACTTGTGCTTATCTCATCTCACCCTCCAGAACTCACTGCTCCTTAGGCACTCCACTCATGAGGGCACAGACAGTACCTGGCAGCCCCTTTGGGAATTTGAGGATGGTGGAGCAAGCCTGGGCCAGGGGACAGGAAGGAGCTGCTATTTCTATAGAACTCTCTGTTTTCCTGAGCATTCCCAGGCAGCCCTGACCCAAAGCCAGGTTGATTGACTACCTGGCCCCTGGAATATTTTCCCCCAGGGAAGGAGGAGCTTCCCTAAGGGGATTTTCCCCAAGAGGATGGGGGTGGTCACTATCCTAGGGTCAAAAAGGGACACTTGCTTCCTGGTGGAAGTGGGGAATCCCCTTGGATTTCTCTGGGTTTATGGGAGGGGCCTATTGTTTTCCTACTGCTCTGGCCCTCAAGAGAGGAAGCCACAAAGTCACAATGTCAGAGCATTAAATTAGCCTCTCATGGTTTGGGGCTCAGTTTCTACCCCCTCTCAGCCTCAGCCTCAGCCTCATACTGTCTCTTGCTGCCATGAGACCTGTGGCACTGATATCAGTGACACTTTGTTTTCATTTGAGGAGACAATCCAAGATTTGCAACTTCCACTCTGTACTAAGGGAAAAAGATACAAGATTATTCATTAGAGCTTTTATCCATAGTAGTAATCACTGGAAACAATGTAAATGGCCAAAGTTTGGGATTAAATAAAATATTGTGAACATCTACAAGAAATGAAATACAGAATAACCATTAAAAATCACATGTAAAAGAAAATTAATGAGAGGAGTGCTTTATAACAGGTTTAGTCAAAACTCAGGTCACAAAACACAATGTACGTGATCTTTTTTTAAAAGAATAACATATTGCTTAGGAAAATGTCTGGAAGGATGTATACCAATGTTAATTGTAGTTATCTCTGAGTAGTAGGATTATAAAACATTTTTTTTCTGTTTTCAACATTTTTTAAATCACATGTCAAAAGGCATGTGAAAATACATGTCTTTTATAATCGTAGAGAAAAAAAAGCCCTCAGAGAAAAAAAGCCCTGAGAGAGAGAGAAAGAGAATGCTTCCTTTTGGCTCTATACCTAGATGGCCCCAGGCTTTAGTCTTGTTCCAAGAGTGCAGAAAGCCAAAGAGGAAGCTTGAGACCAGTGGGTTAGGGGCTGTCTTAAGTATTTGCCAGGCCTCCTTGTCCAGGTCCCATCAGAAAAGTCATCACTCAGAGAGGACCCTGGCCACACAGGCCTAGCAGAGGAGGCTCCTCCATGCTTATTCTGTCTCTCACTCTGTTTATTGCCTTCATAGTGCTTGTTCACATCTGAAATTACCTGCCTGCTCACATGTGTTTGGTGATTATCTGTCTCCTGCCACAGAAGGCAGTTTGGTCACAGTAGTAGCCCTGACTGTCTTGCCCACTCAGACTTCCCACCCAGGATAGGGTGCCGATCAGATCTTGGTTTATAAGGAACTGGAGACCCGCTTGGCCCCATCCTGGGGGCATTTGTCCTAAAGTTACGCATGGCAGTGAGGAAATGGAAGCAAGGTCATGGTTTATGGGGCCAAAACGGGTGAAGCTTTACAACCAGGAGATCTGGCTCAGCATCATAACATTAGTTGACATTTATTTATTTACAGGTGTTGTGGACAAGCCAGCTCTGTGCCCTGCATTTTACATTTGAGGAAAGTAAAGGGAGAACCAATTTCTCTATGATCCCTGGTTCCTTTGCTTCCAGCCTTCCTCCCTTCCTCCTCCTGCCAGTCATCTCTTTCAAGGCTTCAGCTTCCCGCTCTTTCTCAGTCTGTCTACCCCCTGCCCTTCTTTCTCTTTATCATGAGACAAATGAGACAGGGTTTCACTGTGTAGCCCAGGCTGGCCTGGAGCTTACCTGAGATCCTTCTGCCTCAGCCTGCACCACCACACTTTGTTTCATCTGCTTTTGTGGGGAGGCATCTTTTGAACTCAGGGCCTCACTCCTGCTAAGCAGGTTTTCTACCACGTGAGCCATGCCTCCAGCCTCACTTTCTCTTTCTGAAGCATGTTGTATACAAGTTTTCATCCCAACCATTCTGCTGCACCTGCATGACCAGGATCTAGGTGGCTCCAAGATGCTAACTCCAGTTGTTAGCTATCTCATATTACTCAACGTATCACAGAGGATTGCTCTGTCCTCCTTGAAAGCCTTTCTCCTGGTGTCCTTGTTACTGGCTCCTTTGCTGAGCTATTGAATGGGGTTCTGTCCTTGGACAACTTCCCTACTGATACTGTCCCTCCTGGGAATCTCATTCTACCTTGTAGTGTTAAAGAGCTACATATGCCAGGTGTGGTGGTGCATGCCTGTAATCCTTGTACTCAGGAGGCAGAAGCAAGAAGACCAAGAGTTCTAGGCCAGCATGAGCTACATAGTTAGACCCTGTCTCAACTTGGGGAAAAAGTTACTTGCTGAGCACTCACTTCATTTGTAGCCTCTCCCCTGAACTCCAGACTTACATTTCCACCTGCTTATTGGCCTCTCTGGCTGAGTATCTGAAAGGCATCTCACCCTTAGCATGTCCAAAACTGAGTTATCATTCCCCAAAATATGCTTCATCTGCAGGCATTTACACTTCAGAAAATTATAGCTGCTCATGGCCAAATCCTGGAAGTCCTCCTTCACTCTTCTTTATCTCTCTTCTAATCCAGCAGCAAATCCTGTCAGCCCCACCTTCTTGAATCTGACCACATCTCAAAACCTCCATGCTTCCTCTCTGGTTCAAGCTACCATTGTCCCTTCCTGGGATTTCTACAATCTCTTCCTAATTGTTTCTGCCCTTTCTCCCAAGTTCATTCTCAACACTGCCTCCAGAACAGTCCTGTTAATACACGATGAGTCATATTATGTCTCTTCTCTTTAAAACCCTCTAGTGGCTCACTCGTGGAGTCAAAGCTTGCGTTTATATGAGGACCTTCCTGTAAATCCCTGCACACTCTGGACCCTCACCTCTCTTATCCCCTCTCTCACCTCCCCCTCTTCACTCTACTCTGGCCACAACACCCTCCACAGTGATCTTCATATGTCAGGCAGGCTGTCATCTTCAGCCCTTGCTGTTCCTGCCCTCTGAAAACCTTCCCCATTAATTCTCAGGATTCATGTCCTCACTTCCTTCTAGGTCCTTGTTCATAACTTACCTTCTTAGATGTCTAGCCTTCCCTAGAGACACTATTTAGAATTTTGACACTCCTTTCCAGCACTTCTTACCCTCTACTCCTGCTGTATTTTTGCTTCATAGCACTTACCACCTCTAACTACTATTATTAAATTTTATTTATTTTGTTAGTTGTTCTTACCCCCAAGTAGACCACAGCTCCATAAGGGCAGAGAATTTTGTTCACTGCTATATCTCCAGAGCCCTAGAATAGTCCTTGGCATGTAGTAAGTATTTAGTAAGTACATAATGAATGGCTATATCAATAAGGATGAATGAGGGTACCACCTACTGTTTATACAAGCCCTTGGGACAGGATGGAAAGAATACTGGGGTTTCTGCCAGCTTAGGAACATTAACACACTGCATGAAAAGAAATCCTCTGAGTGGAGAAAGCCTCTGAGTGGAAGCCAGGCTGGAGTGTCTGTGTTGGCCAGCATGTAGCCAACTCATACCTCAGTGGCTTTTGAGGAACTCTCCATAGATGAGCCTGCATCACTCCAGGCTCACTTTGCTCAAAGGCTCACCTTTAGGGCTGTGCCTCAGTCATTCACTTTCCTTTTTTTCTCTAGGTGCCAGAGGTTGTAGCCTCTTGGAGGAAAGCAACATCAAGGTAAGAGAGCAGTAAGACCACGTCTAGTTTGGGACTTCCCAACTTAAAGGCCTTGAAAAGTATTCAAGGAAGTCCATGATGCCAAACGTGTTGGCAGCTGGACAAGGTAAAAGCCCACGGGACTTGTGCTGACTTCCTGGGCAGAGTGTGAGCTCTGGGAATGGGGAGCAGCTCAGCATTGTCAGACATGGCTGTGAGGTCTTCAGACCCAGTGCCTTAGTCTGTTTTCTTTTGCTACAACAGAATACCTGAGACTGAATAGTTTATAATGAAAAGAAGTTTATTTAAGCTCATGGTTCTGGAGGCTGGAAAATCCAAATTCCTGTATCTTTCAGGGTTTTGTGCTGTGTCATAACATGGAAGGGAGCAAACACAGGAAAGAGAAAAGAGGAGAAAATGGAGCTCACCTCTTAAAGGCCCCACCTCCCAACATCTCACAGTGGCAATCAGATTTCAGCAGAGTTTCACAGGAGGAAAAACACATTCAAGCTACAACACCCAGAAAAGCAGTGCTTCTCTTGGAAAAACTGCTGACTAGGGGTCCACAGGATGGTCTCCCTGCTCTGCCTTCCAAAAGATCTCCAATGCTTTCTCCAATCCTTCTGCATAGTCCTCTGAAGTCAAAAAAGGCTATGGCAGAATGTCCAAGGCTTTCTTTTTTCCTTAGCAAGGACAGCTTACTTCTAGATGGAGAGGAATTTATTAGGATCCTTCATAGGATTCCTCTGACTTTGTGTTGAATGTCAGTTCAAATTGTAACAAGTAAAACTGTTCAGTGAACAGTAGATGTAAGGGAATGGACGTGGTCGACAGGTACCACTGAGGTGACTGGAAAAGGGACAACTTTTAAAACTGTACCTAGCCTTGGACTAAACAGTTCAAATTTACATAATTTATCCTGCTAAAATAATCACAGTTGTGCAAAGATGTATGAACAAAGATATTTATAACTGCATTGTTTGTAAAGGTAACATCTAAAAGCCCAATAGAAAAAATGGTTATTCAAAATTTACACATCTATATGAGGGTATGTCATGCAGCAGAATGATGTAGGTGCATTTATTGAGAAAGATGCTGAATATATTGGTTTTGAACAAAGAAAAAGAAAAATAGAAACATAAAACATGCAAGGAAAGTAGCCTTAGGCTCAGCCTACATTGTTGAAAACAACCAACCTCTTAACCAACCTGGGAACTGGGCAAGAGCATGATCTCCTTAAGACTCAGTCTCCCACCTGTAAAATGGGTCTAGCACATGTTGTAAAATTGGGAGGGCTTGGTGAGATTAACACCTCCAAAAGCTGCAACACAGTCCTGCTGTGATGAGTGCTTAGCAGCTGGATTCTTGGATGGGATGTGAACCTAGAGGATTTCTATCTGTGTAGAAACGTGGAAATGGTGCTTTGTTTTGTTGTTTTGGGGTTAGTGGAATCATGAATGATTTTCAATATTTTCTTACTTTCTACTAGGAATACATACTACTTGTATAATGATGGTCTTCTTTTCTTTTTTTAAGTAAGTAACAATTGAAAAGATTTTTCTTTAAAAAAAAAAAGTTGCTATGCATTTCCTCTGGGCAGGAAAGCCAGCTGTGTAGCCCCTGGACAGAGCTCTGGAGGACCAAGGTAGAGACAGAGGCAGGGAGGAGAGGGAATAGGAAAGGCAATGCGTGAAGGGAAAAAAAAAGAAAGGTCAGGCTGCAGGGTTGATGCCCAAGGAGGTGTATCTCAGAGGTAGTGTTGGAGCCCCAGCAAGCATGTGAGTCCCTCCCAACTCTTACCATTGGCCCCTCCTGGGATCCTCTGGTGGGAGGTCTGATAGCCAAAGGTCCATCTGTCCCAGCTTCAGATGACAATGAGTGTGTACAGCTTCCTGCAGCTGCTGAGACAGCCTGGCTTTGGCGCATCTGATGAGCGGCTCTGTGGCTCCAGCCGTGGGCCTGGCTCCTCACCTACCTTCAGTAAATCCAGCATTTTGTCCATGCCTGGAACAGAAAAGGCAGGAATCCTATTAAGCTTCCAGAAGCCATTGTCATAGGGCCACCACCTGTCTCACCTTCATAATGCTTCTTAAGAGAAGCGTTCTAACTCCTTGTTCCAGTTATCTACTGCTATGTAGCAAACCACCCTAAAACCCAGCTACATAGGATGACCACCAGTGTATTATGCTGCAGCTCAGGGACTCGGAAAGGAACAGCTAGTCTTTGCTCTAGGCTGGGCTGAGGCTGCAGTGACTGAATGACTGAGGTCCTTGGAATGGTGGCTGAGAGTTGGAACAGCTGGAGCTGAAGAATACACTTCCAAGATGGTTTGTTGCTTGACCTGAAGCTGGAAATCTGTGCTCAGTCTGTTAACCAGAGAGACTATGTGTAGCTTGTCTAGCATCG
The DNA here is from genome assembly GCF_047511655.1 of Castor canadensis. NCBI lineage: Eukaryota > Metazoa > Chordata > Mammalia > Rodentia > Castoridae > Castor > Castor canadensis. The sequence goes on along the minus strand of NC_133401.1, from coordinate 61,994,310 downwards.
TGGTCTGATAGTGGGACCTCTGAAGTGGTAGCTCAGGGCTCCCGTGTGAATGTCTGGCCAACAAGATGGAAACATGCCTCTAGCCCTTTTTGTTTTAGTTTAGTTTTGTTTTGTTTTTTGCCTTGGGCCAGCATTGGACTGCAATCCACTAATCTACTTCCTGAGTAGCTGGGATTACAGACATGAGCCACCGTGCTGGGACACAATGGAGTTTTTTGGTTTTTTGTTTTTAGAGGGGATAAGACTGTGGTTTGAACTCAGGCCTTCACACTTGCAAAGCAGGTGCTCTTCCACTTGAACTACACCTCCAGTCCCACACTGGAGTATTTTGAGAAGGAAAAATAAGCAAGTAAATAAAAGGAAACTAGGACAGAGAATTTATGGTGACTTTCAGAAGTTATGTAGCAGGTTGGAAAATACCAAGTTTTGGGAAAGGGTTCAGTACTTTCCTAGATAACATACTCTTGCTGTATCTGAAAGATGAAGTTTGGGGGATGGCCAGGCTGTGCCCAGGTAGGATTCCCCCAGGCCTCACATGAGGAGTCCCTCAGGTAGACCATGCCACACCTACGTGGTTCCTGTCAGTTCTCTTTGATGCTTTTGCTCTGGGGAGGGTTATGTGCTTGTCTGTCCTTGGCATGAGGGCATGCCAAGAGTCCAGGGCAGCCCAGGCCTTGCCCACAATCACACCTCACACCAGAGGAGCTGCTTACAGCCCAGCTCTATTGTGCCGTACCCACCTCTGAGTCCAGCCTGCACCAGTCTCCTGTGGGATGCTCCCTGCGTTCCCTTGCCTCCTCGCTTTCCTGGCCCCAGTCCACCTTCATTTTTCTTTTAATTTGCGTAACTCCTTCAGCACACATATCTCTAGGGAAAAACAAAACAAAACAAAACAAAATCAAGAACTCCTTCTGGCCACTCATTTCCTGAAGCACAAAAAAGAAACATTTCATAAATGCTTCTTAGAGAAGACAACAGGAAGGGGTACTGTCACTATGACTGGTGAGGGTTGTCATTGTGGTATTTCACAGACAGGAGGTGAGGTGGCATGTGGGGGCTGAGTCTCAACAAGGGACAGCCCTGCAGATCTTCAGGGCCCAAGCCTTCCTCTGGCCCCTCAGCCCTGCTGAGTAGAGGAAAAGGCCTGTAGGGTGTAACTCCCAGCCTTGGTGGAGACACTTAACACCCCTCTGGCCTTGTTCATGCTTTGTTTACCTCTAGGGAGGTTTGTCAGTTTCGCTTGCCTTCTTGCAGCCCATGCCACTCTGAGTCCTTTGGCTAAGTGAACCTAGACAGGGCCCCCAAGCATCAGTGTCCAGCATTGGTAAAGAGGCCCTAAGCGCCTTCCTTCTCACTCTTGCTCACTCTTGTTCTGTAGATGCAACAGTGCAAGGCAGGCATGCAGGGACACCACCCCAAGACAGCCTGTAGCTCAGCCTACTCACTGTGGGTGGTGGAGACCCCCAAGGCTGGGGAAGCTTGTTCTAGCCTCTCTGCATAACTTCACTCACAGCAAGAGGTTCATGATCCATGCTGGGGCCCAGGTGAACAGAACACCCATGTGTGAGCCTATCTCCTATCTTACTGTTACCCAGTGAGGGATGAGAGGGTTCCCTCAGCTTCCCAGTTTCTGTGCAAAATACAGGTACTTGAGATCCACACCTGAAAAGCATTTCACAAGAAGGAGTCTCATGAGGTGGAAGTTTTAGCAAGGATTTATGTTAGTATAACAGGATAAAGTAGGGGCAGAGGATGGATAAACATTTCCTGCTCCCCACACAGGAAATGGAATTAAAGACCCCAAATGCCGGTTCTTATCTATAGTCTGTACTTTCTGAGCTGAGGGAATACAAGGGGTCATGTCTTCTAGCAGTCCCTAACCATTAGACAATGGATCTGGGTGTCTGAGATGGGTGCATAAGCATGGAGATGTGATCTAGGCCTATCCTAAACATAGGAAGAATAAGTGAGTTTTGGGACTTACTTTTGTAAGACATGTCTTTCATTTTTCTGTTACTCAACCTATTCAAGGAGCCTTGCAGCATCTTAATGTTTCAAAGAGGACAGCAAATGTAGACAGCCCCCTTATTCTCCTTATTCTTGTAACTTAACATCTAAAAGGAGGTTGGGAGGAGTGCTAGCTGCTTTTGCTTTTCAGTTTTTACTTCCTCATTCCTATTTCTAAGTCTGGCCCTTTTAACATTTATTAAAAATAATATAATCTCCCTGTCTCCTCATCTTCTGTTCTGCCTCACACCTTTGCCTGTAGTTTGGCCAGAATATACTGGAAGTCAGCCTTTGCTAAGGAGGCTATCACCCAGCCCCATAGAGAGTTAGGGAAGTTCTCAGCCTTGCACTGTGAGCTGAGCCAGATGAGGTCCTTGGCAAGATGTTGCAAGTTCCTAATCTGGACACACAGGCCAGGGAGTGTGAGCATGGTCTGGAACCCAGAGCTGGCTGTTACCCACAAACACAGACACTCCTCCCTATCCTGCCAATGAAGTCAGAGCCTCAGCAGTGCCTCTGTCCTCAGTGGTATCCCTGGGGAAGCCCAACCTCCACCTGTGTATAAGTGGCCTACAGCAGCTGTACTTGAGTGATCTACTTCCCTAGGGCAGAGTGGGCAGGGACCCACCTTCTTCCCATTACTCACCACTATGCAATGATGCAACCACTTTCAACAGACATGCAAAGGAAGAAACACATTACAACAGCTGCTGCAACACCTCCTCTGCCTGGGCTCAAGGTTTCCCATGGGCAAAGATGGCATATTCCACTCCAGTATCCCACTTCACTCACTGCACTCAGACTTCTGTCAGGATCTCTTGAGAACTCAGAATGGACCTGCTTTTCCAGTACTTTCCCTCTCAAATACAGATTATAGTCCTCTGGGATATTAGACAATCCTGATACCTGACCTCAGCCCCATCCTGGAGATTTTGAACTAAATTGGTATGGGTTTTAATGAAAAAGTTTAATAAAGTTTTTATTAAAGGATAACATACATGTTTTCTTTTAAAAAAAATTTAAAAACACAAACCAAAAGCATAAAGCTCTTCGCATTTTCACAACATGAACTTACTCCAGGCAACCAACATCTAGATCAAGACAGAACATCACCAGTGTCCTTGGTACACACTCTTCCACTTGCTCCACAGCTCCACAGGCTCACTATCTGTGTAGATTAGTTTTGCCTGCCATCAACAGTATTCCAAATATATGTATATATTCTAAGTGGAGCCATCCAGTACATATCCTTTTGTCTCTGGCTTCTTCCACTCAATGTTACATTTGTGAGATGACTCATCCAAGTTGTCACTTGTAGTTTTGTGGTTTGTTAGTCTTGTGCTATAGTGTATTCCGCTGTATGACTATTCTTCAACTGATTTATCCCCCTCCACCCTTGGTGGATAGTTGGATTGTTTCCAGTTTGGAACTATTATGGCCACTACTGCTGTGAACATGCCAGTGTGTATCTTTTGGAGTATGTGTATACATTTCTGTTGGGTATATACTTCTATAAAAGTGGAATTGCTAGACAAGTCTGATTATGGGTATGTTCAGCCTCGGTAACCTTATGCCAAGTAATTTTCCAAAGTGCTAAACCAATTTATAGTCCCTCCAGCAGTGTGTGAGAGCTCTGGTTGCTTTACATCTTTACCAACAATTGGTATTTTCTATTTTTTTTCATGTTGGCCTTTCTAGTGGGTGTGTAGCGGTATCATAATCACAATGTGGTTTTCATTTGCATTTCCCTAGTGACTAATACAGTTGAGCACCTTTTCATATGTTTATTAGCCATTTAGATCTTCTGCCTAGGAGTGTTTGTTGAAGTCTTTGGATGTATGAGCATTTTGGAGAGGGGGGAGTTGGTATAAGAGTTTGAACTCAGGGCCTTGCACTTGTTAGGCCACTGTACCACTTGAGCCATGTCCCCAGCCCTTTTTGATTTAGTTATTTTTAGAATATAATCCCACATTTTTTGCCCAGAGGAGCCTCTAGCTTGATCTTTCTGTCTATGCCTCCAGAATAGCTGGGATGACAGGTCTGCACCACCATGCCCAGCTTTATTGGTTGAGATGAGAATCTCACTAACTTTTTGACCGGGCTGTTCTCAAACGGTGATCCTCCTGATCTCCACCTCCCAAGTAGCTGAGATTGTATACCTGGTGGATATGAGCGTGCTTTTTTACATTTTCATTAGAATGTATTTGTTGTATAGGGTTCATTGTGACATTTAGATATGTGCTTTCAGCATATCTTAGCTTCAACCCCTCCATCATTCTCCCTCATCACCCTCTCCCCCTTCTTAGAACAATTTCATCAGATTTCATTGTTCTGTTTTCATACAGCTATACAAAGTACATCAATCATGTTCACCCTCACCCTCTCTGTTTACCCTGCCCCCTCCCACTAATACTCCCAGACAGGACCTGTTTTACTTTCCTGTCGTTCATTTTTTAAAGTTTATATTCACTGTTTAATGGGGTTTTGCCATTCTATTTCACACATGTATATATTCCATTTTAATCAAATTAACCCCCTTTGTTACTTTCTCTTTCTCTATCACCCTTCTCCCCTGTTTTCACCAGTTTCAGTGCATTATGTTATACTGTCTTCATATACAGGTGCAATGTATTTCAATATTATTCACTCTATCAGTTTTCCTTTCCTGCCTTCCTGTAGTCTCCTCCAGCAGACCCACTATTACATCATGTTCTCTCTCTCACTGTCTCTCTTTCTTTCTCTGTATATGTACGTATATAAGATCGTATATGCATTTATGTATACGTGTATCTTTTAGATCTAGTGTCCACATATGAAGGAGAACATTTGACCTTTGTCCTTCTGAGCCTGGCTTACTTTGCTTAACATGATGATCTCCAGTTCCATCTATTTACCAGCAAACAATATAATTTCATTCTTTATGGTTGAATAATACTCCACTGTGTGTATATACTTTTTCTTAATCTACTCATCAGGTGTAGAGTATCTTGGCTGTTTCTGAAGCTTGGCTATTGTGAATAGTGCTGCAATAAACATGGGTGTGTGAGTGGCTCTATTGCATCCTGGCTTACGTTTCTTTGGATATATAACCAGGAGTGGTATCACTCAATCATATGGTAAGTCTATTTTTTTTTTTAGCAGTACTCTAGGTTTGAACTCAGTGCCTCATTCTTGCTTGTCAGGCACTCTACCAATTGAATGGCTTTGCCAGCCCAGGTAGGTCTATTTTTAATTTTTTGAGGAACCTCTATACTGCTTTCCATAGTGGTTGCACTAATTTACATTCCCACCAACAATGAACAAGGGTTCCTTTTTTCCCTGAATCCTCACTAGCATTTGTTGTTGTTAGTGTTATTGATGATAGCCATTCTGACTGGAGTGAGATGAAATCTCAATGTTATTTTGATTTGCATTTTCTTTATAGCCAAGAATATTGAGCATTTCTTCATGTATTTATTGGCCATTTGTACTCTCCTCTTGAGAATTGCCTGTTCAGTTTATTTTCCCATTTATTCATTGGTTGTTGATTCTTTGTTGAGTTAGGTTTTGAGCTCTCTGTGTATTCTGATTATTAATCCCTTGTCATATGTATAGCTGCCAAAGATTTTCTTCCATTTTGTAAGCTATCTCTTCAGTCTAGTGACTGTTTCCTTTGTTGTGCAGAAGCTTTTTGTTTCATGCAGTCCCATTTGTCATTCCTTTCTCTTAATTACTGAGCTATTAGAGCTGTATTCAGGAAGTTTTTACCTATGTCTATGTGTTCCAGTGCTTTCCCTATTCTTTCCTGTGGTAGTTTCAGATCTTACATTAAGATCCTTGATCTACTTTGAATTGATACAGTACAAGATAAGAGACTGGGATCTAGTTTTAGTCTTCTACAGGTGGATATTCAGTTTTCCCAGCATGAGCGCCTTAGGTAACTCTAATGTGCAGTCTAGGTTGAAAACCATTAAACTAAACAACAAATTATCATTCTTGCCTTCTTTCTTGATTTCCTGCCCATGGACTTAGAACAATTTGGATGGGAGGGGGGTTCTCATAAACCTGGGGAAAGATAATCTTTACCTACACACACACACACACACACACACACACACACACACACACACACACACACACACACTAAGATGCATGTCCAGAAAGAAGCAAGAGATTAGAGCTGGAGTTGAGAACTTTTAGGAATGTAGCCTCCACTTCAGAAGGGTGCAGAGAGAGCCTGCAGTGTCCACAGCTACCACATACATTTCCTGTCCACAAAAATGGCCCCTGTTGGTACCCCTGGAGCCCCAGACAATCATATAGAGGAAATGGAGGGCCTGCCAGGTACTTCCCACTTTCTAGGCCTGCATGAACAGGACCCAGCTCGTGTGGGGGTTGTGGGCAGGCTAAGGACAGTGGAGCATGTGTTCCAGGGACTTGGGTAGGGTTGAGGGAGGCCTTCTGTCTGTGGCCTTTCTCCTGGGTTGAAAAGCAGCTGGTGGGGCCCTCCGAGGTGAGTCCAGGCCTGGCTAGCTCTTCAGTTCTGTGGGTTCACATATAGCTTCCAATTCCCTCACCTGGAAAGGTCTCCTCTGTCATCTGCTCTAGACTGCACTCCTCCTGGGGACCTTGATCCAGGACCCTTCCTGCCCTCCCCAGCCCTTCTTGATCCCCCAGTCCTCTGAGCTTGGCAGCACTTAGAATGAGAGCACAAGGTATGGCTTCTGATGACTTGCTGCCTTGATCAAGTCCTATTGTCATCTGTGTTCATCTAGCACATCCTCTGGAGTATTACCTCATCTCAGGAACTGCAGGGCACTTCCCTGTGCTCCCCCACAGTGAACAAAGTGCCATTTGGTAACTCAGTGACAGTGAGAAGGAAGACACGGACCATCTGACTGGATCTGTGCAGAGCTAAGCTGGCTGCCCCATGTGGGCACCGGGTTGGTGAGGAGCTCTGTGCAATGAATTGGAGTTGGACCACTAAGCTGGGCCTGGATGCTGGTGCCTGGACTGGATGTACACAAAGGCCGTTTAGGCAGAACACAGTGGGTTCCAGATGTCCTGGTCGAGTCTACCTCAGTGCCCAGAGCTTAGTGTTAGGTGTCAGCTCCCAGTGCCTCTCCCCTGTTCTCTTTGAAAAGAACAGGATCCACCCTCTGTTGGTGAAGTCCTGCCAGTGGCATGGAATGAGATGAGGGGCAAGGAGGCAAGTTGACATTTTTGAGGCTGGGGGCACAGAGCTACTCTGGGCTCTGGATCTTAACATGTCTCATGGATGCAGGCCCACTTGAAAATTGCTCTGTGCATAGAGCACTTCATGTCTGATAGTCCAAGTGCATATGTGGGGTTCTTCTGACTGGTCCAAGTGAACCAGTGTTTCATCACTGCACAGCCAGTGATGAAAGTGCTGTCAGAACCTGGAATGACAGGATCCCTCCCTCCCCTGGAACTAACAGAGAGTTATAGTTGCTTCACATCTTTGTCAGCAATTGATACGTCCTGTCTTCCCCACATTGGCCATCTGAGTCTCATAAAAATAGAGACTCCTTCCTACATACCAGCTCCCCCTATTTTCAGGGATCCTCCTCAGTAATAATGCCCTTCTGTTCTCTCAGCTGGGTGAGAGATGAGGCTCCTGCCATGCAGCTTTTGAACTGCTCCCATCTCCATCGTCTGCATTCCCCATAGAACACCTGCCTTCCCCATAGAGTTCAGCCATGCTGTCTGCCACTCATAGCCAAGGCTGTCTCCTCATCATCAACTATTCGTTTATTCAGCATTTATTTGGGATTCAATGATGAATGAGATCACCAGCCATGCTCTTATGAAGCAGGGAAGACATACATTATTAACAAATGCTTATGTGATGGCAGTTGTGATATGTGTTGTCATAGCCTAAGGCACATGCTAATTCCTTTCTCTGCACTTGTTCACCTGCAAACATCTGCTTGTACTTTGAGCCTGAGCTCACATGCCCCCTCCTCTATGTCACCTTCCAGACCCCCACCCACACAACAGGCTTCCCCTTTGTGTCCACACAGACCTTGAGCATAACTGCTCCCTACAAAGGCTGAAACTAAAGGGAGGTACCAGGTCACACTCATCTTGAAACCCCTGCCTGGCACTGAGCCCAGCCTAGCAAAGAGATGCTCAGGGGACGAATGAAAGTTCCTGCCAAGATGGATCCAGCCCATGTGTAAGCATCTCTAGGGTCTGAGGATTCATGATTTCTTCTTCTCGTTTTTAGATGCTTTTCTAAATTTGTTTGTTGATTGATTTTTCTCATCATAAAAAGCATTTAGGTTAGAGCATGACAGTATGAATGTACTTAATACAGAACTTTGCACCTTAAAATGGTTACGATGAAAATTTTATCACAATTTTTTTAAATGCACGAATAAGTACAAAAAAAGAGAAAAGAGGGGGACGCTCCATATTATTGAGAAATAAAGGACAAAGGATTTGGTTCTGATAGAATTAGATTAAAACAGAAGTAATTTAACCACAATAAGGTATCACATCACACTCTTTAGGATAGCTGTTATCAAAAAAAAGGAAAAAGAAAAATAGAAAATGAAGTGTTGGCAGGGATGCGAAGAAGAAATAGGAAATCTTATGCATCATTGGTGGGAATGTGAAAACAGTATGGTGGTTCTTCAAAAAATTATCATATGATCCAGCAGTTCTGCATCTAGGAAAGTACCCAAAAAAACTGAAAGTAGGCACTCAAAGAGGTTATCTTTCTATCACTGTAACAAAATACACGAGATAATCTACTTAAAGAAACCTCTTGGTTTCAGAGATTTCAGTCCATGGTCAGTTGGCCCCTTTGCTTTTGCACCTGCAGGGAATGTGTGAAGCAAAAAGGTCCTTACATCATGAGAGCTGGGAAGCAAGGAGAGAGAAAGAAAGAGGAGGGGCTAAGGTCCCAACATCTCTTTCAAGGGCACACCCCCACTTCTTTCCACTAGGCTGTACCTCCTAAGGGTTCTACCAGCTCCCAGTAGTGCCACAGGCTGGTAACCCCAAGATCCAAAGTATAGCATTTGTTTACCAATATTTGTAGCAGCATTGTTCACAATACCCAAAAGGTAGAAACAACCCAAATGTCCATCAGCAGATGAGTGGATAAACAAAATGTCCACTGTTTTGCACACAATAAAATATTATTCACCTATCTACTCAGGAGGCAGAAATCAGGAGGATCGTGGTTCAAAGCCAACCCCAGGCAAATAGTCTGCAAGATCCTATCTCAAAAAAAACCCATCATGACAAAGGGCTGGTGGACTAGTTCAAGTGGTAAGAGTGCCTGCCTAATGAGTGTGAGGCCCTGAGTTCAAACCCTAGTGCCGCCAAAAAAAAAATATTATTCAGACTTTAAAAAGGAATGAAATTCTGATACATGATACAACAGGGATGAACCTTTGTAAGGAGCAAACTGACTATAGACAAGTTAATGGCAGAAAAGGCACCCAAATTTAAGAACATGCTTAGGTGCCCTGGAACTCGTAGAAGAATGATTACCCAATAACCCAATGAGATTCAGAAGTTTATCTACGTGCATTTGTCTGTTTTGTTTTGGCTTGGTTTTGGGTTTTAGTGCTAGGGATCAAATCCAGAGCATATGTTCTACAACTGAACTACAACTCCAACCCAGGGGAGATAGAATTACAGGTGATGAGGCAACTTAGTAGGGTAGAGAATTATTTGTGAGAGAGAGAATGAGTCCAGAGAACAGACAATGAATGGCCTGGGACAAAGTTCCCCTGGGATCTAGGTGTATAATTTCATTTTTGGTCCCTTCCTCTGTGATATGAAGTTAATCTTCCTTGGTTAATGAAATTTCAGTAAGAAGATTAGAGGCAGGTGTGGTAGTACATGCCTATAATCCCAGACCTCCGGAAGCAAAGGCAAGAGGATTGTGAATTCAAGCTCAGCCTGGGCTACATAATGAGAACTTTTTTCAAAAAACCAAGATGTTGGGATGCAGCTAAGTGGTAGAGGGCTTGCCTAGCATGGACAGGAGCCTGGATTCATTCTCCAACACTGCTAAATAAATTTAAATAAATACATAAATAAAATTTGAAAGTAGTTGTGTTCTTTGATGGACTCGCCCATAGATAGATAAGGGAAAGCCCTTCCCTTCATTTGTTGCTCTCCAAGTGTCCTCAGTTTGAAGTACAAAGTGACATTTAGGAGTATCATTTTCTGAGCCCCAGTACTTTGAAGACATTATGTTAGTGAAATAAACCAGACCCCAAATGACAAATATTGTATGATTCTGCTTATATGGGGTGCTTAGAATAGCCAAATTCAGAGACAGAAAGTACAAGGGTGCTTGCCAGGAGCTGGAAGGAGAGGAGGAAGGGAAGTTATTGTTGAATGGGTACAGAGATTAGTCAGGAATGCTGAGAAAGTTCTACACAGGGATGCTGGTGATAGCTGCACTTAATATCTCAGAACTTATACTTAAAAATGGTGAGAATAGTACATTTTATATTTTACCATAATAAAAAAGTAATGTGAGTATGTTATAGAGATTTTAGAAAATACTAATAAGCACAAAGGGGAAAAGTTAAGATCATTTGCAATCACCAGAGACAGCTGTTGTTACAATTTCAGTATATATTTTTCTATTCTTTTCTTGTTTCCTGTTTTTCTTGCAAAAGAGAGACAGTGTGTGTGACACAGAGAGAGAAAGAGAGAGAGAAAAAGAGAGAGAGAGAGAGTTCAGATGTCACATTGGACCTACAGAAAGTCTCTCAGCCTCTGTGTCCTCACTCTTCCCTCTGGTGCTGCTTCCTACCTTGGAGCCATCCAGAGTCAGTCCCTTACTGTTCTGGATGTCAGCCCTTTGAGTGATTTCTCATGACTGTGATTTCTCATGACTGACTTCACTCCCCTGCACTTCCGAGGTTGCTCTTCTCTGAACTCTGACTCTTTTTTATGTCTAAAAATGTGCTACCCTGAGTGGACTAGTAACATGTGGGAAGGGGTAAACAGAGAAGTGAATGCCTGTCACCCTCACAGACACTGCTTGTCTTGGCTGCGGCCACGGGAGCATGCCCACTCTCTGGACTCCCTGAATTTGTTGGTCCCTGCTAGACTCAGGTCCTCCTGATCCCTGCCTCGGTGTCCCTTGCTCTCCATTAGATCCTACTTGTGTAGCCTATCAGGAAGCTATAACCTCTTGTCCTAAAGGGCAGGTCTGCCCCTGACTCAGAAAGGAGTAAGGTCCCCATAGCCTCTGACCCCTGCTGGTCCCTGGGGAGTTCAACTGCTTTCTCTGTTCCTTTTAGAGAAGTGTGCCAGCTCCTCTGCCCTTCACAGTGGCAAGTGAGCAGGAATGAGTCAAGCAGCCAGAAGCCTTGACTCTTCCATCATGACTGCTCTTTGGGTCCTAGGGGCTGTCATGCCTCTCTACCATAGGCCTGACCTCAGAGACATGCCACAGTTACCACACCCAATGGGTGTGTCCCTATATCTCCCACATTGGGGCCCAACTGCAGCCTCCTTCCACAGCTTTGCCACCTGGTCTAGGAGCCAGGGTGTTGGCAACTTCATTGGTGGAGAAGTAAAGCAAGAGGTCACAGTCACTCAGGTGGCTGAAGTTCATGTTCATGTGTACTGATTAATGCCTTCATTTGCCTACAAATCCAGCCATATACACATGGTCCTTCTCTCTCAGTTGTGAGGCCTCCACAGAAGGGTTTATTTAGCATGGCAGCCAGGAGCTTTACAGCCCAGTCCTAAGAAGATTATCTTTTTATTGCAGCTTCGATTAATGATTGATCAAGAACTGATACGAGAAATACTGAAGAACAAATTTGCCCTAGAGATTAGGAAAGGTCTACATCTGCCAAGCTGATTGGGGACCTGTCCACCTGCTCCCTACAAGATCAAACCAGGGCAAGGGTGCATGGGAAGACCCAGCCCCTACATGCTCTCAGACGTGCACTCACACACAGAGGGGAAAATTAGATTTAAATGTTCTCAAACTCTCTTAGAATTAAGTTGCAAATAAATGGAACAATGGACAGAGGAAAAGGACCTAAGGGCTTTAATAGAATTTTTCTTTCTTTCTTTCTTTTATTTTTATTAACCCCTGTTACAAATTAGCAGCTTAAAGGGAATATTAGAGCATGAGATACAAGGAACTTTGTGTGAATACCCAACCTGGGCTCCCTAGAGACTGGATGTCCAACAAGAGGCAGAAGTGGCAGGGAATACTGAACAAAGAGGTGGCATTTGCCCTGGGAAGTACCTTAGAACAGGATCGGTCCATGCCTGTAGTGTAATCTGGCTGTTTTGATGGTCTCAGAGACCAGGACTGCCACACTGGGGTCCACAGGCCACACCAGAATCACGAAAGGGCTGGGCGCTACTTGGGAGGCTATAATTAGGAGGATCACAGTTTGAGGCCAGACCAAATAGTTCATGAGACCCCCATCTCCAAAATAACCAGAGCAAGATGTACTGGAGGTGTGGCTCAAGTTATAAGAGTACCTGCTCTACAAGCACAAATCCCTAAGTTCCAAGCCCATGACCTCAGAAACTGGGGAGGCAGGAGTGTACATTTTCACAGCCACCCCCACAGTGGGTTCTACCAGCGCCAGGCCTCTGGGTGCTGGCTGTAACATTCCTTCCTGCCCCTCATCTCCTCCGGGGGCATGTGGTGAATGGAAAGCTGGCAGAGCCGCTTCTAAATTAAAACTGGAAAATGAAACTGGAGATCACAGCCTCACATCCCCAAGTGTCAGGATTGCTTTTCCTCCAGGAGAGCCCCTGGAGAGAGGGGGAAAGAATCATGTTCAGTGAGGGCGTGGGGTGTCCAGTCTACAGCCAGGGCGTTGAGGGGTCACTGTGCTGCAGGCTGTCAGGCTCCCGTCAGCCCTGGAGGCTTTCCTTTCTAGGAAAAGCTCATTTCATGCTGATGTTGAAACTTTTTTCAGTGGTTCTTTAGGAGGGGCCCAGACTCTCCGTTAATCTGGACCATTTCACACTGGCTACCTTCACCCCCTTGACCTGCCTGAGCTCCCCCCATGAAGGAAGGAGATGTTTCTCAAACAGATCCTCAGTTTAAATGAGGATCAAAGTTCAGAACCCTGGTCTCCATTCTGCTCTAACTAAACCCCCTCTCCCAAAACACACTGCCCTGCTTTGGGGTGACTTGGATGAACGCACTGGCATGCAGTGAGGAGCGCAGTGGGGGACAGCCAGGACCTTCCCTCCGTGCTAACTCCACCCTGTCCCTCGCCTCACCTGCCACGTGTCTTCCTCGGGAAATGGCTGCCCTAGCCTCCACCCCCACACACTCCTTAGAGTAAAACCCCTGTCTGCCAGGTGTCCGTGTGACTGTGTGCCTAATGTCTGCCTTTCTCACCAAACTAAACTTCTATGAGGCCCAGACCTGGTCTTTAGTATTCACTGTGTGTCCCCAGGTCCTAGAATAGTGCCTGACATGAAAAAAAATTACGTGTGTGTGTGTGTGTGTGTGTGTGTGTGTGTGTGTGTGTGTGTGTTTGATGATGGCAGTCCTGGAAAACCCAATAGAAGGATCATACTGAGCAAGAAGGCTAGATCTGGTACCATTGTCCAGACCCCATCCCAGGCCCTCCAAGCCCCCTTCACTTAAGGATGCTGCAGTCAGATGCCCAGCTCTACTGCCCATAGTTCCTAGTCCCCCAGCCCATGGAGTACTGTATTCCCAGTATGTGCAGACAAGTTTCTGAGGGCTGGGGCTTAGCTGGGGGAGGTCTCTCATGGCACACCCTCCATAGTCCTGGCTTTGACTCCCTTACCTGACCACATGGGCTTTACATAGCCTCTTCCAGATAGTCAGGGACGTTTGGCTCCCTGGGCCACCCAGAAAAGAAAGGCCATTTTCAGTCTGTGTCTTAGGAGGAGACAAACTGGGGTTGGGGGCATGGCAGTGATTTTTAAAGGGGGAGGTAGATGAAGAATGCTGGTAGATGGGATATGTGGGCTAAGAAAGCAACCCTGACCTCAGACTGCACACACCCTTGTTGTCTTGTAAAAGGGGCTTGGTCTTATGTATGTGCCATGAAAGACAATGTAACAGAAGATAATAGGGCTGGCTTTGGAAATGATCTCTCTGGGATTAAAAAAAAAAAGAAACCATAGGTTGCATGATCTTGAATCAGTGTCTAAGTCTCTTTGCCTCCTTTTCCTCTTCTGTAAAATGGGGACAGTTACAGTGAATTCATGTTCCCGACACATGGTAAGGACCTAGACACCATGAGCTGTTGATACTTTAGCTGGGGGTTGTGCGGATCCACTTAAGATAAGTTCAGCTCCCAGACCACTAGAGCCGTACAAATGTGAGGGACCCAGAAGTGGTATTTTGGAGCTGCTGAAGCAGTTTTCCTTCAATATTTGTCTGGGGTGGGACAACAGTTTTACTTATTTAATGTTAAGCTAGAAGATGCACCAAAGGGAGGTGACAAACAGAAACCGCCAACCGTTTGAGCTGTAGGCTGCAGCAAAGCAATGTGGCTGGTGCAGATGGTAAGGGCCCCAGGGCAGGCCCACTTCCTCCCTCCCTGCCTGCATCTTCCTCACACCAGCGGGCTTCCCAGGGCTGCAGGAAGTGAGGCCAGGAACAGGCCCTCCGGGTTTGTTGGGGGAGGCCTGGGCAGGGGTGGCAGCTGCCAGGGTGTGAACGGAAGCCTTTGAAGTCCTTTCTGTGTCCTGGACTACCATATAGCATCCCTGCCCACTAGGCATCCAGGCCTGCCTAAGACTACTGTAGTAGACCTCTGCCTAGGCCCTTCTCTGGGGAGCCGTTGTCCAGACGGCTCCAGGGAGAGGAGAACTGGAGAAGAGGAGGGCTGTCTTTTCTCAGAGGAAATGCAGTTGTGGTTTTTGAGATGTTCATATTTCACATCTGTGGTTGGCGTTTCCCAGGGTTCTCAGAGGTGAATGCAGGGTCAACCCCATGTCGCCAAATAAGGCTCACAGTGACCTTAGCAACAGGCCTTACTGCCCATTGGCTGCCACAGCTGCCGCCCGCCAATCTGGCCTCCCTTAGGCAGCGCTGAGGCTGGGCTGAACATCCGCATGTGCGGAGGCCCAGCTGCTCTGTCAGAAATCACTGCCCTTGGAAGCACCACAGAGGGGAAGCACTGTGGACAAAGGTAGAGGAGGTGGGGCTGGAGCAGGACTGAGTGTCAGAGTCCATCTGAGTGAGTCCTCACACAGCACCCGACCAGCGCTCTCAGCTTTGTGGCCTGGTCCCAGCTTGTTGGGATGAGCGCCCCCACCCCTCACCCTCCAACAGCCCTGCCGTCAACCTTGGACTTCTCAATAGTTACTATTCCATACTCATCCTCTACTGGTTCAGTTCCACTCATCCTCCTTTGTACCAGGCACTCAGCTAAGCTCTCTGTACATGTTATATCTTGCAACTCTCCATGATCCTTGAGCCAGCAAACTCCATTTTACAGATGAGGAAACCAAGGTTAAAGGAAGTCAGGTAGTAGCCCAAGGTTGCACCACTAGTAAGTGGGGAAACCACATTTTCAACCCAATTTAAATGGTCTAGCATCCACGCTGTTAACCATTGCACTGTAGTGAAGTCGCTCAAGATTTCTGTGGCTCAGTGTCTGACTGTTGTGACATAGGGTTGGGATGAGGATTGCCTGGAGTGACACATGCCTGGAGACCTAGTGCAAAGTAGTGCTTTGTCCCTTTGCACACTTTGGCCATGGTGGCCATGGCACCCCGAGGCTCACTCCATAGCAGCCTGTGCATTCCTCTGCCACAGAGCGTGCTGCTGAAGCATTGAGGTTTGTGGACCAGACTTTGCCGTGGTCCCTGTACTTGGTTTCCACTTCCTCTTTCTCAACCTCTTCCCACCCTGCATCACCATTGTGGGGAGGCCAGAGAGGAGCCTGCTGCTGAGGGTCTCCACCTGTGGGTGTGGGAGTGGGCAGGGCTGCCTGGGCTGGAATGGTCAAGATTCTAGGGCCAGAAAGTAGGCAGTCCAGCTATAAGGGCAGGTGTATTCTCATCTCCTCTACAGATTACAGCATTGGAGTTCCCCAGTATTGTAATACTGTAACATTTCCCTGAGGAGTATTCTCAGGATTAAAAGCATATAAGCGATCTGGTAAAGATGAAAATACATATGCCCTATATAACCCAGAGGTCCCATCCTCAGAATCTGCTCTTGCCACCCTTGGACCCATATGCACCAGCACATCCACTCTGCACCAGAAAGCATCCAAATGTCCATCAGTACTACAGTGTTCCCACAGTGTTCACCACAGTGATTTGCAGTAGCTGAACTATTGTGTAATAATACTGGGATAATGAATGACTTTTACCAACATAATGATGAGCAAAAGGATATATACAGGCTGGGTATGGTGGTACATGCCTGTAATTCCAGATACTGGGGAGGTGGAGATTGGGAGGATTGTGGTTGGAAAGCAGCCCTAACAGAAAGTTAGCAAGACCCCTATCTCAAAATGCTGTGTGTGGTGGTTCACATCTGTAATCTCAGGTGCACAGGAGGGATAACTAGGAGGACCGAAGTCCAGGCCAGCGTAGGCAAAAACACAAGACCTTATCTAAAAAATAACTAAAGCAAAAGGGCTGTGGGTGTAGTTCCAGCAGTGGAGTGTCTGCCTAGCAAGCATGAGACCCTTTGTTCAAATCCCATTACCACCAAAAGGAAGAAAAAAAAACCCTACAGTATAGTTTATTTCAAGAAAAGTTTAACAACTAGCAAAAGTGGACAATTGTTAAGCATACGTGCAGTGCAGAGTATATAAAACTATAGAAAGCACATAAATTATCACAAATACCACTTTAGTCCTGGCCACAGGGAGGGTTAGGACTGACACACTGAAGGACGATTTGGGGGTGTTGACATTGTGTTATCAATTCACCTAGGTGGTAGTTATTTAGAGATTTGCTTTATGATCATTTATTAAACTAAACATATGTTTTGTGGATTTTTCTCCATAAATATTTGTTATTTCACAATAAAAAATAAAAAGTGCATGTATGTGAATCTCTTCTAGTCCTGAACAGTGCAGCAAATGAGCAGGGCAGGCCAATTGGGCTTACTCCATGCCACACCTCTTCAGGGGCAGCACTGCGGAGTGCCACACTGGCTGCATCACAGCTGCGGCTGCAGAGGCAAGAGAAAGACCATTAGGGAATGTAGGAGAGAGAGACAGTCTTTGACATGTCACTGCAGCCAGGGAAGATGAGTGATGTGGAAACGAGGACTGGGCGAAACTATGGCCAGTGCTTGTTGGGATTTCAGGAGACCTGAAGGGGCAGAAGGGCTCATACAAATGACCCTGCCTGGGATGCAGCCCAACCTGGCCCCCACATGGTGCCAATTCAGCCAACTTTGTATCTCAAGATCCCCTTTCAGAGATGCCTGGATTTATTAATTCTCTGCCAAGATATAAGAAAGAAATGGCCTTTAGCAGAGGCAGGCACTGGAACCTACTTGATGAACAGCTAGGAGGCCAAGGCCACAGGGTGAGGCCTTCCAGACTCTGCTTTAAAGAGCATTCTCTAAGGGTACAGACCTTGTTTTATCCTCACTTCCCTAGCATGGCATGGGCCTTGCATGACAGTCAACAAATGCTGTTGAGTGTATATAATATATGCTGTAGGGCTCATTAGGACCTGCTGGACAAGCTGCCCACTGGGCCCCAGCTTCTTTAGGGCCTCCTTTTTCTTTTCCAAGCTCAATGTACCATGTCCATGGCTTTTCACCCTCTGGTTCTCAGTCTACAGGCTATCCAGTCTGGAGAGGCAGCAAAAGTATCCAGATGTGGTCTGAATAGACAGAACCATGGAAGAGGGTAGGAAATTTCAGTATGCATCCTTTCATTAGCAGTCAGTATCTTCCAGTTGTAATGGTGACAGCCACAGGTATGGCCTCCATCCCTGCAGGAGGCTTCAAGGTGCTGCCATTTTTCTTTCTTTGGTTTCTCATACCCTTTATGAAGGCACTATTTTGGTGTAAGACTCCACACTGTAGCCCTTGTCAGCAATGTTGTTGTTCCTCAGAAGAGTGGTAGACACTCCATAAATGTTAGCTCCATTACTTACTTTGTTATTTTATTATTTGGATGGACAATTAATCATTCATGTCATCTAATGAGCATGTACTGTATGGCAGAAACTGTTAAGAATGGACCTGTTCCTGCCTGCAAGAGCTCCCAGACAGACACTCTGGGAAAACTTGTTGATTGAATAATAAATCCTGATTGTACTCACTGCAGTTAACATTTCCACAGCCAGACATAGTTGGATTCCATTTGGGTGTTCAACTCAGAACACACCCTTTCTGCCCTCAGGTGCTATAATGAAGAAGACACCGCCATTGGAGTAAAAGCACTGAGCTTGGAGAGAATTGATCACCTTCCAGCTCTGCCACAAATCCCCTGTGACCATGGGTGAGTTACTTGACCTCTCCAAGCCTCAGCTACCTTATCAGTGAAATGGGGTTAACAGTTTATCCCTCAGAGGCATGACAGACTCAAATAGGGTCACCACACTGTGCAACTCCAGGGGGTGTTGTCCCTATTTTAGTCTAAGCAGCCTCTAGTGGCCTGAGATTAAATGAGAGCATTTTTGTGATGTGACCTGAAGTTAATGGTCAATGAGCAGTAGCTATTGTTATGTACAAGTTAGGGGGAAACAGAGGTCATTAGAGGCTAGCAGACTGGGCACACTTGGGCAGGCTTTGTTCTTCAAGGAAGGGCAGGGCTCTAAAAAGTACAAACTGCCATGCAGGCAAAGGCCAGGAGGCAGGGGCTTTCAGGGCATGTCTGGGTAAAGCAGGTTGGTAAGGGCAGTGGTCAGTAAATTCAAGACCTGAGAGAAGAACTTAGCCTTCTCTCTAGGCATACACAAGCCACTGGGAGCTGGGTGTGGAGCAGCATGGTTGAGACTACTGCAAGTGTTTTAATTACTGAGCTGCAAAGGATCCAGAGAGCATCTTGTCCAACATCTTATCTCTCCAGGCAGACAGAGGCCAGGAAGTCGTCTCCAAGGTCACATAGCAAGGACAAGGGCCAGGGCTGGGATGCCTGCCTGTGCTGAACCCTGTTCAAATGATTTCTCAAGCCCAGTTTGTGGCCCCACAGAAAGAAGTTCCTGATACTTTCCATATATATGTGAATATGTGTACATGTATGAAAAATGTTATATGGTATAGTCTGATTATAAAAGCAGTTAGGTCATTGTAGAGGGCTTTTAAACTATAGTAATATAAAGAAGAAGATCTAATCACCTATAATCTACCATCCAGAGGTAACTACTATTAGTATCATTATATATTTCCTCCATATATACTCCACATACAATTATATATGCATTAGATTGGAACTGATTGTATATAGTTTCAAGTTCCACATTTTCCCTATAAAATTGTGTTTTCTGAGAATAGGGGACTGTTCTTGAGGCAGAAGGAAGTCTAGAAAACCTTTTCCTTAAAACAAAAGAAAACCAGTGCAAAGCCTTGTCAGCAGTGTTTGGGAGGACATCCTGCAGGGATGAAAGGTGGCTCTCATACATCCGGTTTGAGCTTCGAGGCAATGGCTGTGGCTTGGTCCTCTGGTGTCTTGACTGGCTGAAGCCTCCTGCCGGCGGGGGAGACAGTTTTCATGAGACTGCTCCCACCCTTCCTTCCCTGCAGGATGCCGTGATCATGCCCACCCATCAGAAGGGAGAGGGGTTGCAGTCATAACTGATATATTAATAACAGCATCTCAATCTGTATAGCACAGTGATTTATATGTCTTACATACCATGTGAGCAGATAAGTTAAATGCTGTCATGCCCACACTGCAGATGAAGACAGTGAGGCTACCAGCAGGCTAGTGACTTACACACAGCTTCTTAAGTGGCAGAGCAGGGACTTCATGCGGATCTGCTGATATCTAACTCAGTGACTTTTCCTTTAAGTGTTTTTCCCTTTAGTTCTAGCTTCTCCTGAGCCAAACTGAATCCCCGTAGCGAGAAAGGCCAAGGACTCAGAGTGTTGTATCACCGCTATGTGAAAGGGCCATAGACCTCCACTCTTCGAGTCCTCAGTCGAGCCCTGTGGGGTTCTGACCACTGTCCTGGGGGGCCTGACCTTACAAGAACTCATTCAGGACAACTCAGAGCCAGTGTCTGGATTTGCGGGAGGTTTTGGAGCATGGATCCAAAGGGCAGCTCTTTCTTGTAGAAATGTCCATGAGAGACACTGTCCTTGGGGACAGCCTTCTTGGCCCACCAAAGCCATGGAGACCCATTCCCTGCCCAAGGTTCTCCCAGCTGGAATGGGGTTTCCTTCACAGAGGGACTGTGGACCCTGTGAGGTCACTCCAGTTGAGGCCCAGGACTTTGAGGCAGTTGCATCTCCTACATTCCTGTTGCTGCGATAACAAATTACCATAAATTTGGTGGCTTAAAACAACACACATCTATTATTTTACACTTCTCAGGGTCCAAAGTCCAAAACAAGGTTTCACCGAGCTAAACTCCGGATATCAGCAGGGCTGAATCGCTTTTGGGGGGCTGTTTCCTTGCCTGTTCCAGCATACTTTGGCCTATGGCTCCTTCCTCCATCTTCTAAGCCAGCAGTGGCACTCAAGTCTTTCACATAATGCCATCTTTCTGGTTCTGCCTCTTCTGCCTCCCTTTTCCCCATTTAATGACCCCTGTGATTCCATTGGATAATGTAAGAACAGCCTCTGTAAATTGAAGTGAACTGATTAGCAGCCTTAATTCTCCTTTGCCATATAATATAGCATATTCATAAGTTCCATGCACTGGGACATGTACATTGTTATTCTACCATGGACCATTATTCTGCCAGTCTCTCCTCTGGTACAAGGACCCCATCTTTAGGTGTAGACAGTGGTCCAGGTCACTGCTTGGTCAGGTTGCGCCTGCCACTATCAGAGAGGTCCTTTTTGTCCAGGTCCCCTGCCACTGGCCCACTCCTCATTTAGCTAAACCTGTCCCAGACTCCTCTTCTCCCATCCTCTGCTCCAGTTCTTGAGAGAAGGGAGTTGGGCAAGAAGTGCCAGGGGGTGTGGATATGGAGGACGGAAAGACAGGCTAGATGCGCCCTGGCTGTGGTAGCCCAGGGAGCTGAGTCCTTTCAGTGGATGGGGCCAGCCTACCTAGGTTCCAAGGACTCAGACAGTCAGTCTGAGGACAACTCCAGGGCTGGAAAGGCAGCCCATCATGTATTGGAACCCCTCCTGTGTGTCCCTGGCACCTTAACAGCAGGAGTTCACCTGGCCCTTTTTCAGTAGACAACAGCCTGTCAGGAGAGCCTGTCAGCAGAGCAGAGCAAGAGGCTGCTGGACAAGGGCTTCAGGCCTAAAGTAGTCTGACCAAGTGACCATAGTTTGCCTGGGACTTTCCCACTTTAGCAGCAAAAGTCCGAATCCTGGCAAGCTCCTCATTCCTAAGCAAACTGAGACAGTTGGGCACCCTGTCTCCAAGGCTTTTGCACCCCCCTACCCTCCCACCCCCCGCAATCTGCTCCAGTTTACCTCTGTAGCCCACAAGCCAGCCTTTTGGATTCCTGGGTGCTAGAGAGATGGGAGAAGGGGGGTTCCCAGCCCAGCCATCATCTATGGAAACCATGCCTGTGTCTGCATAGCATAGAGCTCCCAGTTATATGCACAAGAGAGTGACAAAATGTGTTTTCATTGGAGCCTCTAAAAACCTAACAACCTGGTCACTTCTGGGTGGTGTATTACAGGTGGCTTTAATAAATGTTTTTGTTTCCTCATCTGTATTTCTTCTTCTTTATACAATTAAACCATGTTTTTTTAACTTGTGTATGTTTTTAATAAAAGACTGTTATGAATGACTAAGCCTTTCATCTCCAGTCCTGCTGAGGGGTATGGGTGGGTAGTGCTGCATGTTGTGCACATCATGGCCCTTGGCCAGGACCTTTGACCTTGGCTGCTGGTTGATCATGGGCCATTCTGCCCAGGGCTTTACCCGCAGCCTTCTATGCTGAGCTCCAGGGTCCAGTTTGGCTCTGCAGAATAAGTAAAAGTGCTGAGGACAGTGTTGCCAGACAGCAAGAGATGCACTTACATGCAAGTCAGGCCTGACAACTATGAGAATGTGGAGAAGAGGAGCCATTTGCTCCCTCCTCCCCACCCCCACCCCACTGGACACTTCCAGTCCAGTTGAAGAGACAGACTACAGAGGGAATGGCAGATAGAAAGGGACTGGCACCAGATGGTAAGGTTTCACCTGTGAGGGCCCATACTGCATATGCCTTAGAATAGCCAAAGACTGAAAAGGGGATCCTTTCAAGTAACCTGAGGCTGGTGCCCCCAAACTGGGAATAGATGGTCTCCTGGGCCTAGAACTCTGGCTACTTAACCACTTTGTGACAGAAGAGTGGCAATGAATGGTCACCAGGATGCCCCAGTCTTGGAAAGTTGGACACCTCTCAGGCCTTCCTCCCTGCCCTCCCCACATAGTACATGGCTCTACCTCTCCCTCTAGCTATCTCAGCCCCCTGACATTCAGCTCTTCTCCCCATCCTCAACAACCCCAGCAGGAGAACTTCTAGAGGCTCCTTGAGTCTTAGCAGAGGCAGTTACCCTCTACCTCCCACAGGCAGAGCCAGCAGCTCCCAAACCCAGCCTACTATTATCCTGACATGACAGGACTTCTTGCCTCGTTCATAGTTTTAGAAAGGTAATAATCGCTCTGGCCTAATGACTCCCTTCCTATGGAATCCACCTCCATGTTCACTTAATTCCCTTGATCCATGAAGTCAGCTTTCTCAGAGAAGCCTGGCATGTGTCCCTTCCCTCCACACCACCCCCATCCTCATTCCCCACCATCATGCCTGGCTTCTGAGCTAAGATCCTAGTATAACCCTTCACCTCTCTGAGCAAAGGTGTAGCTATTTTTAGCAGCTGTAGAAGAGTTTGCTACTCTTGCCCTTTTTTCCAGGCAGAATCAGGACTGACAGCACAAGGGAAATGGTAGCAAAATTGGACACCCCTGCATCCATGTGGCTTTTAAGGAAAGGAAGAGGGCAGAAACAGACAGGGACCCAGGCCAGTCCAGGGATTAGGTCAGACACAGAAATGAGGGCCTCAGTTACTGTCAGATGACTCTGGAGAGCTGGGGCTGGCCTCCCTTGAAAGAAGCCAGCAGTAAGTCCCCATGGCCGCCTGAGGTAGGGCAGTGACTAGCAGCTGCCAGGGGTGCTAGAGTTGCTCAGAGATCAAGAATCCAGAGATTAGACCCTCCAGAGCTGCAGGTCTGACCCTGTCTTGTGGTTGGGAGTCAGGGTGCACCCCTGAGTGGTCCTGGCTCTAACAGTCAGTCATCCAGAGTCCAGACCTCTAAGGAACCCCAGGACCCAACAGAGGATCTGTTTTAGAGCAGGAGAGCAGGTCACCTTGCTCAGATAGAAGCATGGCTGAAAAGTCCTCTTTGATCTCTAGAACTAAGATGTAGCAAGCCAGAGTCCTCTGGAGCAAACAAATGTATGGTTGAGTTGCCCCTGTTCTGAGGCCAAGTTAGAAGCCTGTGGCACAGCCCGCCGGGACCCCACCCCTTGAAACTGCAGGTGGCCTCCCTGACATAGTGGGTCATTGCTTCTCTTGAGGGCCAAGCCAGACACAACCCCTTTGGAGCCCTGGGGCCTATGGCAACAGAGTCATGTTGTCTGCCAGGAGGGGGCAAGGGAAGTGACAGCAGACGGGGCACATCAGTTGAGGCTTTTGCTGCCTCCCATTACGGTCCCCAAATGCCTTCTTGACACAGGGTACTAGTTCCCTGCCCTTTGCCAACTCTCCCAAACATCCTCCCCAGGCTTCAGTTTCCTCACGGGCAGCCTGAAATTGTAGAATCAACCTGAGTTCTGGGCCTGGACAGATGATTTGGAATCCAGCCTCCATACTGTTTAGCTGAGTCATCCTGGGCAAGCGCCTTAGGCCTGTTGGTTTCTTGGTCTATGAACAAGGAGGTAGGAGTGAGGTGTTGCACATGGGGGGTGTCATGATGCACCTGGGGACCTGGCACAAAGTCATCACTTAAGGTCTGGGTTGTCATTATCCAGCCAGATGTTGAGGTCTGTTCTAGTTTTCATTTCTAAGCTAGTGGGTGTCATTTCCTTGGATGAGGAATGGCAGGCTGGATGTCTGCCCTTCCTCCTTTGCTCAGTCCCCATGTCCTTGCCATATTGACTCCAGTATCTCCTCCAATTAAACTCAGCGTAGACTCCACAGACCTGTTTCACCACTGAGCTGACAGAAGTAGGGGCTGCTTCTGTAATCCCTACTCCCAGAAGAGCAGTAGAAATAGGTCACTTGGGAGCTGCTTGGAGCTAGGAAAACCACATTGCCAGACAACAAGGCCCTAGACTTGGCTCCACAAGGGAGCTTTGGCTGATAAGCTCTGTGCCAAGTACTCTTATCTCTGGAAAAGGTGTGCACCAGCTCCCCATTCCCCACCCAGACCTCCTGCCTCTGTGGCAGCTAGCAGAAATGGGGAAGGTTAATGCAGAGGTCTGATGTATTTCACACACCCACAGTATGGAGGATGAGCAGTGCCCAACTTAAGAAATAGCATTACAACTGGCAGTGGCGAAAGCTTCTTACTAGATCTGAAAGAAACCCACACATCTCTGTGCCACACCTCCCACTTACCCCTCCCCCATACAAGAGTGGACTTTTGGATCTGTGTCAGCAGTATGAAAGAAGACCCAGTAGTCCTAGAAAATAACAACCTGCACATGATTCAGCTTCACCAAGGAAAAAGTATCACTCCCAGAGAAGTGATACCCTTCACTTCTCTTCACTCTCCACTTCAACCAAGCCCTGGACCTTTCTCAGGATTTCAGTCTGTCCTCAGCCAGCCCCACTGGAGACTTGCAGAGAAATCTGAGAAAGCTCCTGTCCTTGGAGTTAGAGTGGTCACAACATCCTGCACACCTTTCACTGAGAGATGTTGAAAGCTGATACACCAACAAGGATGGTTTACACGTTAGCCTCTGACTTTCCTCCTTCTGCTGGATGAGTTGAACAAATAAAACTAGTCCAATTAAAGTAACACCTTTAGAGCAAGGTAAGGAAACCCCTATGACTGACCATAAATGCCTTGGAACATCTGTAAACTCAGCTCAACATGGGAGATCTTGCTGGTGTGGCTGAGCCCTCCCTACTTTGCTAGTTTGCCTCCATTGGAAAGTGGTCCTTGATGACCATGATGTCATTCCAACACCAGTGAAATTCATCTTTCAGTGATCTACCAAGCTGCCTCAACAAGAGCTTCCACCATTAGTGCTTCAATTGATACTTTTAGGAATGACCCCTAGAAGCATTGGCAAGTCCTTAGAATAATCTTAAACCTAAATTTGGTTCCGATTACACTGATCTTGCTCCATTTCAGGCACTGTTTGGTAATGAGTTAATGCCAGTTGCCACCACTTTTACATGAGCACTCAAACCTTAACATGTTTGTCTTTCAGGCAAGGGCTGAGGTCCATGTGATGGGACCAGCTCTCCATCCTGGAAGGTCTGGCTCTATTCTACACTACTTCTCCAGGTGTGGTCCCTAGAACCTAGCTATCTTGTGATGTGGGGTGCAAAGTTTGGGGTCCTTCTCTGGACACCCTAAGGGGTTGATCCCAAGAGTTAAGAGATAGGAACTCCATCTTGGTTTTGGAAGTTGGGAGTCAATGAGTATAATTCTTCTCGTATTTTGGTAATGTGTAAGTAAGTAATGGACTTTGCTCATTAGAACTTGAAAGATTTCCACAGCTGCATGGGATTTTATCATATCCACTGCCTACCTTCCACCAGGGATAAGGTTGAAGGACAGCAGAATAAAGAAGCTGGAAACAGGCCCCGCTGTTCATTCTGGGTTGCACTCTTTCCCTCCCATCACTCCTCAGTCCACTCTAGCTGGCTTCATACCACCCCTAGCCACCATTAACTTAAAAAGTCACCCACTAGAAAACCCCAGAAGCCCTAAGAGGCTAATCATCCCAATCTAGTTCTTAGTAAAGGCTGGGCCCTGGAGGAGCTAGAAAAGGCTATCCTCTCCATCCCTATCCACAGCTGAGGCTACTCTTGAAAAACCCAAGTGCATCTCTTCTGATGGGCAAGGCTTATAATCAGGGCCCATTCACACCCCCACACAGAATACCCACCCAGCAGGAGCCCACCTTCCACTTGCACAGCATATAACTCTACTTCCTGAACTCAATGCCTTTGCCCATTTTCCAGTTTTCTCACCATCTTCTCAGTCTTTCCTTCCCAAAAAGAGCCCACACTCCTTTCAGAGTGGTGGGCCCAATGAGGGGGGTGGTTCCCAGGCTCAGTGGTTTCAGGAACTTACATTATGGAAGATGCGTCCACAGAGCTTTCATATCCCAAAGCAATGCTATTACTACCATGACCCACTCCCTAGGTAGTGCTGGATACTATTCACAGCCCAGGGCCAGAGACTGGGGAGACATGGGAAAGCCCATATCCAGACCTCTGTCCCCAGGCATTCCTGTGATTTGGGCCTTATCTTGAAGGACAACTATCATATACTGGTGATTCCTTATATATGGTCTTCATAAATACTGTTCTGATCAAATATATCCTCTCACAGAGATTATGAGCATTAACCCTGGAAAGGTGTGGAGTAAACCAATCTGTTTTAGGAGGTCAGCCACATTTTCCTAAAAATGCATTTGTGCCTGGACCTGTTTCACAGTATGTTATAGGACTGATATTCAGGACACAAGAGTTATTGTTGCCTGAGAAAATAGTCAAATAGTCTTGAACTGGCAGGTAAATAGTCCCAAGCCCCTGTCCTAGTATCCTCCAGCCACCCAAGTCCCTCCTCCTCAGATCTGCCTCCAAGCCATTATCTCTCTGTACTGGCCAAAATGGTAGCCCCTGGCCACATGTGGCCACTTAAATTTCAATTAAATTAAAAATTCAGTTCCTGAAAGTGTCACTGGACACATCTGAGGCACTTAATTGGTGCACCTGCTTAGTACCACTGCCTACCAAAACAGTGCAGAGAGAACATCTCTATTGCTGTATAAAGTGAACATCAAGTAATACCCAGCACAGGATGCCATGGGGACCTTTCTTGGGCTGTTGTCTACTCCAGTTGTCTGTGATTGTGTCATACCTGTTGGGTTTTTTTGGTTTGTTTTGAAGGAGCACCTGTGTGTTCAGCAGGATACATACATAGTTCTTCGCATGTTCTTCAGGAGAGTGCAGACCTCAGGCCCCTGGAGCTCAGAATTAACTCCCAGCTATGGCTACAAAGTCAAGGTCAGGTGACTATGTTTACATGTGCATGTCCTTGTGACATGTCTGTCTCCTCCTCCTGTCATCTTCTGTGACCATAACTGAAAGGATTCACAACAGATGCACACCCCAAGCTCAGGGTCAAGCAGGGTGCCAATAATGAATCCATCAGAATGTTCCCATAAAAAGTAAAGCCAACTACAATTTCTAAATAAAAAGCCACACCCTTGTAAACAATTGACTTTTTATAAAAAGACAAATGTACATATTTACATACATATTCATATATGGTTATACATGATTTGGTGGTTGGATGGCATTTCCAATTTTCAAAGTCACACCAAGGTACTCACTTCCCCCCTCCCTGGGCCTGCGGAGGGCTACCGGGGCCTGAGGAGGCAGTGGGCACCAGACAAGGCACTGTATAAATAAATGCAAAGGCGAAACTTGGGAGAAATGTTAGTGTACACCACTGATCAGAAATGTGGCAAGATCCACAAGAAAAAGTGCCATGTTTCTTCCCAAGCCCCTCAATTGGAACAGAAAGCAGGGTAGAGCCCCTCTGAGGCTGAGGGAACACCGTCCCATGGGACCCCATTTTCCTTCACATTTCACTGGCTTTGGAACAGTCCCCAGGGCTCAACTGGGAAGGGAGGTGGTTCTTTGGGAATAAGATTCACTTAGTGCAATTGTCTCCTAGTGCAGAGTCTGCCCTAGGGTTGGTGCTATGCTCTTCTGAGGTCACTGGTCTGTTCCCCTCAGGGCCAGTTCAGTGAGAGCAAAACCCGCTCCAGAAAGCTGGGCTCAGAGAGAAAAGCTAGAGGCCAACTCCTGAGCAAGCCCTTTACCTGACATAGCAATTTCAGAACCCCAACTCCATCTTCCCAGGAGGCAGGGCCAGCGTTACCCACAAGACAAGCCCAGATCCTGGCCAGCCAAGCCCTGGGAGTCCACTGACACAAGGAGGGTGATCACATTCTGCTTGGCAGTGGGGTCACACTTTGCTATGCCAAGGGGCATAAAAGTCCAGCTTCTCCATCACATGCACCATGATGCCAGGTCCTGCTCACCTAGGGGAGCAAGAGGGGGTCTGGGGCCTAGCTATGGCGCACAAGGAATGGCCTGGATGGAGGGCAGCCTGACTGGGGGCAGGAGATTGTCCAGCCAGTTGGTGTCCATGTTCTTCAAATCTGTGAAGACACGGTGTAGACTCAGCCCAATATCCCCTAGAAAATATGAAGTTTGTATGAAGAAGGGAGTGGGGCATAAGGTATGTTCTCTCATACCTTATGCCATCCCACATAGCTATCCTTCAAAGCCACAGACACAGCCTCCACTGTTCACACTGCAGCAGCAAGCCCCACTCCTCTTTAGGTGAACCTCAAGCATGGGAACAGCAGCTAATCTGCAAGCTGTCTGCACCCCTGTCTGCTTTATCTTTCTGTCCCCTGACCCTGCCCCTAAGTTTTCCCCACCCCACATGCTTCTCCATCAGGATCCAGGGGCTTCTCACCCCCAGGGCTGTCAACTTCTGGCTCCTCCTTGCAGCTGAAGTCTCCATAGACAGAAGTGGGCTGGACCCCAGGTTCATTAAGCAGGTACCCCTTCCCATCCACATTTGTCGGCTGCCACTCCGACTGCTCAAAGAGCTGGGGACAAAGAGGCAAGAAGTCATCAGCTGTCTTTCAGTACAGACTACCCTGTGGCCCTGCCCTCAATAAGCCAAGGCTTCCCAGTCAGGATCACACCCTTTGGCACTATCATTCTCCAGTGGATGTAAATGTGCAGTGCTATCAGGACAAGGCCCAAGAGCTGGCAGGCGCAAACCCATGCTGGCCCTACTCCTCAGGCCATTTTCCTAGACCTCCCACCCCACTCTCTGGCACTAAAATCTCCGTGACTTCCCTCAACTGTGTAAGGACACAGCAATGGGCAGTGCAGCTCAAAGCAAAGGTTAGCATAACAAGTCAAGAAAAGATAAATAGAAAAGCTAAAGATAAGGAACTAAGCCCATATCTCAATTTTCTGCACTGATGGGACAGAGCCAGGATAAAACTACAGCAGAAAAAAATAAACTGGAGGATAGCTTGCTTAAATTTTTTTTAAAGTCATCATATTACAGATCCCAAAAGCTGATTATTGAAACCTGATGTGCATTTCCCAAACTAACAGGTCTGAGCATGTTGGGGCAGAGGACATGGGCCATGGACCCAACACTGATGGTGGCTGACTCACAGAGCTGGCTGGGGCCCTGAGGCTTGCTTTAGTACAGCCTGCTGGAGATCAAGCCTCCCACCTACCCTCACAACCCAGTGTCATTCCCATCAGCCAAGAAAGGCAGTGGTCTCCAGCCACGTGGGTATGGCACCTGTGGGACTACTTAAGCAGCCAGGGGCTGACAGCAGCTGCCAATCCTCTGACTTGGAAACTTTCACTGGTTCTCTCTCTCATCACCAAAAAGTGGCCAATTCAAAAGACTACGAAGAAGGGAGAGGCTTTACCTTCATGATGTCCTCAGGTAATTTCCCTTCCTCATCCTCATCAGTTGCAGCTATGGATGGAGAAGAGCAAAGGTTGAGTGGCAGTTCCATCCCCACCAGCTCCCCTGCTCTTTCTCCTTCTCTCCCTGCCCCACCTTCTCTCTATGTCTCAATGTCTCCCTCTCTCTCTCTTACACACACACACACACACACACACACACACACACACACACACTATCTCCCAGCAGACATCTGCCTGCCATGGAGATTCCAGAATAGGACACTGGCCTGGTGACTCAGCCTCCCAAACTATGGAACCACACCTCTTCCCACCCTTCACTTCCTTCCTCAGACATTGGGCTGTAGAGGAGCCAAGAGCACTAGCAACCTTTGACCAAGATACAGCCCCTGGCCCCTTCCCTCTTCTCCCCAGTCCAGAACAATCCTCAGCCTACTCTGAATTGCCTTCCTAGTATCCCAAGGGCTTCCCTCATCCCACAGGGGCTGGGGTGAGCAATGCCCAGCTCAGTCAGCTCAATGGCAGATGGAATTCTGAGCATCTTTTCTCCCTCAGGAAGTCCTTCTCAGGACCCATTCAAGCCAGCAGGCCAGGCACTAGGAGTACAAACCTTCAGAAGTGGAGGGCATGGGAGACACTTGGAAGTTGTACAGGTCACTAGTGCTGTCTGGCACAATTTCCACTGGGATGTGCCAGTCAGGGAGAGTGCTAGTGACGGCACATGGTGACAGTGCTGGGGAGAAGCAGAAACCACAGGTCAAGGCAGTGCGCTTTCTTACTTTGCAAGAAGCAAGCACCCTACACCCTGTAGCCTCTTGTAACAGGCCACCCTATGAAAGCATGATGCCTCCAGGACCCAAGATAAAGAGCCAGCCTACCCACCTGTGGGTTCCCCTGCCAGAATAGCAGCTTCACCTGGAGTAAGGGCCCGCTCCACCTCCAGGTCTTGGCCCATGTAGCCCTGAGCTGTGTAGCTGCTGTGGTCATCAGGCAGGGTGGAACTGCTAAGTCCATCAGAGGTGTCAGGGCTGGAATCCCCACATGACTGCAGAGGGAGGAAGCAGCTTAGGCCTTTCATAGCACTCTCTTCCATTGCTCACCCTGACCCACAGTGACCAAAGGTCCAGCTTTTTAGGGCCACACTCACCTTCCTCTTGGCCTTGCTCTTAGTGTCTCGGCTGGACTTGGACTTTCTCTCTGTGGGGCAGATAGGCTATCAGCATTGATATAGGCATGCCAGGCCCAGCTGATCTTCTTCCCTTACTCCCTCCCAAAGGTTTACTGAGGACCCAGAGTCATTGGCTACCTTTTCTCTGGTCCTTGGTGAGAGGTGGGAGCATTCGGTATACCCGCACAGCTGAACTGCCCTTGTTCCTGCTCTGGTCCTTCACCTCCTCGATGTCTGGTAGGGAGTTCATGGCACAGCGAAAGTTTGCCTTCCATGTCTTGGGATCAGGTTCCTTTTCCCCTGCTTTATATCGGCCTACAGAGCAGGAGAGAGAAGTGGGTCATCAGCTGCTCCCTGGCCCGGGAGGAAGAAGGCAAGTCTACCCCAGACTAATGAAACCAGCATGTATCCCTGGCAACACTCTACAGATCCTAGGCCCTGGGGCTTCTCAAATGCCTAGGTTTAACTCAAACATCTAGCAGACCTCAGTGAAGGCCCTATCCAGGCACACTAGAGTGCCCCTAGGCTGTGTCTTAGATCCTGCCCAGTCTCCCTGCTTGCACTATCAGCATCCAGGGGGTAGTGGCCCCTGCATGTTTCCCTGATATTTCCAAACAATAGGCACAGAGTGGGCAGCAAAGAACAGTTACTAATAGGTAGGCTAACTGTTCTGAGCTTGGTCAAGAGCTCCATTCCTCAAGGATGAAAGGAGGCTACCAACCAGTTGGGCTTTGAGCCAAGGGACCTTGGTCAATAGCTAGAGAAAGGAAGATGTGCATATCTTTCAGTGCCCTGGCTCAGAACTGTTTTCTCCGAGAACTTTAGCCCCAAACTCACCGAAGGCATGTTTTTTAAGATTTTGGCTTATAAATTCCTTTGAGAATTTGCTGAAACAATGGATTCTGTCTTCCAAAAACACAAGTCTGTCCCCTGCCCTCCAACCTCCCACTAAATTCTGCACATTGTGTCAGGGAGCTCAGGGACCACCAAGAGTCTGTGTTAACATTAGTGTCTGCCCTTGCCTCTTCCCCAGCCCCAGGACCAGACTCCCAGGGACATACCTGTGTGAATGGCCCAGCTCCGAAACAGACAGGCATCCTTGTTAATGTCCCAGCCATGCTTGGCAGCATGCTTCCATGGGATCTGGAAGATCATCTCGTCCTGAACAACACACAAGGCTGTGTCAGCTCAGAGACCACAGGCTCTGCGGCTGAGTATGCCCAGCCCCCAAGTCTGAGAAAAGGCTGACTTCCCCTTTTTAGCCTGACATCCGGCTTGGGTTGACCTATCCTAAGACTGCCTGAAGCAGGCCACCCTGGATCTCTCAGGAGGGTCCACTGTCAGCTCAGCAAATTCCTCTCTACCTGTTACCAATGTGCTGGGGCCCACACAGAGTACTCTCCTCACAGCCCGTGTCTGCATGCCCTGGGATGCTTCTTTCTGGCTTG
Source organism: Castor canadensis (assembly GCF_047511655.1). Classification (NCBI taxonomy): domain Eukaryota; kingdom Metazoa; phylum Chordata; class Mammalia; order Rodentia; family Castoridae; genus Castor; species Castor canadensis. Next base: position 61,961,914 of record NC_133401.1, on the reverse strand, counting down.
TCAGTGCCAAAACAGAAGAAAGAACTTCTTCCACTGGAAGTCTGTTCAGGATACCTGGGACCACTGGCTGTTACACAGAAGATCGTCACCATACCCCTGAGGGAACCTGAAACCAGACCTGAATGCTGGCTACCTGTGTGACCAGTGGCACTGTACCTCTACCCCTCACAGCTTTCTCTCTTTTTAAATGAGGAAAATATACCTCAGAAAATTTTGAGGGTAAAAATCAGAGCAAGTGTGGGGACACAGTGACAAAGATTAAGATCTTACTGTCATTATTACTGGTGGCTAACTGCATGAACTTTTGAGTCAGACTTTTCAAGTTCAAATCTTAGCTTTATCACTTTTTGTGTGATCTTGGTATCTACCTCTTAAATGTCTCACCTTCCTGATTTGGGACCTATCTCACAGGACTTACTGTGAAGAAGAAATGACACAGTATAAGTAACATACTTAACAAGATGTCAGGTACATAGTAACTGTTACTATTATTGGTATGAATTCTGTTATTGCTAAGTCTACAGGGTCTATTTTGTCCCAGCTATAGGCTTTTGGGGTCAGAGTAACTGGTGCAAGATTAATTCTTGGGTCCTCTGCTGAACCAGTCATCTTCCTGCCCAGCAGTGCCCACCTCTCTGTCTTCCATCTGTCCAACTGGAGCCCTGTAAGATACTGTGTGTATAGTAGGGGTCCCTCAGAGACAAGAACTCAAGCTCTGCAGATGCTGGGGGAGTCTGACTACTGTAAGCTCTAAATGCTTTTAGTTGTTCTGCCATATCTTGTGAGGGGAAGAAGGCAGGAGCCAGGCAAGTATGGCCCAAGCGTGGGCCTTGCGTGCTGCTTGCATTTGGGACCCACTGGGAAACACATCTTATTGCCCTCCTAGCACTTCCCTTTTGAGCAGCATGTGAAGCTTGGACTCCCAAAGAACGTGGGTTAAAACAGTAGGGGGGACGCCCAGAGTTCCACTCACTTTATTGATCCAGATCAGCCCTGGGATTTGGTTGGAGTTAATCTGCATCTCTAGCCAGGGCCTCATGCGCATCCGAGCGATGGGCATGTTGGCTGCAAAGAGAAGACGGAGGCTCCCGTTTGGAGTCTGCCGAACAATCCCAGGCACTGCCCTGCCCCACCCAAGGTCACCCAATTACCCTCCCCTCCCCTGCCCTGAGCTGAGCACCAGGTACTACAATCTCAGGGAAGGGAAACTGCACTGGGATAAAACTGCTCTCCAAATCTTTTCAGCATCTTAGGCAAAAACACCTGCCCCTTCTCTCATCCTTCCCCCTCCCAGTCAGTCTTGGGAAGGAGACAGGCGTGAAGTGATGGCTTCAATGATTTATGTGCAGGGACAAAGTACACCGGTATCTTAATACCAGAACTTTTATCTCAAAACGCAAATCTTTGGGGAAGGATAGAGCTTCTTCTACTTGATGCCAAGAAGACATTCGCCAGACTTGAGTTGTCACCTCCAGCTGTGCACCCTCCCTACTGGGCAAGCCTGCATCCTGGACGCCTCGCCACCCCTGCCCCCAGAATTCATCTATGCCTTTGACAGCCAGGGCCCACAAAGCTGAATCCTGGATGCAATCCCTTCCGGCTTAGTTTCCCCTCCTCCAGAGAAGTGGCCCCAGGAACACCTGTGGCGCCTTTTCCTACAGCCCCGGTAGGTTAGAACCCCGTCCAGCAACTCAGGGCAGCGAGCCAGCCCCTGCCACCAGCACAGGGAGCCCAAAACGTGGGGCCCGGCCGCCAAGCTGGAACCACCAAAAGCCAGCTCCAGGAACACTAGTGGACACCCGAGTCCTCCCGCACGGGGTGTGGATACGCGTGACGAACGCACGGGGCCACTCGAGGCCCCCGGCGGCTCCGCGCAAGCACAGATCTGCGAGAGCGGCCGGACGCGGGCAAGCTCGGTCAGTGGGCGGTCCACGCCGCGGCCCTCCCTCCCCGCGCCGCGGCTCGCAGCTCCTCCAGCGCCCTCGCGAGCCCGCGCGGGGTCCCCAGCAACGCCGCGCGCCCGCGACTCTAGGGGCTGGGGCTTGCGGCCCCCACTTCCTGATGTCCCGCGCGCCTTTTGTTCGACGCCGCCGCAGGTCCCCCAGCCGCGAAGGCGGGCTCACCTCTGCAGCGGGAGCTATCCGGCGGTGGCGCCCGAGGGTCCCGGCGCGGCGAGGGCTATGTGCTAGCGCACGAAGCGGAGAGGAGACAGAGGATGCCCGGGTTCTGGGGCCGTTGGGCACGGCTGGCCTCGACTGGGCACGACTCTGGCTGGCCTCGGCTAAGCCCGGCTGGACACACGTCCTACCTCGACGAAGGAGTGGCGCGCTCTGCCGAGGCAGCGGCGCGGCAGAGAAATCTAAACACTTAGCGGGATTCCCCAGCCCAGGCCTGGCCCCGCCCCCTCCGAGCCGCGCGCGCGCCCATTGGCCGGCGCCGCCCCATCATTTCGGGGAAATCAGGCTGTTGTAGAGCTAAGCTGCTAAGGGGAAGTACGGGGCGGCTGCTCTCCCCACCCCCTCCGGCCCGGCGCCACCGCCCCGGGGCTACCGCGGGCCCGCCCCGCGCGCTCCCACTCCACCCCCACTCCAGCTGGGCCGGCAGAAAAAGCTCGGCTGTCCTGAAAAGCCGAGCGCCCCCGGCTCCCGGTTCCGCATAGGTCCTAGCCTGCTGGCTCCTGCGGCCAGCGCCTCTCGGGGAACAGCTAGCTCCCAAGCGCAGGTGAGGGGGTCACTGCGGCACCTGTCGCCCTCTTCAGAGGGGACCCGAGGACTGATTCCCCCCCAAACCAGTCTGGCTTCCCGCGCCTGGTAATGAGGGGTCAAGAAGGGAAGGTTTCAGCCCTTACACTGCCTCTGTCTGGAGGGGTTGACAACTCTCCTCCAGGTCACACACCTGCTCCGGCAAAGTGAAGAAGGCAGAAAGCCTGGCCTGCCTGAGGTGCTGCATGGAGCTGCTGAATGAGAGGAAATCCCAACCCGGCAGCTGCTGGCACGATCAACAAAAGGACGCAGTATCTCAGTATCTTCAAAATGACAGTAGCCCTACGTGCCGGTTTGTAGTGATGGGGAGAGATGACTGTAAAGCACCATGCTCCACTTGGCCACCTTTGCATCCCTGGGACTGCCTTACAGAAAGGAAGTAGGAGAAGAAAGAAGCTGCGGTCCTTCCTAGCACTCCTGCTTCAGGCCACCTCCACAACCCCACTGTGGCCCTGGCATGGGAGCTCCTTATGGCAGTGTTGGTGTCATCTTTGGGGCCCCCACGGTTTGACTCTGGAAGTTCTGGGCAGCATGGAGGAATTGCTCAGGGTTGGCCAAGGCTATGGGTCTAGCCAAAGGGTGGCTAGCCCAGGTCCCATGCCCTTTGGTAAGGGCAGTAACTTAACTCTTTTGCTCACAACTAGACCTTGCCCTATTTGTACTTGGTGTACATGTGGCATCCAGAACTCGGGCCCAGCAGGTTCCTTCACCTCCCCAGAGTTGCTGACTCAGAAATAAATAATTGCTCTTGCAGGCATCATTCCCCTCATCCTAGCTCTCTCTCTAGGGCAGCACCCAGTGACAAAGATGCTGCATTCCACTTGTCAGTCACTCTACTGCCACAAGTAAAATGGATGGGTTCATCCAGATCCAATACACCAGAATTTGAGGGCCACGGCTGGTGCAAAGCCTTGTCCAAGAGATCAGCAGTAATGGAGCAGAGATGCCTCCCAGACAGGGGTGAGTCAGGAGCTAGGAGAGACAGGAGCCAAGAGGACCTTTAAGGAAAGAGCCAAGCTGGTTGCCATGCAAAAGGAAGGCACTGAGGCTCGGGGTGGGGGTGTGATTCGAGGTGCTTTAAGTGACAAATAGGAATGAGAACCTGTTACAGGAACCAAGATTTGCTGAGCAAGAAGAGTCCTGAGTCATGACATCTCTTTGTGTAACAGATGGATACTTGTCTTGTTCTCACTAGAAAATTCAGAATGAGACTAGGGAGAGGACTTCTGCATCTCTTGAGTCTTGGGACACGGACAACAGTAGCCTTGGTGGAAGACAACAGAAAATAAAAAGACCTTCAGAGCCCAGTGTGTGTCAGTCTTCCAGGGAGGCTTAGGTAGGATGATCTCCATCCAAGGCCAGCCCTGCAAAACACAAGACCTTATCTGAAAAATAGCAAAAGCAAAAAAGGGCTAGGGGCATGGCTTACATAGTAGAGCACCTGCCTAGTAAGTGTGAGACCCTAAGTTCAAACCCCAATATGATTCAAACCCCAGTACCGCCAAAAAAAAAAGAAAGAAAGAAAGAAAATCAAACCCCAATACAGCAAAATGTATTATTTAAAACAAAAATCTTTATATTAATTTACAACCACCCATATGTGTGCATATAGGTACATACAATGTGCATTATTCCATGTCATGAAATGGATATCTGCAATATTATTTGTAATAGGTACAAAGTCTCTATCATAAGGATAAATCCAATTCATTCCCTATTGTAGGATTTAGGTTATTTCCATTTTTTCACAGTACAAACAGCACCGTTAGCTAAATCTTTGCACACATCAATAATTTTTTGTTTAAGAGAAATTCCCTATATCTTTGAAGTGGTCTTTAAATTTTTTTATATTCGACTCTAGGGATTTTTATTTTAAATCCACAAAAATTTCCTTATCATGATTGGAGGTGCTATACTCTAGCTAATCCCTATTTACATGCTCAATTTTTTTTCGGGGGGGGGCACAGGGGTTTGAACTCAGGGCCTTCACCTTGATCCACTCCACCAGGCCTATTTTTGTGAAGGGTTTTTCAAGATAGGGTCTCAAGAATGATTTGCCTGGGCTAGTTTCAAACCTTGATCCTCCTGATCTCTGCCTCCTGAGTAACTAGGATTGCAGGTGTGAGCCACCAGAGCCTGGCCATGCTCAAATTTTTTGTTGTAACTGCTTTTTGTTTTGTTTTGTTGAGACAGGGTCTCCCTATGTAGCTCAGGCTGGCCTCAAATTGATGATCCTCCTGCCTTGGCCTCATGAGTGCTGGGATTACAGCTGGCTTAAACCTGTTTCTGATGAATCCCATTCTAAAATGTATCACACATTCCCTGGGATGCTAAGCAGAACAGTCTCCCTTAGGCTTATAGTAATTCAAGGCGGGCACTCTTCAATCTGGATAGATATCCTCCAAACTCAAACTCTGGCTGCTTGCTGGGCACTGGGCACTCCCCTGCAACTTCATTCTCTCTCTCTTTCTCTCTCTCTCTCTCTCTCTTTCTCTCTCTCTCTCTCTCTCCCTTTCTCTCTCTCTCTCTCTACACACACACACACACACACACACACACACACACACACACACACACACACACACACCTCCACCCTCCCTGGTAAAGCCTTTGCTGTCCTTTTTGCCTCACCTGCCCTCTGGATCTTCCTTGGCTGCTTTGGACATGATTTCACATTTCAGGACCAGACTGTTGCCACAGCTCCCCTCCCCCCATACCCCTCCTTATCAGGCCTGCCTGGGAAGACTGGGAAGAGGGTACCTCTGCCCCACAGTGATCTCCCTAATATCTGAGTCCACCCAGAAGCCTTCTGAGCTCCCACACATGCCTCTGCCTCATACTCAAATCCCACTCAGTCTGGCCCAGGGGTCCCATTGCAACTTCTCTCCCACAGACAGTTCCCCTACTTTTTTTTTTTTCTCTTTTGAGACTGGGTCTCCCTATGTTGCCCAGGCTGGTCTCAAACTCACAGTCCTCCTGCCTCAACCTCCCAAGTGCTGGGATTACAGGTATGCCCCACTGTGCTTGACCTCCTCCCCACTTTTGACAATAACTAGAGGAGGATAAAAAGAGAACCCAGGATTTGAGTCTGAAAGCTTGGGGTCTTGTGCCTTTGCCATTTGCTGTATAATCTTAAGAAGTTCCTGACTCTCTCTGGGCCTCAGTTTTCTTGTCTGTAAAACTGGAGATAATTTCTGCTCATCTCTCCTAATTGTTATAAAGGTTGTTAAAATTATGGAGGGCCTTTTTTTTTTTTTTTGAACTGAGCTCCTGCACCAGATCAAACCAAAATTTCTTGAAGTCACTTATACTAAGTACCACATAATTAACTGAAACTTTAGGGGAGCAGATAGATAATATACAGACCAGGCTTTCCTAAAACCAGGAGATTCCAGTCTACTTGAGTCAGCACAATAAGGAAGTTCCCCCTGCTTTAATACTTGTAAAATGTAACCTGAAGTATCCTGATGTTAACCACTCATGGTTTATTTATTTATTTTTTTCTGTTGTTTTGCTTCCTGGTTTCCACCTCACAAAACCCACCGGTCTGCTATTGCTGGGTGCCAGCGCTCATTTTGTTTTGAAGAATGCGCCATCTCCCTGCCTTCCCCTACTTAGTGACACTCCCTTCTCCCTCTCCATTCCCTCTCCACTCACCTCGGTAGGGTAGGGCCTATGCTTGCTAGGCAGACACTCTACCACTTGAGTCACTCCACCAGCCCTTCTGTCTCCTTTTTAAGGCCTAGATCAAATGCCTGACTTCTATAGTGCACCCCTAAAGCAGCCAAGCAGAAGTCCTCCCACCACCATCTCATACCTTGCAACCCCTTGCAAGGTAACTTTCCTGTGCTGTTTTTTCCATCTCATCACCTTCTGATTGCTGACCTTCTGGGGAACAAAATCTCTGTTTCTGGAAGAGACCTGAACAGGTTCCTCACACTCTGCAGCTGGAAGAGTTAAGATAAACAAAGAGTGGTCGCCAACCCCACTCTGGAACACCCTCTTACAGGATGCCTCCCATCCACACCCTGGGAGCACTGAGGGTGAATTTACTGGGTGGCTTTTCTGTATGGGCCCTGGGGTTTTCTGAGCTGGCAGGAGGGGCTGTCAAGGCCTACATGATGATGACTTTTGCAAATCAGGATGCAAGATCATGGTACACCCTCACACACCTTGCTCTCTCCTGGGATAGAACCAATCCTGTCCCTAGCGCCCTCCCTAGGCTCTCTCAGAAGATACTTTTTAACCCCAAGATGGGGCCCAGTTAGTCCCAAAGCCCAGGAGCCTGGCTCCCCAGACAGTTAATAAACACAGGCATGCACCAAGGCACTTGAAGACCACGCTAGGCCATGCTGCAGTTGCTGGCAGATTGCCTGGCACCTAGTAGGCTCTTGGAAAATATGACATGGATGTGTTGCACCTTGCTCCTTTCTCTGATGATTAATTCTGCCTGATATAGACATTCCTTGGTAACCTGCTATTGTGCCGATAGAGACGGGAATGGGATGAGAAATGCTCTCAGAAGTCAGAGCTTGGAAAAGCTGGGGTGCAGGGCCCAGAGAGACCTGAGCCAGGCTTTTGACTGGGGAGACCTGTTCCCCAAAGCAGACAAGCATGACTACCAGCCTTCTGGGTGCAGAGGTTGGGCTCTCTGAGATGCTCAAATTCCCTTCCAGCTGTCAGCTCTCTGTTTTCACTGTGAACCTGGAGCAAAGTAGTCCTAAACCGGGAAGTGCAGAACACAGGGTAGCCATAAAAGCATCCAAAAACATCCAAAAGTTTAAAGAATCCAGACCCTATCACCTTGTTTGCAAGAAACCTAGGTTAAGGGATGGAAAAACTAATTCCTTCAACAAAAAGGAATCGCATTCCTGCTCTGTGTCAGCTCCAGGTTTGGCCCTGGAATTTACCGGTGCAGGAGATCAGCCTCTCCCCCTCTCAAAGCTTTGGCAAACATGCTGTATGACACAGCAGAAAAAACGCGGGTGTTATAAAAATCCTAAATGAAGCACGGCGGCGGAGGGGGGAGTGGGGGGCGGGACCTGCGATGTAGCGGGGGCCAGAGGAATTGCTCAGCGCTCTCGGGGCTCTTCCGGAACCCATCACCTCCCTCCCCCGCCCGCGGCTGGGTGCGTGTGACAATGTGGGCTGCCGCTGATGCCTTGTGTGGAGTTTCATTTCTTATAAACACTGCGATGGGAGGAAAGAGGCCTCAGCTCTCATCCGCCCCGTGGGGCCCCGAGGCCGGGGGAGGCGACCGTGACCCTGAGCAGGGCTTGATGAAAGCAGCGCCCTCCTCCCTCGCTCAGACGGGTCTTGCGGAATGGCCTATGCCCACTGACATTCTTGCCGAGCTCCCCTTGGCCCGCAAACCGCCCCCCATCCTACTCCCACCCCCTCCAAGGGAGGGTGGAGCCTTGGTGTGGAGCCCTCGCCCCCCACCCACCCCAGGTGACGCACACTCCCACTGTCCGGCCCTGAGCAGGGGTTGTGGGTGTGTTTGGAGGGGAGAGGATTACAGACCCTTTGGGTCAACTTCCACATTCCTGTTTGGCCCCGACTGGGGCGGCGCGGGGGGGCGGGGCGCAGAGGAAGTTGTGACAAGTCTCGGATTGATCGGGTTCTTGGAAAGGGAAGGCCGGTGGGAAAGCAGCAAAGCCACCTAGGTGGCTGCCTGGGTCGAGCCTCTACCCGCCCACCAACAGCCCCCGCCCTAGCTGCCTGCCCCGCCCTTGCCAGGCGGCTCACCTACCCGCGGCCAGGGCACTTCCTCCTCCTTCCCCACCCGACCGCCCGCTGTGGGCTAGGGGTTTGCAATTATATGCTGTGTGACTGCAGGGGAGTTGGTAAACATCTCTGTGCCGATTCTCACCCGGAAAGATGAAACTAGCCATACTTGGGGGGGGAGGGGAGAGCAGCACTCCTTGTCTCCCCGATTTGGCAGGCACACAGTAGGAGCACAGAACTGGCGAACACCTTTAAGGTGCTGCAGGGACCAAGGCCGCTCCACTGGGAAACTCTACCAATACTGCAGCCAGAGAGACTTGGGTTAGATTCGCAGCTTTCCCGTGGGAGCGTCGTGCTGGGCTGCTGTGTGGACGCGGCCGGCTAGGGGTCTGTGCGGACCCGGGGGATCGGAAGCGCAGCACTTCGGACCCGCCCGGGCCCTGCCACGCGGGGAGGGTTGCCTCGCGTGTTCAGAGCAGCTCCCTAGTGCGGCTCCGGGGGGTGGGAAGGGCACGCCGGCGGGGGCGGGGCTTGGGTTTCGGTTTCTTGCCAGAGTGGAGACAACAGGGAAATCGAGGAGTTTCCCGGAACAGCGCCGGGAGCGCTGAGATCTGCATGGCGGCTGCGGGGACGGGCGATGGGCAGGCGTCCAGTGTCACTGGCCAGTGTGGCCCGCTGGAAGTTCCAGCGGGAACCGGGGAAAACCGGCCCCGGAAAAGCCCCACCTGAATGCACCTGCCCAGCCCTCTCCCCCTCCTCCCATGGTGTTCTCAGGGAAGGTGGGGGCTGTGAGAAAGGGACATGCAGATTGGGTGACCTTGCAAGGAAGGTGGAAGTTCTATAAGCTGAGGGTTTTGGGGGTGTTCACGCGGCGAAGAAGGGACTGTGCGCAGGCAGGTGGGGTCTGAGGAATGGGGATGCCCCCTGCAATGGCTGACGTCTCCAGCTGTGCTACTTGCGGTCACATTCTGATTGTCCTCATGTGATGAGTGCTTCTCATCACATTTTTGCTTATTTATTGGGAGGTTTTCCCCTACATGACCTGGAGCCTCTTGAGGGCACGGTGCTGTCCGTCTAGTCCACCCTGCTGGGCTGGGTTCTGCAAGCAGCTAACCACAAGGAGAGGCTCAGTGATCTTTCGTTGAATCAATGAAGGAATGGAGTGAGTTTGAGGGCATGGGGCCAGGACAGTGGCCTCCTGACCTGGTCCCACAGAACCTCTGGGTCCAGTACCCTGGTCCTTTAGCCCAGTCAGGCCCTGCTGATGCGCACCCCCCCCCAGATGAAGGAGGACCCCTCTGTAGGAGAGGACTCAGACCCTTTGAGAGAAGGGACACCTGAAGCACAGGCCTCCAGACTGGGTGGGTGGGCAGCAGGCAGACTGTAGAGATCACAGAGCAACATTAGCTGCTGGGTCAGCCAACAACTTTCTTCCCTTCCCAGGAATTGGAGCTCAGGCCAGGAATGATAGTGAGCTGAGCCTGAATCTGAGCCAGGAAACTGAGAGTTTGGGGTGGGCGGTGGGAGGCAGAGTTTAGTACTCTCCCTCATCGCTTCATCCCAAAGTAGCAACTGGGGTCCAGGTGGGCAGATAACTAAAAGCCTGTGTTTGCTAAATTCTTGCCTTTAAGACCCAAGCCTATGGTAGGGACCTCCCTCCTATGGCTGTTGACATAGCCTTTCTAAAGAGCAGAGCTCTGTCATCCAGAAGAGCTGGGGGTGGGACAGGTAGCAGTGATAGCCATTCTGGATGCAGCCACAAGCCAGGGCAGGGACAGGCAGACAAAACCTCTTGCATCCCTTATACAAGGGAGCCCTAGCTTTCTCCAGTCCAGGCCTAGGATCAGGGTGCCAGCCTGGGAGAGGGCCAGGGAAACTCCAAATGCTGCAAGAGTGGATCTTGTGCTCTGAGCACAGCCCCTGGTGACCCTGGTGACTCAGCCTGGGAATCCCAACCTAAGGAGCTGGTGAGGAGACGAAGCTCAAGATAGTGAGGGGTGCCAACAAGGAGCCCAGCAACTATGGCAGCAATTTAGCGAGGTCCAGACCAAATAGGTCATTGTCCTTGCTTCTCCTGTGGCCCAAGGTTGGACATGTTGATGCTGCTCCTCTGCCCGGTCTGAACAGTGCTTTTGAGTTAGGGAGCCCACTAGCAAGCCCAAGGCCCTGAGTTCAAACCCCAGTACCACAAAAAAAAAAAAAAAAGTTAGGGAGCCCAACCCTGATCCTAGTGTATAAGGGAGAGGACCTTTAGAGTGTGTTGGGCTCCACTGGAGGTCACATTTATAGAAGGAAGGCAGGGCAAGAGGCAGAAGATCCAGTGGCCCTGTTCACTGTGGTAACCTCAGGAGCCAGCTTCACTTAGCATAAAGCACAATGGATGAGATGTGAGATGATTGGATAGATGGATGGGGTAAATGATGGATGATGGATTCAGTCACTCTCAGCAGTGTGCACATTTCCCCTAACATGGTCTTAGCTAAAAATCAGCCTCTACAGAGACTTGTCATGCCCCAGTAGAAGGGAATGAAGGATGCAGCCTCGCTGAGCAGCAGAGTGGTTGTTTCTGTCTGGTTCTGTCCCTCCATGGGAACCCTGCTCCTTTTTCTACTGCGCTATTCACATATGTGACCTCCTTGAAGTTCCTGCTGAAAGACCAGGGGTTCAGTGACACAGACACAGAACAAGGGACAGGGTTGTATGTTCTTGTCAGACGGCACGCTTCCTCTCCTGGAAGACAGGCCCACAAAGGGGCTTGGTTTAGAGCATCTCAGACAGGTGTGAGAGGTTCCAGTCCTTCCTCATTTGAGTTAGTACTTGGAAAGTATCTGTTGACTGACTGATCAGCAGTATGGAGAGGAAAGGGTCAGTAGAGACTCACCAGCTCGGACAGTCTGGGAGAAAACGTGACTGCCAACAGGTGACAAACCACAGTGAAGTACTGAACTAGTAATGTTCTGCAAAGCTAGCGCTCATAATTGGGGACAAAATGGACCAGGTTATGCTGGGAGAAGAGTCTCCAAGTCAGGAGGCCTCAGGTGATTGGTCATCCCCAAGAAACAAAAGCCATTCCTTCTTCATTGCACATGTTGGTGAATATCAGAGGGGGCTTCCCACAGCCTTGTGGGCTGGAGCACAAGTGTCTTACTTGGCTTTAGTGGAGCAAGTGACTCCAGAAAGCTTAAGATTTAGGGCCATCTGATGTCATGGGCCTGTGCTGGGGGACTTAGAAGTAAGCGCCCTGGCCCCCACCAATAATCTGCATGTAAGCTCTCCAATGGCAGAGGATACTCAGAGCCACCTCCCTGGCAGCCAGTATACAGCTGGCAGGTAGTAGGCACTTGGTACGTGTGCTCTGATTGTGGAATGACAGATATGTGTCATACCTGGAGTATGAGAAAAAAGGAGTAGAGATGCTGAGGGTGTGGGGACAGAAACAAGGTAACAGTTCAGCAAGGCCTGAAGAATGAGCCAAAAGTCAATAAATAGGCCAAGAGTAGGAGGGGACATCCCAAGACCTGGGAATGGTCCAAGCAGAGGCCTAAAGGCTCAGAAGCATAGGACAGACCTTGCTCTCTATGTGACTTGGGGTGGCTGGACCAGCTGGTGGGTGGCCTGACCTTTGTTTTTTAAAAAACTTTTCCTGGCTTCCATAAAGGATGATGCATTTGGCCCACTAGAGCCTCCTAGGACCCAACATTTAAGGGGGCTTACACTCTCAGGAGCCAACTCTGAATTTACATGATCCTTAGAGTGGATGCCTCTTTGTTGCTGTTTATTAGCATATATTCATTACATGGGGTGGGGGAATTTGTTGTGACAATTCTGAATAGCCTTACATTGTACTTTGGTTAGATTGCTCCCTCCATTTCCCCCCCGCCCACCTCCTCCCCATCCCACTTAAAGCGATTAGAAGAGATTTCATCATTCTATTTCCTTTTAAGTATATGAAACCCATCAACTATATTCCCTTACCTTCGTCTCTTCCATTCACCCTCTCTCCTCCCACAAGTACCACCTCCCCCCTACACACCTATTTCACAGTCCTGTCTTTCATTATTAATTCCAAAGTCAGTGTTCAAAGGGGTTTCTCAATGTACCCCCACTGTGTATATCTTTTACTTTGGTCGGCTCAACCCCCCTCTCTTACTCCTTCCCTCCCACCCCCCATTATTTGACTGCTTTCAGTACATATCGTCATGTCCTCTACCTGTACAGATGTAATGTATTTAAATATTGCTGACTCTCTGTCATTCTCTTTTCCTTTCCCTCCTCCCCTGAGTTCCATAGTTTCCACTATTGCCAACATATTCTACCTGTAGATGTGTATATGATCATGCTTGCTTTTGTGCATACTTGTATCTTTTGGATCCATATATGAGAGAAAACATGCGGCCTTTGTCTTTCTGAACCTGGCTTACTTCACTTAGCATGATGTCCTCCAGTTGCATCCATTTACCTGCAAATCACATAGTTTCATTCTTTCTTGTGACTAAATAAAACTCTAATATATATCTATATCTATATGGATCTGTCTATCTTCAATTGTAGGACATCTGGGTTGTTTCCATAGTTTGGCTATTATGAACAGTACTGTGATAAACATTGGGCTATTTTTTTGTTTTTTGGTTGTACTGGAGTTTGAACTCAGAGCTTCATGCTTGCTAGGAGGGGCTCTACTGCTTAAGCCACTCTGCCAGCCCTTGCAATAAACATCAATGTACAAGTGTCTCTATTGTGTCCTGACTCACTGAATGCCTCTTTACAGGGTTTGTCCTAGGCACCTTATTTGCCTCACTCTAGTCCAGAACCCTGGTGCACTCTGGAGGAACCAAGTGACCAGGGAAGATTAGGGTAATGGACCTAGGTTTGCAAAATCAGAGGACAGGATTTGGGAATGGCCAGGGTGTGGGGCCTCCCTGAACTCTCCCCAGGTTCCCCATTCCAGAAGAAGTATAGGAATGTATAGCCCCACACACATACCCTGCCCAGAGGCATATGCCAGGGCTAGGCAAGACCTTGGGCCTTAGCTTTTGTCTCAGGTTGTGAGTCTGGGGAGCCAGGGACATTGAGCTAAAGAGAGTAGGGCTGGAGGTCAAAAGACCTGCCCCAGAAATGCCCTGGTCACTGGTGACCACAGCTAGAACCTGAAACAGTGCCCCAAGACTGCTCAGTCTTGCTCTTTGGACCCTGGGTGTGTAGGCACAGCCAGCAGAGAAGGGTGGATATGACTACTCTGTTGCTGGATGGGGTGTGACTATCACTCCAGTGTCTGATGTTCAGTAAGACCAGAGTCCCCTTCCAGGTTCACCTAGGTTTCCAGGGCATCAGCTCCCCAAGTCTTAGACCCCAGGAAGCTAGGACCCTATGGCAGCAGCACCCTCTCCTGGCTAATATAGAGAATCACCCCTCCCCCTTTTGGAGGAGGAGGCCTAGGGGCCCAGGGGAGAGAGAAGGGTGCAGGAACAATGCTGCTATGCTGCTGGGAAGGGCATGGGCAGAGGATGGACTTTGACTAAGGCAGATAGGCAGGTGCCACCTTGTAAACAGAGCACTTGCTTCCTGGTTAATGGTCTTTGAACAGATGCCAGAAAGGTCAGGACCCAAGCGAAGATAGAGAGATGGAGTTTCCTAAGGTGATTGTTGAGGGAGGCCTGCTGTCACGAAGGTCCCCGCCTTCTTGGCACCATGGCCAAATAAGGTTTGCATCCTTGACTAAACTCTCATCTCCTCAGGTGGGCACAGGCACACCCTCAGGTTCCCCTGAGCAAGCTCCCTGGGTCCACAGAGGATTTGGCCTGAGACCTAGGGTGAAGGCTAGGCCTGAGGGGTGGGTGGGGTGGAGTATCCCCACTGTAAAGAGGGGAAGTGTCATTCCCAGAATTCCTGTCTCAAGTAGCTGAGGCTGGGAATGGAGACAGGGCCATGCCAGAATAATAAAGTCTGGGAGTCCACAAGCAGCTGCCTGGCTGTTCAGAAAGTTCAGTGCCTTGAGGGCACAGGGACCACCTTGGAGTGCTGGACAGTGCCTAGAGGCCAGAGGCATGAGAGGATCCCTCTCATGTATCCGTGACCCCTCAATTGTGAACTAAGAGATGAAGTGTAAAGAATCCATGAAGTGTATGTCTTTCCAGAAAACTTTCTGCCACAGAACAGAGAGAGTGACACTTCCATGAAGAGCCCTGTCCACCATGACCTGCTAATCTGGAATCCTCTCCCTAGATAAAAAGTGGTCCTTCTAGGAGTTTGTTTATGTCATGCCTCTTGGGTACAATGAAGACTAAGGCTACACCTGGCCCCCCTGGGTGTGCACAAGCCAGATCTACACCCCAGGGAATCTTCTTTCACTGATCAAGACAGTGTGGAGGGTACCATTCTCTTTAGGATTCAGAGAGGGTCAGTCAAGTGTTCCTCACCATGTCCCAGGTGAAGGCTTAACAGTCATGTGATTTAACAGGACAATGTAAATTTCTGAGGCCACTCAGCCACCAGGTTCTGAGGGACAGAAGAGGCCTGCAGGAGAGTTCACAAAGATAGAAAACCGATACTGGGCTGCCAGAACTGCCTACACACACCAGCTGCCATGTTCAGCCTGAGAGAAGACAGCAGCCATGGAATAACTAGCCGTCACCAACGTGTGGGAGGCTCATCACTACACTGAAGCTTGTAGGACGGGAAAACCAACTTGCAGACCAGGAAGTACAGGACGGAGTACACAGCAGTGGAGGTCAAAAGCATCCAATTTCCTTTGACAAGCAGGCCTGGAGAAGACCTTGGCTGAGCTGCCAACTGTATGTCCTCTGCATAGGCCTGACAGCTCCAGCAGCCAAGGGAAGCCTGACCCTTCCTGGGGTGGCAGCCCACACCAGGACCAGGGGTATGGAATTATGTTACAAAGTTCCCAGGATATCTGTGGAGGAACTGATCTCTTTAGTCTTTTCTGCAAGTTTTCTCTTGTTATTTTCCTATATATGTGACTTTTCTCTCTTCTAGCCCCGGGATAATTATTGATCATGAGTGCCATGAGAACGGATTACCTGACAAATTCAGACAGCAAACATTTACTGGGTGTCCAGGTGCCAGGCATAGAAACTGGTGTTATAGGCACAGACATTTGACAAGAATTTATTGAGCCTGTGCTATGGCTTTCAGCCTCAGGGCTATAGAAATGAATAGGACAAAATCCCTGCTATCCTGAAATGAACTTGATGACCAAATAAGCAAGGAAAGTGTCACATACTTATAACTATTTTGTGGAAAAATAAGATATCATGATGTCATAGGATGAGGGTGGTCTCGTTGGATTTGGTGTCCAAGGAATATCTATGTGTGGAGGTGACATTTTAGCTCTCTAAATGACAGAGGGGCAGCAATGTGTAAAACATCGAGAACAGCATTTCAGGCAGAGGGAATAGGTAGTGAAAAGGCCCTGGAAAAGAAGCAAGCCCAATCTGTTTCAGTGAAAAGATGGATGTGGCTGCATCTTGGAGGACAGGGCTTCAAAGGATAGGAGATGAGGCTAGTGAGGCAGGCAGGGGTCACATCTGATGGAGCCTTTGGGGGTCTCTGGTCAGGTACTTGGGCTTCATGCCAAGGGGATGTAGTGGGGGGGAGCTTTGAAGGTTCCTATGCAAAGAGGCAAAATGACTCAGCATGCATTTTAGGAAGCCCATTGGCTGCTGTGTGCAGGCTGGACTGCAGTAGAGCAAATGTGGAGGCAAGGAGGCCACTGGGGAGGCCAGAATAGAATGATTATCTGAGAGAGAGGGTGGTGGTATAGCAGTGGAGAGAATGAGGAATGGATCAGGCAGAATATGGAGGGGAAGCCAAACAGATGAATGAAATGTGGTAACTGCAGAATGGGAGAAAATATTTGTAAGACATCCATGAAAAGCTTGTATCTAGAATACATAAAGAATGTTAAAACTCAGTAATACCCAATTTGTTAGAAGATTTGAATGGATTTTTCACCAAAAAAAAAAAAAAAAAGATATGCAGAGGGACCAGGTGCTGGTGGTTCACACCTGTAACCCTGGCTACTGAGGAGGCAGAGATCAGCGGGATCACAGTTCAAAGCCAGCCCTGGCAAATAGTGCGCAAAGCCTTCTCTCAAAACAACCCATCACAAAAAAGGACTGGTGGAGTGGCTCAAGGTGTAGACCCTGAGTTCAAACCCCAGTACTGAAAAAACAAAAAAAAGCTATGTAGAGGGTGGATGCATGAAAAGATGCTTATCTTATAAGGATTAGGACATGCAAGTCAAAAACCATGAAGAAGTACTGCTATCCACCCACAGGGATAGCGAAAGTGGGAAAGACTGCAAGTGTTGGCAATGACAAAGAACTACTGGGATGATCTCAAGCCAGTGGTGGGAATATAAAATAATACAGCCACTCAGAAAACAGTGTGGCCATTTCTTTAAAATCTATACCTGCCATACAACCCAGCCATTCAATTCCTAGGTATTTATTCTAAATAAATAAAAGTGTATGTGTGTGTCCACACAACGATTTTAAATGAATGTTCATAGTAGCTTAATTTATAACAAATAGCCCTAAGCTGGAAACAACAAAAAAGTGACCATGAACAAGTGAATGAATAAATAGTCTTAGTTTACGTGACACAGTGGACTACCACTAGGTTCTAGGTGTAGGCAAGATGGGGTAAACACACTCCATCCATCTCTCCTGCTAAGTGAATTAATAAAAGCTGGACAGAATGCATGGTGGATACTGAGGAATTAGGAAAGAAAATAAGAATATGGGGTACTACTGAATTTGGGGAGTTCCCGCTCCAGTCCTTCTTGGGTTGAATTGGAAGCAACTTAAGACCTGACAATGGGCAGCAGGTCACTGACAGTGAGAACTCTAGGGGAAGCCCCTGGTTCTGGTTTGAGGGATGGAAAAGCAACTCCTAATGCTGAGAGAGAATGAGAAACTACTGCCCTCATCTCTTTATTTTCTGTGCTTCAGCGTGGGGCATCCTGCATCAGAGGTGTTGGAACTCTAAGGTGTGGAAACCTTCCCTCTGCTGGAGGAGTCCCAGGAGATTGGGACAAGCCCCGTTGACGGTGTCCTTCCTCCCTTCTCTGTCAGCTGGTCCCCAGTGACTGCACAACTGCAGGAAGTACAGAGCAGATCAAGGTAGCTAAAAACTCCAGCTTTCTGGAGGGCTACAAAGAGAACACCTAAGGGACCAGAAAGTACCAGGAAGATCATGGAGAGGGAGGAAGACTAGAGAAAAGACCCACGATATTCTCAGGCCAGCTACTAAAAGGAGTACACACAGGACAGATCTAAGTGCTACAAGGGCTTCAAAAGGAATTAACATTGAAGCTTCAAACAAGAAGACTGGTCAGAGAGCTTGTAGCCTAAGCCCAGCTGAGTTGACTGCCTACAAAAAAATAAACATTGACATTCTCCATGATATTCGGACAAGACCCAGAGTCTCATAAAATTCAAAATGTTTAGCATGCAAAAGAAAATGATGATTTTCTCCATGGGAAAAGACAATAAAAAAGACCAACAATGAGATATTAGAATTAAGTAACACAGACATTAAAGCACTGTTATGAAAATGCTCCAAGTAAACACTCTTGAAATGAATGGGAAGATAGAAAGTCTCAACAAAGAAATAGGAAAAGCTAGACACAGTTGTTCCTGCCTGTAATTCCAGCTACTTGGGAGGCAGAAAGCCGGGTGTGGTGGCGCATGCTACCTGGCCCCTGTCATCCTAGCTAGAAGGGCGGCGTAGGCAGGAGGATGGTGGTCCAGAGCTTCCCAGGCATAACCTATTTGAAAAATACCTAACACAAAAGGAGTTGGAAGTGTGGCTCAGGTGGTAGACTGCCTACCTAGCAAGCACAAGGTCCTCAGTTCAAACCCCAATACTACCAAAAAAAAAAAAAAAACTATAAAGAGTGTATTTTACTTTCACTTTATTTTAACATACATAAAAAAGTTTCAAGGAAACGTGGACATTTTAGAACTTAAAAATATAACAAAATCTCGATACTCACTAGACAACAGTAGAACAGAATAGAAGTAACACAGGGAAAAAAAAATACTGAAGAAAAACCCATTGACCCTCGATTCTCTTCACAATATCAAAGACATCCGATGACAATCTGCTTGGGGAGTGAAATAAAGACATTCTTAGATGTAAGGAAATTAAGAGAAAGCCTTGACAGCCAGCCAAACTGCTCTAAAGTAATTTCTTTAAGAGTTTCTTCATACAGAAAGGAAACAAAACCAGGAGTTAAGCTGGCTTATCAGGGATGACGGAAGACCAAAAGAAATGGTAAAGGTCTAGGTTCCTAGAGCATACCATTCCTCATGAGCTCTTTAAAATATGTTTTATGCATTGATCTACCATGTGCTCCAGCAATACCATTCTTGGGGATATACCCAAAAGACTGTGACACAGGTTACTCCAGAGGCACCTGCACACCCATGTTTATTGCGGCACTATTCACAATAGCCAAGTTATGGAAACAGCCAAGATGCCCCACCACTGACGAATGGATTAAGAAAATGTGGTATCTATACACAATGGAATTTTATGCAGCCATGAAGAAGAACGAAATGTTATCATTTGCTGGTAAATGGATGGAATTGGAGAACATCATTCTGAGTGAGGTTAGCCTGGCCCAAAAGACCAAAAATGGTATGTTCTCCCTCATATGTGGACATTAGATCAAGGGCAAACACAACAAGGGGATTGGACTTTGATCACATGATAAAGCCAGAGCACACAAGGGAGGGGTGAGGATAGGTAAGACACCTAAAAAACTAGCTAGCATTTGTTGCCCTCAACTCAGAGAAATTAAAGCAGATACTTTAAAGCAACTGAGGCCAATAGGAGAAGGGGACTAGGAACTAGAGAAAAGGTTAGATCAAGAAGAATTAGCCTAGAAGGTAACACACATGCACAAGGAAATCAATTCGAGTCAACTCCCTGTATAGCTCTCCTTATCTCAACCAGCAAAAACCCTTGTTCCTTCCTACTATTGCTTATACTCTCTCTACAACAAAATTAGAGATAAGGGCAAAATGGTTTCTGCTGGGTATCGAGGGGGTGGGAGGGAGAGGGAGGGGGTGGAGTGGGTGGTAAGGGAAGGGGTGGGGGAAGGGGGGAGAAATGACCCAAACATAGTATGCACATATGAATAATAAATAAATAAATAAATAAAATATGTTTTATGATTATAACCAAAATGACATTTTTGATGGGATTTCAATGTATGGATATGAAATGCAGAAAACAACCACTGTATAAAGAGGGGAGAGCAAAGGAACCCGTGGGTGGTAAGGTTTTACAATGCACTTAAAATATTGATTTTTTTCAGGCACTATTGGGGTGAACTCAGGACTTTGTGCTTAAGGCGTGAGCTCTACCACTTGAGCCACACTCCCAACCTTTTTTGCTCCAATTATTTCGGGGATAGGGTATAGCATTTTTGCCTAGGGCTGCTCTGGACTACGATGCTCCTATTGATGCTTCTCCAAGTAGTTTGGATGACGGTTGCCCATCACCATGCTCAGCTATTGATTGAGATGAGGACTTACTAACTGTTTCTCCCAGCCTGGCCTCGAACTGTGATCCTCCTGATCTCCACCTCCAAAGTAGTTGGAATTACAGTAGCTGGCCGCTGTAATTTTCAATGGAAAAAAAAAATGTTCAACATTCTCATCCTGCCCCAATGTGAATATACATTTGAAGGTCTATTTTGACCACAAATTTATTGTATTTTAGCTATATCTATTTGCATACTTTGGTTGGTCTGGTTTTTTTTTTTTTGGTGGTTGCTCTGGGGACCACAATATACACATTTACCTTTTCATTGTCTACTTAGAAAAAACAAGCAAATAAATAAAACCCCAAGAAAACAAATGATAAAATGGTAGGCAAGTCCAACCATATCAGAAATTATATTTGATGTAATTAAATGTAGCTTAGGGTTGGCATCAGCAAAAAATGGAGTAGGGAACTCCAAAAGCTCATTCTCCCACAAAATAGTGGCAACATTGCCAAAAACAGTCAGAATCAACTTTATTAAACACTGCAGATGAATCAATAGTTTACCGCAACCAGGTAAATGATTAAGGAAGAAAAAACCCCACAGTCTCTCTGCAGGGAGACTGTGCACTGTTTTAACTTACCTGCTCTCTACCCCAGCTTGGTGACAGCCAGGAAGACAGGGCCAGGAAGACAGTACCCTGTCTTCCTGCTATAGATTGTCAATACTAGAGAGAACAGATGGGCAGATCCCTAACTGTTGGATGCTTCTGGGAGGACTTAGGTTTATACCTTCGTGAATGTATGCATATATTAAATGTCAACAACAAAAGAACCACACTTCTGGGTCAGGACACCACAGTCTTACGTAAGGTTGAGTACATACATCCTGGGGCCAAGAGAGAGCCCTGTTTCTGTTTACAGAATGGCAGTGACTCAATAGCTCATTGATGGTGAAGTGGAACTCCTGGCACCTAGCCCAGGGCTCTGACAAGGGCACAGTTGAGGGACAAAACCCAGAGGAGAACCAAGAATAGGGGTTGGAAGTAGAGAAGGGATGGCAGTTGGGTGACTATTTTAAAAACCGTAACATTCTGCCCTCTAGGGGCAGGATAGGAAGTTGGATGGCAGAGAATGAATCACATTTCATGTCACTCGTTGGTCACTTCATTAATTCATTATATTGGTGATACTGGGGTTTGAATTTAGGGCCTCACGGCTAGACAGGTGCTCTACCACTTGAGCTACTCTGCCAGCCATTTTTGTGTTGGGTATTTTCGAGATAAATTCTCACAAACTATTTGCCCAGGACTGGCTTTGAACTGCAATCCTCCTGATCTCTGCATCCTGAGTAGCTAGGATTACAGGTGTGAGCCACCGGTACCTAAATCATTCTGATATTTGTGGAAGTCTATGCATGCTAGCACTGTAGGACCCTCTGCCAGCTCTGCTATCCACCTGAGGAAGAGGCCAGGAAAATTAAAATTTTGGCACAATTCCAATTCCTTCAGTGACTTTGCTTTCTGATTTTTGGGTTTGTGCTGAAGCTAAAGGAGTCATGGAAAGATGGATAGAGGAACTTAAGGCCAAGGGTGGGAGCCCTCCAGCCCCTCTAGGCTTTGCAAGCTCAGGATCCCCCTCACCTTCCCTGTCTCCTTGTCTGGACTTGGGCTGCTGCTGGGGTCAGCTCACACACATTCTCAGAAGTATAAGGCTCCTCCTGTGTAGAAGGCAGATCTGAGTCTGAGGACTTAGGGAGCTGGGGGGCTGTGGGGACAAGATGGGCAAGGCTGGTCTGGTGATCTTAAAATTAACATGTCAGCCACCAGAGAGCAGTGTTGGAGCATGTCAGCACTCCAGACAACTGCCTCTGGCCCGGGAAAGTACGCAGAGCTTGGCTTCCCTCGGCCCAGGCTTCCCCATCCAACAGTCTTAGTTTGTTTTTCTGATGTGCCTTCAGGAACTTAAACTCTTAGAACCACTGCACGCAGAGGCAGCAATAAGCAGCCTTGCAGCCAGTCCCAGGGTCTGTCTCTGTAGGAATTTGGGGGTAAATATCTTGGTCTGCTACAAGAGGGCAAGGAGGAGCTGAGATCATGGGTTCATGGGTCAAGGCACAGGGAACTGTCTCAAAAAGGTTACAAAAGTTGCTCGGTATTAGAAATTGGGACTGGGGGTGTAGCTCAGTACTAGGGTGTGTACCTATCACGGGGGAGGACCTGGGTTCAATCACAAGAAACAAAAAATTAAAAATATTAAACTGGAATGGGGGGTGGGGAGCTGGCAGAAGGCCAGAGGCAAGATGAATGCAAGGGGTACACTACAGTGGGGTGGCAGCAGGACTTCAAAAACAAGGAACGATTTGGGCATTGTGGCTCATGTCTGTAATCCCAGCACTCAGGAGGCAGAGGCAGGAAGATCAAGTCCAGCCTGGACTACATAGTGAGACCCTATCTAAAAAATAAAATAAAGAACAGGAAGGCTAATGCTCAGATTGCAGTTGCTGCTACCACGCAGAGCACTGGGTGGCTGGTCAACATGGCTGTGTGGTTGGAAGTCCACAGGAAGGGCCTTCCGTCCAGCACAGCACTGTGGGATGTCCTGATGAGCCACACACAGAGCTAACCGTGCAGCATCAGAAGAGACCAAGCGATGGTCATGTCAGCTCAGGCCTAGTGACTTGCAGACACCTTGGCAGAGGCTTTGGACTTGGACCAGAAAATAGAAGTTTGAGACTTGCATCCAGTCTCAGGAGCCCAAGAGAGCCTGGCTGACATCTGTGGTACAGGAGAGGACTCCCAGGTCAGGGGAAAGAGGCAGGGACCACCATTATCTGTAGAGAAAATGGAATAAAACAGGTTACCAATGGCAGAGGGAAGATTTTTCCACAGAAAGTGGAATTCAGATCTGGGTCCCAAGGAGGGAGACAAAGCTGCCCAAGGATGGGAGAAGAAAGGGCAAGTGCCCCTCTATGGTCCTGCCCAATGGGGGGGATTCTGACCAGTCCTCCTCCAGCCCATCCTGTGCACTCATCCTGCATCCCTGGGCCCAGGGGAAAGCACTGAGCACAGAGCAAGAGCATCCTAGCTTGTCTCCCTCACCGAACATGAGTGCTCTCATCTGTTGCCACACAATAGCTAGAGATCTTTCGAGAACACCAGTCAGATAAGGTCCTCTGCTTTAAGCCTTCAGTGACTCCCATTATTAGAATGATACACAAAGTGTTCTCTCTGGACTGCATGGTCCTTTTACCTTCCTTAGTCCCATCTGTGTGCTCCAGCTGTCTCCATCTTCCTGCTGCTCCTTGCCCATACCAAGTTCATGGCCACCCTGGGCCTTCACACTTGCTATATTCTTGGGCTTTGCTACCTTCTATTTTCACATGTACCTCTTAACTGTCACCTCTTCTGAGAGGCCTTCCCTGATAGAGAAGGTGGCTCTCACTTCCTCACACCTCTCTAATCTCCCCCCATCACATTAGTCCCTAGCCCTTATCACTGTCTGCAGTGGCCTTTGCTTGTCAGTGACTTCCTCCACTGTGGTGTGGGCATCTGGCCAGCAGGGCCTCCCTGTCATCTTCACTGCCAATCCTTAGTGAGCACCTGGCACATAGAGGAGCTCAATAAATATTTTTTGAAAGAACACATCTTCAGTCAACTCTATTCAGTAGGTTTGATTAGCCCTTCCAATTTATAAAAAGGGAAACTGAGTCCCAAAAGGTTAATTCACTTGCCCAGTGTGTAGGTGGTGAAGGCAGAAGATAAGCCCAGGCAGCCTGACTTTAGTGCCACCTCTGCCACTTACCACAATTTATAGCTAGTCTGTGTGTTTGTTGACCGACCCGCTACTCAGGACTGAGTAGAGCAGTGCTAGAGCAGGACTACGTCTCTTCCTGCCACATTGCCAATGAGTAGAGCAGTGCTTTGTGCATAGCTCCTCAGTGAGTATTTGATAAGTAAATGAATAAACAACCAAATGCACTGACAAGTGCAACATGGAGGAAGAAGGATAGGAGGAGACCAGCGGTGGTAGAGCCTCCCAGACCCTGGTGGGAACCAATGCCCAAAGCCCAGTAGCACCTGGGCAAGGGAATCTGCTGTGAGGTGGCTTTTCACTGCTGCCCACGGCATATCTTGGGATTGTCCTGCAGGGACACCCTGTTCTGTGAGTCTTTAAACTTGGGGTCATTCCCCACCTAGAGGCAGAGGTCTGTGTCCCTGCCACTCTAAAAGTCCAGACTGCCCGCCCATCAGAAGGATGCCAAGGGCTCTGGGAGGGTCTGCATGGCCTGCTCCACTGCCACTTGTCACCTTATGTCAGCACCTTTCTCAGCTTCTGAGACACAGTAAGCACATGATATGTGGTGAATTTGAAGAGGGTGGTAAGAGACATGGTCACATAATTCCAACTTGGGCATAGAGGGCTGAGATACCTGTTGGCTCTGACTTTAAACATCACCTTTTTCCAGAAGGCAGAAGGGTTAAGGATGAGGACTATGTGGAAAATATGCTTTCAGGGGGAAAAAAGAGAGCATGGATCAGAGCTTTTAAAGTGATTATTATGGAATAGATCATTCACAAAGAGAAAATATCCCCTACACCAATGGTCTTAAACGTAAATCCACCACCTGCCATGAGAGACCATTGCTTCTCCACATAGCACTCACACTCTCCCAACCCAGAGGGAACCATGACACTGGGATATTTGGTACATCATTTCTTTGCTGTTCTTTACAGTTTTATCACATCTGTAAATGTCCGACTTTGACCTTTTTATAAATAGAATAATGATGAAGTTTTCAGATTCATTCATGTTGATATATACAACTGTAATTCATTTACTCTATCTACCTACTGTGTTTGCTGAAGTCCCCTGAATCAGTAAACCACATTTCGCTTCTCTGATTTTACAACTGATGGACATTTTGTGGGTTTTTTCCCCAAGTTTTAGTTATTAAAAGGCAACACTTCAGGGGTTAGTGTGCAGCCAGTCGTAGATCCTCATGCATGAGGCCCTCAGTCTAATCCCCAGCACCCCAAAAAATGCTACAAAAAAGATATTAGAAGACCGGGCAAGGTAGCTCACACCTGTCATCCCAGCTACTTGGGAGACAGAGAAGGAGAATCACAGTCTGAGGTCAGCCTAGGCAAAAACATGAGCCCCTGTCAGAAAAATAATGCTAAGAAGGCTAGAGGTGTGATTCAAGTAGTAAAGCCCTTGCCTAGCAAGCTCAAGACCCTGCCTGAGTTCAGAACCCCAGTACTATCAAAAAAAAAAAAAGGCACTAGATAAAGTAATGGAATCTGGATTAAAATATGGGCTTGAGTTATAATAAGCTGTCAGTAGCACCGATGGGGCATACTAACGTACGATGTTAGTAACAGGGCAAACTGGGTACGTGAGAACCCTGTACGACCTTCAGGATTTTTTTGTAAATTTTTCCAAAATTAAAAGTTTCTTTAAAAGAACGCTGCTGATGGATGTGTCTTTTTCTAGCTCTTGGTGCCCAGGGGCAAGGATTTCACTAGCCGTGCGGTGCTGTGTGGGATTGGAATTCTGGTTCCCTGGGCACTTTTACCAGGAACTGCACAGCACAAGTGCCATTTCACTCCTCTGCAGACGAAGCATCAGAATTTATTTCACTTCACTTCCTGGGAGAGACTTGTGATGTCTTACTTTTCAATTTCTGCCAATCTGGTGGTGTGAAATTTTATCTCATTGTGGTTTAATTTTGCATTTCCCTGACTACTAACAAGGTTAAACATCTCTTTGTTTATTGGCCGCCTGTGTTTCCTGTTCCAAGAAATGCTTGTTCATGTCATTTACTTTTTTTTTTTTTTTGAGTGGGTTGTTTATCTTTTTCTTATTAATTAAGAGGACTTTGTTACACATTCTGGAAACTGATCTGTTTTCTATTTCTTTTTTTCTTTTTTTTTTTTTGGCGGTACTCGAGTTTGAACTCAAGGCCTAGGGCTTGCTAGGAAAGCTACCATTTGAGCCATGCCTCCAGCCCTTTTTGCTTTTGGTTATTTTTCATATTGGGTCTCATGCTTTTGCACTGGCCAGCCTCACACTGCAATCATCCTACCTATGCCCCTCAAGTGGCTGGAAACACAGGTTTGAGCCACCACACTGGACTTGTTTTGTTGAGATGAGGTCTTGCTAACTTTTTGTGAGGCTGGCCTTGAACCACAATCCTCTCAATCTCTATCTCCTGAGTAACTGGGAATACAGGTGTAAGCCATGGTGCCAGTCTTTAATCCATTGTCCTTAATACAAACATAAATATTTGTCTTAATTTGTGGTTTGTCTTTACAAATGGTAACTTTGATGAATGGATCCATGTTTTCCTTCATGATCTGTGCTTTGGATGTTTTGTTTATGAAGTTCTTCCATTTTGCACTGGAGAGCTCCAATTGCCCCTCCAGGTCCACTCTTGATCCCCTTCAGCCTTCCCTGCATCTTGGGAGGCTGACTTCTATGGATGACATTAAGGATGTCTTTGTTCATTGGCTCTCCACTGGGTTTGGCATGGCAAGCATTGACAGGCGATCACAGGGCAGGAGGCAAATAAAATCAAGGTATTTGTCTCCCAGCTCTTTCTCTGCATGGTTACTGGATGCTGGCCACATACCAGGTCCTACTAAGTGGCCTTCTGCACAGAGCTCTCTCAGTTTCAGTGGTAAGTTCCTCTCTTGTCACAGCTCCTGTTACTACGTACCCCAGAGAACTTTGCTTTCCTTCCACCCTGTTCTTACTTTTATAATGGCTCCCTTACTAAATAAACTCTCCTGGAGTTACCCAGATTATTCTACCACTTCCTGCTAGATTTGCCTACACATAGTCATATTTTCTTTCTTTCTAATTCAGTTTTTGGGGTGTTGTAGTTGCTCCAGTCCTTTACCCCCAGGATCTCCCAATCTTGGAACTACTGATATTTTGGATGGGAAAAAAATGTTTTGAGACTGGATCTCACTATGTAGCAAGGCTGACCTTCAACTTACCATCCTCCTGTCTTCACTCCACTCCTAAGTGCTAGGATTATAGGCATATGCCACCACACCTGAAGAGATGGAATAATTATTTGTAGATCTGTCATGTGTATTTAGGATGCTGCACAGGCATCCCTGGCCTCTACCTGCTACCTACCAGCAGCATCCCGTCTCTTCTAACCCCAAAATTGCCAGATGTCTCCTGGGAGAAGAATGACTGCTGAGAACTAGAGCTGCTCCTGGTCAATACCACACTGGCTCCATTGCTGCAGTTTGGTCCTGGGCAGGGCGAGTTCTTCCTTTTGTTAGCACTTTTTTTTTTTTTTTTTTTTTTAGTGGTGGTACTGGGGTTTGAACTCAGGGCCAGCACACTTGCTAAGCAGGTGTTCTACCACTTGAGCCACTCCGCCAGCAAGTTCTTCCTTTTGCATGGGCCCTCATTCTTCAATGTACAAGAATGAATACACTATTTCAGAATCAACTTCATTGGTACTGAAAAAAAGTTGGGATTTGACTGGAGTTGCATTAAATTTGTAGATCAGTTTCCAAATGACAATATACATCTTTTCATTCATGGACATAATAGCTCTCTGCATATCTTTCAAAAGGCTTTTGTTGTTTTTTTTTCCATTTCTTGGTTGATTTCTTCTTTGGCACCTTATATGCTTCTAAGTATTGCAATAATATTTATACTCATGCTGGTGTCTTCTTTAAAAATTACATATTTTGTTTGTTGGTGATGTACAACAATATGATTGATTTTGTACATTGATTTAGCAACTGGCTAAACTCTTTTACTCCTTATAATCACTTACCTGACTCTACATCTCTACAGTCTTCCCTTCCTTCCCTTCCTTTCTTTTTTAAATTAAGAGATAATATCTTACTATGTTGCCCATCCTGGCCCAGAACTCTTGACTCAGCCTTCAGAGTAGCTGGGACTATAGGTACGTGCTACTGTGTCCCACTCTTTACACCCCTCTGAGTTTTATTTTTGTCATATTGTAATACACACACGTGAATTTTCTTTCTTCCTTTATAATCCTCATATTTATTAGCTCTATTTATTATCTTATTGCAGAGGCCCAGACCTTTGGCCACAGTATTTAACTGAAATTGAATTAGCACTATCCAGGAATTGAATTACCTAGAGGTAAATTGAATTACCACTAGCTCATCTAAAGCCTCGTGCAGCACTAGGCATGGTGGCTCATGCCTGTAATCCCAGCTACACAAGAGACAGAAATGGGAGTATTACAGTTTGAGGCCAGCCCAGCAAAAATTTTAGTGAGACCCTATTCAAAAACCAAGTTGGGTGTGGTGGTGCATGCCTGCAATCTCAGCTCTGAGGAAGGCAGAGGTAGAAAGATCATAATCCAATACTAGCCTCAGGAAAAAAAAATGCAAGACCTTATCTGAAAAAATAACTAAAGTAAAAAGGGTTGGGGGCATGGCTAAAGTGGGAGAGCACCTGCCTAGCAAGCATAAGGCCCTGAGTTCCAACCCTAGTACTATGAATAAATGAACAAATGAATAAATAAATATAAAATAAAGTCCTGTGCAAATTGAAAGAAGCCCCTTCCTGAAGACAACCTACTTCCTTCTGGTGGGAAATGGCTCCAGCACAAGTCAACTGTATAAGGTCTGTGATGGGCAAGGTGCTTCCTGGGGTTGGCCCACCCTCAGAGTGGTCCTGCAGGTGTTCTCACATCTCTCCTGCTTGAAAGGAGAGGCTTTGAACATAACACAGTGAGCACAGTATTGCTGTCAACTCATCAGGTTAAAGAAGCTCCCTTCTATTTCACTTTGTTAAAAGCAGGTGCCACAGCTGGGGGTGTAGCTCAGGGCTAGAGGGCTTGACTAGCAGGTGTGAAGCCTTGGGTTTGATCCAGCACTGCAAAAGTGAGCAGTTATCATACATGGACAGCAAATTTCAGTAATGCTTTTTTTGTGTTGATCTCATCGTGTGATTTTTCTTCTTAAAGAAAAGGAGACCAATGTAGAAACGACGTGAAAAGATTTTCTAATGTTGAATCTTAAATTCCTGAAATAAACCCAATTTAGCCATTATATATCTTTTTATGCTTTCTGAATTTAGATTGATAACACCTTGTGTAACAATTTTATACCCATGTGAATAAGTATGGGATCAAAATTTTCTTATGTTGTCCTCTGATATTTGATGAGTGTTTGCTTCACAAATGAGCTGGAAAATGTCCATATGTTTCTTTTTGTGTGTGTGTGGCACCAGGGTTGAACTCAGGGCCTCACACTTGCTAGGCACATGCTCTATCACTTGAGCCATTCCACCAGTCCTGGTTTTTTGTGTGTGTTGGTTATTTTTGTGATAGGGTCTCATGAACTATTTGCCTGGGCTGGCTTCTAACCTCGATTCTCCTGATCTCTGCCTCCTGAGTATCTAGGATTACAGGTGTGAACCATTTGTTCATTTTCTATAAGAGTTTATATATGTTTGGAATTATATATGACTTGAAAGTTTAGGAGGACGCCCTCTGTAAAACAGGGTTATGATTCTTTAAGGGAAGATTTCAAATGATGGAACCAATTTCTTTAATAGGCATACATCCACTCAGATTTCCTCCTCCTCCTCCTCCTCCTCCTCCTCCTCCTCCTCCTCCTCCTCCTCCTCCTCCTCCTCCTTCTCCTTCTCCTCTTCCTTCTTCATGGTGGTACTGGATTTTAAATTCAGGGCCTTGTGCTTGTTAGGCAAGTGCTCAGCCCTTTTTGGCCTAATTCATTTTTCAGATAGGGTCTTACACTTTTGCTGAGGGCCAACCTTGGACCTCAGTTGTCCTAGCTGGGATTATAGGCATGCACCACTACATAAGGTCTTCCATTCATATTCTCTATGTCTTCTTGCATCATTTGTGGAATTTTATCTTTGTAGTTGATACATATTTGTGTGCCTTCTCACAATGCTTTTCTTTCTCTCTCTCTCTCTCTCTCTCTCTCTCTCTCTCTCTCTCTCTCTCTCAGCAACCTGTCATCCCTTCACTTCCAGACATAGATGGGAATGGGTCTGCCTTCCGAACTCTACTTGTCCTTTCAACTCTTCTGGAGAACTTCCACGTGCAGAGCAAACACTCCTTCACTCCTTCTGCTTGCTGTGCCTCCTTACTCCTCAGTGTGAGGTTGTAGCCAGTGCAGCCATGTGTTAATGAGGCAGGATAGCCAGGGTAAGGTGACAGGGAAGTTAGAAAATATACCAAAAACTAAACCAGGTTTAGGAGCTGAGACAGAACCAGGAAATAAGGCTGAAAAAAAACATCATTAAAACAGCAAGACACTGAATCAACATTCAAGGATATACAGCCCTGCATTTTTTTCTACCACCTCTCTTCTCTTTTAGATGTTAAATGAGAGATATTGTCCCTAAAGGAGTAATTAGGTCCTGGCTGAGAAAGTGCCTATTTATTTTGTTGTTGTTGTTGTTTGTTTGTTTTATAAATCTGTGACTGGGAAGAATACACAAAATAAAAAAAAAAAGAAAGACCATAAACAGCATTAGCCCATATCATGAGACTTTGATCATAAGACCAATGCAGGCCTGGAGGTATGGCTCAAGCAGTACAACACCTGCTTTGCAAGCAAGCTTGAAGCCCTGAGTTCAAACCCCAGTCCCACTAAAAAAAAGAGAGAGAAAGAAAAAGACCAACGCAGACCCTTTGTTTCCAGGCTTGAGTGACAGGATCAGAACTGAATAACTGAGAAATTGCTAGGTGACCATGCATCCAGGTGACCAGATCTGAACTGGAGACATTCAGCTTAGAGGACGTAAGTACCCCAGGATGAAGACCGCCCATCAAGGTTCCTGCTCCCACCTTCCGTCAGAAGGTGCTGCTAGTTCATTCTTCCTCTTTCCTTGTACTCTGTCTTCCTATGCTAAGTAACTCTCTGCTGGCCTGCTACCTTTTGTGCCTCCTTCAGGGATTATTTTGAAATTCGCTTTGTTGTCATTTCAAGTTCCTGGGGATCACAGTGGGCTTGGAAAATTGAGCAGAGTGTTCCTTCCCCTCTTCTATCCTGGGAAATCTCTTTTCCAAATACCCTCTGGGTGACATTAGCCACATTGTCTCACATATTTCCTTGCTTCACTTCCTTTTTTTACTTGACTCCATCAACCTGGACTTAGAACTCCCAAATGTAGAGGCAAGGATTAAAGTGCTAACACTACATTTGAAAGTTATAGATTACATGTAATCACAGTTACTTAGGAGGCAGAAATTGGAGGATCTCAGTTTGATGCCATCCTGGGCAAAAAAAAAAAAAAAACTAGCAAGATCCTGTCTCAAAGACGAATTGGGCATGGTGGTCCATGCCTGTGATTCCAACTCTATGGGAAGCATAGTTAGAAGGATTTTGGTCCAAGGCTGGCTCCAGCAAAAAGCACAGATCCCATCTGCAAAATAACTAAAGCAAAAAGGGCTGGAGGTGTGGCTCAAGTGGCAGAGTTCTTGAACAAATGCCCCAGCAAGCACAAGCTCCAAACCCCAGAACCACCAAGAATAAGTAAAAAAGGGTAGGAAGAGAAAACATAAGATGCAAATAGGAGGAAACAAGCCTTCTAGTCTAGCATTCCTTACTGGTAGAACTTAACAGGGATTCAACTGGCAAAGGAGAAACTGGTTTACAGAACCTCAGCTCCAGAGTACTCCAGGTTGGTCTGAAGCTGAGAGGCAGCAGCTTCGTACCTGACAACGGTCTTGGCAGAGAAATACAAGGTCTGCAGGAGCTCACCACTGTGCACCGTCCGAAGCCAGCACAGAGTGGATCCAGTTTGTCCAGAACATAGTTGAATAGGATTCAGTTCGTTAGCACAGTAGCTCTGCTCTATTCCTCAGGCTCTGATGGTTTTGAGAACCAGAGCTAGTCCTCCAACAGTTGACTGGATTGGCTTCCTAAAGCTTGGCTCTGATGCTGCACAGACTATAGCGTGGAGATGCCAGGATGTCCTTCCGTAGCAATGAAGAAGAGATAGCTCAGGGAAACAGAAACACTAATATGTCTTTCTTGTGTTTGGTGTGAGAACCCACTGTCCGACAGCATTTCTGGGAGCACAGGGAACATTCCTTTTATTGATAGCAAGTGATGCCCTGGTGAAGGGAAACAGACATTGTTACAAAGGCTGGCAGTGGATGTTCTCTACAAGTGGGGTTGAAGGTAGGGATGTCACTGTTGACATGGGCCTGTAATATCAGTATGCAAGATGGGATCCCTACAATGGCACAATAGAGGCAAGGTAGGTAGAAGTACCACAATGAGCAGCAAGGTCATAGTAGCAATTGGGTTGCCTTGACCTTTTAGATCCTTTGGGATCTATGATGGTGGCTAACAGATTAAGGTGTTCCTAGAGGCAAGAGAGATAATCAACCAGCATATATATGTAACCAGATGGAATTAAGACCTTGTGGGTAGATGGTGAGATCACCCACCACTGTGGAAAATCAGGCCCTTTGGCTTTCAGATCTAAGGCCATTCATAAACCCAGGGTCCAATGGTCAGATGGAGGAATTTCCAATCCCACTGCACATACATGCAGTAAACTTTCTTCCACCCTATGCCAAGGAGACCTAGAGATTTTCATCAGGATAATTATGGACTGGTAAAGAAAATAGCCACACTTTTCAAGGACTGTTAAATATGAGGTCTGAGCTAACACTAATACTTGGAAAACAGAAATCCCATAGATTTAGAATAGAATTACATAGGACCAGTGATAAATGGAGCTTAAGTGTAAATCTTTTTTTATATCCTGTAACTATCTTCCTAATTCTTTATAAATAGAAAAAGTTTCTTAGAGAATATTAGTTCTCTGATCTATGAAGTAAGGGCCTAGTAGAAGGCCTTAAAACTATCCCCATCCTGATCCTCATCCAAATAGCAAATCAAAAACTACCGCATTCCTAGGTGAAGTGAAGGAAGCTCTGCCACCATAAACAACTTGAACCATGCACCACTGATTTCCAATCACACCCCCCAACCAATTTACCTTGCTAGTCTTTGTAAAACCAGAAGGTTGGTTATAAATTTGTAACAGATGAGCCCTCTACCTAAGACCAACTAGGAAAGCTGATCAAATCACTTTTTAAGTTTGTTGGAAAGAATGCAGGCTTAAGGCACCAAGATCCAAAGGAAAGCTTTGCATGACTTTTTGCCTTGCAAAGTGAAGGGATAAACGGTGCCATGTCCAGACAATGGAATATTATTCAGTGCTAAGAAGAAATGAGCAGAGCTGTTGGTGGAGCTCAGTGGTAGAGCATCCTAGCAGGCACCCAGGATTGGGTTCAATCTCCAGCACTACAGAAGGAAGGAAGAAAGGAAGGAAGGAAGGAAAGAAGGAAAGGAAAGGAAGGAAGGAAGGGTTGAAGGAAGGAAGGAAGAATAGGAAGGATAGAAAAGGAAGGAAGGAGGGAGGGAGGGAAAAGGGAAGGGAAGGACAGGAGAGACAAAGAGAGAGAGGCGAGGAGAGGAGCTATTAAGCCATGAAAAGACATGGGGGCCAGGCATGATAGTACATGCCTATAATCACAGCTGAGGCAAGAAGATTAAGAGTTCAAGGCCAGCTTAGACTTCATGGTGAGTTTGAGGCCAGCTGGAGGCTACATAGTAAGACCCTGTCTCTGTACACACACACACACACACACACACACACATACAAAACCAGGTATGGTGGCTCACAGCTGTAATCCCAACCATACCCCATCTCAACAGAAAAGTTGGACATGATGGTGCCTGCTTGTCATCCCAGCTACACAAGAGGCATAAAGTGGGATGATTATGGTCCAGCCCAACCCAGACAAAAAAAAACAAACTTGAGACCTTCCTGAAAAATAACTAAAGTAAAAAAGACAGGGCACATGGTTCATTGGTTAAGCACCTGCCTAAGATATATTGGAAAAATATCATAATGCAAAAAAGAAGTAGGCGGATCACAGTCTGAGGCTGGCTGGGCAAAAGTGCAAGACCCTATCAATGCAGACTAAAGTAAAAAGGACTGACAGCGTGGCTCAAGCAGTAGAGCCCTTGTCTGGCAAGTATGAAGGGCCCTGAATTCAATTGCTTGAAGATTTGGGGTTGCAATGCTGTACACTCAAACTTTCCCATTTAAAATAACAGGAGCAGGGCTTCTGGGTAATGTTTTCTTGCAAGTGATGACAAGGAGCAGAGGTAGACCTCAAATGATTTGTGAAGGAGACTGGGTTTCAGATGGCAGCAAGCTGAGGATTTTATGGCCAATTGTGATGTGTGGACATGTGTACATTTTGTCAACAGCACTGACTCTGTAGATGGGACAGCCTGAGGTAGGGAGCTGGTGATGGCTGAGTGTAGGTGACAGGAAAAAGTTGAACTAAGGCAGTGGGGATGAACAGGGAGAATCGGACAATTGAAAGGCTGATTGGTGGATGGCAGGCACAGAGAGTCAAATTTAGGGAGCTGGCCCTTAAGGTGATGAGGAGGTGGTAATGATATATTAGCAAAAATAAGGACACTCAATGAAAGAGGTAGAGGATGAGGCGAGGGAGCAGCTGTAGGTTTTGTGGCAGGGAGAGGGCCGACAGCGAGTGACTTTGGGTTTGGATGCATTATGTTGATGTGTTCTCTGGAAAGGTCCTATGTGCCTTCTAAAACCAGCCTGATATTCCCTCTGGCTCCTCCTGCTGGGCAAGGACAGTGGTGTCAGTAAAATGAAGTGAAAATAGACTTTATTGTGGGGATGAGCTTTTGAGAGGAAAAGCAAGATTCATGAAAGTGTTTCTTATAATCAACCTATTTTCCCCTGAAGCCCGGGAACCTGGAGCCCCACAGTTGTCAGGTGTGCGGTCAGCAGATGGGACTTGCAGGTGCTCACTCCCTCTGTCCAGGGGCATCCAGGATGCTTTTGTTTCTACAGGAAAGTAGAGACACCTTGAGAATCCTGGCTTTTGCCTTAAAGAAAACCTTAGTACATCTGAGAAGTTCCATTTTGGTTAGTTTTAAACAGGCTTGATTGCTTTCAGCTTCTCTGGAGCCTGGTAAATTGGTGAGGGTTCATAAGTGAGGTTTTAGACATTATATTCCAGTCTTAAATCCGTATTAACACTATTAACCCTGATAAAGAAGTGGAGATCTGGGCACTGGTGGCTCACACCTGTAGTCCTAGCTACTCAGGAGGCAGAGATCAGGAGAATCACAGTTCAAAGCCAGCCCTGGGCAAGACAGGTTACAAGACCCTATCTTGAAAAAAAAAAAATCACAAGAAAGGGCCAGTGGACTGTCTCAAAGTATATGCCCTGAGTTCAAACTCCCGTACCCCTTCCACGCCAAAAAAGAAAGAAGAAAAGAAGTGGGAGAAATGAGCTTTTCCTGACAGAAAATATTAGTCTACAGTCAAGGAATTTCTATTTTATTCACTGATGGATTCTGGTCTCTGGAACAGTCCTGGAACATTTTGGAGCTCAGTAAGTATTTGCCAGGTTGAATGAAGTTGAGATTCTATAAGTGGAGCTTCCTGTTTCCTGTCAGCTTCTAGAGCAGCCAGCGTGCTGCTGTGCTCATCTACCTTCCTCCTTCACTGGCCCAGCTCGTGGTTCATGGTGTGCACATGAGGTGGGAATCTGGGCCTTGGTGGGCAGAGTCCCGACCACTGCGCCTGGACCTGTGCTTGAAGGCACACACGTCTTCCTCTGTTCCCTCACCTGGGAAATCTGGCTGCTCTGAGCCCCCTCCACCCCTAGACACAGAAGATGGCATTGTTTCACACACACACTAGAGCCCAGCATAGCTGCCATGCACACATTGGCAACATGACCTAACCGAATTTCCACCCCACCCTTGTTTATCTTTGAGGACAGGATGTCTAAAGGGCAAAGTTTCCCCTTTGGGTGGGTTAGCCAAGCTGGGTGGACCCAAGATGGCTACCAGAGTAACTGCAGCTGACCTTTAACTTTGCTACCATTCCATCTGCATCCTAAGTGACACAGCAGTTGACAAGGGACCCAGAAAAGGAGCAAAAATGAGTAGTACTGGAATCCCCGGGAAATCTCCACCAAGTCCCAGAGAAGACATGAATGTTCCTCCTGTTATTAGCTGATCCTTCTTGTTTCTTCTACCCTATGACGTCCCAACCCCCTAAAGGGTTGAGAAGTTGACTTGGGAGCTACTCCAATCTTTGGCCAATTGAATAAACTTGTGCTACACAGAGTAGAAAAATGTACCCCTTTTTTGGGGAGGATCCTTCCTTTAGAGGAGAGGCCAAGAAATTGTGGAAACAATAATGCCCAGGGTAATGACCCAGGTGAATAGCCCTGGTCATTGAGAACTTTCAGCACAGGCCCACACCCGGGTCCTGGACCAGCATAAGGCCTGCAAATCATGCATACTTGTTGAATGCAGAAATGAAGACATGAATGGCAATGCTGAATACGGTTACTGGGTCTCTTTTTTCAGGTCTATTTCAGTTTGAAAATATATTTCACTGGGTGTGGTGACCTGAGTCTATAATTGAGACTGAGGCAAGAGAATCATATGTTAAGTCCAGACTAGGCTACATAGTAAGTCTCTCTCTCTCTCTCTCTCTCTCTCTCTCTCTCTCTATATATATATATATATATAGTGTGTATATTATTATTATTATTATCTATCTTATGTTTTACAAATAGCATAACTTCTGAATCCTCAATAAACTTTCTCCAGCAGAGAACTCTGTTTTTACTCACAGTGGTCGTAGGTAGGCAGATGGGGGTAGTCAACCTGGTGCTACTCTGCCTGGGCCCCTCCAGGACCCAAGCATGGGAATGATCTGCCCCAGCAGCAAGTCTCTTCTCCCCTTGTTACAATGCTGTACTGGAGGGGAGGAGGAGCTCCTCCAGGCCACAGTGCTCTGGACCACCAAAAAGAGCATTTCTAGCTTCCTCACTGACTTAGCAGTGAGATTGTCTTTCTCACAAGCTGGGAAGTTCAGGCTCCCACACTGTCCTCCTCTTAGGGGAAGCCTTAAACTTATTTTAATTCTAGACCCAGCCCTGGAAGTCCCATTCAGTCATTCATTTATTCATCCCCTGCTGTTTACTCAGGCCATTTTAAGCTCTGGGTACACTACTGTGGAGAGGAAACCAGATTCAGTCCCTGCCCCTGTCCCTGCTCCCCACATCTCTATCAAGTCCTGCTGGATCACTTTCACCCTTGGCAAGCCCAGCAGCCCTAAGAATTCTGACACCAGGGAGGTGGGAGTGCCACCCAGCATGCATTTGGAAGGCCCTCCTTCTAAACTCCAAATGTTTGTACATGGGCTGTGCAAATTTCAAGTATTAAGACAGAGGCCACGCTGGGTGTGGCAGTGCAAGCCTGAAATCCTAGAATTTGGGAGGCTGAGGCAGGAAGATCTTAAGTTCAAGGCCAGCCTAGGCTATATAGCAAGACCTTGTCTTCAGGGTTAAAAAAAAAAAAAAAGACAGAGGCAAGTAGCAAATTGCATGAGAATTACCCTTTTTGTTTTATTGAAACATCACATAGCATGAAATAAATATTATTTTACCAATTCTTAATCATAAATAATATTAAGTTCATAGACATTTTACAGAATGTTAACTTAAATAAAAGTATTTATCTATTTTGCCTGGAGCAAGCTGGAGGAAAATACTTCAATGATTCTCATTGCTAAAGTGTATCTTAACTATTTTATGCTTTCTGCTTGTGTTGAGGCAGAAAAGTGGCAGTGTGCCTGAAGTATTTACTTTGCCTCTGAAGTTCAATGACACTGAAAAGTAAGGCCCCGCCCTTGACTGGTTCTCATTATTATTGCAATAAAATGTTATTTTTCCTCCTCCAATATCTTTGGCTACTCAAGGCACACAAGGACAAGTACTGCTGCGTGATCTCATTTATATGTAGAATGTGAAACTGTTGGTCTCATAGACATTGAGAGCAGAATGGTGGTTACCAGAGGCTGGGGAGAAGGGAGGGGAAGGAGAGAGAGGAGAAGTTAATCAGTGGGTAGGTACTAAGTTGCAGTTAGGTAAGAGTAAGAAATACTGGTGTGTGATTGCACAGCAGGGTGGCTAGAGCAAGTGATTGTGTACTGTGTATCTCAAAAAGCTAGAAGAAAGGAAGTTTAAATGTATTTGCCATATGAAGTGACATGTTTGAGGACATAGATGTTTAACCTGTTTATACAATGCATTCATCTATTAAAACATCACATGGTACCCCGTTACATTTCTTGTGTGTGTTTTTATGAATCAAATACAAAAACTAATTAAAGAAAAACAGTATATCCATCTTCAGTCAGCCAGCTCAGTCTCAGATTTCCACTGTCCACTCAGTACTTATTACACCAAGAAACTCTCGCAGGTAATCTAGGAACTGGTTTATGCTCCGTCTTTCCTGGCCACACTTTTCCTGTGAGAAGAATAGACCATAGGTATTACAGGGAAACCATCAATTTCTGTAGAAATAGGCACAGTCGGGCAAATGTAGTTCCTGTGGAATGTTTGTATCTTACTTTTTGGAGGTCGATGTATTTCTTTATTAAAGACAAGTTTTGGAATAGTTTTTCGACAGCATCCCCATGTACAGTTTGATTCTTCAGTGTGTCTATTCCCTGAAAGATTTCTTCAATGCACAGTTGGTGCTAAATGAGGAAGATTTTTAAAATGCAAATAAGATAAGGTATACAAATTTGATACATTAGCCCATCTCACAATGTTTACATATTCCAAAGCATCACAGTGTACCCAATAAATATATACAATTTTAATTTGTCAGTGAAAAAACTTGATCCAAAAAGTTAAGCTTTTTTGGTGATAATTACTTCTCTCCAAAGAGTTTTTTTTTTTTTTTGCCTGTTCCTTTTCCAGGTGGCAAACTACCTCAAGCTGAGACAAAAGTTTCAATAGGTAGATGAAGTTTTATAATTACTGAAGAGTATTACAAACAAGGTTAAGAAACTACTTAATCAAAAATGAAATGTTCAGGAAGCATAATGTAATTCTAGTACTAATTAAACTCGTGTTTTCTTTTGTGGGTCAGGCTGATAATTTTACTCTACCCAAATTAATTAAATAATGTAGCTTACATTTGAATGTGACCATGATGTCTGTATACAATACTATATATAGTCATAATCATTTAACTATGTAAAAATTATCACTAGAGGGCATTTGTTGTATATTTTAATGCCTACTGTTCATGATTCTAAAAAGACAACACTAAGTCACTCACTCTTTCAGAAAGACATTAGAGTGAGCTGGGGGTATAGTTCAGTGATACGAAATTTGTCTAGCATGTATAAGGCCTGGATTTATTCCCCAGCACTGCAAGAAAAGGAGAGAGGGAGAGAGAGAGAGAGAGAGAGAGAGAGAGAGAGAGACATTGGAGTGAGGAAGGCCATGGATGGTCAGCACTGGTTGGTGACTGATAGGTCCCCTCTCTCCGCATTTGGAATTCTGAAAGACTCCCTGATGTGATGTGAGGCTCTAGAATGGAAAGCTGACGATATTACCAAAGGGTTTGAACCACTTGCATAATGGATTCTACTGGTTAAAAGTCATTTATTTATTTATTTATTTATTTATTTATTTATATTATTATCTTGGCACAGGGTCTCCATATATAGTCAGGCTGGCCTTGAACTTGCCATCCTCTTGCCTCACCCTACCATGGACTGGGATTACAGGAACCATCACACCTGACCCTCATTTCTGATATTTGTAAGCACATAATTCACATCCACTAATATGAAAATGAAGTAGAGAAAATTAAACAGTTCCAGTGAAAATTAATGACATGCTAAGTATGATGACACAAAGCCAGATACTCGGGAGGCTGAAGCAGGAGGAGGACCACTTGAGCTCAGAAATTTGAGACCATCTGGGGCAACAAAGTGAGACCCAGTACCAAATAAAAGAAGACAGCGAACTAATGACTTAAAGCTTAAAAGATGAAATTTACTTACTCACACGATCATTTTATTGAATCATAATTTAACTTACATTTTTATGTGTAGGAACAGAAATCCTCAGAGACTGGAAAGAAAAGGACATATAATCACTTTTAAAGCACTCCAGCATTCGTGACATTCATAGCAGTACTAGTGATGTGGCTATCACCTGTGTACTGTTAACAATCTTACAATCTCCTATTTACAACAGCTCTTTAGAAGTTGTAAATGAGCCACCACAAATGATTATTTATGCATTTTAAAGAACTATAGGAATAAAAAAAATTACCTCATTGCCTATCAGCAGAGCCTGATGAGTCGAGAGCAGTGTCAAGGTCTCTTTCACCAGTATATTCACAGGACTGTCCACGGCAATGGCCCAAAGGTGGGCAGCTCCAAGAGCTAGAAAAGTCAACCACAGAAGCATTCTCATGGCTCTGAAACGTCCACCGTTTGTGTTTGATGAAGAAAGTGCACAGCACAAGACGACATCTCCAACCAATTTATTCTGTCTTTGAGGAAATGAATAATTGCTAACAATCAGATAGAGAATACCTAATAATGGCAAGTAGTGAAACTAAATGTTTCCAATGCATTGTATCTTAAAAAAATAACTTTTTATCTTTCAATAATAACAGAAATCCCTACTTCTCTCCCTTCAAAAGATTTTCTATGACAAAAGAAAATATTTGGGTTGATGCATCATTGTCTCCCATTTGCACTTGATCAAAAGATTGGATTTCTTTTGAAAAGGTGTGTGTAAAAAGAAATAATATATACTGCTAAACAGAATTTTATGCTAAAATCCATAAATATTGGGAATATTTTTTCCAGATCTACTAAATTCAACCATGGTTATAGTTAGATTGATCGGTTTTAAAAGGAATAAAAAACATTGCTAGGAAGATAGTATTAAAGCAGAGACTTGTCAGGGTCGAATTGTGTTCAGTAGGGTCTTGATTAGAATTCTTTTCTGTTCCCGGTAACCAAAACCCTGACCCAAAATGGGTGAAGATAAGCAGAAAGTTTGCTGGCTCATATAACCAAACAGTCCAGGGGTAGAGGCTCCTTCCTGTCCTGCTTGCATGGGTTACTTGTCCTTGTCCTCATTCTCAGGCAGCTGTCCCCCTCTGTGGTCCCAAGGCAATGCCATAACTCCTAGATCTATCTATAGCTTGTCACGAGCAGCAGATTTTCTTTTCTTTTTTCTTTCTCCTCCTCCTTCACTTCCTCCTTCCTTCCTTATCCCCCCCTCTCTCTCTCCCCCTTTCACTCTTCTCTTCTCTCTCTCTCTCTCTACTATGTAGCTCAGGCTGGTCTTGAACTCTTGATCCTGCTGCCTCTGCCTCCTGAGTGTTGGGAATAGATGTATGCTGCACTACACCTGGCTCCCATTTTGCTTTTCTTATTATTCAATCAAAATGTTTCAATCTCTTTGTGACAAGTGTCGTATATTTACCCCTGAACTGTGACTAGGTGTATAAAATATACTAGTTGGATCTTCCTGAGCTAGAAATG
Source organism: Castor canadensis (assembly GCF_047511655.1). Taxonomy (NCBI): domain Eukaryota; kingdom Metazoa; phylum Chordata; class Mammalia; order Rodentia; family Castoridae; genus Castor; species Castor canadensis. The sequence continues at coordinate 61,920,461 of NC_133401.1, read as the reverse complement.
GGCTTCATCCCACCCAAACCATATAACTGAGGAATTTGGCATCCCAGGTAGCTATAAGAGGGACACAGGTGCTGGGAAAGCAACCAATAAATATCTGTTGCAAACACATGACACATGGGCATGGCCTCTCCTGTATGTACCATGAAGGTGGGGAGGTCCTTTCACACCTTGGGTGGCTATGTATGAGTGTGTGTAATCAAGGGAAATCAACTTTTGGGCCTTAGGCTCAGACCTGTAATTTCAGAAAAGAAAAAGTAAGGCCTCTCTCTGGACCACACACCTCCTTCTTCCCTGGCTGAGTACACATAATAGAAGTAGAGGCAGTTGTTTTTAAAGGAAGGGTTCAATGTACCTCTCAAAGTGGCCCTGGAAGCCTGATTTTATGACTATCTTGAGCATCTAAGATAAATGGTACCAAGCACAAATTGTTACCCAGAATCCTTTGCCAAAGCTGAGTGGGATTCTCCACGAGAAGCAGAGGTTGATGCAAGGTAGACACACTTTTAACATGCATGCAATCCCAGTTCTACACTGGCAGGATGAAAGGGTAGCATTTCAGTGGCAGTCACTTATGCCATATCTGGTTTTGTGTGTGTGTGTGTGTGTGTGTGTGTGTATACTACAATACTGAAATTTGGGACTCTTGGCTCTGATTTGAGCACTTGAGAGAGGTTCTTCTTATGACTGCAGGAGATCTTTAGCAGATCTCTTAGGAGTGAGATAGGAACCACTGTAGACATGGACCAAGGTCCTAAAATGGGGATTTCAGAATCGAGCTTTGTTCTGTCAGGGCCACCTTTTCTCAGAGACTGTGAGAGAATAATTCTCTCTGCTTCCCCTCTGATGCTTTGGGTACACTGGGAAAGTGTGGGCTTAGATGAAGGTTTCAGAGGCATTAAAAAATAACTTGTAATTTTAGTACCATAAAGCTTTTGGCATTCTATTCTATTTGGCTGACCGAATGCAGGGATAGCAATGGACTAGCCTTCACCAACTGGTAGAAAATGCACCAAGCACTCATTATTTTCAGGGGAGTAATACTGGTTGGCTGTGAAAATGAGTGAAATGGGAGAGGTAACAGTACAGGCAGTGAGGGCTGCGTTAACTATAGCCTGTACTGTCCATCTAAAACTCCAGGTGCTATCCAGTCCCAGTTAACTGTGTGCTCTGATACCCTCAGGCTTATGCTGACAGATACCCAGTTTTTCAAAGAAATCTAAAATCCCAGTTAATATGAATAATCTCCTGATTTTCAGATGTTGTAGCCTCTGGTGTTCAGTAAGCTGTGGTTTCCTACTGGAGGGTTAGTTATAAAAAATACTTTCTATTCAAAGTTATATTTCTTTAAAAATTTTAGATTGTTGTAAAATATACAACATAAAATATACCTTCTCAATTATTTTAAGTGCTCTGTTCAGTAGTGTTAAGTATATTTATAATATGCAACAAATCTCCAAACTCTATTCATCTTGCACAACTGAAACTCTGTAATTAGCAAATAATAACTCCCAATTCCCTCCATCTGCCAACACCTAGAAACCATTCTGTATCTATAAGTTTGACTACTCTGGGAACATGTTTTGTCTTTTTGTGATTGGCTTATTTCACGTGGCATAATGTCTGTCCTCAAGGTTTATCATGTTGTGGTGTGTGTGAGAATGTCCTTCCTTTTTTAAGGCTGAATAATATTCCATTTGTATGACTAGACCTTGCTTTGTTTACACTTAGGTGTAAAACTTATTAGAAAGTTATACTGCAAGTTGGGAAAAAAAGATGAGGTATAAAAACAACTTTGGCAGGATTCCTGGAAAAAAGATCAAATCTTTAAGTCTCACCCAATCAAGCCAATGTGAACTATTACAACATTTTTTAAAAATCTACATTAAAAATAACTTAGCAAGCAGTTCTCTAAATTTTAAAGAATTATTGATAATTTACAACTTAGAAAAAGGTCTTTGAATAATGTTCCATATATTTATAACAATATTAAGTATTTAATATGTAAAAAATATTATTTAATAGCATGTGATATGTAACCTTATATGCTATAATACACATTATTGTGTAATAATATATTATATTTATTAAAAATAATAGTGTTTGGAAAGGTATGTATTAGTGGATAACAGTCATCCTTTTGCCATAAACCTTTATCTCTTTTCATGTGTTACAAATTTGTAACATGGTTTTTTAAGGGATGACTGTGGTTTTTACTGTGTAGTCATTTAATGCAAATGACTTTTCCATGAACTGATGCTAATCAATATTATGGGTATGATTCCCCATAGTTTTTGTGGTGACTAAATGTGGATTGATAGCATCTCCTGTCTTTGACTCCATCTTAACCTCTGATCTTTCGATCAAAAGGCAGCGCTTTAATATGAGTTTTATTGGGCAAGGACATTATAAGAAACTGAACACTGAGCTTCCTTCCTCTTGGCGTAGCAACTATCAGTTTTTTGTGACATCTTTCAATCTTCACTAATGCACGACAGGTTTTCTCAGAGTGGTAATCAGCGAATATGCAGTTTGCATTTATTTTTCCTTATTAATATTTCTCACCTGGATTTCCATATCATTTTCCTACCTATTATTTTAATGCCTTCCTGATATTAGATGAAACTCATGCATTGGTTTACTTCACTATTTCCCAACTTTAGGACTTAGGGTTGTCTCTAGCATTCATTCCACAGTTTTAAACAATGCGATGACAGAGCTCTTTATAGAATTTTAGTTTGGTTGGTTATTTTGGAACAGAGTCTTGCTACATGGCCCAGGCTGACCTCCAACTCCTGATCCTCCTGCCTCTGTTTCCTGAGTGGTGGGATTACAGGGTTAAGTCACCATACCCAGCTCTCCTTTGTAGAATTTTTGAAAAAAATTTCCTTATGCTAAGGAATGGGTGTGATCATCTTTATAGGTTTCATTGCATTTTACCAACTCTTACTCTGAAAAAAAATCAATGCACAAAGAAGACATCTCTTGTATTTTTAATTTTTTATAACTTATAAAGCACTTTCACAAAAATAAATGTGTTTAATTCTGACATCAGCACTGTGAGTTTGGTGGAGTTTTTTTCCCTTGAAGGTCCATTAGCACTAGGTTTTAATAGTTTTGCTAATGTAATGAATGAATGATCCTAGAAGGAAGGAATGATGCAAGCAGCAGAGGTAATCTGAGTTTGATAACTGTCTTAGTAAGCCTAAATAAATAATACAGGGTTAAAAATTAAGTTATTTAGCTGGGTATGGTGGTAGACGCCTATAATCTCAGACTGGAAAGGTTGAGGCAGGAGGATCTGGAGTTCAAAGCCCCTGTCTCAACAAACAAACAAATTTATTTAACTTTTGTCCCTTATTTCAAGATAATTAGGAACAAAAATAACAGATAATGATAGTGTGGGAGATGGAGTGGTGGTCAGAATTGTTACATTTTATGGTCTTGGTAGTGTTCAGAAGGATGCTAGCAATGTTAACTTTGAATTTCAAAATAGCATGTGAAAAACTTAATTGTAATAACTTAAATTATAGAAATAAAGCATAATACTTTCCAAACTAGGAGAATAAAATAGGGAACAATGAAACTCAATCAGTTTAGAAAAAATAATGAAAAAAGCACAAAATAAGATAAGAACTAAGTCCAAACTTACCAGGAATCACAGTAATCGAAAACAAATTAAACTCACTTATTAAAAGGCAAATACTATAAAATGGCATTAAAATAATGTCTCAGCAATTTTCAAGAAATACATTTAATGCAAATGACCCAAAAAGGTTGAAAATCAAGGGATCGAAAGAGAAACTGGACAAATTCTACTCAAAAGATAATTCACGCCACAAAGCCCTGAGCTCAAACCCCAGCACTGCAAAAAAAAGAAAAAAAAAAGAAAGAAAAAGAAGACAAAGCTCATATACCAACATCAATAGCAGAAAAAGAATTCGTGTTACAAAGTAGTGTAAGGGTGAAGAGGTTCACTAGTGGGTATAAGGTAGTGCCTCATGGAAGTTTTACTTTTCGTTACATTAATTTTGGTACAGGCAAAACCAAGTATTTTTCAGAAGTAACTTTACCAAGAAGTGGGGACTGGACTGATTTGCCTTTTCAGGTCTTTTTATGTTAGCAATTAGTCATTTTGACCGGAAGCCTAGCCTTTTCCATTCTAATCCTAGGGCTTTGGTATTCATTTCATAATTTCCCGTGGTGACGAAGTTGAATTTTTTTGTTATAGAATCTAGCTGCCTTGTCATGTTCATTTTTTCCCTTCAACTCACTTTTTCTTTCCTGAAGTATTTTAAAATAAATTACAAACAGCATGACACTATCACTAATACTTTCATATGTGTCCCAAACATTATTTTCTTATAACAACACTTATTTTTTCATCATCTAATTTCTAGTCTACGTTCAAGTTTCTCTGTGGATTTTTCAAATTTCCTTTACATCTCTATGTGCAAACCAGGATCATGTGCTACATATAGGTAGCATTTCTTTAGTTTACAATAATTATTTACTTTAAAAACTTCAACAATCTACAACAATCCTTGTTTTAATGACACTGATAGCTTAATAGCCCAGGCCAGTGTTTTACAATGTGTCCTGTCTTCTGGATTTGCTTTTTCCATTCGTTCAGTGTTGTTAGTTTAATCCAATAATTCCTGTTAACTGAAGGTTAAATCTAGAAGTGTGATTAGATTTAAGTTAAGAAGTTAAAAAAAAAAAAAACCTACGTAAGAGGTGATGTTGGGTACCTCATACCGAGATCAGACACATAAATCAGTATTCTTGTCTCAATCATTGCCAGTTTCTTGTACTTTGAGTCACAAAATTCTCCTTTAGAAGTGGGGTAATTATATTTCTGGGCTTTTATTTCTTTCAGAAATACCTAATCTTCATCCATCTGAATGTATAGTGGTAAGCAAAATAAGGTGCTGATATGCGTTTTTCTTCCTATCCAGGAATCCACAGAAATTATGTAGCTGTTTTATAAATATACATATATATATTATATACATATATCCATCCATATACATACAGATAATTTCTTTTTGGCAATGCTGGTGTTTGAACTTGGGGCTTTGTCTTTACTTGAATAGGTGTTTCTCCATAGAAGATAGACAAATAACCAGTAAGCACAGAAGAAGCTGCTCAGCATCACCAATCATCATTCAAATGCAAGTCACAACTGCAGTGAGGGACTGACTACTGCACACTGTTTAGGCTGGCTAGTAGCAAAGGGGAGGAAAAAGCAGAAAATAACAAGTGTTGGTGAGGATGTGGATAAACTGAAACCCTTGTGCCCTGTTGGTGGTAATGTAAAATAGTACTGCAATGGGAATGGAAAATGATATGGCCACTGCAGAAAACAGTATGGCAGTTCTTCAAAAAATTAAAACTAGAATTGTAATACGATCTAGCAATTCCACTTCTGGTCCAAAAGAGATGCAAGCAAGAATCTATAAGAGATATTTGTACACCCATGTTCCAAAATAGCAGAAACATGGGAGCAAACTAGTGTCCGTCTACAGATGAATGTATAAACAAAATGGGTTATATGCCTATGATGAAATATTATTCAGCCTTAAAAAGGACTGAGATTTTAACTCATGCTACACCATGGATGAACTTTAAGGACATTATGTTTAGTGAAATAAGCTAGTCACAAAAAGACAAATGCTGTGTATTTCCACTTAAATGAGATTATTAGTCAATAATCATGGAGAATCGGGTGATGATGGTGCCTGACTATAATCGTAGGTGCTTAGGAGGCAGAGATCAGGAGCTTCATGGTTCCACGTCAGCCCAGGCAAAAGGAAAAGGGAGACCTGATCTCAAAAAATTCCAACACAAAAAAGGGCTGGTGGAGTGGCTCAAGTGGTGAAGGCCTTGAGTTCAACCCCCAGTGCCCGCCCCAAAATCATAGAGCCAGTAATCGTGAATATACTTTAATGCTATTCAACCATACACTTAAAAATGGTTAAGGGTAAGTTTTGTTATGTATATTTTACTACAATTCAAAAAATTGTGGTAAATTTCAATCTGTTTTGTCCTACTTATAATTTTGTTTTGCTTTTTAAGACAGGGTCTCACTATTTAGCCCAGGTTAGCCTCAAACTCACAATGCTACTACCTGACCAGGTCTGGCTTCTAGTGGTAATTTTAAATATCTGTTGTAATAACTGATGTGTTCATGTTCTCCTACTTAGGATGGCAAGAAACTATTCACTGGCCTTTCCCATGTACCCATAGACACATGGATTTTTTTTTTTTCTTCCAGTTTATGTATCAGGTTCTGCAAGTGATATTTTTGTATGTGTGGATAATTTTGACCTGAGAACGTCAAGAGCGTTTATGTGAGTTACAACTACCAATATTTAATTAGAAATTAAAATTCAGATTTTTTTTAAAAGCAGTATATACAAGCATACATTCCATTGTGATGGCGTCATCACACTCGTGACTGTGGGAAACCACTGACCATTAAGGCGAGAAAGTGAAATAGGCAAGTAACGACATAGTATCGTTAGGAGAATGATTTTGACATTAACGGATCCCTTTTGTGGGTCTTCGACCCCATCCCAGCGCATGCATTCCAAGAGACCCGAGTCACGCTTTGAGAAGCAGGGTGCGTCATACGCTCGGTCTTCCGCCCAGAGCCAGCAAGCAGCAGGAAGCCTGCGGCCACCCCGGCGACACAGCACCCGGAAGTCCGAGCTGCGCGCGCATCGCAAGCCTCCCATTTCCCGGCGTGCCCCGCGCGTGCGGCGTGGACGTGCGCGCACCCACGTGTCCCGCGGGGCTGCCGAGGCGGGAGTCTGTGAGTGCGCCCCGTTACAGGGTCGCTTGGCCTGTGCTTGGTTCCCGGCGGCCTTCCCCGGGGGTTCCGGCTTCGCTCTTGCTCGGCATTGGGGAAGGAAGCGGGTGTGGAAGGGTTCGGGCTAGAGTCCTCCCCCTGACGCACGCGTGCTAGTCCCGCGCTTGGTCGCCCCGCTTTGGCCTCGGTGGGCCGCAGGCTCAGGTCCCTGGGGTTGCGATCTGAAACGTTTGCAAACATGTCCCGGATCGAAAAGATGAGCATTTTGGGCGTGCGAAGTTTTGGAATAGAGGACAAAGATAAGCAAATTATCACTTTCTTCACGCCCCTCACAATTTTGGTTGGACCCAATGGGGCGGGGAAGACGGTAAGTCCTGAGTTGAGGTTACGGGTCACCACATCTCACGAACCCAGAGAATAAAGTGTCCGGGAGTTAAGGATTGTGATTAGGGAGAAGACAGGCGTCTTTGTAATTTGGCTTGTGAAGGCCCATGTAGTGTCGCGGGGCGTGGTCTTCGTGTGGCCACAGCGACCCTAGGAAGCGGCCTGGGACGAGTTTGCTGTCCCGCGACACAGGGTCCTGCCGCCGCGCGCTCAGCGCCCTACAAGGCGGCCTCGGGTCTGCGCTGATTCCCCCGACCCGCACATTTTATTAGCGCGTATTAATTGTATAACGTGGGGTTCCCTTGTGATGCGTCGATATATGCACATAATGACTCGATCACACCCACCTCCTCTTTCTTGCCCCCCCCACCCCACGCCTTTGTTTTTGTCTTTTTTGCAAATTTTAAAAAATGGGCTTCATTATGACCTCTTCATACCGGTATACAATGTTCTTTAAAAATATTCCTCCCCTTCCTCAGTACTTTCCCCCTCCCCCGTTTATGTTCACGTCCACTTTTTCTTTTCTTTTCTTTTTTTTTTTTTTTTTGTGGTTTGAACTCGGTGCCTAACACCTTTCACCAGCCCCCTTTTTTTTTTTTTTTGTCCTGGATTTTTTTCAAGATCGGGTCTCGTGAACACTGTTTATTCAGGCTGGCTTGAAACCTGGATCCTCCTGATGTCTGCCTCCTGAGTAGGATGACAGGCTTGAGCCACTGGTGCCCGGCCCACTTTTTTTCTTTAGATGTAGCTCTGCAGTAGTGAAAACGAACAGTATTTTAATCCCGCCTCCTTGTTCTGAAGCATTCACTTCCCAGTAGTTGTCCCAAAAGGGAATTCCTTAAGAAGGGGCAGAATATGATAAATGCACGACTAAGAGCTAAGCGTGCCGACTGTTACGCATAATAAATGGAATATAAATGGCTTAACTTTAAAGTGAAAGCGATGTAGTGAGGCTTTAAAAAAGTGAAATCCGATATTGTTCTTATGATGCTCTCAGTCAAAAAGTGGGAGCACAGCTTATTTACCGGTTATTAAAAGTCCAGGGAGCCAGGCGCCGGTGGCTCACGGCTTGTAATCCTTGCTACTCAGGAGGCAAAGATCAGGAGGATCGGGGTTTCAAGCCAGACCCGATCTCAAAAAAACCCATCACCAAAAAAGGGCTGGTGGAGTGGCTCAAGGTGTAGGCCCTGAGTTCGAGCCTCAGTACCATTAAAAAAAAAAAAAGTCCAGGGAATATTTAAAAATTTGAGGGCAAGGTATAGCCAAAAGGCATTCTGGTCTTGAGAAAATCAAGATGATAAGAGTACAGCAATGAGAAGAGTCTTAAGGGAAGAATTTGTGAGAAGCTTGTAGGAAGTCCAGCATTGATGGCAGACTGCCTACTCGTATTTGTTTTTCTAAAAATGTTGTTTATTTAGTGCCAATTATGTGCTCAGTGTCATATGAATTGAATTACTGAGAGACTAATAGAGTGTTTATGAGCACTGGCTTCCCAAATACAAAGTTTTTTGCTTCATGTATTACTTGTGTGACTGCTGGGGAGGACCTAATTGCCCTGTGCCTTGGCTTGCTTATTTATAAAATGGCAAAAAATAGTTTCCACAGCCTAGGATTAAGGGGAGAATTTAAAGGTATGTAAAAGTGCTTAGCACAATACTTGCCACATAGGAAGTTCTGTCATTGTCAGCCATTTTTAATATTAATTTAAAAGGTGTTAATTGAAAATAGAGAATTATTTTTCCAAATAACTCTTACTTTAGGATACCTTTTTAATTATATAGCCTTTCTATGAACTTAGCAATTATTTTTTAAACTTTTTTTTTTTTGAGACAGGGTCTCGTTATGTGGCCCAGGTTGGTCTCAAACTTGCAGTCCTGCCTCAGCCTTCTGAGTGCTGAGATTACATGTGTGCACCACCGCACCTGACTTTAATCATATTTTTATTACACATTTTATGTTGTCAAATTTTACCTGATTTTTTTAGGCTTCATGATAAATATTTTAATAATTAATACTTGTGATAAACTGTGGTTCTCTGATAACTAAAGAATATACTTTTCTATTTTCTTTAGACCATCATTGAATGTCTAAAATATATTTGTACTGGAGATTTCCCTCCTGGAACCAAAGGAAATACATTTGTTCATGACCCCAAGGTAATGGTGCTAGAAAAATTTTGTATTTTTAAAATAAAATTTTATAACTATCAGAGATAATAGCTTACTGCAGGAAACCCGACAGTCAAAAAATATAGAAAGTCACCTGCACATAATTTTAGCACCCAGTGTGATAACTGTTGTTGATATTTTCATGTATTTTTCTCCTTTATATACTGTTTTACATAGCTGAGGTCATACTCTTACCTAATTTTATATTCAGGATTTTTTTTCCCACTAAGCATTATCATAATGTCCTATGTCCTTAAAACACTATGATAAATTCTTAATCTAGGTGTTTGTTACATGGGTACTTCTTTTAATCTTTATATTTTTTTGTATACCTGAAGTATTTTCTACTTAAAATGAGTGATGTTTGCCAGGCGAGAAGGTCTGTAATCTCAGCAGTCAGGAGGCTGAGGCAGGAAGATGGATAGTTGAAGGTCAGTCTGGGCTACAGAGTGAGACCCTGTTTCAAAACAAACATGATAACTGATGAACATTTGTAATAATTGCATAATTTTTTACATTTATATTGCTTTTAGTTTTCCATTAAAATGTGCCATGATGAAAATCTTTGTATAGAAATTCTTGTTTGAGTTATGATACCTATACTAGTAGTATATATAGAGGACATAGAATTTGGCCTGTAGTTTTTTCTTGTTATGTGTATATAACTCTACTATATACATATTACATACTATATATATATATATATATATATATATATACATTCTTATTAAATATTTTTGTATTTGTAATGGGGATTAAACTAAGGGCCTTGAGCTTGCTAGGCAAATGTGGTACTACTTCAGCCATACCCAGTCCTTTGGCTTTTTTAGTTAGTTTTTCAGATAGGGTCTTGTGCTTTTGCCTGGGTTAGCCTCAGACAAGGATCCTCCTACCTTGACCTCCTTTATATTATTCTTATTTAGTGGGGTCATGTACTTATCTCACTCTTTCCTGGCACCAGTCCCACTAAGAATTCATTGTATATTCTTTTTTTTTTTTTAATTCAAGGTCTCACACTTGCTATGCAGGCATGCTGTTACTTGAGCCACTCCACCTCATTGTATATTCTTTGAGGCTTTTTTCTGGGTTTAAAAGACCATGCCTATATGAGCATATAAATATATTGTTACGTTTGTATTTTGGTATGTCAGTGGAATTTATTGCACAAATTAAAAATTTGGTGATATACTATAGATCTGTTAATAGATAACACATTTTTATTTCATCATTTTTAATTACTAAATAGTTTCCACTGAGTTTATATTCTGTAGTCTATTTAGCTGACCCCCTGCTGATCATTTAAATTGTCTGTACTTTTTTTTTTTTATGGTACTGGGGCTTGAACTCAAGGCCTATACCTCGAGACACTCCACCAGCCCTTTTTTGTGATGGGCTTTTTCAAGATAGGGTCTCACAAATTATTCACTGGGGCTGCTTTCAAACCATGATCCTCCTGATCTTTACCTTCTGAGTAGCTAGGATTACAGGTGTGAGCCACTGGCCAGCAAAATTGTCTCTACTTTTACGTGACTAAGCTGACTCTGCAATTATGAAAACATTTATGAATTTCATCTTAGAAGTAGTAACACCATTTAGTACATATACCAGGCTGTCTCTAAACTGACTGCTTCACACCTTCTTAAACCTACTTTCTCTTCAATTAGATCTTTTGGTGTATTTTACTGAGAAATTAGAGGAAACAGGTGAAAATGTCCTCATTTTTCCAATCATGTGAGCTACCAAACTATCCTATATATGTACCTGTATTGTTTCCTCTCCTCTATTAAGGGTAATTTTTTTTCTTTTCTCTCCTGAGATGACTTACTATATAGCCCAGGCTGACCTGGAACTCAAAATCCTTGTGTTCCTTGGCCTCTTGCATCCTGGGATTACAGGCATGAACCACCATGCCTGCCTATTTATTATCTTATATAAACTTCAACTAACTCCTCTTGGAGGCAAGAGCCCCTTTATCTCTTACCAACTCAAGGATTCATTTTTTAATTTCTTCTCTCTCCTGTATCAGCTGTTTCTCCTTATCACTATATATACATACTCTGGAAGCTATTCTGTTTCTTTTTGGTTTAATTGCTTTTTTTTTTTTTTTTTTTTTTTTTTTTGGCAGTACTGGGGCTTGAACTCACGGTTTACACCTTGAGCCGCTCTGCCAGCCCTTTTTCTGCGAAGGGTTTTTTCAAAATAGGATTTCATGGAAGTATTTGCCTGGGCTGGCTTTGAACCACCATCCTCCTGAGTAGCTAGGATTACAGGTGTGAGCCACCAGCACCCAGCTTGTTTGCTGTTTTTTGACAATCTCTTTTATGTAGCCTAGGCTGGCCGGTAACTCTTTTGGGAAGAAGGAGGATTCCTGGGAATTGAATCCAGCACTTGCTAGGCCAGCTCTCTACCACTTGAGCCACACTCCCAGCTCTTTTTTTGAGATAGGATCTTGATGTTACTTCCTCCCCCGACTCCCAAGTTGGCCTTAAACTCTCTATACTACTGTCTTCACTCTTGAGTAGATAGGATCACAGGCATATATACCTGGCTTGGCCTTGAATTCTTGATCTTCCTGCCTTTGCCTCTCCAGTGCTGGGATTGCAGGCATGTGCTACCACACCTAGCTCTTTGGTGTTTTATAGCAAAATTAACAAGGGTTATATGTACTTAGTGTTTTCTTTTCATTGTCTCCCATTTTTCTCTTCAATCTTCTCCATACAGATTTTCTTCTTTATTTCTCTTTACTGAAACTACTCTGATCACCAGTAATCTCCATGTTTCCAGACACAGTGATCACTTTCTAATTCTGATTAACTTCTCAACGGATTTGATATAGTGGGTTATTCTTTCTTTTTTTTTTTAAGTTCCCTTTTGGTTTCTGTAACATAATCTTATGGTTTTCTCCTTTTTCACTGGCCATTTCTTAGACTTTGCTTTCTGTCCACTGTGGCTTGATTTCAAATGCTGATGAGCCCTAAGACTCAGTCTTTTCTGTATTCTTGGGTAATCTCAGTCAGTCTCATAGCTGTAAGTACTGACTGTGTGCTGTTGACTCCCAGATTTGTATATTTAACCCTAATTCCTTTCTTAAGCTTAGGCGTAGATGTCCACCTCTTTATGTGGATATTTAATGAGCATCTCAAGTTTGATTTGTTCAAAAAAAAAAAAAAAGCTTTCAATCCCCAGTGCCACCTAAAAAAGAAGAAAAAAAATCTATTGAACGATATTGAATAGGGAAAAGACACAATCTGATTTATGTTTCAAAGTGATTTGTTTGGCTACCAAGAGAAGACTATCTGTAGGTGGCAAAGATAGGAGGGAAAAGACAAGGGGATTGTGATAATCCAGGTGAAAAATATTGGTGGCCTAGTTAAGGTAGTAGAATTGATAAGAGATGCTTGAATTTGGGATTTGTTTTGAAGAAAGAACCAGTAGATTTGCTAGTGGTTTGGATAATGGTGTATGAAAGAAATAGAACCATCAAGCATAACTCTATAGAGTTTTGTGCTTGAGAAAGTAGATCTGGGTAGATCTGGTTTAAACATGTAAATTTGAGATGTCAGTCACATATCCAAAGGAGCTTTACATTTGGCAAATAAAAGTTTGTCCAGTTGAGAGGTTAGGGCTAGAAAAAGTACAGTTAATTTTTAAAACCTGATGAGAACAGACAGGGAGTGAATAGAGAGAAGAGGTCTAAGACCTGAACCTAGAGCACTAGAGCTAATGCCCCTCCAGAAAGAAGGGCTGGAGGCATAACCCAACTGGTAGGGAACCTGCCTAGCAAGTACAAAGTCCTGAATTCAAACCCTAGTACCACCAAAAACAAAACAAAAAACAGGAAGAAGAGGAGCCAGCAGAAGATAGTAAAAGAATAATTAGTAAAGGAAGAAGAAAATTAGGAGAGTGAGGTCTTGGGAGACAAGAAAATAAAGTATTAAAAGGAAGCCATCAACTCTACATGTGTTCATAGTTGAAGTAAAAGGAGTATTTGGATGTGTGGAGTCCATTGATGTTCTTGATAAAGTCAGTTTCAGTAATCAGAAAAATCCTCTTTTTCCAGAAGGAAAATGAAACTATAACCTTTATGAATTTTGCTATAACTCAGAGATGGAATAGTAGTTGGAGAGGTTTACAGGATAAAGGTTATTGCTCTTGTATTTTAAAAGTGAGGTATACTAGAATATAGAATAATGAGAATGACTGTGGTAGAGGGAAAAATTGATGCGGAGAGAAGATAATTGCAGAGCGAAATCATTCACTAGGCAAGCCCAGCTGGAGGGGCTAACAGAAGCATGCACTGTTTATCTAGTTTAACAGGATGGGAAGTGGAATATAAGATTGGTAAAGATAGTGGTGAAAAAAAATTCTCTTTTGATTGCTCTGTAGTTCTCAAAAGAGAAAGTCATTGTCTGGAAGTGGAAGAAAGGGTTGCTTGAAGCTAGAAAATGTGTGAAATAGTTTTTACTTCAGAAAGTAGATTGACTATCAAGGTATTACAGTATTGCATGATGATGTCAGGAGGTCACTTAAGGTTTACATGTGAAAATTTAAGGAGACCAGTCATTGTGATTGTGTGTATTTTTTCAGTGTCGCTCAATTTTTCAGTGACATGCACTAAGTGTAATTTAACTAAAGGTGAGGATTTGCCTGATGAATACAATGAATAAAATAAGTAGCAAGAAATTGATTATATCCTTAATAACGCATTTATTTGTAGCAAGAAATTGATTATATCCTTAATAACGTATTTATTTGATCAAAACCCCATATATAATGAATCTGCCATCTTTTGGAAGCCCTCTACTTTGCTCTGACCTGCTTTGCTCTGACTCCTCATCCTATCTCTCTCACATAATGCTTTCCCATTCTGCTTGGGTTCTGATTTCCCATGCTGGATGACTTCTTTATTCTCTATCCTGGATACCTTTCTTACCCTTCCCAGTCTGATACTCAATACCAGCTAGCCTCTTTCAGGAATGCCCTCTCTCTTCTGATCTGAATCTCCTAGCAGACTGTCCCCTCATGTAGATCTCCTTCCTCAGCGTTGTCAGACTGCATCCCCACAGTGATTCTTCCCCCAGTGTGACACCCCTCATGAGCTGGATTGTCCCTATTCATGGATGCTCTTTCTAGCCTGTGTGAACTCTTGTTATCGTTAGACTCTTGTGGATACCCTTCTCAGCCTATTTAAACTCAAGTTATTCCACTCCAGGCTGAACTGCTATGTCCTTCTTTCTCTAACCAGTATGAATGCATACTTTTTTTTTTGTCCCACCTAATTGTTTTAGGACTAGGTTGTTTGGAAAGGGAAGGGCTTATTTTTTATTTTATTCTTTTGGATCAAAATTGTTTTGAAGTATAATACACATTTGTTTGCCTTAATAGATAACTCAATCTAAATAACTTTTTTTTTTTTTTTTTTTTTTTTTTTTCCGGTGCTGGGGACCGAACTCAGGGCCTTACACTTGCCAGGCAAGTGCTCTTCCACTGAGCTAAATCCCCAACCCCTCAATCTAAATAACTTTTTGAAATGACTCTTCAATTTCATATTCTGATTTGGCATCGGCCAGATAGATTTACCTTTCTAGACAGGTAGATGCCTTGGAGAATGAAAATGTGTATTTGGCTAATTGGGACATTATAAACAAATTAATTTATTGGTGTATCAATGCATAGCTCCTTAGTTGAACTACTGGGGATTAAATCCTTAGGTGTTGCTTTCATTGGGATGAAATGACAAAATCAAGTCCTGGGCTTTCAGAGGTTTATATCAACTCTAACCACCTCCTCACTGAAATGTCTCTGCCCTAAGAGGTTTCTTCCACACAGCTAGTCCAGCAACTTCTCCCTCTCCTTCTATCCACAGTGCTAAACCCTTGCTCAGATTGCTTTCCTCTCTTTCCTGGATCCCTCCCTGCTTCCTGTCTTCGCCAATCTGTTCACTCTAAAGATAAAATTATTCTAAAATGTGTATTTACTACATTCAGAGGCTTTCTTCCATTACCTTAAATCTAAAACCTTTAACATGCTTCAGAAAGTTCTTAATTACTGAAACATTTTTTAACTTCTCCTTACTTTTTGCAGTAACTATTCTGAAATTACAACCATCCCTCAGAATCCATGGTGGATTGTTTCCTGTTCAAGTACCTTATAAAAAATGGTCTAGGCTTGATTCATAGTTTACACACATTCTGATATTCTTTAAATCATCTCTAGATTACTTATAATATCGAATACCATGTGTTATGGTTTGAATCTGAAATGTCCCTCACAGGCTCTTGTAGTTGAATGTTTGGTCCCCAGCTGGTGGTGCTATTTGGTAGATTCTGAAAACTTAACGAATTGGGATCTGGCTGGAGGAAGTAGGTCATGGAAGTTGGGTCCTTGGGAGTATCTTATTCCTGGCCTCTTTCTGTTTCCTGCCTACCATAAGGAGCCTGTGCCACACATACTCTTATCTCTGTGTTTTTCTGCCTTATCACACACAGGCCCAGAATCAATGGAGCTAAGCACTATGGACAGGTATCTCTGAAGCTGTGAGCAAAAATAAATCATTTGCCCCCATTAGATTGCTTCTTTTAGGTATTTGGTAGCATTTTGACTATGTTCTCAGACTTTGAGGCTGAATTTAAAGATAATGGACAAATTCATCTGGTCGAGAAAATTTTAAGATAGCTTAGCATTTAGGCTGTAGCATGGTTGTTGCTGGCTTCTGCTTTACAGAGAGAATTGAGAGCAAAAGGCAGAGCAGAAGAATTTGAAAAATGTAGTGTGGCCAGAAAAGGAGTGAGTTGAAAGTTGTGGATGAGGAGGATGTGGTTGTTAAAAGAGATGGGTTTTGAAAAGAAGTCAGCTACTTTGTAGAGGGATAGTAGTAAAAATGCCTTGAGAGCATCTTAGAAATTGGCCGTACCCCACTCATCACAGGTTCCAGGGTATAAAATTCTAAACTCATTTGAAAGACTTTTTCTTGAGAAGAAAGGGGGTGGGGAGGCACCCTGCTTACAGCATGGTTCAGCTGCAGGAGCTTGGAGGCCACTGCAGCCATAGTCCAAGGTGGCATGGATACTACTCAAGTTGGCAACAGACCTTGGCTTTGTCCATGTGATGCTGGATTTTCAGGATGGAGAAGGCAAGAGTGGCATAGTCATGGAGGCTTCCACCCAGATTTCAATGGGAAATCAGGCAACCTGTAGCAAGGTCAGAGTCCCTGCAGGCAACCCCTCAGTGGTGATGCATGAAACTATGAGGGTGAAACTGAAGATGTATTGGGAGGCCAGGAATGCAGAATGTCTGCCAAGGAAAGCCATAGACAGAGTGGGGCCAGACCAGGAGAGAGGCCATGTTGACTACAAATGGCAAGTTCTTAGGGGCAGTACTGCCTGCCCAAACCCATTGAGGTTCACCTTGTGACCTATATGCCTGCCTTGCAGTTACAAGATTTAATGTTTTCTCTGCTGGGTTTCAGTCTTGCTTTGGTCTGATCCTTCATTGCTATTCTTTGGTTCCTCCGTTTTTGTAATGTTTACTCTGTGCCGTTGTATATTGGAAGTACATAGCTTTCTTTTTGATTTTACAGGGGCTCATAGCTAAGAGTTTGTCTTGAGTCTCAGAAGAGATTTTGAATTTAGACTTTTGAACAATGTGGAACTTTTGAAACTTTAAGGACTCTTGAAGATGGACAAAATGGGATGACCATAAACCCTTGGGGCTAGGGGTAGAATGTTACCATTTGAATCTGAAATGTCCACATTTGGTCCCCAGTTGGTGGTACTATTTTGGGGAGGGGGTGGAAACTTTCAGAGGTGGGACCTAGCTGGAGAAAGTAGGTCACTGGGGGCAGGCCCTTGGGGGGAGATGGAATATTGTCGTTGGCCCTTTCCTGTCTCTCTTTCTTTTTCCTGTCTGCCCTGAGGTGAGCAGTCCCTGCCATTTGCTATTGCCACTCTGATGTTCTGCCAGAGCACACTGGGCCAAGTAGCTATGGACTGAACCCTCTGAAACTGTGAGCAAAAATAAGTTTTTTCCTCAGGTATTTTGTCACAGCAATGAGGAAAGTAACTAATACATAACGTGAATGCTGTGTATTAAGAAATAGTGATGAGGAAAAAATCTGAACATGTTCAGTACACATGCATGGTGCACGCTAGGCAAGTGCTCTACCACTAAGCTATATCCGCAGTCTTCAGATATTTTTGATTCAAGATTGGTTGACTCTGCAGATGCTAAAATCTCATACTGAGGGCCAACAGTACTTTAGCCGTTCTCAGTCTTTAGATTCAGATCTTTTCATCTGCCTAACTCCTATTTGTCTGTCAGGTATCAGTTTAAAGATGTATTTCCTTTCGAATACCTTCCTTGACCTCTCCTAGATGCCCCTGCTTTGTGCTTACAGTGCACCCGGATCTTCACTTATGATGATGTTTTACACACTTCTCTACTCATGTGTTTAATCTGCCAGTTATCCATGTTCCAAAGAAAAAAATTTCTGTCATTTCAAACAAAACAACAGATGAAAGCTACAAAATGCTTAATATTTGTTGAATGATTTGATGAATTAATATCAGTTATATTTATGCCAAAAAGTCCTTTTAAAATCAAGGGTATTTTCTGACTTAAAAAAATGTGCTGAATCTAGAACTCCTCATTTTGTTTGCAACAGAATAATGAGTATCACAATTATACTCCCAAGATGAACAACTATAAATGGAAAGAATATTTAAAGCTACTGTTTGCAGACATTGGACAAAAGATAACGTAGATTCTTTGAGAGAAGAAGTGTATCTGAGATGATTCCACATTCTAGCTTCATACACAAGGACATTTCATACACTTTGGCAGATAGAATTAGAATTGAGCAGAGATCGGGGGCATCACTAGGCAAATGAAACAAAGACAGGAGTTTGTGTTTACTAGGGTAACTGGGAATTCTGGGGCAGGGTGTTGGAATGGGGTTGCTGTGTACAGATGGGCACTAGAAAATTGCATAAGAGTCCTTTAAGTCTTTACCCAGATACTATGCTAAGCATGTATGGACAGAGATTCAGTGAGGATTACCAGAGAACCAACTATCAAGGTGGGATATAGAGTGGTGCTGTGAGCTGAATGATTTTAAAGGTCATACACTTCTGGAAGACATTTGGGTCCTGACATGCCAGAGTGAAGAGACCCTATGGAACTCTTCACTGTTCAGTTGGAGATCTCAGAAAGTCCACCATAACATAGCACTCTACTGCTTGAGCCAAGCCTCTAGCCCAGAGCCAAACTTTTAACTCACTCAATCTGAGCTACCAATAAATTAACTTTCTGCTAAAACCAAATCCCATGGTATTTAAACTTATCCACCATACCCAGGATATACAGAAGAAAATATGATTCATAACTGGGAGGGGAAAAGCGAGTAGAGCCAGACCCAAAGATGATACGGATTTTAGAATCAACAGACAAGGATTTTGAAGCTGTGCTAAATAAGCCCAAGGATTTCAAGGAAAAGGTGGAAAAGAGTATATGGAAAAAGACATGAACTGTAAACTCGACCCAAGAAACTTAACGCATCATAAGCAACATAAACGTACTCATGTTGTACATTTATTCATATTGCTCAAAACTAAAGATAAAAAAGAAAACCTTAACAAATGAGGAAAGAACAACACATTGTGCAAAGGGGAAGGATAATGAATATGAGTGCCGACCACTTATTAAAAACCAAGCAAGAAAACAGTGGGACATCTTTAAAGTGCTGGAGAGCTGGTGGAGTGGCTCAGTTGTTAGTGCATCTGCCCAGCAAGCATGTGGCCGAGTTCATTCCCCAGTACCGCCAAAAAAATTAAAGTGCTAAAGAATAGAAATCAAACTTCTGTGTCTAGCAAAAATATCCCCCCTCCCCCGGCCAAAAAAAAAAATGAAGGTAAAATAGAGAATATTTTCAGATTTTAAAAAAGGCAGAGGTAAGTCCTGGAGGGGTGCCTATAATCCCAGCTACTTAGGTGAAGATTGGGAAGATGGAGATATAAGGCCAGCATGGCAAAAAGTTAGTGAGATTTCATCTCAACAAAGTAGCTGGTGTGGTGGGGCACATCTGGAATTCCAGCTATGAGGTGGGTATAGGTAGGAGTAATGTGACCCAAGGTCAGCCTGGGCAAAAAGCAGGAGACTCTGTCTGAAAAATAATTAAAGGGCTGGGGGTGGGGCAGGGTTCATGGCCTAAGTGGTAAAGTGCTTTGCCTAGCAAGTGCAAGGGCCTGAGTTCAAATCCTAGTACTACCCAAAACAAATAAATAAAGGCAGAAGTAATTTTCCTAAGTAAGTTTATACTACCATAATTATTAAAAAGAAAGTTTTTAAGGTTGAGAGAAAATACTAAAAGTATAGTTTTATAGTAAAAGTTCCTCTGGATCCCTCCTTAACAAACCTTAAAAATAGGTTCAAAAGAATCACACTTGCTGACAAAACTTAATTGCATACCAGAACAAAGTGTAAAAGAAGAAAGTAAAATTCTTCATCCAACAAGGCAAAATTCACGATCAGCAGTTGTCAGACCTGTAAAGAAGCAAGGAACCATGGCCCATAACCAGGAAAAGAAGTCATAGAAACAGATCAATAATGAAAGATACAAAAGAAGTAGTAGACAAAAACCTTAAAATATCACTGTAAGTCTTTTAAATATTCTCATAGATATAAAAGAAAACATAAGCATAATAAGAAATGTAAGATAGTAACACTACCACCAAAAAATAAAAAACAACAAAAAAACTCACCAAAACCAAAAGGATTAACAATATAGATAGCAAGGTTAAAAGGAAAAGAATACTTTTATGTCACTAATAAAAAGAAAGCTGAAGTGATTATATTATCAGGCAGTAGATGTCAGATCCAGAGATATAACTTGGGTAAAAACAATATTCTGTGATGACAAAGGGCTTGATTCATATAAAAAAAAAAGTTGTAAATGCAGAGTTTCAAACATGAGACAAAGACCTGTGGAACTAAAAGGAAAGACAGACAAATGTACAATTTTGGTTGAGGATCTGAGTACCACTGTCAGAGAAACAGAAGAAAATGGTAAGGTATGAAATACTTCAATAACACTAATAGCCAAATTAACCTAATTGACTTTTATAGGAAAATCTATTAAACAGCAGAATATATTTTATTTTCAAGTACAGTATTCTGGACTATAAAACAAGTGTCAGTAAATTTACAAGGGTTAGAGTTACACAGAGTGTATATTCCTAACCACATCAGAAATAAGCTAGAAATAATTTTTAAAAACCAGGAAAATCCTCATATAGTAGAAGATTAAGCAGCACACTTCTAAATAATTCATAGATCAAAAAAGAAATCACAAGGAAAATTAGAAAAGTAGTTCTAAGTGAGTTAATTAAAAGTGTAACAAAGTCAGTTGTGGCGTATGCCTGTAATCCCAACACTAGAGGCTGAAGCAGGAGAATCCTGAGTCTTAGGCCAACCTAGGCTACATAGTTCTTCAAGGCCAACGTGGGCTACATGGTGAGACCCTGCCTCAAAAAACAAGCAAACAAACAAAAGCATGGCAGTCGAATAATGCTTAGAAAGTTTTCTCTCTCTCTTTTTTTGTCATGATTCTCCTGCCTCAACCTCCTGAGCACTAGGATTACAAGTGTAATCCTAGTGTAAATTTCTAAGAACCCACCATGCCTGGGTTCTTAGAAATTTATAAAGTCCAGATGTTTGAAGAAGAAAAAAGGTGCTGACTATTGATGGCACACACCTGTAGTATAAACAGGAAGATAATGAGCTTGAGGGCAGCCTAGGTTATATAGTGAGAGCCTGTCAAAAAAAAAAAACATTAATGCCCCAGGCTTCCATCTTAAATTTGAAAAAGAAGAACTAATTAAAGTTAAAAATAAACAAAAAGAAGGACACAATAAAGATAGCAAAAATCAATGAAACAGAACACATAGACAATAAAGAAAATGATGAATCCAGAATCTGGTTCTTTGAAAAAGTCAATAAAATTAATACCCCTCCAAGCAAAGTATAATTGTAAAGTAAAAAGAAATTAGGGAATGTGTCAGATGCACTTTTATAAATAGATTAAATAAAGTTAATGCTCCCAGTAGTGAGATGAATTAAAATCATGTCCTACCTGCGGAGAGAGATTCATCATCACTTATATCATGATCCTGCCCAAAATGCATAACCTGATTCTGTTTATGAGGAAACATCAGAAAAACCCAAATTTAGAGGATATTTTACAAAACAATGGTCTGTAATATTTAAAATTATCAGTCATGAAAGTCAACGAAGATCTGAGCAACCATTCTAGACTAAAAGAAACTAAAGATACATGCAATGTATTTTTACACCACATGCAATGTGTAATTCTGAACTGTATCCTTTTGTTGTAAAGGACATTTGGGAAAACTTGAATGGGATCTGAGAGCCAAGTGGTAGTGATATATCAGTATTAATTTCCTGATTTTTATGATTGAAATTCCTTATTTGTAGGAAATACTGGTGATGGGACATCAGATCAGCAGTAGTTTAATCTCTTGTGATTCGGTGTGGAGGAAGTTATTTACACTGTTTTTCCACTCTGTTAGCTTAGGATTATTTTATTTAAAAAAGTTTTGGTACTTAAAACGATATTATCCATTTATTTCCAAGTACACATACCTGGTCTTATGCTGAGTAAAGGAGATAGACAATGTTAATGTCATTTTAGTAAATCAGTTAAACAGTACTCTTTTCCTTATATTTTGAATAGCACTTAAAAAATGGTACTCCTTTTGTATGTTTAAGGATTTTTTTTTATTGTAGTTGTTCCCTCATTTTAGATAGTAAACAAGATGATTTATGCTTTTTTCTTTCAGAACCAACATTCTGTGCTTATTAAAGTAACATAGTTTTTCTCTGTTTACCTTCAAAGGTTGCTCAAGAAACAGATGTGAGAGCCCAGATCCGTCTACAGTTTCGTGATGTCAATGGAGAACTTGTAGCTGTGCAGCGATCCATGGTGTGTAGTCAGAAAAGCAAAAAGACGGAATTTAAAACCCTGGAAGGAGTCATTACTAGAACAAAGTAGGTGTTTATATTATATTTGAATATATTTTCATTTTCAGTCTTTCAGGTATTACAAGACAAAGGTTTTTTCCTACTACTTTATTTTAGAGAACATTAATTTTCTTTCAACAGGCTTAATTTTTTGAATAGTTTTGGATTCACAGTAGAATTGAGTAAAAAGTATGGAGTTCCTCTATACTCCCTGCTCCTACAATACATTGTGTCCCCTACTATCAGCATTTAATTATTTGATACTGTTAATGAAATAGAAAGATCCCATTAAAGATATAGTAATTTATGAACAGTTGCTGAATTAAAAGTATATAATCATTCAAATATAGGTTGAATGAATTTAAAATGGTAGTATTTATAGGGATGGGTAAAATGAGAAGGAGTAGGGAAAAGTAATAATTTGTTTTAACTGTTACCATTGTGTCAGAGTCAGGTATCATCTTGTAATGGGTATGGGTTTTGGAGGTAGGCTGCCCTGGATTCAAGGCAAAGTACTTAACTGTTCCCTTTCCTCCCCTTTTTATTTGTTAAACTAACTGTTTCCCTTTATTTACCCAATAATGTTAAGCATGTAGCTACTGGCCATTGATTTCTCAAGCAGGTTCTTTTCATTGGTTTTTAAACATACACAATTCCCTCTCATTCCTTGGATTTTTTGTTACTGCGGGTTGTTGTTGTTTTTGAGATTGGGGGTCTGTATGTAGCCTAGGCTGGCCTTGAACTCACTATCCTCCTGCCTTAGCCTCCCAAATACTGGGATTATAGTCATGGCTGGCCCTTTTGGATTTCATTCTACTCTTCTTAATGCCTGTCTTTCTCTTCTCTTTGCTTTTTATAGCCAGTTTTCTCAAAAGAGTTGATAGTCTTCATTTCTTCATCTCTTCTTACTCCTTCTCCAGTTCCATTTCTCTACTGAAATAGCTCCAACTAAGGTTACAAATAACCTCTTCATTGGATAGGATAATTTTGCAGCTATAAAAAGTAGAACTAATAGTCAGCCTCTGTTTTCTTCATTTATAAAATAGGAGTTCATTATCCCTGAACAAATCTTAACTTATAAGGATTATAAGGATTAAACTAATGCATGCAAAATGTTTGCTATGTAATAAGAGCTCATATATTAGGTTTTCTGACTGCTATAATAAACCACAAATTTAGTGCCTTAAAATAACACAGATATATTATTTTATAGTTCTATATTTTGAAGTTTGAATTGGGTTTCACTAGGCTAAAACCAAGGAGTTTGTAGGCTGTGTTTGTCTCGAGGCTGTGTTTGTCTAGAGGCTGTAGGGGAGAATCTGTTCCCTTGTTCTTTCTATTTTCTAGAGGCCACCAACATTTCTTGCTCATTGTTCTCTTCCTCTGGCTTCTAAGCCAACAACAGTACTATGCAGAATGCTTTTCATACTGAATGACTCTTAACTCTTCTTCCTCACTTTCTTCATATTTAAGAACCTTTTGATGATTACATTGGCCCCACCCAAATAATCCAGGATAGTCTGGATTTTAAAATCAGATTGTTAGCAGCCTAATACTGCCTATAATCTTAATCTTCCATTTGCCATATAACCTCGTATTCTTAAATTCAGGGAATTAGAATGTGGCTATCTTTGGAGAGCCATTGTTTTATGTGCCATAGATCAATAATTAAGTTCTAATTAATTCTTACTTGAAATCTTCTTTTTCTAGACCTCCATAGTATGCCACCATTCCCTCTTTCTCTCCATCATAGCCACATCCTACTTCATTCACCCTGACAAGACAGGTTGTTGTTCCACTGGCTCCAGCCATTACATAAAATAATTTAGAATATTTTGTATCTTCTCTTCTTTCTTCTTTTTTCTTATCCTGTTCCTGTATCTTCTGTTTTTGCTCTATATGAGCTCATATATGAGATATAATCTCATTCATATCCATTACTCAAATTACTGTGTGACTTACAAATTTATTTCTCCAAATCAGATGTCTGTCTTTAGACCCATGTATCCAACTACTTATCTCATTTTTCTACCTGTTGTTTCAAAGATACCTCAGATTCAACATGCCCAAAGCAAGCTCATGATTCTGTCTTTTATTCCTCCTAAAAAGCCTCCTACGAGTAGGATGTCTTGCAGTACTTTCCATCTCAGTGAATAACACCACTATCCATCCAGTGACAAGGCCTGGAACCTAAGTCTTGATACCTTTTGTCCTCTATAGCCTCTCTAACCAAGTCCTAAGTTTCTTGAATCTGTTTTCATCCCTACAACAGCTGTTCTAGTCCAGGTTACTGTCACCTTTCCATGGTCTAATGTGATAACCTAGTGGTCTATGGGTGTCCTTTCTAGTCCCCTATAGAACATTCTCAGTACACTCACTGTAGTGTTTTCAAAATACAAATAGGAATGCATAAAAAATGGTAAAGACAGACACTGCCTCTGCCTGCCTGGTATCAGTCCATTACTGGAGAACCCATTTTCTAAACAACACATTCTTAGCTGTTTTCATTTAAGTCACCTTCGCCTCCCTGCTATTGATGATCATGTTTTTTTAATTTAAGTTTCTTATTTTTGAATTCTAGGGATGGAAGATAGTATATATAAATATTTTAAGTTATTTACAAATTGCATGTTAAATTGTATATAAATATATTAAATTGTTGTATTTAAAAGTCCAAATTCTAGGGATGAAAGATAGTATATATAAATATTTTAAGTTATTTACAAATTGCATGTTAAATTGTATATAAATATTTTAAATTGTTGTATTTAAAAGTCCAAATATGTAAAAAAAAAAAAAACAAAAACAGAAACCCAGCATTCTTTCCTGTACCACCCTGTTTTACATAACTTTTTCATCAGCAGACTGCTAAGTCATTTAATAATAATACTTAGCATGAGGAAGCTATTATAATAGGACAGGTAAAGGGGATTTTTTTTGTTAAAGAAGTATACCATGAAGATTGATTAAGCATTAGATTAGGTACTACCAGAGGTCATTTTACTTACATACTTGATTGTTATTTTCTATAGGCATGGTGAAAAGGTCAGTCTCAGCTCCAAATGTGCAGAAATTGATCGAGAAATGATAAGTTCTCTTGGGGTTTCCAAATCTGTGCTAAATAATGTCATTTTCTGTCACCAAGAAGATTCTAATTGGCCTTTAAGTGAAGGAAAGGCTCTGAAGCAAAAGTTTGATGAGATTTTCTCAGCCACAAGGTTTGTAACTCTTTTTTTTTTTTTTTGATGGGACTGGGGTTTGAAGTCAGGATTTCCAGCTTGCAAAGTAGGCAGTCTACTGCTTGAGCCACACACACCTCCAGTCCATTTTGCTCTGGTTATTTTGGAGATAAGGTCTCTAGAACTATTTGCCCATGCTGACCTGGAACCGCTATCCTCCTGATCGCAGCCTCCTAGATAGCTAGGATTATAGCTGAGCCACCATTGCCTGGCAAGAATTTGTAACTCTTAAGTATGTTTTGTAGCCCTTTAAATTATTTAGCCATGTTTTGTGTTGTTTTTGTAATGCTGGGGATTGAGACCAGAGCCTCACATTCTTCCACTGAGCTACACCCACAGCCTAAGCCTTGCCTTTTGTTTCTTTTGGGGTGTTTTTGAGACAGGGGCTCACTGTGTTGCCCAGACTAACCTGAAACTCCTAGGCTTAACTGATCTTACTGCCTCAGCCTCCTGAGCAGCTGGGACTGTAGACAGACATACACCACCATACTCAGCTTGGGTACTCTTATTTAAAAAAAAAAAGTCATCACTTATTACTTCTTACCCAGTGACAACCATAGGGCATATTTCCTTTCAGTTTTCTTTCTGTGCATGTTTATTTACCTGATTAACAGAATTAAATGTGATTTTTTTTTCATTTACCATTATCTCATAAGCACTTTCCAAGTTATAAAAACTCTGTAAGTATATTTTTTTTTTTTTGAGACAGAGTAACTCTATTTATGCCAGACTGGCTTCACACTCACCATTCTCATGCCTCAGTGTCCCAAGTGATGGTGTTATGGGCATATGCCACCACACCTGGCTGTAAATGTAAATTTTTTTTGTTTTTTGTTTTTTGTTTTTGTTTTTTTGCGGTACTGGGGTTTGAACTCAGGGGATACACTTTGAGCCATTCCACCACATCCTTTTTCATGATGGCTTTTTTCGAGATAGGGTCTTGCAAACTGTTTGCCTGGGCTGGCTTCAAACTGCAATCCTCCTGATCTTTGCCTCCTAAGTAGCTAGGATTACAAGCATGAGCCACTGGTGCCTAGCTTGTAAATGTCATCTTAATGGTGCATAATATTCTACTGTATGAGTATACCATAATTAACTTAGCCAGAAATTTAACTTTTATTTCATATCTTCAAAGGTATATAAAAGCCTTAGAGACACTCCGTCAAGTACGGCAGACACAAGGTCAGAAAGTAAAAGAATGTCAAACAGAATTGAAATACCTGAAACAAAATAAGGAAAAAGCTTGTGAGATTCGTGATCAGATTACTAGTAAAGAAGCCCAGTTAATATCTTCAAAGGAAATTGTCAAATCCTATGAGAACGAACTTGAACCATTAAAGGTAATTGATTTCTTTTTCTAATAGACAAAAAGTACAGTGTGGGATGGCTAAGTCAAAGTAGTTAAGAAGCACATTACTTCACATATCATTTTCCTGTGGTGGGAACACTTAAAACTATTCTCTTAGCAAGTTTCAAATACACAATAATTGCTTATTCAGTATGGTCACCATGATATGCAGTAGGAGAAAGTTGTTTTTCCACCCACAGAGTGGGAGAAAATATTTGCCAACTATACATCAGACAAAGGACTGATAACCAGAATATACAGGGAACTTAAAAAACTAAATTCTCCCAAAACTAATGAACCAATAAAGAAATGGGCACGTGAACTAAACAGAACTTTCTCAAAAGAAGAAATTCAAATGGCCAGAAAACACATGAAAAAATGCTCACCATCTCTAGCAATAAAGGAAATGCAAATTAAAACCACGCTAAGATTCCACCTCACCCCTGTTAGAATAGCCATCATCAGCAACACCACCACCAACAGGTGTTGACGAGGATGCGGGGAAAAAGGAACCCTCTTACACTGTTGGTGGGAATGTAGACTAGTACAACCACTCTGGAAAAAAATTTGGAGGCTACTTAAAAAGCTGGACATCGATCTACCATTTGATCCAGCAATACCACTCTTGGGGATATACCCAAAAGACTGTTACTCCAGAGGCACCTGCACATCCATGTTTATTGCGGCACTATCACAATAGCCAAGTTATGGAAACAGCCAAGATGCCCCAGCACCGACGAATGGATTAAGAAAATGTAGTATCTATACACAATGGAATTTTATGCAGCCATGAAGAAGAACGAAATGTTATCATTCACTGGTAAATGGATGGAATTGGAGAACATCATTCTGAGTGAGGTTAGCCTGGCTCAAAAAACCAAAAATCGTATGTTCTTCCTCATATGTGGACATTAGATCAAGGGCAAACACAACAAGGGGATTGGACTATGAGCACATGATAAAAGCGAGAGCACACAAGGGAGGGGTGAGGATAGGTAAGACACCTAAAAAACTAGCTAGCATTTGTTGCCCTTAACGCAGAGAAACTAAAGCAGATACCTTAAAAGCAACTGAGGCCAATAGGAAAAGGGGAACAAGTACTAGAGAAAAGGTTAGATCAAAAAGAATTAACCTAGAAGGTAACACCCACGCACAGGAAATCAATGTGAGTCGATGCCCTGTATAGCTATCCTTATCTCAACCAGCAAAAACCCTTGTTCCTTCCTATAATTGCCTATACTCTCTCTACAACAAAATTAGAAATAAGGGCAAAATAGTTTCTGCTGGGTATTGAGGTGGGGGGAGAGGGAGGGGGCGGAGTGGGTGGTAAGGGAGGGGGTGGGGGCAGGGGGGAGAAATGAACCAAGCCTTGTATGCACATATGAATAATAAAAAAAAAATGAAAAAAAAAATAATTTTACTCATACAAGATAATCATTCTATGTAATGACTTTGGAACCTAACACTCAAGTGAAATAAAACTACTATGTTAAAAAAAAAAAAAAAGAAAGTTGTTTTTTGTTTTTTACCGTGGTAGCATTTACCTCTAACGTGCCTTATTTCTACATGAACTCGAATGGAATGCACATTGATTTAAAACAATTATCAGAGACTATATAGTGGTAGGACTGATGTCTTAGGTCTATATGAAAAAAAGATGGTTAGTCTTTAAATTGCCCAGAGAATCTAGATTTTAAAAAAACGATATGACAGTGGAGGGGAACTATTAGGGAAAAGGGAATGGAACAGAGAAGAGATAAGAGAGGGAAATTGAGGGGGCGGGTAGTGAATGTGACCAAAATACATTATATCTGTGTATAAAATGTTATGAAGCCAATTATTTTGTAGAATTAATATATCAAAATAAAATCTTTAAATCAAGGATTTGCAAATAAATAGCCCAGAGAGCTTAGATTTGAGTGTAAACAAATTTGTAGTATTATACTAAATTAAATAATAGTATAGATCACTAGCTGTTAAACAGTAATATATTTACCCAATCTTACAATTTTGGTTTTAAGATTTTTTTAACTAACAGATTTAAATTTTTTTCATTTATGCATTTTTGATGGTACTAGCAGTTGAACACAGAGCCTCATAAATGCTAAGCATATGCTCTACCACTTGAGCTATACCCTAGCTCTTTTGTTTATATTTTTGTTTTTTTCAGATAGGGATTTATCCTGGGCTCAAGGGATCCTTCTCCATCAGCCTCCTGAGTAGCCTAGGCTAAGATGAATCCTACAGTTTATAAAAATGACCTATAGGAAATCCTATTCTTCATTTAGTGAGCCTTTACCCAGTGTTTCCTGTATGCTAGGGTTATGCTTAGTGCAGTAGGTTCAAAGAGGACCACTACACAGATAGTAGTTTTTTATTTTTTTAGATCACTTAAAAATTTACTGACAGTTTTTTTTTTAATGTGCTTGTAAATACTGATGTAGTTGTTTGGGGGTTTTCCTCATGCTGTCTTTACCCTTTGATTCTTTTCACCCTTCAGTACCCTTTCCTTTCCTCCTCCTTTCTCCTGCTGATCCCCCCACCCAACTGTCTCCCATATGCATTCATGTTCCATTGTTATTACTGTTACTATCATCATTATTTTAGGTCCAGTTTCCAAAAAAATTGAATGAGTACATGCAATATTTGTCTTTTTTTTTGGTAGTTCTGAGTTTTTTTTTTCTTCCTTTCTTTATTTTTACCTCACACTTACTAAGCAGGCACTCTACCATTTGATCCACTCTGCCAGCCCTTTTGTTTTTGTGTTGGGTATTTTCAAGATAGGATCTCCCAGACTTCAAATCTCAATCCTCCTGATCACTGCCTCCTGAGTAGCTGGGATTACAGGTGTGAGCCACAGGCACTTGGCTAATATTTGGCCTTTTAAACTTTGCTTATCTTTCTTAGCTTGATGATCTCCCATTCTATCCATTTTCCTGCAAATGACATAATTTCATTTTTCTTTATGCCTCGAGTAAGTATAGTCTTCTATGTAAATTTGCCTATAGGCTCAGAATGCTTTGCTACCTCACTATGAGTTTGTACCTCACTGATATTTTAAAGAATAAATGACAGCCAGGAAGGTAGCTCAGTAGTAGAACACGGACTTGGCATGTGGCCCTGGTTCAATCCTTAGCACTGTAAAATAATAATAATAATAATAATATAACAAAAAATAGATTAGCCTAAAGGATTAAGTTCTTAAAATGTGGTACTTCACAGATTGCAGCTTTCAGTGTCCTATGAATGAATGGTTGCTGAGGTAAGGGTATGGAATTAAAATTGAATTTAATTTCTGTGTTATCTTGTAGCAGGAGAACTCGGGCAGGTTACTAATGTCTCTTAATTCTCCATTTTTCTTTACAGGCCCATTGTTAGCATTAAGTGTCTGGTCCTTGCAATCTTTTTTCTCTTTATCCTCAGCAGTGTAAACTAGATGTATTTTATTTATGTAGAATGCCCCTTTATTTTATTTTCAGAATCATCTAAAAGAAATTGAACACAATCTCTCTAAAATAATGAGACTTGACAATGAAATTAAAGCCTTGGATAGCCGAAAAAAGCAAATGGAGAAAGATAACAGTGAACTGGAACAGAAAATGGAAAAGGTTTGTGGTAGTAGAATTTTGTTCTACTTAAAAATTTTAGGATTATTGTAATGCACCTCATTTGAACCAGTTTTGCCACTCACATTTTGGAAAACAGAAATACAAATCTTAATGTTTATGATACTTCTATGTATATGTTAACTTGAAGGATATTTGATGTCAGTATATTAAGACCTCAAAGTGTTTTATCTTCCTTTTTTTCTTTTTTATTAGTGTGTATTGAGTTGTGCAAAGAGGTTTCATTGTGATACTTCCATACATGCATATAATGTACTTTGATCAAATTCACCCCCCATTACTCCTTCTTATCCCTCTCTCCCTCTTTTATACAATATTTAATGAGTTTCATTATTCTGTTGTCATACCTGTGTATGAAGTGCTTTGATCATAATCACCCCACCCTTCTCCCTCTCCTTTCATCCTTCACCTTTCTGCTGGTTTCTATCCCCTGAAAGCCCGTCACACAATTTACACACAGGTCTTTATTTTTTAAGGTCTAGATTTCACATAAGGGCAAGAACATGCAACATTTGTCTTTCTTAGTCTTGCTTGTTTCCCTTAACGTAATTTCCAGTTCCATTTTCCTGCAAATGACTTGATTTATTCTTTATGGCCGAATAATACTCCTTTGTATGTATATATGTATATGTGTTATGTGTGTCTGTATGTCTGTATATCGTATTTTCTTTATCCATTCATCACTTGAGGTACATCTAGGCTGATTACATAGTTTGGCTTCTGTGAGTAGTGCTATTGTAAACATGAGCATGCAGGTGTCTCTGTTGTATACTGACTTGGATCTGTGCCCAGGAGTGGTATAGCATGATCACACAGTAGTTCTATTTTTATGTTTTCGAGGAGCCTCCATATTGATTTCCATAGTGGTCGCACTCATTTACATTTCTCCCTGCAAAGTATAAGGATTCCTTTCCTCCCACATCCTTGCCAATCTCTCTTGGTTTTTTTGTTTGTTTGTTTGTTTTTTGACATAGCCATTCTGACTGAGGTGAGAGGGAATCTCAGTATAGGTTTAATTCGCATTTCCTTCATGGCTAAGAATGTTGAACGTTTCTTCATGTATTTATTGGCCATTTGTACTTATTTTTTAAATTGTTTAATTCATTTGCCTATTAATTGGATAGTTTGTTCTTTTAGTGTTTTAATTTTTGGAGTTCTTTATATACTCTGGATATTAATCATTCATCCATTGAATAGCTGGCAAAGATACTTCCCTCATTCTGCAAGTTGTCTATTGATTCGGATAGTTTTTTCCTTTGCCTTGTAAGCTTTTTAATTTGGTCTTATCTCCTGAGAAATTGGAGCCTAGTCAGAAAGATGTTACCTATGCCTATATCCTCAAGGGTCTTCCTTATGTTTTCCTCTAGTAATTTCAAAGTTTCAGGTCTTACATTTAGATCTTTGATCCATTTTGAATTAATTTTTGTGCAAGATAAGAAATGGGGGTCTGACTTTAGTCTTCTACATGTAGCCATACAGTTTTCCCAACAAACATTTGCTGAAGAGCCTATCTTTTTTCCACTGTATGTTTTTGGTGCCTGTGTCAAAACTCAGATAGCTGTAGCTGTGTCAGCTTATTTCTGGGTCTTCTATTCTTTTTTTTTTTTACCATATTCTTTTTTTTTTTTAACCTTTGGTGTATTGCAGCACTTTGTACTACACAATGATGCATTGCTGGGGCTTAATGTTCTCATGTAATAGTAGAAAACCAATATTTGTTGTCATCTCTTAAAGAATGGAGTACAAAAAACCTTACATAAATTAAAAGAAAGAATAAATTTACAGGTGTAAATGCAAAGTTTCCAGCTCAAGGCAAGTAACAATAAGGGCAGAAACTGGGTCCTACAGCTTGGACTTTACCACCCTTTTAGATCTACAAGATGGAAATGACAACTGATTTGGGAACTCTTGCTACCCTTGAGAAGTGGGTCTTTTGTTTCATTATGTCTGCCTTTTTGCTAATATCATACTGTGTTAGTTACTATGACTCCGTAGTATAATTTAAAGTTAGGTATTCTGATATCTCTAGCATTGCTCTTTTTGTTAATTATATCATCTTTTATTTACATATTAAATCTTTTTTATTTTTGTGTTATACAGGTTTTTCAAGGGACTGATGAGCAACTAAATGACTTGTATCACAATCACCAGAGAACAGTAAGGGAGAAAGAAAGGAGATTAGTGGACTGTCAGCGTGAACTAGAAAAATTAAATAAAGAATCTAGACTTCTTAATCAAGAAAAATCAGAACTACTTGTTGAACAGGGTAAGACAAAGTGTTTGCTTTTTTTCCTCCCATAGTACACATTTTCTGCATGAATGAAGACTCTCCAGGAAATTATACTGCATGAAAAAAGCCCGTCTCAAAAGGTTAGGTAGAGTATGCTTCTATTCATATAACATTTTTGAAATATTAAAATTTAAGAAGTAGTGCTTGCCAGGGATACCAGGTAGATGGCAGAACAGGAAGGTGTTATGGTTATAGAAGAGCAGCAAGAGGATTTATTTTATTTTAGAAGTATCATACATTAATAGTATAATGTATAATAGTATAAGATGATTTCATTGTGATAATTCCATACACGCATTCAGTGTACTTTGAACAAATTCACCCCCTCCGTTATATTTCCATTCCCCCGTCTCTCCTTCTCCCTTTTTTAGTGTTTCATGGGTTTTATTATGCTGTTGTTAATAAGAGGATTCTTATGCTGAAACTAACTATTCAGTATCTAGACTGTTGTGGTGGGTAGATTTACCTACACAACTGATAATTGATTGATGAATTATATCAATGTAAATAACCTGATTGTGATATTTTACTGCAGTTTTGCAAATGTTTGTTTCCATTGGAGGAAAATGGGCAGAGTATCTTAAGATATCACACTGTATTATTTTTTACAACTGCATGTGAATCTACAGTTATCTCAGTTTTTTTAAAGATCATTGGAAAGAATAATTATTAGTGGTTTTTTTGTTTTTTTTTAAGGTCGACTACAGCTACAGGCAGATCGCCATCAAGAACATATCCGAGCTAGAGATTCATTAATTCAGTCTTTGGCAGCACAGCTAGAATTGGATGGTTTTGAGCGTGGACCATTCAGTGAAAGACAGATTAAAAATTTTCACAAGCTTGTTAGAGAGAGACAAGAACGAGAGACAGAAACTGTCAGTCATCTGAGGGTAAGTATTTTCTAGTAGAGGGTTTGCTGTTTTCTTTTGTTTCAGATTCTGTAGGTGGTTTATTTTTTTTAATTTGTGGATTTACCCTACTTTGGCATATTTTTAGATTAGTATCAGGATAGAATCTGCTGTAAGGTAGAAAAAAACCTTTATGAAAGCAGGTTTTTAAATTTAATAAGGCTAAAATATGATGAAAATGTAGGCCTACCTTTTTTATGATTCTGTTAGCATATAGTAGTTGTAATAGGCCTACATTTTTATTTTATTTACATTTTATTTGATTTTAAGTGAAATTTAAATTATCTCTGAGTGGTGCTTTTTACATTGCAAAAAATAAATTTATATTTTCTTCAGTATACAGATACTACTTTTGTAATGAAGAAACTTTCTTAATGAATTGTTTAGTGAAAAAATTATTAACACATTCTCACATATGTGTTTAGAATGACTTTGCAGAAAAAGAAACTCTGAAACAAAAACAGATAGATGAAATAAGGGATAAGAAAACTGGACTGGGAAGAATAATTGAGCTAAAATCAGAAATCCTAAATAAGAAGCAGAATGAGCTGAAAAATGTGAAGTATGAATTACAGCAGTTGGAAGGATCTTCAGACAGAATTCTTGAACTGGACCGGGAGCTCACAAAAGCTGTAAGCTGTGCTTAAATAATCTAATAATCTTAAAGTGTAAGACATTTAGAATCTTGCATTCTTCAGTGGCACTTTAATAGTCAACCTTGTCTATTATCTCATGTAAAATGAACTTACCTAAATATCTTGATCACCCAACTCTTTGGTTCTTGAAATGACAGGTTGAAAATTATAGTCACCTAGGGAACTTTTATTGGAGGGAGGAGGGTACTGGGGTTGAAGTCAGGTCTTTGTACTTGCTAGGCACTCTACCACTTGAGCCATACCTCCAGTTCCACTTAGTGAACTTTTAAAAAGATACCTGTGCTCAGACCCTAAAGCTTCAGACCTTCCAAGTCAAAATCTCCTGAGAGTGTGGCATGCAAATGTATATTCTAAACACAACAAAACTATATGTTTATTGTGAGCACGTTGGTTAAGAACCGCTTCCCTAAGTGTTTTTCTTTAGGTTTCACAGTGTAATTTTACGATTTTTGCCTTATTACCACTGTTTCTGTGATGAGCAAACTTTCTTTGCCAATCTCTTTAAGAATTTCCAAATTTTCTTTCTTGCTTCTAATCTGTCCTCTTCCTTCACATCTCTATTGCCAAAGTAAGCATCCTAAACTTTGACAAATCCTCTGTTAAATCCCATCTTGATAGTTTAAATAAACACTAATTTTTCTCCTTAATTCACCATTGTAGTACACATTTTGTTAGTTTGGCACTTTATCACACTATTATCTTGTTGAGATGGGGAAACAGCAGTCAGGGACCACATCACACTTTTTGTATTAGCTACATGCCAAAAAATATAGCAAATTACGCTGGAATTAAATGAATACTTAATGTTTGACTGGGAGTCATTGTATACATACATACACATATTTCTCCTAGTTTTCTCTAATTCTCATTTTTCCTTTGTTTGAACCTTCTAGGTTTACTTACTGATTCTCTATCATTATATCCTAGTAAGGTAACTTTAATAAAATTTTTCCTAACGCATATATAGCTTTATTTTTTCTCCTACTGGTACAAGCAAATAGTAATGTTTTTACTTTTGAAAAGTAATTTGGAAGATACTTTGTCATTGTTTGAATTCTGACATGAAATATGTAAACCTGTGCATTTGTTTGAATTATTGATTAGGAACGTGAGCTAAGCAAGGCTGAGGAAAACAGCAATGTAGAAACCCTAAAAACAGAAGTAACACGCCTTCAAAATGAGAAGGCAGACCTAGACAGGACCTTGCGGAAACTGGACCAGGAGATGGAGCAGTTAAATCATCATACGACAACCCGCACCCAGATGGAAATGCTGACCAGAGACAAAGTATGGTTTTTCTTTTTGTTCTAATTACTCTGTCTGGTATTTAAACATAGATTATTTTTTATTCATAAATGATAGAATATGAAGTATTGGTTTGGAATTGACTTCATGTTTAAAGATTAAAGGAGCTTAATACTCTTATAAAATAGACTTTTAAGCTCAAAAGTTTTTGGGTTTTTTTTTCCTGTGTTTTTTTTTTGAGTCAGTCTCACTACATTGCCTAGGCTGGCCTCTCACTCCAGGTTCAAGCAGTCCTGCCTCAGTCTCCCAAGTAGCTGGCATTATAGCATACCTGGAAAAAGTTAATTTTAATTACAAAAAGTACAAAAGTACAGCATATAAACAACGCACATGTACATTTCTGTTCATTTTTATATCATTAGAATTGTTACTCTTCGGCTTAGAGAGGCTATCCACACTCCAGTATATTAAGAAATTATGTAGTTTCTTATTGCATTTTTGTAATTTTATTTTTTTTAATCAAGAACTTTAGTCAGTTTAGAATTTATTTCTTCATATGATATGGTTTGATTTTTAAAAGTTTGGGTTTCTTGTTGCTGTCGTTGTTTGTTTTACCAATAGGCTGACAAAGATGAACAAATCAGAAAAATAAAATCTAGGCACAGTGATGAACTAACTTCACTGCTGGGATATTTTCCCAACAAGAAACAACTTGAAGACTGGCTTCATAGTAAATCAAAAGAAATTAATCAGACCAGGGACAGACTTGCCAAATTGAAGTAAGTAGTTGCAACATTCTAATAAAAATCTCATGCTTCATGCTTTTGTTTTAATTGTTTTAAAACAATTTGTTGCGCTGGAGGCAGGTATGGCTTAAGTGGCAGAGTGCCTGCCTAGCAAGTGCAAAGCCCTCATTTCAAACCCCAGCATCCCCCACCCCAGTACAGGAAACAATTGTTGTCATGAAACAGTACGTCATAATAATTGAACTGTTATTTTGCGTTTTAAATAAAAGTGTATGAATAGTGACCCGGGCCTCTTGTCCCGTAAAAATTTGTGAATCTAAATAACAGGTTTTAAAATCCTAAAATTCCCATTTCTTTTTTGTGAATAATCTTCATTATAAAGAGTGATCATTTTTCTCAGGTACTACCTTAGATTTGGATAAGAGGATCAAAATTTCATGCAGATTTTTGAAGATGACAGTAGATTTGGCTATGGCCACATTAAATTTGGGGGAAGGGAGAGCTTATTTTTTGTTTGCTTTTGTTTTTTTGAGATAGGGTCTTGCTATGTAGACTATGCTAGTCTCAAACTTGAGATTTTCCTGCCTTGACCTCCCAGGTACTGGGATTACAGATGTGCACCACTGTACCCAGCTCAAATTTGTTTCTTGTGGAAGGATCTTTTAGGGAATAGAATATTGAACTTTGAAGTTCAGGAGATTGAGAGTTGTTGCTATGTAAGGAGTATTCAAAGTCATTAGTATGAGCCATGTCACCTTGAGAGAGTTATACAAAGAGAAGAGATGTTTGGGAAACACCAGTGTTTAAAATGTTGGTAGTATCCAGGCATGGTGGCACAAGCCAGTAATCACAGCTTCTCAGGAGGCAAAAATCAGGAGGACAGCAGCTTGAGGCCAGCCCAGGCAAAAGTTAGTGAGACTCCCATCTCAACAAATAAGCTGGGCATGGTATTTCAAGGCTGTAGTGCCAGCCATGTGAGCGGCATAGGTAGACAGATTGAAGTCTGAGACTGGCCCTGGATAAAAATGAGAGACTGTATCTAAAAAACAACTAAAGCAAAAAATAAAGGGCTGGGGGCATGGTTCAAGTGGTAGCATGCTTTTCTAGCAAGCTCTGGGTCCTGAGTTCACATTTGAGTACTGACAACAAATGAATGCATAAATAAATAAAAATTAAAATGTTGATAGTCTAAGGAAAAGGAGCAATGGAAGCCGGAACTACCCAGGGGAACAGAGTGAGAGCCAACCACAAATCTCCTTGAATGGCTTGATAGTGTTTGGTGCTTCTTAGAGGTACAGTAGGATGAAGGCTGCCCTTGGTACTTATGTCATTGACAAGCTTGATGAGACGTGCTCAGTGGAGCCTAGGATGATGAAAGTATTGTCTATATCAGTTTTGTTTTTTTTTTCCAAAATTTTTACTGTGACTTACAGTGGGTAGTGTAATGAAGCTCATGTGCACTCATTTATCTGAAGTACATTTCTCAAAATAGTACCTCTGTGTACCACCTAGTCCAATATATTGCATTCTTATCTTTTATTTTTAAGAATATACTGAGTACAATGCACTAAGTTGATTCCATGGCTTACTGGTGCATCATAACCTGCAAATTGAAAACTGATATGTGGAGCACTGAGGTTGGCTAGGATGGTGTTTAAGATTTGGGGTGGAGGTATATTACACTAGTAAGCAAAATCTCTGGTGAATGAAGGGGAATGGGTGATGTGGCATAAGTAGATGACAGCAACATGAAGGGGACAAAGGAAAAGTTTTTATAGGAGAGTAGGGAAGTAAGATTGTGAAAGGGACCAGAAACAATTAGGAAAATGCTCTTCTGCTCTCTTCTTTCCCTCCAGTGGACCCAGCAAGCACCTTCTGCTTGCTGAGGCTCCTAACCTGTAATCTAATACCATGAATCTTCAGAAACCAGGCAGAGTTCTGCTGTATACATTTTTCTGGAAGCAGGCCCAGGATCAGAATTATTAAGCAAGTCAGTATTCTAGGGGGTATGCATTAAGCTAGAGTGAACTGTTGCTGTGACTTCTGAAGTATTTGCAAGACTGAGGTATAGTTCAGGTGGTGGTAGAGCACATGTGAGGCCCTAAGTTCTAATACCCAGTACCACCAAAAAAAATAAAAGTATTTGGGCTGGGGGTGTAGCTAGGTGATATAGCCTGTGCTTAACATACTCAAGGCCCTAAGTATAATCCCCAGGACCAAAAACTAGGTGAATAGCCACATGCCAATGCATGTAATCCTGTCTACTTGGGAGGTTGAGATGAGGAGGATTGCGGTTCAAGACCAGTCCAGGCAAAAGTTCTCAAGACTCCACCTCAACAAATACCTAGGCACAGTGGTGTGTACCTGTCATTACTGCTACGTGGGAGGCTGAGATCAGGAGAATTGAGGTTCCAGGCCAGCCCAGGCAAAAAGTTAAAGTTCTGAAGAACCCATCTCAAAGGTAAACAGCTGGGTGTGCTGCATATGCCTGTCATCCCAGCTAAGACGGGGAGCCAAAATAGGATCATGGTTCAGGCTGACTTGAACAAAAACTGAGACCCTATCTCATAAAATAACCAGAGAGATAAAGGGAAGAGGAGAAGGGCTGAAGGTGTGGCTCAAGCAGTAGAGCCAGGTTTGAAGTGCCAGCAAAAAAATAAACAAATAAAAACACTTAGAAAAGTATTTGGTCATACCAGACCCTTGTAATGATTTTTCACAGTTTGTTTTATATCTGCCTACTCAAATTTTTCTCATGTTTTCAAATTAATCCATATTTGTTTTTATTTTAGCAAGGAACTAGCTTCTGCTGAGCAAAACAAAAATCATATAAATAATGAGTTAAAAAGAAAGGAAGAGCAGTTGTCCAGTTACGAAGACAAGCTGTTTGATGTTTGTGGTAGCCAGGATTTTGAAAGTGATTTAGACAGGCTTAAAGAGGAAATTGAAAAATCCTCAAAACAGCGAGGTAAGCTACCTATACTTTGTATTATCAAGACACTTTGACACTTTTGAATTTTCATTCACAGGTAACCATATTAAAGAATGGAAATTTTAAAACCTTGTTATGTTTTGGAATCCAGTGGCTTAATCCTACCTGTACAATTCACCGTGTGACTTTGGGACTATATCATACCTTTTGAAAGAAGATTTAAATACCAGATAATTTTTACTTTATTTGTAATATGTATAAAGCAAGAAGAATAATTATATTTATGAAAGAAAATGTATGTTTTTGTCACTGGAAATTTGTTTATTTTCTTAAAATAGCTATGCTGGCTGGAGCCACGGCAGTTTACTCCCAGTTCATTACTCAGCTAACAGATGAAGACCAGTCCTGTTGCCCTGTCTGTCAGAGAGTTTTTCAGACAGAGGCTGAACTACAAGAAGTCATCAGTGATTTGCAGTCTAAGCTGAGGCTTGCTCCAGATAAACTCAAGTCAACAGAATCAGAGCTAAAGAAAAAAGAAAGGCGGCGTGATGAAATGCTGGGGCTTGTGCCCATGAGGTGAGATTAGGGGTTTATCATTACTATACATGTAGCAACTGCACTGTAAAAGGTATCCATACAGTGCCTGGCATATGGTAGATACTTGTAAGAATGTGTGGAAAGAATAAAAATTAAAGTCAGGATTCCTAGCCAGTATTACCTATCTATCTCATGTTGTTTATATATTATAATAGAAGAAACAATGATGTTGAAATGTAAGCACGTTTCTTAAACTAGTCATGCAGTAGGTATAGTCTTTACATTTGTGTATTGTGTGCACATGTATGTGCTTGTGCATATGTCTAATTCCTGAGACTTGGCTTGAGGGCATACTTTATGACAGGTTTAGAACTGTTTGTTGACATGTTACTTTCAAAACCCAACAGAGTACTGAAAAGCTCTTTTAAAAGATAATTTTTAAATTATATTTTTATGTCTTTCCTACTTTCAAAAAGATGAATCAGATTATTTCTGTTATTTTCCCACACATGTACACAAAATTTAGATAGTACTCTGTTTATAAATAAAATCAAGTGAGAAAACATGTAATGATTGCCCTGGTATCTCCCACAACATAGAGCACAAGGCTGGCCACAGAGACCCAGTAATACATAGTCCACTAGGATCTGATGATCTAATTAAGGAGTACTCTGAAGTACTTAAAAATGGTTCAACAAATGCTTTAGTTAAGAACAAAAGAACTGGGGGGGGAAGGGAGGGCAGGGTACAAGAATGAGAAAAGAATTTTGAGAGTGAGGCAGGAAGGGGGATATAAAGCCTAGAGAAGTTGGTTTGACTCAGTTAAGAAGAGGAAAGGGCAGTGGGAAATTTGAACCATGTGCAGAAGGAAGGGGAGTATGACCTGCAACCAAAATGTTATCTGGGTTGTGAGGAATTATTTATAGGGATTGTTTCCCATAAGTTTGGAAAATAGCATTATATATTCAGATCTAGTTTTAACACTCTCTGATAGGTGATAAGGAGCCAGCCTAAGGGATTTAGTGAAATATGTATTTTAGGAAAATTAATCTGTAATATATTGAGTGGATCAGGGTGAGAAAATCTCTGGAAGCAGAAAAACCAGGAGAATATATTGTCCAGGAAAACCAAGGAAGAGTTTCTGAAAAAGGAGAATGAAAGATGTAA
The DNA here is from genome assembly GCF_047511655.1 of Castor canadensis. Lineage (NCBI taxonomy): Eukaryota > Metazoa > Chordata > Mammalia > Rodentia > Castoridae > Castor > Castor canadensis. Next base: position 61,879,369 of record NC_133401.1, on the reverse strand, counting down.
GAAGATAGGCTTTGTGGCAGCCAGCTTCTAAGGTGGTCCCCAGTGGTCTCTGCCTCCTGATGTTCATGTATAGTCTCTTCTCGTGTCCTTGCAGGATCAGTCTGTGTAACTGATAAAATAGGACAGATGTGATAGCATGTTCTTCCAAGATTATGTTCTCTAAGGTTCTGTGGCTGTCCCCTCTCCTCTCCTTCCCAGTCTTTCCTGTTCTGAGCAGCCCTGAGGAGAGGCCCAGTATCAGGAGAACCTTTGAACAAGTGAGTTTAGAAGCTGATTTTGTAGCAGTCAGCCTTGAGATGACTACAGCTCCAGCAGACAGCTCAACTGTGCTATGAGAGATCCTGTGTTAGAAGCTCACCTCTGAATTTTTGTATCATTGAGAAGTAGTAAGTGCTCTCATTTTAGCTGGTCAGTTTTAGGGTATTTTGTTATGCAATGGTAGATAACTACTGCAACTTCAAGAATGAAAACCAGATTATTGAGGGCACAGAGAGAATATGATAAGGGGATAGAGCAGTAGTTTGAGAGTGAAAAGGAAGAAGAATAAGGTATCAAATAAAAACTAAAACTTGAAGTTGATTGAAAGTGTGCATAGAGGAAAATGAAGCTGTTGATTGTTAGTTCTGTTGTGCTGATTTTTTTTTTTTTATGGTGCTGGGGTTTGAACTGAGGACCTTGCACTTGGCTAGCACTCTACCATCTGAGCCATTCCACTAGTTCTCACTTACTTTTGAGACACAGTCTGGCTAATTTTTTTTTTTTTTGGTGGTTTTTTTTTTGGCCAGGCTGGCCTTGACCTGTGATCTTTCTGTCTCTACCACCTATATAATTAAATGTCATAAAAATGAAAAATAGTAATAATAAACCCATAGAACACTTACGATTCTCAGTAGCGCATTCTCTAGGGAAGTTTCTTTAGTTTTTTAAAATTTTAGCATCTTCGGTCTGTTAGCAAAAATTAGTCACCAAAACCTGAACCACATTGATGAAGGGTTTTTGTGTATGTGAGAATGTGTAAAAGTAGGATTAAAATTGTATGTATGCCTGTCGTTTCCCACAAAGATGTCCCCAGTTAAGTAATTGCTAGACCATTACTAGCTTGTGACCACAGTATTTTGGAGTAATAGAAGCACATAGAATTACTGCTCACAGTCTGTATTCCTTCATATGTGTCCACATCTGCAATAAGAACTCTTCTTATTTCTGTGGTATAAGAAATTACAGGTCTGTTGGCACAGATGATTTCATGTTGGCATTTCTTGGTCAGTGTGCAAATAACAGTTGCACACAGTATCTACCAATAGATACTAAAATCAGTGGGCAGAGGATTGAGAGCAGAATATTTGAATATTCTCTTTGTATCTCCTAAGATTTTTCTTTAATTGCAAAGAAAAACTAGTAACTTTCTGAGAAAACATCAGACAGAATGTTTTTAATTGTTTGTTTTCTGCTAAGGCAAAGTATAATTGATTTGAAGGAGAAAGAAATACCAGAATTAAGAAACAAACTGCAGAATGTCAATAGAGACATACAACGCCTAAAGAATGACATAGAAGAACAGGAAACCCTCTTAGGTACAATAATACCCGAAGAAGAAAGTGCTAAAGTATGTCTGACAGATGTTACAATTATGGAGAGGTTCCAGGTAAGTTTATTATAGTTTAAGGCAGAATAAAGTTGTTTCATGGTAACTTTAATGTGAAATGAGAGAGTGTTAAAAAAACAGTAGCTACTTTTCAGATAAAGAGTATGTTTGGAATTCAGAGAGCAACTGATTTGTTTACATTCCTGGGTTTAAATTGTTTTATTCACAAACTATGAAAATTAAGATATAATTGTGTTTTTCATTTTCTATCAGCTTTATTTTGCTTACCTCATTTGAATTGCAAAAAATTAACTTCACTTTAAGCCTATTAAACTTTGCTTTAAAAGGTTTTGAATGATAGTAATGAGTAGTTTCTTAGAAGAAATAACCTTTATTTTATTTTTATTTTTGGCAATACTGTGAATTGAACTCAGGGCCTTACGCTTGCTAAGTAGACGCTCTACCACTTCAACCATTCCACCAGCCCTTAATTATTTTTTTCCTCTTAATTTTTTTTTATCTTCTATTAGATGGAACTTAAAGATGTTGAAAGAAAAATTGCACAACAAGCAGCTAAACTACAAGGAATAGACTTGGACCGAACTGTTCAACAAGTTAATCAGGAAAAACAAGAAAAACAACACAAATTAGATACAGGTAATCTATTTCCTTGTGTACCTGTAACAACTTCAACATCGCTAGTACGTGCAATGTTTTGTAACTGTTGCATGGACAAAGAACTTTCTTCCTTCCAGCCACAGAAGATTCATTCTCTTTTCTCAAAAGCATTGCTTTGACTTCTTTCTTTGTTTCCTTGCTTTGCGCATAGATTTGGAATGGTAGGAGAGTGTCAGATGAGCTGTACTCTTTCTCAGTCATACCTACTTGCTTGTGAGCTTCTCTTGTGAGTGTCGGGGGGGGGGTACAGCAAACAGGTTTGGGGGTTAGAAGGTTTCTTACACTCTTGTTGTAGGTGGTGGGGCCCACAGAAATTTAGCCTTCATTAATTCCATAGGGCTGTAAAAACTAGGATAATACTAATAGCATTTTCTGTGCCCTTACATTAAGCACTATTCCAATGTTTTTGTGTAGTTTCTAGTAAGATTGAATTGAATCGTAAGCTTATTCAGGACCAGCAGGAACAAATTCAACACCTAAAAAGTACAACAAATGAACTTAAATCAGAGAAACTTCAGATATCCACTAATTTGCAACGTCGTCAGCAACTGGAGGAGCAGACTGTGGAATTATCTACTGAAGTTCAATCTTTATACAGAGAAATAAAGGTAAGAACATACATGTTTGTTTAAATTCGTTCAAATACATGCAATCTTCTTGATTGGTACAGTGGCCAGAACTGTGGTTATGGTAAGGATCAAATGAAATAGTATAGTAATTCTTTGTGTGGTTCCTGAGTGACAGAATAGGTAAAGATTGCTGGAAGAAGGAGTTTGAGTATGATAAACAAGAAGCAACTGCCTGGCAGTTGGTGATTGGATAACCATATAGGGATTCCTGCTTCTGTAGGAGTTTCGTGTTATCTGTAAATACTATTTCTGCAACAGACATTCACTGTCATTGAACTGTTTCCTCTGCATTCATGATGTGGTCTCAGAATCCTTAACCAATACAACAAGCAGGTCTGTGTTGCCACATGTACTGGAATGCACTTATTAGGCTTTATCTAGATCAATCAAATCAATTAAATTTATGAAGTTTTAACTATAACAATCTTACCAAATTTTTCCCTAATGATATCCACTCATTCAGGGTTTCTCTGATGGGTTACTCTGGATGCCTCTTTCTTAAATAATTTTGGATTATAATTTATCAGAGGCTTAGACTATAATAAAATAGTACTACATAACATTAGTTTTATTTCTTACTATTTATCAGTCACTTTGACATTAAAACATATAGTGTCTCAGCAGCTCTATTGAGATAGGTGACTAAGTCTTTTTATAGAAAAAGAAATTGAGATTTACAAATAAGTTTTCCAAATTCATGCACCAGATAGGAAGCAGGGTTGATTTTCAGATCAACCTTCTAGTACTTCCCACCACTTCCCAGTGTGAGAAAACGTACCTACATAACTCTACTAAATAATTGTACTAATTAGTATTGTATTAATCTTTATAGATTCAATAGATAACTCAGGATCTTAAGGTGCTTGAACAGTGGCTATCATATAAATATAGAGATGTTACAAAGACTAAATATTGGGAACTTCTGATCAATAAAATAGTTTCCAGTACTTGAATGCCCCCTCCCTTCCAGAACAGGTGTGAACACACTCATCAGTAATGTACCAGTATGCTGTCATTACCATAAAATTACTGTTGAGTAGACTTAAGCTTAAGTACAGAGGTGTTTTTACCATCATATTTCCATCTGTAAAAGAGAATTCTGGATTGAATAAACTTTCCTATTTGATCACCCAGCTCTGACCTAGATACCTGTTAACTTCATGAAAATTCATGCCTAAACAAACATCATACTATAATTGGGAACACATGGCCTAAACTAAGAATCAAGTCAGAGGCTTAGGCAGTGTTGCATAGTGAATTGAGAGAATCAACTCTGGAGCTGGACTGTGTTAGAATCTTGGCTGCATCATTTACTGTTGTGAACCTGGACAAATCATTCTTTGTGCCTGTTTGCTCCTTTGAAATACAGGGATGGAAATAATGGTACCTTCCTTATAGGACTTTCAGAAGGAGAAAATGATTGACTCTAAAGCCTGGCACATAGAAAATGCTTTTAATGACTATCAAGTCTGACACCTAAAATAAGATAATAGAGATAAGACTTTTATGTTTTTTTATGTTTTTAGGATGCTAAAGAGCAGGTAAGCCCTTTGGAAACAACATTGGAAAAGTTTCAACAGGAAAAAGAAGAAATAATCAACAGAAAACAAACAAGCATCAAAATAGCAGAGGATAAAGTAAGATTTCATTTATGTATTTACTTCTCAGATATCTATATTAAACTTATTCATAGCACTGTTCATTTGCTACATCCTTAGCCCTCATGATATAATTTTGACATTAGAATTATTTGTTCAAATAAGGATTAAACTTAAAATATTTTGCTTCTTGATCTAAAATAGAAGTTAAGAATTGAGACTATTTAATCCATCTCCATTGGCGATAAAGGGACTTATCTGAGATCATAAAATTTGGTAGTGGTACAAACTGGAACCCCAGGTCCTTAACTTGAAGCCAGCCTTTTGCTGTGCTCACCTATTAAGTGTCCTTCTACCATCCAGTGTAAATTTATCTTTCCAGCTACATGATGTCAACGAGAAGGTTAAAAATATTCATGGTTATATGAAAGACATTGAGAATTATATTCAAGATGGAAAAGATGACTATAAGAAGGTAATTTAAAACTTAAAATTATTTATTTGGTTATATTTTTATTTCATGTGCTTAAAGAATTTTTCTTTTTTGTAGCAAAAAGAAACTGAACTTAATAAAGTGGTAGATCAAATAAATGAATGTGACAAACACAAAGAAAAGATAAGTAAAGAAATGGGAATCATGAGACAAGATATTGATACACAGAAGGTAGGTGTTTTTTGCTCATAGCATCACTTATATATGTAATGTTCTTTTCTATACTTAGTGTTGTTATAATAGGTCCATTGAGTGGAAATGCAAATAGAGAAAAGCAGTTCCAATAACATACTCTTTTCTTTGTTTTTCATTTTTCGGTATAAGGTCTACATGACAGACCATGTTTAAACATAAAGATATAAAATGAAAAGTATCCCTTTGCTTCTACTTCCTAATCTCATTCCTGAATGTCATTACTGTTAGTTTCTTGTTTGTTCTTAGAGTTTTTATTCATATATCAGCAGTAGATAAGTTTAGGTTTGTGTGTGTGTATGTGTGTGTGTGTGCATGTTTAAATTTACTTTTACAGATGGAATCATACCATTCATGTTATTTTGTACCTTTTGTCATTTAGCATAATTGGATCTTATGTATCAGCTCACAGATATATCACATTCTTTTTTTTTTTTTTTACTTTATTTTTAATTTTTGAGACAAGGTTTTGATAACCCAGACTGACCTCAAACTTGTGATCCTTCTGCCTCAGCAGCTTGAATACTGGGGTTACAATGTACACCACCATGCCCAAATACATTCTTTTCAATGATTATAAAATATCTCATTTTGTGTATGTACTATAACTTACATAGGTTGATTACTCTTTTTTTTTTTTTGGTGGTACTGGGGTTTGTACTCAGGGCCTCACGTTTGCTAGGCAGGCACTCTACCACTTGAGCCTCTCTGCCAGCCCTTTTTTGTATTGGGTATTTTCGAGGTAGGGTCTTGCAAACTATTTGCCCAGAGCTGACTTTGAACCATGATCCTCCTGATCTCTGCCTGCTGAGTAGCTAGGATTATAGGCAGGAGTCACAGGTGCCCAGCTGTTGATTGCTTTTCTCCTTATTGCAAACTATAAGGCAGTGAATATCCTACATGTATCTGTATGTTTTCTTACTCTCACATAGCTTTATGTAGGATAAATTCTCAAGAGGGATTAAGGTCTAATGTATTCTTAAAAATTATCTGTAAAGAAAATACCTATAATATTAAATCATTTTGTGGTTGGTTCCTATATCACTATTTTCTCTTAAGGAAATTAATTTTTCCAAAATATAATTAAAATCATATCAAGAAGCTATCTTCAAAATGAATTATGCAGGCATGGTAGTCAGTGTCTTTGAAAGCTACATCATTTCTCTCTTCCTGCTATCTGCTTTAATCACTTGGTTATGGGTCTTGGTTAAATATCTCTTTAAAGGGTCAGGGGTGTAGCTCAATAGACTGCTTGCCCAGTTTGTGGGCAGCCCTGGATTTTTTTCTCCTGTGTGTAAAAACAAAATCCCCCACAAAACTCTTTGAAGATTGGCCAGATCAGCTTTCTGCTGGGTATCTGGCTGTATCACCAGGAATTTTAAATATATGAAATATCAATGAAATGTATTCTGGAGTCTCTGCCTGATCTAACACATCTGATATCTACATACACTTACGATGTTTATATTATAAAATACTTACCACTAGCTTATATGTGGATTGGCTATGTAAAAATCACAATGTATGGCACAATCTATACGTAATAGTTATGTGTGTGCATGCACATACATACATTTTATATACACACACACATACACATACATATATGTAAGTAATGCTTTTGCCAAACCCTCCATCTGTGGACTTGTAGAATGCCTTATTCATCATCATGGTATTCCATACAACATGGCCTCTGACAACCAAAAAACCACATCAGTGGGCTCATGCTCATGGAATTCACTTGTCTTACCCTTCATCCTGAAGCAACTGACTTGATAAAATCATGACATAGCCTTTTGAAGTCACATTTATAGTGTGCCAGCTAGGTGACAATGCTTTGCAAGGCTGTATATGCTCTGAATTAGTGATCAGTATGTGATACAGTTTCTTTATAGCTAGGATTCACAGGTTCAGGAATTAAGAGGAGGAACTGTAAGTGTCACCACTCACCATTACCCCTAGTAACGTACTAGCAAATTTTTTTCTTCCTGTTCCCATGACTTTATTCTCTGCTGGCTTAGAAGTCTTAGTTCCAGAAGGAGGAATGCTGCCACCAGGAGGCAAAACAATGATTCTGTTAATCTGGAAGTTAAGCCACTGTAGGCTACTTATGCCTCTGAGTCAGCAGGCTAAAGCAGGGAGTTACAGTATTAACTGGAGTGACTTAATCCAGACTACCAAGGGTTAATTGGGCTACTATTCCATAATGCAGGTAAGGAAGAGTTACAGGACTCGAGATCCTTTAAAGTATCTCTTGGTTTCACCATGCCCTGGAATTAAGGTCAATTGGGAAATTACAAAAGAATCTAGACTAGACTACAAATGGCCCAGACCCCTCAAGAATGAAGTTTTGAGTCACCACATCATATAACGAACCATGACCAGCTGAGGAGCTTGCTGAAGGAAACAAAACAAAAAGATCTGTGAAAGAAGGTAGTTATGAATGTCCATTATGACACCCAACTAGTTATAGGAACTGAGGGCTATAATTGTCAAGAGTATTTCTTTCCTGTTTTGTTAAAAATATGTTTCTATAGACAATACAGTTAAGCCTGGCTTAAAGATGGGAATATGTTTTTGTTTTGTTTTGATAGGACTGGGGTTTAAACTCAGGGCTTCGCACTTGCAAAGCAGGTGCTCTGCAGCTCGAGCCACACCTCCAGTTCATTTTGCTCTGGTTATTTTGGAGATAGGATCTCACAAGATGCCCACCATCTTCCCAATCTTATCCTTCCAAGTGGCTAGGATTACAGGCGTGAACCACTGGCACCCAGCTGGGGTTATGTTCTTAGAAGTAGGTCATTAGGCAGTTTCATTGTATGAACATCATGGAACCTATTTGCACAAACTAAGATGGCTGCAACATCTTATGATAATATAGTCTTATGGAACCACTGTCGTATATGCAGTCCGTCATTAGCCAAAGATGAGATTATGCAATGCATGACTATATTGTTAATTGTCCATCATATGATTTAAGTTAAGAGTTATCAGGAGAAGAGTAAATCACCCAAGGAGTTTCCCACCTCTTCTGGAGAAGGGATTATTGAGTTGTATGCATAATCAGTGTATCACATTAGGCAGAACTTTGTCTTTATATAGAGATCAAGTATGGTTTAAGGAATGCTAAGTTGAAAAAGGTGGGCTTGTGATGGTTAATTTTAGCTGCTAACGTGGCTGAAATAAGGAATATCTACTGAACTGGTAAACCATTGTTGAGTGAGTCCAAGTGTTTCCAGAGTTGACTGGCCTGTGAGTAGGGACGATCTGTCCTCCGTGTATGCGCACCATTCAGTTGGCTAAGAACAAAAAGAGAGAAAAGGATTTCCTCTGTGTATCTGAAGCTGGTTCATTTTCCTCCTCTTGCCCTTAGACATCGGAACTCTAGGTTCTCTAGCCTCAGAGCCCCAGGACTTAAACCAAGTGGCCCCAGGGTTCTCATGCCTTTGGTTTCCAACTGAAAATTATACCATCAGATGCATCATTGGCCTCCCTGGTTTTGAGGCCTTCAGACTTGGACTGAGCCATGTTCCTGGCATCCCCAGGTTACCAGCTTGCAGATGATCTGTTGTGGAACTCCTTATCCTCCAAAATTGCTTGAGCCAATTTCCCTAATAAATCCCCTCTCTCATATCTATCCTATTGGTTCTGTCTTTCTGAAGAAACCTAAAACAGGTGTCCATAATGCTGAATGGATTAATGTATCATCTGTGGTGGGTGATTGGTAAGCCTGACATTCTTTTGTTCACATGTTTATTTAAACCCTACTAAATTTACTCCAAAGAATAAAATAGTTCTAAATTTAATTATCTGCCTCCCTCCTTTTCTAGATGAAGGAATATACAAAGAGAACTGGAGGTGACCTGACTTGCCCACGGTCTCAAAATTAATAACAGTGATAGAACTTGATCTTACAATGTCAGTATTCTAGTGTATCAGAAAACAATATTGGTATACTATAACTGCATCTGGTTCTCTTTCTTCCCTTTCTCTGATTTTTATATTTTATATGCCATAATTGGAATGCTCACTGTTTAAGTATAAAGAACCAATTTTACCCCAAGGCATTTTACTACCAATTACTAAGCCAAGCAGTATATGGATTATATATACTAATTTATTTAATCTTCACTCTTTACAATAAATAGGTGGTGTTATCACCATGTTATAAGCAAACCGAGACTCAAGAGAATTTAAACTAATTTGCCCCAAGTTATCTAGTTTAAAAGTTTTAACACTGAGATTTGAGCCTAGGTGTACCTGACTTAAAAGCCTATGCTTTTTAAACTACTGTGCCATATACTGTCTTTCAAAATTAAAGTAAGGATAATAGAAGCTGTCCTAAAAGGAAGAAAATGTCAGCTTTCCTGATGACCATGCAGACAGACCAGGAGCAATATATTCTGTGCCAAAACACAGTCTCAGCCAAAATGTGATAGCACTTTTTTTTCTTTTCAGTACTAGGGCTTGAACTCAGGGCCTCACACTGGCTAGGCAGGTGCTTAAAGTATCCTTTCATATAACCAAAGCAAATTCAAATGTTATATAACATCAGATGAAAACAAGTATTGGCATACTCCCTTGTTCCTAATGAGGAAAAAGTATAAACATGATTCCCCATGGAAGAGCCTTGGAGCCTTGGAGAGGCTGCCTAGAGTGGTATTAGGTTCCCTCAGCTGCAGAGGACTTTTGCAACCATGCCATTTTAGCCACCTTTAACTGCTTATAATAATGCTCTTAGTAAATGTATATATTTACAGGTAACATGGTGGTAGCCTTACTTTCTTGATAATTTGTTTTTTGGGTTTTTCTTGGGTTTTTTTTGAACTGTAAAAATAGAAAGCCGTGATTCCCCTCTCACCCCAACCTCCCAGATTCTTTCTTCTTGGTCTTACTCTTGGCAACGAGATATGCCAAAGATCTCCTCCCTCCCACTTCCCATATTACTGAGTTTACCTTAGTTAGCTGCAAAGGCTAAGAGGGTCCCTGCTTCATCTTTGAGAAGTCCTGACTCCACACTTGGAATGTTTTCCACACACAGGATTTTGTAGGCCAGACCACCATTGTTTCTGCAGGAATTTTTTTTTCATTATTTTTGCTAGGAAAGCTGCCAAGATTTCTTTTTCTTTTTTTGCTACTGCTGCTCAGTGATTGAATTTTTTTTTTTAAGGGTAAAACTGCTCAGCAGTAACCATCAGTTATTTAAAATTTCAATTCATTGACTCAGAGAGTATCAAGAAGTTCACAGATACATACTACTTTTGTGACACTTCTTTTTGCTTTGTGTGATGATTATACATTAAACCCCAGAATGGTTGGGACCAGAAGTGTTTCAGATCTTGGAGTTGGTTGGCTTTTGTAATATTTGCTTAGACTGTTTTTTTCGAGAAGGAGGGCATACTGGGGTTTGAGCTTGGCTTCAAATCACTTGAGCCACACCTTCAGCTCTACACTGGAGTTGAGCAGCCCTGACTCAAAAATCAGAAATGCTTTAAAATCCATTGTGGATTTTGGATTTTTACATTAGGGATGTTCAACTTGTATTTGTCAACCTAAAGATAGAAGTTGTACTTGACATATAGGATCTTATGAGACGCTCTACTTACTAGATGTATCTTGGCACATCTTAGGAGACAAGTAGTAATTAGGAAAATAAAGTAGGGGGACACTGGAACAGTTGTATTGATCCCATGATCTTTTTTTAAATTTATTTTTTTAGCTGGGTTCTGGTGGCTCATCCATAATCCTAGCTAGTCAGGAGGCAGAGATCAGGAGAATTTGCAATTTGAAGCCAGCCGGGCAAAAAGTTCGAGAGACCCTATCTCAAAAAAACCTATGACAATAAAGGGCTCAAGGTGTAGGCCCTGAATTCAAACCCCAGTAATGAGAAAAAAAAAAAAGGTAGAATTTATTTTTGAACTGATAACTATAAAAACATTGTAAATGCTACTGAGTCTTGTGATCTTCATATCATTGCTCCATGGTGAGGTTCCTGGGCAAGATTATCTTTAGGGTCATTAAGTATTAAAAGTCTAATTATATTTTTTATTTCATTTTAAATTTTTGAGTGTATGTAAATGAACATATTTAGTAGTATTTTTACCAAATACTTTATACCAAATACTTTAAACAAATAACCACATAAAGATGGATGCTCAAATCATGTGTTATGGGAATCCCCCCCAAAAAGGGGACGTCTTTTTTTTTTTTTTTTACATCATGGTCATGAAAGGGCAGTGAAAGCTGCACTACAGGAGATGTCCCACTTGGGACTGGATGGAGTAGGCATTCAGATTATTCTAGAACTGGCTTATTCTTCCTCTGTTCAATTGAATGTGATTCTAAGTAAGGCAGAATTAGCACTACCTGTCAGTACTTCTCTGTTATAAGTCTCTTGTTAATAATTTGGTTATTTTTGCTAATTGACCCAATATTTACATTTAGATACAAGAAAGGTGGCTACAGGATAACCTTACTTTAAGAAAAAGACATGAGGAACTAAAAGAGGTTGAAGAAGAAAGAAAACAGCACTTAAAGGAAATGGGTCAAATGCAGGTTTTGCAAATGAAAAAGTATGTTTTTATGGTCTTTGAATTATTTATTCATTCATTCACTCTTAAGATGGGGTCTCATTGTCCAGGGTAACCTTGAACTTGTGCACATCCTGCCTCCACCTCCTGAATACTGGGATTGCAGGCAAATACCACCATGCTCAGCATAAAATGGTCTTTAGTTAAATACGTATCTTCATTATTGTAATATGAAGAAATTAAGCACCTGTTTTACAAAAGAATTTAAGCCTCAGCCTAATATCCTTTGAGACTTACAGGAAGGTGGACAGTATGTTTATACAATATAGTTCATGACCTTAAAAATTGAATTGCTAAAGAAGCAATACAGATTTTGTAGTCACGTGGTGGTATGATTATAAACATGCCAAGCACGCAGCCCTTTTCTAGGTGGCTGCAGCGAATAGTGGTACTGAGCATAAAGGATATATGTCATGGCCCTGCCTGGGTCAGACTTGCACAGTCTGTAATATCGCTAGAACACTTTGTCAGTGGAAGCGCGTTCTGCATTGTCCCACTTACAATTTCATGCCCACCAGAGCATTTCCTTTTTTGAAAGATTAGCTAGTTTCTTCCTTCACCTGGTTTTATTGGTACTTATTTTCGTTGCTACCTTCCGGGTACAGGTTCTGTTCTTTCCTTGTCTGCTTTAGAGTTGCATTATGAATTCTGTAACAACCTGGTTGATACTAAGGTGCTAGGCTGGTAAAAAAAAAAAAAAGGTTATATTAGGCAGATACTTAAATTTTGAGCCACATAAGTTGGTTCCATCCAGGTCTTATGTGGTCAGCTCTTCCTTAAAGATTTTTCATTGTCTTGAATGTAAATACAAATCTGAATCAAAAAATGCTTTGGATTTTCTGAAGGATATAGTAAAAGTGAAGTTTTAATTTAACTCATAAACCTAACAAATGGTTGATCTGTGTAAGTTTAACTATTTAAGATCTCTTTCATATGTCAAGGAAATCAAACGGTATAACCGAAAGAGCTTGACTCTTCAGCCTCTTCATTTTTAATGCATTAGGATACCACGACTGAGAAAAATCACAGAGGTAGTTATGATGAAAGCCAAGAGTGTGACTCCAATATCCCCTCAGGTCCCAAGCTTTAGCTCTTGAATACTATGTTAGTGCTGTCTCTGGCAAGTTGGAAAAGTAGAGCTTTTAGAAGAAACTTGTTTTTTGTTTTGTTTTGTATTTTTCTTTATTTTTTGTTTTTGTTTTTTTGAGGATTTCATTATGTTGCCCAAGCTGACCTGCCAACTTTTGGTCCTCCTTCATTTGCTTCCCTAGTGCTGGGATTACTGATGCGCACCACCATGCGTGGCTTAGAAGAGACTTTAAAATGAAATAACTTATTCTTAAGATCGTGGTCAGATATTTTTTTAAATTCTTCCTGTGATTAGACCTTCACAGTGCTTTCTACAGTCATTCAGACTGTAAGTTCATCTGTTCTTTTTCAAACCTTTCTTAAACTAAGGTACAACAGAAATGTCTTCAAAATATAATCAGGCCAACTCTGCCAAGGAAGTCCATAAAATTACTTAATAAGTAATTGTGAAATAAATGAAGTTTTTTTAAGTCTACATAATCTGCGAAATTATCAGAAAAAACAGTATTTTACCTCTTTTTGGTCAGTATTATGGTTTTTGTATTTGTGCAACAGAAATTTGGTTTTATCAGAGAAGTCCAAATTTTTAATAAATATTACTATAGAAAGTTTGTATTGGTTTGTTTTAGATAAAATTGTACTTCATCTTTGAGACTTTAACATTTTGTGAGCAAAAGTGATTGAAACCTGTTACCTAATAATTCCTCAGTGTTGGTAATTGTGCATCCTTGGTTTTAGTCCCCAACAGTGCTTATGTTTGTCAGTGTCTAATAGGAACTGTCAGTGCTCACATGTCATGAGGCTTCTTTATTCAGCACATGAAAATTAGCTGTTCAAAAGCCTACAAGCTGGAGAAATTTGAAAGAATTTTCTTTAGTACTGAAGCTTTAAAAAGCAAGGAGAGGCTCTGTTACATAGTAATTGGTAAGGAAAGTGGCACTTACCTATCTTTTTTGCTTTAGGTTATTAAAAGCTAAAAACATGCTCCTTGTTTGTTGTTTTTCCTCTTGCAGTGAACATCAGAAGTTGGAAGAGAACATAGACAATATAAAAAGAAATCACCATTTGGCATTAGGGCGACAGAAAGGTTATGAGGAAGAGATTATTCACTTTAAGAAAGAACTTCGAGACCCTCAGTTTCGGGATGCTGAGGAAAAGTATAGAGAAATGATGATTGTCATGAGAACAACAGAGCTTGTGAACAAGGATTTGGACGTTTATTATAAGACCCTTGACCAGTAAGTATGAGACTGGAGATTTAGTTCCCATTGCCATGAATTGCTAGCACATTTTAGTCATCTTTCCTTACCCCCTTTGTTTCTTTTTAAATATACTTCCTATATTTCATAGAGTGGAAGATATGTATATGTATGCACATACATATGCTTACTTAAGTTATGAAAGTAACAAATAAAGCATATTAACATAGAGAACTTGTGATACCACCTCCCCCTAGCTAAACCAAGAATTTTATCATTATCACTAACTGGTATCCACTTAGATGCCTCCCTTTTCTCAACCTTCAGTCAACTCCATGCCCTGTAACCAGTGGCAAAGATTTTTGCTTTTTCTTCTCTTTAAAAAAGTAGGTTTATTATTCATGTGTTGGATTTTGAGCTTTTAAAAAAGGATATTATATTCTGAGTACTCTTCTAGAATTTCCTTTTTTCCTGTGTTACTTATCCATGTTGCTTATAGCTATATATAAAACTATGCCACTATATATCCAATCTCCTGTGTTTAGACATTTGGAATTTTTCCTGGTCTTTGTTTGTTTGGCAGTACAGGGGTTTGAACTCAGGGCCTCATGCTTGCTAGGTAGGCACTCTACCACTTGAGCCACTTCACCAGCCCCCAGGTCTTCACTAATAAAAACCTTACTACTAGGAACATTTTAGTCATGTCTTCGAGAGCAAAGATGTTATAAGGTTATAATGTTGTAGTGGGTTGCAGGATATGCTCAGTTTTACAAAATGTTAAATTGCTTTCCAAAAACGGTTTTACTAGTTTGCACCACTAGTAGTATATAAGGGTCTTTAATTGATTTTGTAAATCAATTCTTTAATGGCCAAGCTAATGGGTTTAAAATGATAAATCGTGTGGCTTTCATTTGTAGTCCTCTGTTTTCTTTTTTATTTATTTTTTGAGGATAGAGTTTTTAAATTATTTATTTTATGAACACATTAATTGTACATATTAGTGGGGTTCAATGTGATATTTCCATATATGCATGCAGTATGCACTGATAAAATCCAACTGCAACCTTTTCCCAATCTTCAGTGATCACTATTCTACTTTTAACTTTTTTTTAATTTTGTTTTTGTTTGTTTGGGTGGTACTAGAGGTTTAACTCAGGGCCTCATGTTTGCTAGACAGGCACTCCACTATTTGAGCCATGCCCTCTACCCTGTATTTTTTTCAAATGAGGTCTTGCATTTTCCCCAGGCCAGCCTAGACCCCCATCCTCCTATTTAACCCTCCCGTGTAGCTGGTATTATTGGAACACACCATCATGCTCAACTTTTTATTGGTTGCAATTGGGGTCTTGCTAACTTTTGGCCCAGGTTGAGCTTGAACTGAGATCCTCCTGAGTAGCCGGGATTACAAGCCTGAGATTTCACATATGTGGTACTTGTCTTTCTGTGTCTGTGTTTTATTTCACTTAAAATAATGTCCTCCAGTTCCATCCATTTTGCTGCGAATGATAGTATTTCATTCTTTATCATAGTTGAATAATATTTCTGTGTGTGTGTATGTATTACATTTTCTTTATCCATTTATCTATTGATGAGTACCTAGGCTGATTCCATATCTTAGTTGTGAATAGTGCCACAATAAACATGGGCATGTAGATATGCTGATTTCATTTCCTTTGGATATATACCCAGATGTGTGGTACCTGGATCATGTGGTAGGTCTACTTTTAATTTTTGGAGGAACCTCCATACTATCCTCTATAATGGCTATACTAATTTACATTTGCGCCAAGAGTTTATAAAGAATTCCCTTTTCTCTACATCCTTGCCAGCATTTGTTATTTTTTTTTGATAGTAGCCATTCTAACTAAAGTAAAATAATATCTCATTGTAGTTTTGACTTACATTTCCCTAATGACACTGAGCATTTTTCATGCTTGTTGGCCATTTGTATTTCTTTTGAAAAGTATCTATTCAGATCATTTGCCCATTTTTAAATTTGGTTACTTTCTTTTAAGTTTTTGTGTTCCTTATATATCCTGGATATTAACCTCCTGTTAGATGAATATTTGGCAGATATTTTTTTTTCATTCAGTAGGCTGTCTCTTCACTCTGTTGTTTCCTTTGCTATGCAGAAGCTTTTTAGTTTGATGTAATTCCATGGCTATTTTTACTTTTGTTTGCTATACTTTTGGAGTATTCTCCAAAAAATCCTTGCCTGTACCAGTGTCCACATTTTCCCTGTGTTTTCTCCTGATTGTTTCAGTTTCAGGTATTAACATTGGATTATTTTATCCATTTTGATTGATTTTTATATGTGGTAAAAGATAGGTCTAGTTTCATTCTTCTGTATGTATATATCTAATTTTCCTAGCACAATTTATTGAAGAGATATCTTTTATCCAGTATATGTTCTTAGCATCTTTGTTGAACATCTAAAGACTGTAGATACATAGTTTTGCTTCTAAATTCTTTATTCCATTGGTCTAGGTGTCTATTTCTATGCCAATACTAAACTGTTCTAACTACTATAATTTTTACTATATTTTACAGGTGGTGTAATGCTTTCTATTTTGTTCTTTCTGCTCAAAATTTCTTTGACTATTTGGGTTTTTTGCTGTTTCATGTGAATTCTAGGATTTTTGTGTGTGTGTGGTTTTTTTTTTTTGTTTTTTTGTTTTTTTAGTTTTTTGAAGAGTATCGCTAGTATTTGATAGGGATTATACTGAACCTATAGATCTTTGGGTAGCTTAGACATTTTAATAATAACTGATTCTTCCAATCCATGAATCTGGGATGTCTTTTCTACTTTTTTGTGTGTTCTCTTCAACTTGTCTCATCAATGTTTTGTACTTTTTTTGTAGAGGTCTTTTTTCTTGAGTTAAATATAACCCTAGGCCTGTTTTCATAGCTCTTATAAATAGGATTGCTTTCCTGATTTCCTTTTCACATAATTTGCTATCAACATTTAGAAACACTACTCATTTTTTTGTATGTTGATATTTGTGATGATAATCTTTTCTTTTTTGATGAGACTGGGGTTTGAACTTAGGGCTTTGTGATCACAAAACAGATGTTGTACTTCTTGGGCCATGCCTCCAGTCCATTTTTCTCTGGTTATTTTGGAGATGGGATCTTATGAACTATTTGCCTAGGCTGGCCTTGAACCATGATCCTCCCAATCTCAGCCTCCCAAGTAGCTAGGAGTAAAGGCATGAGCCACTGGCACCTGGTGTGATGGTTAATCTTGGTTGTCAACTTGATTGGATTAAGAGACACCTAGGAGATTGGTGAAACACACCTCTATGTTTGTGTTTTTCCAGAGACAATTAGATCATGAAAACTCTGACCAGAATCAATGGTTTAATCCATTGATGGATTCAAAATGTGAATAGAGAAGTAGTAGGATTGTGGAAGGTAGTGTTTAGTTGGAAGAGGTAGGTCACTGGGGGCATGTATTGGCCCTGGCTCCTTCCTGTTTGCTTCCTGGCTGCCATTAGGTAAATGGCTTTCCTCTCTGCCATGCCCTTTCTCCATCGTTTTTCTGCCTCACCATGGTCCTATCAGTAGTGAAACCAGCTGACCATGGACTGAAACTGTGAGCCAAAATAAATCTTTTCTTCCCTTGTTTGTTTCTGGTACTTTGTCACAGAAATGAAAACAGTCTTGTATCTTGTATCTTTGATTAGAATTTAAGGTTTAGAAACAAGAACATAAACAAATAACTTATTGTTAAAGAATCCTTGCTCAGTAGACTACACGTGTATATATATATATATATATATATATATACATTTGTCCATTTTATTTTTCCTTCAATGATTCTTTTTAGTCTTCCAAACTACCTCATTTATGCTTGTAGGAGACCTTTGCCTTTTTTTCAGTTCCTTAGCAACAGATGCTATTAATCCAGTAGACTCAGCACAAAACATTTGTTGAGTGCTAAGGAATAGGAGACCCAGTCCCTGCTGGCAAGGACATTATAAGTTTATTTGAAGAAACACTTCAAAACAGGTTTTTATCCATAAGAACCTACTATAGAGAATAAGATCAATTGGTCGTGGTGGGAAAGTGAAACTCTGTATTACAAAGTAGAATAATGGACTTTCTGAAAAAGTTGATAATTTTACCTTCATAAGACCTCAAAAATCCATAATACATGGTTAAAAGTATTGCCTCTGAAGACTGAATGTTAATCCTATTGTGCTTAAACAAATTATTTAAACAACCCAAGCCTCTATTTCCTTCTCCTTACCCCTAAAATGGGACTTTGGGGAGGGGGGGTGATACTGGGGTTTGAACTCAGGGCCTTGTGCTTACTAAAGGCAAGCACTGTACCACTCTAGCCATACCTTCAGCCCTTAAAATGAGATTTTTTTTAAAAACCTGTAATAGCACTCAACATGAAAATAGAAGGAAAACATGATTTAGTTCAACTTTCTCTATTATGTTCTATTTTTAAGTAAGTTCTTAAACTATTCTTTAACAGCACTAGAGAATTAACTTTATTAAGAAAACGTAGTTTGTTGTTCCTATTTAAATAGTCTTAGAGATTGTGCCGAAGAGACACTAATATTGAATATTTACTGTGCATTAGCCATAATCTAATTCTTGTGTCTACCCTATGAAGGACTAGATATTACAATAAAGTATTTATTGGAGAGATTAAGCTGCCTACCCAAGATTCCCTAGTAAATGGCAGAGATAAAATTAGACCTCCAAACCAAGAGCTTTCTATTCCTACTATGCCAAGCTGCTACCATGCTGGCCCTTTTCATAACCTTTTAAAAACCTATATAATTATATTTACATGTAATATTTATATAACTGTTCCTTAACTCATACTTTCTGATTTATAGCCATGGAATCAACTAATTTTCATGTATTTTGTAACTTCTCAATGAGGTATGTATGTACATGATATACATTGTCATTTATACTAGAAATTTGAGTGCATATGCTTGATACTGCTCTAGATACTAAGCATACAGTAATGAAGAAACCAAAAATTAAGAAGTAAGAAAATAGCAAGTAATGGCAGGTATTACAATGAAAATTAACAGTATAAGATTAAACTAAGGGGCTACTTCAGGCCTTTTGTAAGGCAAGACATTTTCTGAGGATATGACTGAGACCTGATTGATAAGAGGGAACAAAACTTGCAAAATGCAGGGACATGGGTATTCCAGGTAGAGAGAATAGCTAAGGCGATAGCCCCAAGACCAGTATGAACAGGATGTGTTCAAGGAACAGGAAGAAGGTAAGCTTGGTTGGAATAGAGCTAAAGCTAGGCGGGTCCTAGAATATGCTGTGCCTTACAGTCTTGGTAAACAGTTTGGTTTAATTGTAAATGCACTGAGAAGTCACTGGAGGGTTTAAGCCAGAGCAGTAATGTAATCTGGCTTATAGGTTGAAGAAATCTCACAGCCTATGTGGAGGTTGTGTAAGAAACCAGGAGACAGGGCTGGTAGAGTGACTCACGTGGTAGAGTGCCTGCCTATCAAGCCTGAGGCCCTAAGTTCAAACCTTAGTACTGCCAAGAAAAGGAGGAGGGGAGCATATCAGATTAGACTGGCCACAAGCAGTAACAACACAGAACAAGCTGGAATTATACTTACTAAAAAAACAAAAAAAGAAGAAGAAGCCAGGAGACCACTGAAGAGCACTGTGGTAACCTGGGAGATAGTGTTAACAGTGGACATGGAAAGTGGCGATGGACTCAGAATGTGATCTGAAGATAGAATTGACAGACCTTGCTTCTGAATTAAGTATAGAGAAGGAGAGAAAAGGAAAGAACCCAAGATTACTTCTTTGTTTTTACTTAAGCAGCAGGATATTGGGGAACAAGTTGCTATCCTTGAATTAGGCAGGGTTGGGGAGGGAAAATGAAGAGCTCTGTGTTATACTCACTTTAAGTTTGAAATCACTGTAGATATCTAAGTGGAGTCAAGAAGGCAGTTGGATATATATAATTCAGAGTCTAAAGTTCAGGGGAGAGGTTATTTGAGAATGATCAGCATATATGTGACATGTAGAACCATGGGATGAGATTACATATGGAATGAGTGTAGGTAGTGTAGGGAAGGATCTCAAGACCCATTATGTTTACCAATCTAATGTATAAGGTGGGTAAGTTTTTTAAGGTGTTGTATCTTGAAAATCAAGTGAAGAAAATATTTAAAGAATCTAATGCTATTGAGAGGTGTAACAAGATGAGGACTGAGAATTGACCCTTGAATTTGACAAAATGAAGGTTGTTAATGACTTGGAGAAGTAGTAATCAGTGGCACAGTTGAAACTAGTCTGGTTGGAGTCAGGTGAGGAGAGAATGGTGGGAAAGAAGTGCTGAGTTCTGTTATGAAGAGGAGCCAGAAAATGGGGTGATAACTAGAGGGGACTGAGGGATCAACTTTTGTAGATTGGTGGTTTCATTTTAAATTTTATTTTTAATATTCTGATTCAAGTCACCTCTTCCTCTTGCTTATGGTACATTGCTCTGCAGACCTGAGATTTTGTGTGCTAACTGAATATAGCACTGTACCTAGGAGCCCTCCAGCTGTCCTGCATACCCTGAGAGCCAGTGATAGCAGGACCTAAAGGAAATTCTTCAATAAGGCTAATGTTCATTCATCTATTCCTGCATGTAGATGCAGTCATTATACAGGGATGACAGGAATATCACACCCTGTGCCTCCAAACTGCTGAGTTGGCTGGGGGAGGCCTTGGAAGGCTCTCCACAGTTTGTTTGACCTGGGCCATGAATGAGGAAGGAAAGGGATTTCCGCCGAGGAAAGTGCCACAGTCACAGAGGCATCACCAAGAGCAGAGGGTGGCAGGGGTGGGGAGGTGCAGTGGTGCTTTCCAGCAATGTAGACTTGTTTAAGGACCAAGCCAGGCATTTTACTGAGATCTGTTATCTAGTAATCAGATGGATTTTTCTAAATGAAAAAAAAAAGTACAAATTTCCCCAAAATTGAGTCTTTGTGGGCTTTTCTTGCAGACAGTGTACTTCTGAAGGTTTATGTGAACCCTAAATTTGCCTTCTACCCCAGAAGAAAATAAGGTCTTAAAATTTCCCTCATTGTTTCACCTCTTAGAATAAAGCATGCAGTCAGTGTAATTGTTGCATTCAACTGTCTATTTAAGGTAACACAGGAAGCTAGCAGTGCATTTTCAAGAAAAGCTGATTGCCATCTGTTATTAGTAATCATCTAAAAACATCACTAAGTGTAAGAATTGGCAATGGTCAGAGACATACTAGATGAGAAGGGGAAAACTTGCGTCATTTAGAATATATTACCTCATACTCATAGAATACATCAATTTAAATTAAATTGGAATGTATCACTCCAGGTTAGTGTTCTACCCTGTACCCAAAATGTTCTACTCTCATTTTTTCCCAGATGTGGAACATTACGTGTTAGGTCATTCTTCTTCTGAGACTCAGTAGAAACTTGCAACCTCCACAGTTTTGTTATCTGAAGCACCCAGCTCCCTGTGAGGCTCTTCAGAGCCTGGGTCCCTGCATTCAAGCAAGGACAGCTTTAGATGAGGACTTTATTCAGGGATCATCTCACGGCTCTTTGTCCTGACCATGGATGCAGTATGGTTTCATATCAGTAGCATACTGTATAGGGTAGATTACAAAACCAAAAGATAGCCAGTGGCATTTCACATCTACTGCAGGGTTTTTTTTTTATTCAAATGTTTATCTTGTGATAATGGTTAAACCATTGACTGATTTTAAAAGCCGATAGGAGTCTAGCTAAAGGAAATTAGTTTAATATTCTTAATAGTTTTGAGGGTTTTATCTTGAAAAAGAGATAATTTAACAGCTTAAGTTTGGCAAATTAATGATTTTGATTCCACTAAGTAAAAAAAAAGTCATTATTAATTTGGAATATGATACTCATGATACCGTTTCCCTTATGTTGGAGTGTTTCCACTGACCTAAATGTAGGGAGACAAAAGTGCTACCTATGATCAAAGGCAATAGGGAAGACTAGCTAGTGTAAAAAGGGTAACAGTCACAGCCAATTTTTCAGCAACCTATAGGGCTCAAGGTTTGGTACCATTTTCAACACAAAGATAGGGTTAATATATTTTAGAAAATGCCTTTGTAAGCATAATCTTTACTCCTTTTTTCAAACTTTATTTTCATTAACAGCTTTTATCATACTTCCTAATTAACATTTTTGTTAAGGAAAGAAAGTCCATATGTGTTTGATTTTTTTCCAATTAATGTTTTAGTCAATGAGATAGGTTGAGACTATGGGGAAATCTAGAGATTTGCCTTTATATGTGCACTTCTGATTGAGTATCAGTTTGGATTTTGCACAGTGCTAGGTAATCTCAGTAGCTTGAGTTCTGGACATGGTTTAACTAGGGAAGGACAGGAAGCAGGAGCTGGACAGGTCTTCTGCAAAGACCTGCCTTTTCAGACATCCTGTTTAAGTGATGCTATTCTCTTAAAACAACTCCTTTCTTCTTCCTCTTTCTTTCTTTCTTTCTTTCTTTCTTCTTTCTTTCTTTCTTTTTCTTTCTTTCTTTCTTTTTCTTTCTTTCTTTCTTCTTTCTCTCTTCTTCCTTCTTTTATTATTATTATTATTATTATTATCATTTAGTACTGGGGTCTGAACTCAAGACCTTGCACTTGCTAAACAAGTGCTCTACCACACACCTCTAGTTCTTTTTACTTTTAGGTTGTTTTTTGATAGGGTCTCACATTTTTGCCCAAGCCAGCCTCAAATCACAATCCTCCTACCTACGTCTCTTGCATAGCTGGGATTACAGGCATGTATACCACATCCAGCTTTTTTGTTGAGATGAGATCTTGCTAATTTTTTGCCTGGGCTGGCCTCCAGCCACAATACTTTGATCAGCTGTGATTTCAGGTGGGAGCCTCCAGACTGGACCTAGGCACCTGCTTCGTCATGGCTGCATCTCAGGCATTTGGTTCTAGGCTAGGGACCTAGTGCTGAGATGGTTAGAAAAGCGTTCTTCAGAGCAGCAACAGGGACTCTGAACTACTGTCCTTGTGAGGCATCAGGCTGGAAGTTGTGTACACTCAGGAAGAGCATAACTCAGAGACTCATAGAAGTTTCTTAAAGGCCAAGCACGAGAGGCAGTCGAAGAGCTTACAACAAAGTAAGAACATCGCATTATGGGGGTAGGATCTCTGGTACAATGAGGTGCTGAAGGACAGCACAGTCAGCCTGGCATTTAAAGAGGGTGTCAGTGTGAAGAAGGAAAAGAACTGTGGATGGAAACAGTTCTGCACACTACTAGGTTTGGTTTTGGTTTTGTTTTGTTTTTAAATAGACTTTAGTTTTTAGAGCAGCTTTAGCTCCATAGCAAAATTGAGCAGAAAGTACAGAGATTTCCCCTACGGCCCCATTGTCCCCCACAGGCATGGCCTCCCCACTGTCTACCTTGTGCACCAAGATGGTCCATTCACTGCAGTCAGTGAACCTACATTGATATCTCCTCATCATCTGTAGTCCAGCACTGTTGGTGTTAGACTTCTGTAGGTTTTAACACATACTGAGTGCCATATTATCTATCCTTACAGTAGCTATGGAATAGTTTCATTGGCACATGTCTTTTTGTCTTTCTAGCCTCAGGATTCTTCCTTTCCAACAGGAAATGTGTTAGACCCCTGTCATTTGTGAGAATCACATCCCAAGACTTTCCTGGATCACCAGAATTATAAATACCACCAAAGCCATCCTTTGTCTTCATAAAATTCAGTGGATTGTTATTTGCTAAATTTTTTAATCTTTCAAACTATTAATGATATGTATGAGACTAAATATATAAACCATTATTTTTTTAGATCTTAGAAATGCTCACTTTCTTTTAGGAACCAGTTTTTACAAACAGTGCTTACTACTTCAGCATATAAACGTTAGTACAAATGTTTAACAGAGAGACATGCATGCTCCAGGTGGTGGTGGGACTGATGCAGCAGTCTCTAGCCCATGAAATTCAAATCTTTGCCTCAAGAGAAGAGATTGGACTTTGAAGACCGTTCTTTAAGATACTTAATGTTAAATGACATTCAGATGTTAAAAGTGAATAAAATTAATTGATGCTGTCAGTCAGCAGTCAAGTCCCACAGCATTCCTGCATGGTAGTTTCAGGGCTGCTTTCCTTCCACAGCCCCAGCCTAAGTCACTCTCTTCGTTACTGTGGTCACTTCCTCTGCCTCTCTCTCATACATTTGTCTATGCCTTCCACTCATACACAGGCATGTGCACATGTGTGTGTGCACCATTTTATTTTCACCAACTTAATCTTCCTAAAGGTAGTGATCCCTATTCTCCTCATTATAGGAGAGACTTCCATCTGGCCTTTCCTGTTTCATGTCTCAATACTCACTATGCACCTAATCAAATAGTTTTTTTCTCTTACCCCACATATTCCTGTGCTCTCTCTCCTCCTTGGAATGTTACTTTGATGAAATCCTCCCTAAACAGAAGTGATTTTTCCATCCTTTGTAATCCATAATATTTTGTACCAATTAAGCCATTCAGCTTCATGTTACAGATAATTGCTGCTCTCTATACTTCACGTCTATGCAAATCATAGAACATACTTCAGGGTAGACTTAGGTTCATTTCCATGACAATGTCTAACATTTACTCAGCACTGAAGAACTACTACATGAGTGACATAATTCCATTTTCCTCACAGTGCACACAAATGTATTTTTTTGTGTTTTTATGTGAATGATACCACATTGTAGTTATTTTCCTGTTGTCTTTTTCACTTAACACATAATGATACTCTTGTATGTTCACATAAGTAAGTACCTTATTGTTAATAGCTGCACAGTCTATAAATGGGTTTTTTTTTATTTCTTTTATTCATATGTGCATACAATGTTTGGGTCATTTCTCCCCCCTTCCCCCCGCACCCTCCTTCTCCCCCTCTATCCCCTCGCTACCAGGCAGAAACTATTTTGCCCTTACCTCTAATTTTGTTGTAGAGAGAGTATAAGCAATAATAGGAAGGACCAAACGTTTTTGCTAGTTGAGATAAGGATAGCTACACAGGGAGTTGACTCGCATTGCTTTCCTGTGCATATGTGTTACATTCTAAATTAATTCTTCTCAAACTAACCTTTTCTCTAGTTCCTGGTCCCTTCTCCTATTGGCCTCTGTCACTTTAAAGTTTCTGCATTAGTTCCTTTGCATTGAGGACATCAAATGCTATCTTGTTTTTTTTTTTGGTTTCTTGCCTGTCCTCATACCTCCCTATGTGCTCTCACCTCATCATGTGATCAAAGTCCAATCCCCTTGTTGTGTTTGCCCTTGATCTAATGTCCACATAACAGGGAGAACATACGATTTTTGGTCTTCTGGGCCTGGCTAATCTCACTCAGGATGATGTTCTCCAGTTCCATCATTTACCTGCAAATGATAAGATTTCATTCTTCTTCATGTCTGAATAGTATTCCATTGTGTATGGAAAATGTGTACCACATTTTCTTAATCCATTCATCAATAGTGGGGCATCTTGGCTGTTTCCATAACTTGGCTATTGTGAATAGTGCTGCAATAAACATGGGTGTGCAAGTGCCTTTGGAAAAACCTGTGTTGCATTCCTTTGGGTATATCCCCAAGAGTGGTATTGCTGGATCATATGGCAGATCTGTTTAGATTTTTAAGAAGCTTCCAAATTTTTTCCAGAGTGGTTGTACTAGTTTGCATTCCCATCATCAGTGTATAAGGGTTCCTTTTTCCCCACATCCTTGCCAACACCTGTTGGTGGTGTTTTTGATGATGGCTATTCTAACAGGGGTGAGGTGGAATCTTAGTGTGGTTTTGATTTGCATTTCCTTAATGGCTAGAGATGGTGAGCATTTTTTTCATGTGTTTTTTGGCCATTTGAATTTCTTCTTTTGAGAAAGTTCTGTTTAGTTCACTTGCCCATTTCTTTA
The DNA here is from genome assembly GCF_047511655.1 of Castor canadensis. NCBI lineage: Eukaryota > Metazoa > Chordata > Mammalia > Rodentia > Castoridae > Castor > Castor canadensis. The sequence continues at coordinate 61,853,375 of NC_133401.1, read as the reverse complement.
TTGGTTCATTAATTTTGGGAGAAATTAGTTTTTTGAGTTCCCTATATATTCTGGTTATTAGTCCTTTGTCTAATGTGTAGCTGGCAAATATTTTCTCCCACTCTGTGGGTGGTCTCTTCAGTTCAGAGACCATTTCTTTTGTTGAGTAGAAGCTTTTTAGTTTTATGAAGTCCCATTTATGTATGCTATCTCTTAGTTGCTGTGCTGCTGGGGTTCCATTGAGAAAGTCCTTGCCTATACCTATTTATTCCAGAGTATTTCCTACTCTTTCCTGTACCAACTTTAGAGTTTGGGGTCTGATATTAAGGTCCTTGATCCATTTTGAGTTAATATTGGTATAGGGTGATATACATGGATCTAGTTTCAGTTTTTTGCAGACTGCTAACCAGATAAATGGGTATTTTATAGGTACATACATCCTACAGCAGATGTGCCCACGGATGGCCATAGTAGGGAGCTTTTAGTTGGCTACTACTGATTATGCTACAGTATGCATCTTTTGCACACTTGGTCAGATATACTAGAAAGATAGCTTCTTAGAAATGAAGTTACTGGGTCAGAGGATATGTTCATTTTTAACTTGTTAATGCCAAATTGCCTTCCAAAAACACTTAGAAAATGTGTGTTTCCACTAATGTATATGAAATTGGCTATTTCTGTGTCTGCAATATTATCCATTTTAACTTGTACCAACCTGCTGCATGAAAGATCACTGCTTCCTAGTGAGGTTGTCTTTTCATATGTTGGGCACTTGTGTTTCTTCTCTGGGGATTGCCTATACACAGGTCTTTGCCAGATTTTCTGTTAGGTTGGTTTTTTGTTTTGTTTTATATTGGTTTTGGAGTGATTTGTACTTTTTTGGTAATAGATTCTGGGTATTAATCCTTTTAAATACCTGTTCCCAGCTTGTCATTTAACTTTTAGATAGGACCTCACTATGTTGCCTAGGCAGTCCTAAACTCCCGGGCTCAAATGACCCTCCTGGCTCAGCCTCCTGAGTACCTGGGGCTACAGGTGTGTGCCATGCCAACTTACTTTCACTTTTTTTTTTTTTTTTTTAAGAACTAATCTTTCTTTCTTTCTTTCTTTTGGCAGTACTTCCTACTGAACCCAGGGCCTTGTCCACCACTTGAGCCATACACCAGCCCTTTTTCGTTTGGTATTTGTGGGACAGGGTCTTGGGTTCGGGCCATGCTCCTCCTCCTACACTCCCCCATGGCTGGGATGACAGGCATCTTCACCATTCCCAGCCATTGGCTGGGATGAGGTTTTACAACTTCATACTGCCATGCTCCCAATCTCCGCCTCCCAAGTAGCTGAGATTACGGGTGTGAGCCACTGGCCCCCAGCACAATTTTAATTTTAGCATTATCTCTCAGTAGTGTTGAATCAGCTTATGGATTCCTTTTGGCTTGTTTGTTTGCTTTGTTTTCAAATCTTGGAATTTTCGTTTGGATTGCATTTTATTATGGCTTGCTTGAGGAGAATGGATATCTTTGCCATATTGAATCTACCTTTTTGGACCTTTTAGCATGTGTCTCCAATTTAATCAGTCCTTTTTGTCCTATTGTAAAGTTTTGTAGCTTTTCCCTCTAGATCTTGCACCTGTTTGTTAGATTTCTTCCTGCATATGTTATAGCTTTTTATTCATTTTTTTTTTGGTGGGGGGGAGTTGGGAGGAGACTGGGGTTTGAACTTAGGGCCTTGACTTGCTAGACAGGCACTTGAGCCATGCCCCCAACCCTAGGATCCTTTTTTCTGTTGTCATTCCTAATGGTGTTAGCCACCAGATAATAAAACTATATATTTATATAAATTTGTTTCTGACTATCTTATGAGTCTTTAATTTTTCAGTTGGTTTTCTTGGATTTTCTAAGTATACAGTTATATGACCTGCAAAAACAATGAAAAGTTTCTTTTTTGCCTTCATTTAGCCCTCATTTCTTTTTCTTGTCTGACTGAGCTGATGTCCACAACATCATTTTAGACTAGGCGTGATAGCAGGTATCCTCCTCCGATACTGAGCTGTGGGGATGCTTCTGTCTATGCTGAGTAGTGTCTTGCTTGCTGTAGATACCAGAGAGGAATTTGGTCAGAGTATGGAAATTTTCTTCCATTTTTCACTTGGGATTTTTATCACTCAGTGTTATACTGAGATAATCTTTTTTTCTTTTGATCTGCTTGATACAGTAAATTATCTTGAACTTTTTTTTTCTGTTTTTCTTAGGGTAAACACCACTTGGTTATATATTCTTACCATTAAGTTTGGTTTTATATAGAATGCTTATTTCTATTCTCATTAACAAAATAGACCTAAACTTTGTTGTTCTCTTCTTATGTGTTTCTCCTTGCTTTGTAATACTTTATATACTTGGGAGGTCAGTATGTCTTGAAGATTTGATAATACTCATGAAACTATCTGAATCTGGTTTTTTTTATTTTAACTATCATAATCTAGGACTTTTAATATTGTAGCCACTTCTCTCTGATCCTGAGCAAGTTACTAATTTCATTGAATCTCAGTTTTGTTAGTGGTAATTGTAGACAAAATTTTAACTCCCAGTGTTGTGAGGATTACATGAGATAATTTGCAACTATTTAGCATACTTGTACCTCACATAAGGTAAATGCTCATTGATAATAAACACTATTATCATCATTACTTCCTTAGGTAAGATGCTGTAGTTTTCCTATCTCTTGTATAGTATGGTTATAAACTCCACACTAGTAAGAGAGGACACAAAGACTAGCTGATGGGTCCAGCCTACAGGAGTATGCCTCAGCTCCATGGGACACACCCTGGGTGGGTTGGCTGTGTGAACCAGAGCTCTTTTCTATGGTGCTGGGTCTCAACAGACCTATCCATGGCTAGAATGTGCCACTTTTGCTGCAGGGAGCCAGGGCAGAGACTCCCTACCGGAGTTTATTCTCCACACTGGAAATGCTTATTTATGTTTGTTATTGAAGGTTTTTAACTTGATGAGAAAAGTAGCTTTTTTAAAAAGTCATTTGAAAAATAAGGATCATAATGTATAAAGTTATGGAAAGGCAGTCTATACATGATTAATCCCAAGAATGTTCTGAGTTTTATTTTGTTTTGTTTTTTAGACAAAACTTAGATGTTTTATCTCTCTTCTGAAAAGAGTGTAAAATGTTAGACTGAGAAAAACATGTGAAGTAGAAAATGAAGACTTGTTGCATTCTCATCAAGAAGCAGAATATGGTTTTTCCAGGCTTTACTACTTCAATAATCCTTCATCTGATATTTAAAATGTATTTATGTTGAGTCATTTCTTTCTCTTTGGCTGAGAATCAGAAGATCATGAAATGATTCTGCAGAGGCAGTAGCATTACGTTCAGTTTCTTTTTTTGTATATATCAGATAAGAGGCCTGCAGATGGAAGTAAGTCCACCTCACATCCTTTGTATGGTGATGGTAGCAGTGTTTGCCTTTTTACTACTAGAATGACATTTATTAGTTCATAAACCTTCTTCCTAAGACTCGAATGTCTTTTTCATGGAAGATGGTTGTAGTAGGAACAGTGTTAGATTTTATCAGGCTACTTTTGTTTTTATAAACATTTCTTCTTTTTAGTGTTTAGAAACTACCACCTTAAAAAAGAATTGGGACAGGGGCATACCAGGACCAAGTGGAAGTTAATGCACTTATTTAGAATTAGGACTGTCTGCCATTAGGAAGACAAAATAAAATTTTTACTTTCAGCTCAGTTTAGGCTGCTAAACCACCCTCTCTAACCAAAGCTGTTTTCTGCTTGGTAAAATTTTCATAGATCTGAGGAATAAAAGCAACATAGGAATCTGGCTTTTGGTAAACATTAACAGTACTAAAAGAGGGCCCAGGCAACAGTTAGCTTCTGTTCCCACGGGCTGGGGGCCCTTGGCTAACCACACAACCCTCCCTTGAGCCCACTGGCCTGTGTTCAGCAGGTCTTCCTATAACCTGTGGGCATCAGTGGAGGCAGTCCTTCCAATGAGCTTGCATGGTCTGCGAAAGAAGCCTACTAAGGAATTGTCTTCTGAAGTATTTGCAGTTTTTAAGTATTTACTTATAGAGATATCTGTTGTATCATAGAGTAAAAATGGAAAAGTGTAAGGTCTCTGGAGCACTGGAAAACACCTGGTGCTTTTCAGTACTAGTGAGGCAGCAAGGTTTCATCATGCTTTTCTAGCTTTTTCATATTCTGCTTTTACAATTAAAAGTATTGGGAGAGTTATTCTATGACATTATGAAGTTATTTATACTATCTTTGTTACATATTTTTATAATTTAACATATACTATTACCTGGAATTGTTATGCATCTTTTATATAACAGTATACGTTGCTTTTCCATTAAAGTACCAATGGTTTCTTTTTCCAGAGCAATAATGAAATTTCACAGTATGAAAATGGAAGAAATCAATAAAATTATTCGTGATCTTTGGCGAAGCACCTATCGAGGACAAGGTAATTAATACAGTGTGCCATAAATACTCTTCCCAAAGCCCATCCACAGCTTTTCCCCATGTGGCCCTTCATTATGCCAGCATTACTTCCCCAGAATCCTGAGCATTTCCTTAAGATTATCTTAAGAGTTCTTATCTTGACAGCATCTTGTAACAAAAAGAAAATGCAGCTTCTCTTCCAAAATCTGATAGGGCTTACACATTTGACTGCATTAGACATTGTATTTAGATGATGGCCCAATAGGTTCTGTTAAAGTGGAGGTAGGGACAAGTCCCAGAGCAATTAAGAAGAAAAGCCTCCAAAGGAAACTCTTTAGAGAAGGAGCTGAGGCTGAAGGTTGGGGCATCCCGGTTGCTTCTGGCCAGATTACCAGTCTCCTGAATCTGCTCAGCCAGAGAAATAGGTTCAAAATCAGCCAGTGCTTTCCCAGGTGATGTCAGCCTTACTTGTTGCTCCTCAGCTTGCTGGCTAATGTTTGTAAACAACAAAAGCTGCAGTGTCGATTCCTCTAAAATATTCTTCTTTTTGTGTCAGACATTGAATACATAGAAATTCGGTCTGATGCCGATGAAAATGTATCAGCTTCTGATAAAAGGAGGAATTATAACTACCGAGTGGTGATGCTAAAGGGAGACACAGCCTTGGATATGCGAGGACGGTGCAGTGCTGGACAAAAGGCAGGTATCTCAAGAGTCTAGGGAGACAACTTACATGAAGAATTGGACAGACAGACACGGTGCCTTGGAAGCACCATGGTTGCCCTTGAATGACAGGAAGCTTCTTGCCACCATGCGAAGGGAAACAGGTACAGCTACCATCATACCTTCCTGGTGGCAACCAGTATCCCCTGCATCCCTTTGTAAAGTTGATTTTTAAGAGAAGGGCCTGCAGCTTTTTACAGGACAGACTGAACCCTTTATGGTCTCACAGTACTCCTTCTCAGAGTAAGGTCGCTGCTGCATAAGCTGTAAGACTGGACTGCTTTATGTGCCAAGAAGGAATAAATGCAATTACAACCGTAGATGCATTCTGATTTCAGAGGATTCAAATGGAGAGTACGCTTCAGAATTAACTGTATTAGTAGTGATTATACTATGAGTCACAAAAAAACTAGCAAACCAGAGCCTAGGTTGAACCAGATGAGGCATCGCGATCTATAAGAGAGTCTCTTGAGAGTACAACCCCTGCACTGAGTCCCCTCTACTCCAGCCTGGCCTTTGAGCCTCAGACCATCTAAACGAGGGTCTCTAGTCCATGGACTTTGATACATCCAGGGGCCTCTGCTGCCAGCACCACATACATAGGATGTAGTCACTTGGTCAGACCAGCTGGAGGCGCTGGGAGGACAGCCTAGGTTGGATATGGAGCACAGAGAAAAGTCAGAAAGAAGAACATTTTAAAGAATCGGGAACATGGGACTTGCCTCCTGGGGAACAAGGCTAGGTTCTTACACTGCACAGGTTTGTACCAAAGATTTCTCAGATTCCTCAGCTTTCTTCTTTCAGATTAGAAGCAAAATATTACACCAAATACACCTCAATGCCCTGATTTTCATAAAATTTCATAGTCCTAGAAAAAAATGCTCATATTATCTGAGTTTCCCATAGTTTTCAGTTTTTTACTTAACAAACATACCACATAGATCCCATAGTTTTCAGTTTTTTACTTAATGAATATACCACGTAGCTATTGCCAATAGCTGATACCAAGTTAAAGCATCTGCAGATTACTATCTAAATCATAGTCTGCAAAAATGTCAAATTTGTGATCTATAATCACATACTTGCTTGATGATTTTTAGTGTTAATTATAAATAAGTTTGAAACATAATCTCTCCAGATAAATGCTTTCAAAAGTACTTTCTGAGCAAAAGTAGATTTCCTGTAACTACCCTTAAGTTATGAACATTAGTTAATAGTAATTGCTTCCCTGGCAGTATGAGGCCTCCACTGTCCCTCATACTGTCTTTCACTAAGTCCCTACAGGCCAGGCTGCAGCTCTATGTGTGCATGAGAGTGGTGGTAGTAGAATTGGCAACAGTGGGGTTCAAAGACAGGAATTAAGTGTCTATCCTCCAAAGGGGCAGCAGTGAGGCCCTGGACTCTGCAGTCTGCCGGCATGCCCTGGGCATCAAAGAAAGTGTATATTACTTGAAAATTGCCAGCTTACAAAATCAGCAGGAGAAGAAATTTAGAATTCATGTAAGAGTAGTTTATGCTTCCCACAGTAGTCCTGCACTCTTAATTCTCTGTCCCTTGTACTCTCAGATGGCTTCAGCTGAGTCTGAAGGTTTTACTATTAGGTTTCTGTTAACCATGAAAGTGCCTAACAGCTCCCGTGAACCTGGGTTTCCTGCAGGTAAGCTTAAGTAAAACCGTACTTCTGTGTTCATCCTCATACTTTGACCTATCGCTATTTTTCCCTCTCAGTCTCAAAATAATACATACAAAACACCTGGTGCTGCTTTTGGACCGCAAAACATGGAGATTTAGAGACTATGAGAGTGGATGTCTCTGAATTAGAAATTTTCTAATAGGTCTCATCATCAGGAAACTAGTAAGGGCCTGGTCAAGAATTTTTAACTTTATGCCTTTATTAAAATTATTAGTTAGAGATAAATGATAATGCATCATTGTTTCAAGTCTGTGATTTCAAGTTTTGATACAACAGTTGTGTTGTGTTTTTTGTTTTGTTCTGGTTTTAGTGTGTTCGGGAAAGGATTCCAGCACTTTATTTCGTTGCAAATGATGGGCTGAGAGAATACAATTGATAGTTTTCCTTCTAGAGGAACCAGAGTCTGGTCACAATGCTAGGCTGTCCCACACAGTAGTGATTCCCCTAACATCAGTGACATTTCCCTTCTAAAGAGACTGTGCCAGGTCTGCTGTGCAACTCAGGCTTTTTTCTAGGTGTTGGCCTCACTCATCATCCGCCTGGCACTTGCTGAAACATTCTGCCTGAACTGTGGCATCCTTGCCTTGGATGAACCAACTACAAACCTTGATCGAGAAAATATTGAATCTCTTGCACATGCTCTGGTTGAGTAAGTATCTTAAATTTGCAGGCAGGTGGTTATGTTTTTTAAGGAAGATCAAGAGAGTTCTTTGGTATACCTTTGCCATATGTGTCCTTCTCATGGAAGCCAGTGGGGGCCGGCCAGCCCTGCCCTTTACCTCTTGATAGTAATTCTTCAAATTCCCTTGAAAAGGAACTACAACAGTGAACAGTAACCCTAGACACATCCTGCCTCTCCCCACATATGTTCATAGGGAAAGTCAGGGTGAGGAGTTTCCAGCTTTGTTTGGGTTTCCTGTGAACCCACATGTCGTGCACAGGAGTCGGTGTGCCCTGCTAGACAGCTGTAGGTGGTAGAGCTGCAGATGGTGGTGGTGGAGGTGGTGAGTTTAGCACTATCTCTCCAGCTTTTCATGTGTCAAACAACAACTCTGAGGAAGAACAGAGCTTTCCTTCAAAAGGCATGTCAGTGACTTAAGTAGAATTTAGAGAGGGTAAAATTGCACATACCTTTTTACCACATTCACCTGTATGGGGACAGGCTTCACAGTTGGGTAGCACTTGCTTACACACTGTGGTGGCAGAGGAAAGACACTAACCCTGAGGTAGGAGGAAGTGTTTCGAACACTCTTAGCTCCAGAAAGACTCTTTCTGGTAGAGATGTCGTTTCCTGTCTGGCAGCACAGGTTGGACCAGGAGAACTGAGCAACACAGAGTGTTGTTCTCCAAGGGACCAGCAAGGAAGGGCTGATGCTTTTGAAACCTCAAGTGCATCCAGCTCCAGGCAAGCAACAAATAAGTGGTTAGTTAAAAGTCTTTCAGGTCTCAGTCTTATAACTGGTTACCTCAGCATATAGATAATGAGCAAAAATGCTCCCAATACACCCACTCAGGTCCCCTGTGTGTCATAGTACTGATGCATCTAGTGACTAGTGGTAGCAGAATTCTAAGTAGACCCAGCTCTTAAGAAGACAGTGTTATTCCCCTACTTGTTGTCTGTCTTTATTATTTTTAAACTTTCTTCCAGAGAAAACTAGCAGTGGGTCAGGAAAATCTGGGCAGAGGAGAAAGGCAGACTCCTAAAGTTGAGCAGTTTAGGTATTTCTAGAATACTTCTAACTGCTTTAGGAAGAACAATTTTGTCATCTAGAGAATTCTTGACCTGGTTTTAATTGGTCCCTATGCCAGACCGAGGTGGGGAATCAGGCCATGCATCTCCATTGCCTGGAGAGGAGACGAGACTCCTACCTGTCTGGGCTAAAGGACCATCCCCAGCTCTCCCCAATTTCCTGCAGGCCAGCCAGAGGCCCTGACACTCACAGCACAGGAAAATCATGGTTGCCACCCAAAGCGGTTCATGTGTCTAGCAAGGTTTGCTGATGCTTTTCCAAATTTATGGTCTTTAGTAATAAAGTGTTGTAAATGTATTGTTTCAGGATAATAAAAAGTCGCTCACAGCAGCGAAACTTCCAGCTTCTGGTGATAACTCATGATGAAGATTTTGTGGAGCTCTTAGGACGTTCTGAGTATGTGGAGAAATTCTATAGGATTAAGAAGAACATTGATCAGTGCTCAGAGATTGTGACAAGCAGTATTAACTCTCTGGGATCTTATGTTCATTAACCACTTGCTTTTGGTACCAAATGAACCATTAAGAAAATCCATTCTGTAAAAGGAGCCTCATGTCAAGAATATGGAACATTTGAGAAGTTCTAAGCTCAAGAAAGTTGTTTCCCATGAAATCTAGACTGATTTCCCTCAACACTGTCCCGCTGGCAGCCTCCAACAGGCTGTGAATCTCAACAGCCTTACAACTGGACTCAGCCTCTTGCTCCCTTCCCTGGGATGAATGGAACAACTCCCCAGAACATCACTGCTTTGATAATTTATGGCTTGTGTATTTAAAAACTCAATGTTAAATCTTTTCTCTGAAATTTACTTCCTCACATGTGTTTCAAAAGAGCTGAGTTTTCAGTGGGTGTTGATATCTGAAGATGGCTAGAAATGATGAGTTTTTAATAGTTGACTTTGCTTTAACTTTATAAGTCCATGCAAGTGACTTTTCTGTCGGGGTCTTGGTTTCCCCAAGTAAAATTTAATGTAGTTGAGGGGCGGGGGGTGGCTCACAGTTTGATAGGAACCTTAAATGAATACCCACCCTCTTCCCTCTCCTATGCATCCCTGCCAGATAGTCATCCAGACTCAGGGGAAAAGAAAAGCATTTCTCCCCTCTGTGGCCTCTGTCCATCATGCAGAAGCCTGTCACTCTCCTGTGTCAGTCTTGGTATCAGCTCAGCCTCACTATCAGTCCCAGTAGCTTTCCACAGACAGGTTCCATTGTGGGAGGCAAGCCAGGTCACCCGCAGAGCCAAGGCCTGCTCAGTGGCTCCAAAAACCAGACCGACAGGAGCAAGTCTCTTGTTTTCACTTCAGATGCCAATTCTGATAAAACCCAGTACATTTTTTTCCTGGAATCATCAGCTAACATCTTGAAGCCTTTTATAAGCATTCTATACAGGATGTATGAAAGTCATATACCTTCAAATTCCATTTGGTAGTTTTGTCATTCAGAGTCAGTCAGGACCCTATTGGGGTCACAGTTTTGTACCATCTGCAGATCCGATGACCACATGATCTAGATAGCCTTTCTCAACCAGGATCTAGAAGAGGATTAAGCCCTAGATATCTGTGTGTGGCTAAATAGTGGTCTCCAAAGATAACCAGGTCCTCATTCCTAAAGCCTGTTACTTACCTTATATGGCAAAGAGGACTTTGCAGAAGTGATTAAAGCTAAAGATTTTGAGGTAGGAAGATTATCGTAGAGGGTCCTAAATACAATCGTGTGTCCCAGTAAGAGGTGGCAGAGGAGCCAAGCGTGGTGGTAGCTACTGGAGAGTTAGAAGCAGGTAGATCAAGAGTTCAAGGCAAGCCTGGGAAAAGTTAGGGAGACTTATCTCAAAAACAAAATACAAACAAAAGGGCTGGGGTATGAGTCAAGTGGTAGAGTGCTCACTCCTTGCCTTGTATGTGCAAGGTGTTGGGTTCGATCCCTAGCACCAGGGAGGGAGATGGAACAACTAGAGAGGAGAAGGGTGTGTGGTGGTGCATGCAGACTGGAATGATGCACTTAGAAGAAGGGCTATTATAAGCCAAGGGAAATATATGAAAGAAGTTGAAAGAGGCAAAGAAAAATTCTCCCCTGAGCCTTCAGGAGGAGCCAGCCCTGCTGACACTGACTAGCCTGGTGAGATGGATTTGGACCCTGGCATCCAGATCTTTTAAGAGAATAAATGTGTGTTGTTTTAAACTGCTGCATTTGTGGTAATCTACCACATCAGCACTAAGAAAGGAATACCGGATCCCTTTTGTATGTAACCAGTTTCTCTGGAGTGATACTAGTTAGGTGCTATACGTGAGAGAACTGAGAAGAGTCTCTTAAATCGTATTCTGTGGTTCACATGAAGCCTGGTTGAGAAAGGGAAGTCCAGACCCTCTCACCTAAGCCCTGGACGGCCAAGTGGCAGGGCCACCACTCCAGCTGTCTGGTTCCTATCTACTCAAGTCCCTCATGACAAACTGCTACTTAGCTTTGTAAGTATCCTACTTAACTTTGACAAACCAAAATGACCCACTTACCAAACTTTCATACTCCTAACAAAGGTATCACAAGAAAAGAACAGCAAACCATTCTCACTGAGCACAGACTCAGGAATCCCTAAATTCGGTGAGAACAAATGGGCATGGTAACCAGGGTGTGTTATCCCAAGAATGCAGCGATGCTTCAGAAAATGATAAATCTGTTCATATATCACCAGTAATAAAGCTAAAGGAGGAAGAAATTAGATAGCTGACTAATCAAGTACATTTGGTAAAATTCAGCATCGCCCAGCTTAGCAAACACACTTCTGCAGAGTATTTTCTGAGTATTACTTGTCATTAAGAAAAAAGCAGTCAAAAGCAAATAATTAATTTTTTTCCTTAAATAGGTACTTTCTGTCAGGTTTCTGAGAGCTGTAGTCTGCATGCAGTAGAGAATGACAGGGTGATCCAGGATAAGTAGGGCATGCCTGCCCTCATAACCCTTTTGAAAAGCGCTGCTTTCACCCCCACAACTCTCATGTCAGTGGCATTTGAAGTGAGATAAGTGTCCTTGCTGCTTTTGCTGCTCCTAGACCTTTCTCCATTAAATACCACTCTTCCCCATACGTGGGACAAAGTGGCATGACAGTATAGAATGGAGGTTAGAATGAGACAGGTGGGGCTCAAATTCCAGCAACCACTGCTCGCTGAGGGACTGAGCAAGTAGTTACCTTCTTTTGCTTCTAGTATCTGTACAGGTGGGTAAAATGCTACTTGTAGGCTTGTTACAAAAATGACTTAATATTAAGGTAAGGCATATTGGCTCATACCTGTAATCCCAGCTACTTGGGAGACAGAGGTCAGAGGATTGCCATTCAAGGGCAGCCCAGGCAAAAAGTTAACAAGACCCCCATTTCAAATAAGCTGTGTGTGGCAGCAAGTCTGTCATTTCAACTACACAGGATGCTTAAATTAGGATAGAGATCCGGGCTGGCCCTGGGAATAAATGCCAGTTCCTATCCAAAAGCAACTAAAGCAAAAAGGGCTGGGGACCTGGTTCAAGTGGTAGAGTGCATGCCTAGCAAGCATGAAGGCCTGAGTTCAAACCCCAGTACTGCCAAAAAAATTACACAGTTAGTTTATCGATAGACACATGATGCTGCTTGCAACTGCTCAGAACATAGGAGGCATCATTTGTTCAAGAAAAACTTCATGTCGTCATTGTACTCTTTCATTTTGCAGTTTCCTTAGCTCCCAACCTGGTCACAACCCCTAATCATTGAAGATTTTAGCTGACTGATCAATGTCACTGTGTTCAAACTAATTTCATGGTCATTGTCCAAATGATGCTTTCACCCAACTCGCTGGTCTCTTGTTCCTCCAAAGAGAAGACATTCATGCCATGGTCTGGCCCTGGAGCCCAATGAGCCCAGTCCTCTACACAGGAACCTCAACTCCATAACCTCAGAGTTCAGCCTCCTCTCAATAAGTCCTGCGTGTGTCCATTCCCTGCAGGAGATCCCAGTAATCCTGTGATCCCACCACAATTTCAGATCACTGATTCTACTATCTTTCCACAGTTCTTCCTTTCTCTCAGGCCTGTATTCTTAGACAGCCAAAATTCCATGGCCACTCACCATGTCACCCAGATTCATTGTCCTTCCTCTATTGCCCATGCTTCCTGGTCTCTCCCACTCCTACACATGGCCTGCTTTGCTGCCTCATTTCCCTCACCTCTGCATCTGTATTGCACCAGTGTTCAGGCTGAGTTAGCCCCTCTTCTCTGTACTCATTCTCAGTTTTCAGATTATTCCCTTAGTTTAGGTTCTTCCAGAACCAGAAGCTCAAAGCATGCTTCAGGTGAAAGCAATCAGCAGGAGAGGGGGCTCCTGTAGGAAAGAGAAGGCAGCCACATGGTAAGCCAGCTACTACTGTGATAATTGGAAGCTGACCCACAGGGAGACTGGAAAGCGTGATAAGGCCTGGGCATTATCCTGCCCCAGGGCAAGGGATGTGGAGAAGCCCAGTACCAGCTTCATGGTGCTCATGCTCTCCTGGCTATGTGGAGCAACAGAGCTGCCTTCCACGGTTTTTTATTGTTTTGTTTTTTTAAGAGAAGGCTTCTGACAGCACAGAAGCTAGCCAATGACAGAAGCACAGTGACAGTTTAGTTCCTAGCATCCAGACAGCTCCTGTACCAATCACCTACATGCTGCTGAATGGTAAATGTTTGTCTCTAGCCCAGCTCTCTTAAACTGACTCATCCAGCTGCCTGTGGACAACTAGATAGCTGTATTCCCTTGACTATCTAGCGGACATCTGAAACTAACAGTGATCCAAGCCAGTCTTTCTCCCAGAACCTGCACCTCCCACAGGCTTTCAGTTAATGGCAATTGCTTAAGCGAAAATCTGGCATCATGGTTGATTCTTCTGTTTATCTCACAGTTCACATCCAATCCCTCAGATTAGAACTATGGGTTCAATTTTCAAAATGTATCCAGAATCTGACCATGCTTCATCATGGAAACCATCACCGCTCTGGTTCAAGCTACTACCACTCTAACCTGAGTAATCTAGGTAACCACCTGACTGCTCTCACCGACAGTCCTGTTCCCCCATTGTCTTCTCAACACAGCAGCCAGTGTGGGGGATCAGTTCTAAACTTCGCTACAGATGCTCCTTGACTTTAGTAGAGTTCCGTCCCTAAAACACACCATCAGCTAAAAATACCAGTCTAAAGTCTATTTAGTACCCCTAACCTACTGACTGTCCTAGCTTAGTAACACTGGGCACCCAAGGGTATGGGTTGTTTCCCCTGGAAGTTGCATGGCTGACCAGGAGCTGCCCCTGGTCAGCACTGCAACATTGTACAACATATTGCTAGCCCAGGGAAAGTTCAGAATCAGAAGTACTGTTTCTAGTAAAGGCTTATTGCTTTCATACAATAAAGTCAACATTGTAAGCCAGGGACCACCTGGATATATGATAGACAAGTATTTTGTAGCTAATAACAGTTTTGTGAAGAGAGCTATAGCAAAGAAATTAGCATAGCCCAAGTAGAGTACCAGCCTAGCATGTGCAAGTACCTGTGTTCAATCTCCCATACCACACACACAAAAAGGGAAAAAAACTAATTTCTATCAAGCATTTTAAGAATAACACCAATCCTTTTCAAACTCTTCCAGAAAAAAAAAATGGAAAAGGAAGATACACTACCCAACTCATTCTCCAAGGTAATCACTGAAAACAAAACCAGAAAAGATATCACAGGAAAGGAAATTATAATAGTTCATGAAAACAGATGATAGCAAAATACTAGCTGATCAAAAAAGTCCAGCAATGTATATGAAAAATGTTGTATATGAAAAGCATAGATAACAAAAGGAGACATAGGTAAGCAAGATTTCCAGCTGCTGTGCATCGAAGGGCCCATTTCATAGAGTAGAAAGGCAACCTGCAGGAGAGGGGGAATATTGACAAATTATTTATATGACAAAGAGTTGATACCCAGAATACATAAAAAACTTAACATGCAGCAATTAAAAACTGATTTTAGGGGGCTGGTGGAATGGCTTAAATAGTAGAACGCCAGCCTAGCAAGCACAAGGTCCTGAGTTCAAACCCCAGGGCTTCCACAAAAAATAAAACAAAAAACCCTGATTCTAAAATGGACAAAGGACTTAACAGGCATTTCATTGAAGAAGATGGAAAAATAGCTAATATGAATGTGAAAATACATTCAACATCACTAAACATTAGGGAGGTACCTCATACCATTAGGTACCTCCTAATGCTCCTAATGCTCCTAGTGCTCAAAAGCACCTCATACCATTAGGATGACTACTATCACAAAAGAAAGTGTTGGCAAGATGTGGAGAGTTCAAATCCTTGGGCATTGTGAGTGGAATATAAAATTGTACAGCTGCTGTGATATTCCTCAAACAATTTTAGAAATTTACAATACAATTCTCCATAGAATCAACTCCACTTCTGAAATATATCCAAAAAAACCAGAAAGCAGGGGCTCAAAGCCTGATGTATGCCATTATTGATAGCGTTATTCACAACAGCTAAGGGGTAGAAGCCCGCCTGTCTGTGGGGGATAGGTGGATGGACAGACAAAATGTCCTATAGAAATACAATGGAATATTCCTCTGATAAGGAAGGGGATTCTGACACGTGAGGACGTGGTGCTACGTGAAATAAGCCCATCACAAGAGGAAGAATACTGTATGACTCCACTTATATAGGTACTCAGAGAAGGCAAACTCAGAGAGCAAAGTAGAAGGGCACCAGGGACTGAGGGAGGAAGGAGGGGATTCATTTGATGGGCGTAGTTTGTGCTTTGTACCATGGAAAGAGTCTGGAGTTTGCACAGCAATGTGAGTGCACTTAACAATCCCGGACTGAGTGCTTAAAATGGTTTAAATTTTATGTGTATTTTTTACCACCATTTATTTATTTATTTATTTTTTGACCATACTGGCATTTGAACTCGGCCTACCACTTAAGCCATGCCACCAGCTTCACACAATTGAAAACTTCTGAAGGAGCTGCACACGCACAGGTACAGGAATACAGCTGACACACGCATGTGCAGTCATGCGCTATGGGTCGCCGTGCACACAGATCTCCTAGTTCTGTTCACTGAGAGAGCCGAAATGGGACGACAGTAACAACATGACACCTACTGCCCCGATCGTGATTTTAAAACCCACTTCAGTAAAAGAAAGCCAAGTTCCTTGAAGAAGTGAATGACTCAATGGCTGAGGCAGGGAAAATACAAGACAAGCCTGGAACATCGCATGGTACCAGAAAGTTTTTAAGTATTAAAAAGAACATAGGACCCAGTCTAAAGTAATTCCTAGTGACCAAAGGCGGGACAATTTGAGCTGGTAATGCAGCGTCATCTAATACCCAAGGGAAGCCTGTAATATGACGGGGGAAAAGAGCAAAAGCAAAAATGGCCGGGGTACAGCTCAGTGATAGAGCACTTGACCAGCATGTGTGAGACCCTGGCTTCGATTCCCGGCATTGATGAATAAATAATTTAAAAATCTTGGAGGAAATAAAGACTGCGTATCAAGAAGGAAGAAAAAAAAAACCTAGTAGTAAAATTCTTAGATTGCTAAGACAGCAATCATCATGTTCATGATGATAATAGAACACACACTCGGAGAAGAATAAAATACCCTTGGGCTGGTGGAGTGGCTCAAGTGGTAGAGCGCCAGCCTAGCAAGCACAACACCCTGAGTTCAAACCCCAGTGCCGCAAAAAGAAAAAAAAAAAAATACCCTTGGGATGAAAGATAAAGGTATAGGACTATCCCAGAAGAGGAAGATTTTCTAAATGGAAACTAGGAGAGAAAACATTAAAAACAAAACAAAAAAAAAAAAAACTACAGGACCAGTCTAAGAGGTGCATATTACCAAAAAGTGATAGAAAAGAAAATGAAGAAGAAAAAGCCATAAAATCTCCCACGTTCTCTCTGGATACGAAGACATCTTCAAATATAAAGATGAGAAAAACCAAAATGCAAACTATGTCACCTCACATGTAGGAATGAGGGGAAAACTAAATTGCTGGTTTTACACAAACTGATAAGATAGGCAATAAAAAGAAACAAGCAGGGATAGTCATTTGTGATGGGGAGCGGAGGTGTTTCACTGAAAAAAATACATAGTTTTAATTTTTGTGCCTTGTGAATGGAATTCCTATTCAAAGAAGAACTAAAATAAAATAGCAAAGGATTTTTTTTAAAAAAAAACAAAAGCAAAGGACTTTTAAAGGAAGGAGAGTTTACCAGAATTTAATGTTGCACTTTCCATTTGAAAGGCTTTCTGTGTGTTTGACACAGCAGATAAAAACCACCACTTTAAAGCCTGTCTGGCGAAATTTAAACCATGAAGATCAAGCAAATTCCTACATATTTCCAGAGAAAGGGTGAGAAAACATTTAGATTCAAAATGATTTGAGACTTCTGAACCTCTGGAGGATGAGAGGCAACAGTACAGGTCTTTAAAACTATGGAAGAGAATTCCCCACTTAAAATTCTATACTTAGCTAAATTGTCCACTTTTTTTTTTTTTGGTACTGGAGTTTGAACTCAGGGCCGACCCCTTGAGCCACTTCACTAGCCCTTTTTTTTTTTTTTTTGGTGGTACTGTGACTTGAACTTCACACCTCACATTTGCTAAGCAGTTGCTCCGTCATTTGAGCCATTCTACCAGCATACCAGTCCTTTGATGGGTTTTTTCAAGATAGAGTCTCCAGACCTATTTGCCCAGGCTAGCTTTGAACCCTGATCCTCTTGATCTCTGCCTCCTGAATAGCTAGGATTACAGGCATGAGCCACCAGCACCTGGCTTGCCCACTTGTTTGAGATAAAAATAGGAGCATTCATTTAAAATAGGGACATACAAGTTCTTTAAAAATTTACCTCCTAAACACTCTTTTATTAGAAAACTCTCAGAAGATATATTTAAGTCAATTTAAACATTACACAATGTATTGAACACGTATATTGAACGCTACATGGTACCCCACTAAAATGTACGATTTTTATGTTTTTATTTGACAGTCAAAAATTAACTTCAAAAAAGAAAGCTATCAGAGGTGCTTCCCTGAGAAAGAGGAAGACCTGGAGTCAGGACTAGGAAAGTCACCAAGAGAAGTCAGTTCCACATCAGAGCCAGTCAGGAGACTTGGGGGAGACTTTCTTAGGAAGAAAAGCTGTGAGAAGCACTGATTTAAAACAAACTCTTGAGAGGAGGTTAATATAAGTGGCTGAGAATTTAGGGTTAAGTCACTGAGAAAAACAGAAAACTAAGCAAACGAGGAAACAAGACAATTAGGTCCAAAGAAAAACAATTTTTAAGGAAAATAAAGGTAACCATAGCTATCCACATTTCCACTGTGAGTACATTAGTATAATTTTGTAAATGACAAGGCTTTTGACTGACCAAAATTATGACATAGCTATATTGGCAGGAAGGGGGTGGGGGGGAAAGGACACAAGTCTAGGAAGGAGAGCACAGAAGAAAATGAGTAAATTATACTCACCACAAACAATACCTACATCTGAAACCCAAGAAATAGCAACCTACATTTAACTGAGAAACCTGAAGGGAGGTCAGTACCAGCATACCTTGTCAAAGGCTGAAGGAGCTGGGATTTTGCCCTACTTAAGAAGCTAACAAATCACCTGTGGGTTTCAGAGATCCTGAACAGCCACAGCGTCTTGGCTAGGGACAGACATCATGCCCAGAAGTAGAAAAGCATCAACGTTTTTGGTTTTGTTCCCTGAATCCCAATTCTCTTGTGGTAGTGCAGAGAGCCGGATGCGCTGGTGTCCACAGTAGGCTGCCTTCCAGGAGAGGAAAGCCTGCGCTCAGGGAACCTGAACTTTCCGTAATGGAGCAGTGGGTCTACCTGCCTTTTGCTCAGGGGAGGATGGTGTCTCTTCAGAGGGCTGCTTGCTAGCCAAACTCTTTTTAAAAGCAAGGCCACAACGCACGACCGTCAGTGCCCCACGACACGCACAGAAATGCACGAGACCTGTGGAGAGCTGACAGCGAGCTTCTTATTCTGTTATTTATTATTATTATTATTATTGGCGGCACTGGGGTTTGAACTCAGGGCCTCACGCTTACTAGGCAGGTGCTCTACCACTTGAGCCACTCCACCAGCCCAATTATTTTATTTTTAAATCCTAATTTTTTTTAAAACTAAAAATCTTACACAGCTTCACTTGCTAAAACAACACGCCCAGCCTTACTCCTCCGGACTGGACAACTTTTCTTTGCAAAGGAGACCCAGAGTCTGGGAAAATCGGAGAGGCAGCCCAGCTTTGTCGCGGGGCGATCTGCTTCCAGATCGGGCTCCACCGCCGGGGACGCACCGGTGACAGCGGACCAGGCGGCCCACGCCGCGGCTCTGACGGGGTGCACGCCCCGGGCCGCCCTCCCCTAGTCTGTGCCCTGTACAGCTGCCCGAGATGCAGTAGGTGAAGGTCACCCGCTGAAGGTCACCCGCGCCGATCGCTGCAGCGAGTCTGGGCGCCCCGGGGGCTCCTCTGCGGCCGCGGAGCCCTCGCGCGGGGCGGACCCCTGGGAGCAGGCGCGGTGCTGGCGCGGGACGCGCGCGCCTCCTCGGCCTCCCGGCCCCTCGCGGGTGCGCAGGGGCGCGCGGGTCGCCGGGGTCCGGTCCGGCCGGGACCGACCGCACGCACCATGACCGCCCCTTCGTCCGCCCGGCTCTACCACTTCCCGTAGCGGCCGATCGGAGCCCTCACCCCTCCGGAGGTCGCGGGAGAGACCGCATGGGTCGCGCTTATCGCCCCATCTCCAGTTACATAAGGCCGCGCCCCTATCTCCGAGGGCCATCGCCTGTCAGCGCGCCTTCTCCCACGCGCGGGGGCGCCTGGCCGCGCTCCCGCACGCTTTTTGCTGGTCTTGAGGGACAGGGGGACGTTGACTCATCCCTGTGCAGGGCTCTGGGACTTGCACAGCTCGAGGTGTTTCCCCGCTCCTTCCCCACCCACGAAGAAACCCCCCCCGCACTCCCCCACTCCCGGCATCTTCCGCTGGCCCTACACTATGAATGAGGGAAACTGAGGCCCACAGAGGGGTCACCCGGCCAGGCTGCGGCACTTCAGTCCCTGGTGTGCCACGTGGGGTAGGGGCGGGCTTCCTGATATCGGAGTTGTGGTTGGGATGCGAAGCTTTGGGTATGGTCAGAAATCTGGGAATTACTTTCCAGGTGGAAAGAGATGTGGACAGGCTGCAGGCTTCTGCAGGAGTGAGGGCTCCAGCATCCCTCATAAGATCCTTGTGAGGCTGAGCCTCACTGAGAAGAGGACCCAGAGAGCCTGAGCTAGCAGAAAGGGGACCTGGAGGGACAGGCAGAGGAAGTGGGTAAGGGTGCGATATTGCCTTGAGCACCCAAAGCACTCAAATAGGCAAATGCTGTGGCCTCTGCTGTGGGGAGGGGGAGAGGGGTGGGAGGAGGGGTGTTCTGGAGGACTTGGAGGGAAATGAAGAAGGGCAGGGAAAAGGCTACACGCCAGAGTCAGGGTGGATGCCCAGGTGGGCTGCTTGCAGGGGACAGGCCCAGGAGCTGCTCTAGGTTCACTTCCCAGCACTGCAAGGAGTGGGATAAAAGACTGAAAGCCTGGGTGGGCCCCCAGTATCCAGGCTGCCCACCACCAGAGTTATCATCAAAGCAACTTTTTAAATTTTTAGGTAGATCCCGCTGGCTCGGCATTTCAGTGAAGCTCTGGAGTCCACTTAACCCTTCCCACAGTGCTGTCAAGGAGGTAGCAGGCAGGCCTGGAGTAAACTTCTCTCTCTCTCTCTCTGTTCTGCTTGAAGTGTGTACCCAAAGCCAGCATCACTTTGTTAATGTAAGAAACCCATTCACTGAAAAAATTAAATTCCCAAATTACCACAAGCAATAGACTGGTCACAGACACAGTGCCACTGAGGCTGACCAGCACTTCTGGAGACCCAAAGGGATCTTGGGTTTGGCTCCACTATCCAGGTGCTCAGGATGTTCAGGAAAAACTGCTGGCATTGGTGATACCAGGCCACCCTCAGAGCCCTCTCACCAGCCCTGGGAATGGAGACATTCAGATCTTGGAAACTCTGCCCCAGACCCTTCTCAATAAATCCACGAAATCAAACGTTTTCCTTTATACGACGGATTTTCCACAAAGTTAAAATCAAGATGAGTAAAGATGTGGTTTCTAGATAGTGCCCAACAAAGCAGAGATCCAGGGGGTGAAGTGTCACTACTCAGGCCTATAAAAGCTGTCACAAGAAGCCAAGGCCACAACCACTCAGCTCAGGGCAGCCGATGGTAGATCTGCCCCTCAGACCTGCAGTGTTGATTCTGGGCCTCATGGCACTCTTGGTAACCGTGGTTCTAGCTCTCACCTGTCTTGGTGGCCTTGCCGCCCCAGGCCCTGTGCCCCACTCCATGGCCCTGAAGGAACTCATTGAGGAGCTAGTCAATATCACGCAGGACCAGAAGGTGAGTGTGGCTGGGTGGTGCCTCCCAAGCAGAGGTCATGAGCAGGCTGGCCCTGTGCACCTGCGAGTTGGGAAGAAACCCACTGAACCGGGACTAGGCCCAGCTATGTGGGAGAAAGACAAGCCAGGCTGGGGTGTTGAGCAATGTGGGATGGACTTGTGGAGGGGGGGGGTGGTCTGGTGAGCCCCTAGGGACCACTTGGCTCCTCTGGCTTGGCCCTACTACCACTGCCGGCTCCTATTCAGTCATTCCTCAACAGAGGAAAGCAGAGACGGGTCAGTCACCTTCTAGGACCATTTGGCAGCTGGATTTCAAATGTAGTAATTCATCTATCATTCACAGCATCTTAGTTATGCCCATTCGATGGGAGGATTCATTTTAGAGTGGGCTCCTGTCCCCATAGGACAGCTCACACTAGCCACGCTCTGATTATGTGCCAGGTCCAGCGATGGGTGCTTAACATGTCGTTTCATTGCTGCCAGCACCTGCAGAAGCAGATGTGATGGCCATTTTGTTAAGACTCAGTGAGGTTAATTGTCAGAGGCCAGACTCAAACCAAGCCCGGCCAATGCAGAGTATCCACGCTAACTGTAGTGTCCTCTTCAGTACTTAATATACCACTGCCTTCCATCTAGTTTGTCCTTGTCAGCAGTGACCTGGGCCACCCCTCTCTCAGCTAACCCCACTCTCTCCCCTCCTGAAGGGTTCTGGTCCTCCTACCCAGGCCACCGGCCACCGTGAGCTTTGAATAAGGCTTGTTCCTTACCAACTATCACTCAGTTTTCCTCTTTCAGCTTCAGCGCTCTAATATACCCATCCCCCAGTCCCTCACACAGAGCAGGAACTCGAGCTCAGGAATGCTGAGGGCTGCTGGGCCTGACTGTGCTACAGCACGGTGCTGGTGCTTGTGACTCTGGCCTTGCGGGGACCTGGCCTGGACTGGCTGTGAAGGCCTGTGACTGCTGTCAGCTCACTGTTTCTTTGTCCCCTCAGACTCCCCTCTGCAATGGCAGCATGGTGTGGAGCGCTGACCTGACAGCTGGAGGGGTAAGGACCCTTGGTGGGGCAAGGTGATAGTAGCCCAAGTAGACCTTGGGTTTGTCGTCTCTGTGCCCCACTCATGTGGCTGGGACTTTCCAAACAAATTTCCCTCCCTCCCCTCATGACCTGGGCCCTCCCTACCACCCAGACCTACCTCCAGCAGACCTTTTGGGCCCTCTTCCCGTAAACCCCCTAAACTGAAGGCAAATGCCCCAAGACAGGCCTGACCCCTGAGGTCTCCTCTCCACAGTACTGTGCAGCCCTGGAGTCTCTGGCTAATGTCTCCAGCTGCAGCACCATCCACAAGACCCAGAAGATGCTAAACGGACTCTGCACACGCAAGGCCTCAACCAGGGTAAGGCTGCCCTGACACCACCCCCTGCACCCCACTCATGCCAACTGGGCTCCCTTGGGACCTCCAGGGGAACAAGACTGAGCATCCCAAATATGTGTCCTCCAGGGGGTGGGTCCACTGTGGCAGCGGGCACATGAGTTTGGGATTTATAGGACCTGGACTCAAGAGCTCCTGACTCCTACCCGAGCCTCAGTTTCCACATCAGTAAAATATGGGTAATAACAGTAACCACCTGGTAGGGACTTTTGCGAGTCGGTCTCTGGAAAGCCCCCGGCAGGTGCTGGCCTTCCTTGCCTCTGGCGTCCCACTAATGCCCTGGCCTCTTTGTCCTGCAGCAGGTATCCAGCATCCGAGACACGAAAATTGAGGTGGCCCAGTTCATAAAGACCTTGCTCAGATACTCACAGAAACTTTATCGTAATGAAATATTCAACTGAAGCAAGAAACGCAGAGACCGGCCCTGAATACTTCAGTGGCAGAGCGGTTTTTCCTGTGTGATGCCAGATATGTCTCGGGGTGGGGATGAGGGTTAGGGAGGGTGAAATCGCCTTAGCTTGGACCTCAGCCCGTGCTGCCTGCCTGCTGCCAAGCTTACCCCTTGCCTGGTACCCAGGGCTCTAAGCTCGGGAAACTGGGTTGAAGACACTGTCACACACCCATCTACTGCCTCAAGCAAACTGTAGCATTTCAGTGGGTGCCACCCTCGGCCAGACATGTGGTGGGAGAGGGACCCACTTCACCCTGGGGTGAGGGAGGCAGGGAGCAGCTCAGGCAAATTTTTCTTGGTCTTATTTATCATTATTGTGTTATTTAAATGAGTATTTGTCAGTGTTGGGGAGACTGTTACTGCTGGGTCCAGATCTGGGGCTCCAGCACGGAACAGTGGGTCCTGGGGGTCCCTGGTAATAAGTACTGTGCACACAATTCTGCTACCTCACTGGGGACCTGGGACCACTGGGCCTCACCTGAGACAGGGGACAGGAGAGAGAACTGAACAGCGCTCCTGTCTGCCAGCCAGCAGTGGCCCTCAACCACAAAGTAATTTATTGTTTTGTCCTTGTATTTAAAGTTAAGTATTAAATATGTTAGCAAAGTTAATAATATATGGAAGAGTGGCCTAGCACACTGAGGGTGTGGGCGTGTGGGGCTTGGGGGAGGGGGTCATTGAGCAAGCTGTTTCATTGACTGTCAAGCTGGATGTCAGAAATAAAGATGGTGACAGATAGGCCTAATGGTGTCTGCCTTTTATTTTGGCTCTTGGGGATCCTGGTCTGTGGTCTCCAAACAGGAGCTCTGCAGGCTGGCCAGAATGGGGAGGGTGAAGGGCAAGAACTGGACTGAAAGAAAGTGACCAAGCTCTTGGTGTTGGGGACACACAGCCTAGAGGAAGCCCCTGCCCGTGCCTGCTACCGGCCAGGGTGTCAGGGTTCATGGAGCAGGTGCAGATCTGGCGCGTACCCCATGACTACCAATGGTATCTCCCTCACAATCCAGAGAGGCAGAGGAGGACTCCTAGGCCTTGCCCAAAGTCACATGCCGGTGAGGAGCAAAGCCGCAGCTTGCACCCAAAATTCTCTCCAACTCCAAAGACCACACTGTATTTTTTAGTAGTACATAGTAATTGTGTAATGTGTGAGTTTCACTGTGATGTTACTATGCATGCATATAATATACTTGGATGATATTCACCCCCCATTATTCTTTCTTGTCCCCCTTCCCTCCACCCCCTTTGTAATTCTTTCTTGCAGTCGTTACATGGGTTTCATTATGACATTTTCATACCTGCATGCAATGTACTTTGACCATATTCTACCCACCCGCCCTCTCCTACTGGTCCTTACATCACCAGCTATATGTCCCCATGAGCATGGTTCATGGTCCCCTGACCATGGTCAGGTCCACTTTTTTCAAAGCCCACTCTTTGTAATATATTTTTTATTAGCATACATTATAGTACAAAGGGATTTCATTGTTACAATTCCATACATGCATACAGTGTAGTTTGAACAAGTTCACTCCATCTATTATATTCCCTCAACCCCCTTGCCAAACAGTGTTTGGTGGGTTTTATTATGCTGTTTTCTTATGGATATACTTATACGTACATACACGCATACAATAGAAATGTACTTAATCCTCTTCACTCCCCAGTACCCTCTTCTGACTCCCTTCCCCTCTCCCACTGTCCCCTCCCACACAGTTCCTCTTAATGTCCCATTAATATTATCACCATCATCCCTTTAGGTCTAGATTCCACATATGAGTGACAATATGCGATATTTGGCTTTTTTGAGCTTGGCTTATTTCGCTCAACATGATGATCTCCAGTTCCATCTGTTTTCATAATTTCATTCTTTTTATGGCTCAATAATTCTCCATTTTCTTTATCCATTCATCAGGTGTTTGGCACCTAGGCTGATTTCATAGCTTAACTATTGTGAATAGTGTCACAATAAACGTGGGTGTGCAAATGTCTCTCTTGTATATTGAGTCACACGCCTTCATGTAAATGCCCAAGAGTGGTATGAGGTATAAGACAGTTCTGTTTTTAGGTTTTTTTTTTTTTTAGGAACCTCCATACTGATTTCTATAGTCGTTGCAGTAGTTTATATTCCCTCCAACAGTGTATGAGGTTCTTTTCTCCCTCAAATCCTCTCCAGAATTCATTGTTTTCGATGATAGCCATTCTGACCAGGGTGAGATGGAATCTTGGTGTAGTTTTGATTTGTATTTCCTTCATGGCTGAGAATTCTTCATGCATTTATTGGCCATTTGTACTTCTTCTGAGAACTGTCTGTTCGATTAATTTGCCCATTTATTAATTGGATTTTTTGTTCTTTTTGGTGTTCAATTTTTTTGATGTCCTTGTATATATTAATCCTTTATTCATTGAATAACTGGTAAAGATTTTTCTCCCATTCTGTGTATTGTCTCTGGATTCTGGTAATTACGTCTTTTGTTGTGCAAAAATTTTAATTTGATACAATCCTATTTGTCAATTCTTGTTCTTCATTCCTGGGCAATCGGAGAACTATTCAGAAAACAATTGCCTATGTCTATGTTTTCCAGTGCTTTTCCTATGTTTTCCTGTAGTACTTTCAAGGTTTCAGGTGTTACATTAAGATCTTTGATCCATTTTGAACTGGTTTTTGTAGAGGGCAGGAGATAGAGATCTAGGTTCAGTAGATAACCAGTTTTGCCGGCACTATTTGATGAAGAGGCCCAAAGCCCACACTCTCAACCACTCTGTCCAAAAGTCTTCTCTGTCCAAAATTCACCTGTCTGAACCCACTATCTCCCTCTACAATACTGTCACTAGCCTGTTTGGGTGTTCATTACCACTTTCTCATGACAGCCCATTCAATTTTTGGACCCCACTTTGTGCACACTTTGTGAACAAAGAGGATCAGTTGACTCGTGGCCCGTGGACCATGGGGGACTGGAATGGAGCACGGCCTAAGGTCCCTGACTAGGCCATGTCTCGGAGGAAAGTTCCTTGCCTCTGCCTTGTCCATCCAGGAGCTGGAGTGCCAGAACCATTAGGTCTCAGCAAGCCCCAGCTAGAGGTCAAGCCCATCAACACCTTTGGTTGGTGCCCAGAGCAGAGGATGACCCCAGAAGGACAGAATGCCTTTGCAGTGTGTAGTGGGTTGTCAGGTACCAGTTTCAAACTTTGAAAGGCAGGCAGATGCCCTTCCCAGGGATCCCAGAGCCTGGGATATGAGAGTTCATGGCTGTGTGACATTTGGGTGACAGCGAGGAAGAGGCAGGGATTTGGCCAGGACCTGATGATGTGGCTGGCTGCTCAGGAATCGCTACCTTCTTCCTCACCTCACTGCCACCAGGGAGAGGCAAGGGAAGAAGCCAAGCCTAGCAACACAAGGAGTTGGGCTGCTCCCCAGAAGAGAAGCCTTGGGCAGGGGACCTGAGACTGTGCAGGGCAGGGGGCAGAACGGGCTGCTGGTGCCAAGGGTGTGGCAGAACCTAGGTCCCCTGTGTGTGCTTAGGACTACCTGTGGCTGGCAGAGCACCAGCCATCTGGACTGGTGGTCACTAGACCACCAGGCATCACATGGACACACAAGAACTGTGGAGGGTCTGGGGGAGGCTGCTCTCTGCCAGGACCCCTCCAGTCTGGAGGTGAGCAGGTGCTGCCCCCGGGACATGAGGGAGGCTGGGAAGTTGGGGCGGAGGCAGGGAAGTAGCCAGGATCTCAGCATCCCTCTCCATCCACAGTGTAAAATTTTAAGGCCAGGAGGATATTTACGAAAGAGTAATGATTTTCTTCAAACAACTTAGCAATCCATTGCTGGCATTTATGACCTATGGCATTGACCTGTCTGTCCAGAATGAAGACAGAAACTCCCAGTGAACTCCCATGAGAATCCCTCTGAGACAAAGGCTGGCACTAGGGTTAGCGTGTAGGAGGGCTCCTCATGACTTTCTGGAGACATACACCAAGCCCATTCCAGCAGAATAGAGGGTTGGTGCACCCTGCAGAGAGGGCCGTGCCCGATTTTGCCACTAGGGGTCCACAGCTCGCTACATCCTTAGCACTGTCACCATCTCAGCACTGCCACAACTCCAGTTCCTCATGCTTCTGAGACTGTCCTCCATGGGGGACCTTTGGTCCCCAGTGGTATCCAGTAAGCTGGAGTAGGTACAGGGCCCTCCAGGGATGAGGGATGCCTTACATAGCTACAGAGCTAAGCCACTGCTGGTGACAACAGGGAAGGCCCAGGTGGAGAAGGAGAGAGGAGAAACAGTAAAAAGTTTGGTGTCAGCTGCTATGTTTGGGAGCACCACCCACCACCAGGGGACTACTGACCCCTCGGTGTCTGCTGCGAGTTTTTGATAGCCCCAGAGCCTGGTTTCCCTCTTAACACAAAGCAAATCCTCAGCAGGGCCCAGAGAGCAAGGGGCTGAAAAGAGATCAGTGTGCCTGCTGAGTGGGAGGGTGGTGCTGGTCGGGGGCCCAGGTCGGGGAGCCCCTCAGCACCCTAAGAACCCCAGGCCTGGAAGGTTTCACTGGAAGAGGAGCTGGGGCTGAAGTGAGAAGTGAGACACACACGAGTTTCCGGAGAACTTGGCAGCCAGCACCTCTGTGTGCTGCTCAGATGAGTGTCAGAAAACACTCCAAGTCACTTCAGGGGTTTTCGGAGGCTGGTCCCTGAGCTGCTCAGGATGAGGAGGGGCAGGACCCAGAGGACAAGGTCTGTGTCCATCTGTTTCCCTGTGACCAAGGGTGGCTGACGGTAGGGGCTTATCAAACCCATCAGCTTATCACTTTGGCACTATGGTCAACTTGGAGGCGTCTTCTTTGCCTCTCCAGTTATCTGGTCAGTGATGACAAACCTAAGCCCTGCCCACCCCTCTCCCTCACCCCTTGGGCTAACTCTCTTCTGAGAAGGGGGCAGGTGAAAGCTGGCCATGCTCCAAGCCTGGGACCCACTGGTGGTGACTCGAGCCTTCTAGAGGTCCAGGCTAGCCAGGACTGGAGCTGTGTCCATGGCTACCCTCCCCCATAGTGCCCTCTCTGACTCTGAAAAATAAGAGTCATGAGGCCTCATTATCTTCATTCATTTCTCAGCTCCACCCAAAAGCGACAGGGCCCATGGTTTGCAACGAACTTTCCCAGATCAACTGATTTCTCGGCAGCAAGGGAGGGCCCCATGACGAGGCCATTTGAAATCCCAGAAGCAGTTTTCTACTTACGACCTCACTTTCTGTTGCTCTCTCCCTTCCCCTCCACAGAGCCTTCTCTTGTGGAAAGTGATTCTCTCACGGTGTCACTCAGAAACGCCCCCAGCCATGCACTGCTTGGGCTGCTGTGTGGTCAGAGGTGACGCAGGAACAAAATTAAATATAGCAAATCTCGTCAGCTGTGCTCTGCATCACTATGGACGGAGCTGTGCTGTGGGGGGGCTGAACAGCTCTTCCTGAAGCCCTCGTGGGGAAGAAGGCCTAGCCAGCTCTATGCTGTGTTGACCACTCAGGCCAGAAGATCTGTGGCCCCCTTCCCGGCCCAGGGCCCCACATCAGAGGAGCTGCAGTGACACCACATCAGAAAAAAACAATTTGCCTGCTCTCCTTTCTTCTGACCTCTGCTTCTGTCATTTTCTATAATGACATTCTATAATGTCTATAATAGCATTCCTTTCCCAGTGGGGAACACAGACAAATTTAAATTTGAAAAAAAAGACATCAGCCGTGGAGGTTATCTGGTCCATGGAGGTTGCCAGTCAGGTCTGGGGCAGGTGAGGTGCCCTGCAGTGTGCCCTGGACCTCAGATCTCCCATGAGAGCAGCTGGGACCTGCAGGGGCCTGGCTGGGGCCAACCCTTCCTCCGCTGCTGGGCCTTTCCCGGTCAGGTCAGATCCTGGTTGCCAGAGAGGAGGATGCTGTGTTCTTGGGGAGCTGGGGAAGTGAGATGGGGAAGGGTGGGAAGCCAGTCTAGCTTGGAAGGTAAAGTGACATCAGGACCCTTGGGACAGTCCTTAATCAACTTCCACCTCTCTTGGGAGGAAGACTTTCACCTGCTTCTCAAGGAAAAGAGAAGCCAGCAGCCTAGACATCTGCTTGTCCATGTGCCCAGCAAAGCTGGAGTCCAGCCCTGCTCATGGTCCCTGTTCCCTTGGGTGGGGTCTCCCTGTATCTATGCTCAGGGTCCTTTCCATTGTCCTCTCAGGGACACAGGGGGAAGCCAGGGCCTCAGTGCAAAGACTTCAGAGTAAAAACAGTCCTATCTTCAAGTTCTGCTGCATCCCTGACATCCAATGTTGTCACTTGGACCAAATGTCAGTTGCTCCTCTGAACTGGAACTCCATTCATTCATTCAATAAGAATTCACTGAGGTCTTCCTAGGTGTCAGACACTGTTTTAGGTGTGGGGATCCATAGTGAGCACAGTAAGGTTGTGTCTAGTGGGGAGACAGAGTAAGCAGAGAAGACACAGGGAACATCAGGTGGCCCAAGTGTACACAAGAGGCACCAGAAAGTTTAAGAGCTCCTCACCTCCGAGATATGATGAGAACAGAAGTCTGGAGGGAGGAAAAGCATACAGGGAGCAGGGGCCACAAGTGCCAAAGTCTTGAGGGACAGCCAGCTGGGACTGCACTTCCTGGCACTCAAGGGAGGCCTGGTTGCTGGAGCTGAGGCTGGTGAGGGCAACAGTAGGCTCGCCAGACCTCAGCGGCCAGGACACGTGTGACTCAGGATTTAACAGTCATTCTGATCACTGCAAAGTAAAGAACATAGGACACAGGGTAGGAAAGGGAAAACTAGTTAGCAGACTCCTGCAGAAACCCAGGTAGGTGGGTGTAATCCTAGCCACTCAACCACTAGCTGGGTATGGTGGCACAAGCCTGTCATCCCAGCTGTGAAGGAGGCTGAGATTGGGAGAATCACAATTCCAGGTCAGTCTGGGTAAAAGAGTTCACAAGACTTCCATCTCAATGGTAAAAAACTGGGCATGGTGGCCTATACCTGTCATCTCAGGTCAGCTTTTTAAGATCCTATCTTAAAAAATAAACAGAGTCAAAAGGGTTGGAGGGATGGCTGACGCAGTAGAGTGCCTGCCTAGCAAGCATGAAGCCCTGAGTTCAAACTCCAGTATTGCCAAAAAACAAAAGCAAGCCAGGGGAAATGATGGTGAGTACGGCAGCAGAGGGTTAAGAGGCAGTCAGACTCAGGAGAGATGTGTGTGCACGGGATATGTATGTATAGACTATATATTTCTAGTTCACATTGCTCACATAAAGATATAACATAAATTATACATATAGATATATAATACAGATACAATAAACACTATATTTAGTATATTTAATACTTAAATTTGCTGCCCATGTAAGGCTTTTTGTTGTTTCTTTGCAGTGCTGGGGATCAAACCAGTGCCTTGTATGTTAGCAAAATACTCTACCACTGAGCTACATCCCCAGCTCTATATGTTTAAATTTTTTATTAAAGAAAATTTCAAACATTTACGAAAGTAATTCCCAGGTATCCATCATCCAATCTCAATGGTTAACAACTGAGCCAATTTTATCTCTCCTCCCTCACACTCCCCAGCACTCACAACATCTTGTCATTAAATCCTGGACACAGTTGGAAGATTGAGGCAGATCAAGAAGATCAAGACGGAACTGTGAACCACACCTTGCAGCCGGCATCCTAGTGTAGCCCATCCTCTTGAACGCAGACGTACTGGCCACGCCACACGTTCCATTTCGTTTGGTTCCTTTCAGTTCACATCTGTCTCCACTGCACTCAGCGTCATCTTACCAATATCGCAACTTATCAGTTCATCCATCGATGCAGCTGACACGTTGGCCCCGACCTCACCTCATCTCCAAGGACCACTCACTTCTCCTTCTGGAGACACTCTCGTCCCTGGGTTCTGACCCTGCTACCCAGGAATCCTTGTCAGGCCCTCTTCTTCCCCCACATTCCAGTGTTGCCTGTCCCCTCTATTCCCTCACAGCACATTCTTCCCTATGACTTAGTCACTCTGGGCCTACTGACACCCCTCTGAACCGAGTCAGCCCTTCAGTTCATCATTGCCACACCACCACCCCATCTCTTGGCCTCCTAAACTTCCATCTCAGTGAAGAGAAGCTCCTGAGCCAAACAGCTGGACCACCTGTGACTCCTCCCTGTCCCTTACCCTCAGACTCAGCCAGTGCCGAGTACTGCTTCTGGTGAGGATAGCTGGCTTTTTCTGATGGCTTACTATGTGCAGGCACCACACCAAAGACTTTCTTACCTCATATAACCATCCCACACCCCTGTTAGCCCGATTCCACAGAGACAGCTGGACAGGGTCACTTTGCCAAGGTCACACAGATAGTGGCACAGAGCTGGGACTCAGAACTAGCTGGTCCCTTTGAGTTCAGGCCTTATATTTGACACTATAATAGGTGTCAAATGACTGAAGGTTGTAACTGGTTCTCCTCTGTCCCCTCTCCCCTCCAAATGCCCTAGCTTTCTCCATTCCATCCCCCCACCCCAGAATACCTGCCCTGAAGCCAGCACTTGGCCCCATCCTTCCAGTCCCAGCTCCTAGCTGAAGCCACCAAATCCCATCTCTGCATCAACATCATGCCTTCGGGGAAACCTCGCTACTCTGTAACCCTGTGAGGAGCTGGGATGGCCCTTCCTGTGCAATTATGAATATGACCGGCCAGGTGAGAGGTCATCAGCCAGGTCCAGGGACAGGGCTGTCTTGCTCAACTCTGTTCCTGGTGATGCTGCAGGCTTGAATGCTCATAGTGCATGCCTCAGACTCCCCCAAAGTGAGTCTGAACATGAACTGACTTCTCCAAAGAGCCATTGAAGCAGAAGGGAGGCTGTCACCTTCTTTCTGCTCCTTTGGGCTGTGGGGAGATGAGCTTTTCTCCTGGGGCAGTTTTGCAGGTATGGGGAGGCTGTGTTTTGCATTATAGCCTGGCGGGGGCGGGGGTGGAGGGGGGGTGTGAGGGTGGGGGGGAAGGGTGGGGAGGGGCCGGTGCGGGGGATGGAACTCCTGGCTTCAAAGGTCATACTTCCCTTGTGGCCAGGCCTTCTAAGTCAGGGCCCAGGTTGGAGCCACTCCCCCAGCCTCTGGACACAGCCATGCACACCCTCCTCCCTGCATCAAGTCCTTTTCTGACTGAAGCACTCACAGAAGTCTGCTTCCCACTTCCAGGTCTATAAGTCACAGCAGCAACTATGACTCACCAGAAGCAAGGGCAGGGACCCAAAGACTAGAAGGAAACACATCTGAGAGGGACAAGTGTGGGAATCATGCACGCGCCCAACCATAAAAACCTTGAGGATCCATCCATACTTGGGTTTACTAAAGGTGAAGTGCTACAGTCGTCCACGCAATCAAAGATAGGATTGCTACAACAGTAATGACAATGCTGTCACTTATATAGCAGTATTGTCTCAGGCACTAAGTACTTTAAACTTTAGTTATTCCTTAAAACAACCACATTAATCACTCCCGTTTTTCCAATGAGTCTGAGTGCCTGTCCATGCTCACAGGAGGAGGACACAGAGCAGCCAGACTTGACAGGCTGCTGGAGCCCAGAATCCGCTCTCTTTACCTGGTATGTCCTGGCAGCCTCTTGTAAAAGCTACCCTTTATGGAGTGACATGTGCCTAGTACTTCCCATGGGACCTTGTCATCTAGTGCTCATGGAAGCCCTAGGAGAAAGAGCTACATTATCCACATAGTTTGTGATCTGCCCATGGTCACAGAGTCAACAAGTGGCTTGTCTGCTGGACTCTACAACCCAGTGCTCATAGCCACCCTAAACCAGGGCCTGAAAGAAAAGCCCTGTGGCCATGGAGGGGCTGATGCTTGTTCTCAGCTATCACACAGGGCAAGGGAAGGGTTTGTGACAGACACAGCCATTGCCCAGCAGTGTCTCTAACTTCCCTCCTGGACTTAAGTGCCTTCCCACCCCATCCAGTCACTGCCCACAATTCCTGCAGGCTTTTTTTTGCCACTGCTGACCTCTTTGTTCTCTGCCGGTGCAGACATACACCTTTTCAACTTCTGCCTGGTCAGCCACCATGGCACTGTCACTTGGGTTTGGATGGCCCATCTTCTACCCCTTGAGGGGAACTTCTGGTC
Source organism: Castor canadensis (assembly GCF_047511655.1). Classification (NCBI taxonomy): domain Eukaryota; kingdom Metazoa; phylum Chordata; class Mammalia; order Rodentia; family Castoridae; genus Castor; species Castor canadensis. Next base: position 61,820,266 of record NC_133401.1, on the reverse strand, counting down.
ACTTCCTGATGTTCAGGAAAGTTCATCCTCTTTTCTTTGTCCTCATTCAACCACTGAAACAAGCAAACTAGCCATATTCTGCTTCTGAGCTAAACATTCCCATATTACATTATTATATATTACAATATATTCCTATATTACATTTCTGACTCACTGTCTATGTCCACAGAACCTCAACCCAGGTCTGGCCCTTATCAATGTTCAGAAAAACACCTGTAGGATACACAGATGGCCAATCACTGGCTCTCAGACACTCTGGAACCAGTTCCTCCCTTCCAGCTGTCCCTCTGTGTCACTGTTTTCATCAAGAACCTATCTAGTGGGACTTCTCTAGCATGCCTACTCTGGACAAGGTCCCTTCCATTTTCACTGGAGTCTCTGCTCCACCTCACTTCTCATAAGAGTCAATCCTCAGCTGAAGTCTCCAACAGCACTGGAAGGAACCATAGGCTCTTCTCTCAAACGCCCCCATTTGAGTAGTGAAGAACCAACTGTATCCACAGAGAGGTCTGGCCTTTGTCCCGGCTCTCAGTCCAATGGCTACAAACCCTTGGAAGAAAGAATCTGACTGTTCTTTGTTGCCAATGACTCAGGATGGGGTTAGTCACACCACTCAGCCACTGTGATTATCAGCCTGGCCTCTGAGGAGAGGACTGGAGGATGGGTTCAAGTGAGTAACCAACCATCAACCATTATCAACTATGCCTCTCAGTGAAACCAGGAAAAACTCTGACATCAACACCTGGGGGCACCTCCTCAGTGTGGAAATACTCTAAATTTTGTCACATATCCAAGTGCTGAGAAGGTGATGTGCTCTGACTTCATGGGGAAAAGACAACGGAAGTTGTCTGACCTTGGAGCCCTCCTAGACCTCCTCCCCTGTGCCTCCTCTTCTGGCTGCTTCTCTTTCCTTTCCTAGAATAAAACAAACAAACAAACAAAAACCAAAAAACTGTGATCTTATGTATAGTATCTTCTCGAGTTTTCCTAGTCTTTCTAGCGAATTGTTAAACTTGAGGGGTGTGTCAGAACCCCCAAGACTGTAGCCAGTTGGTCAGAAGTGAGGGTAGACTGATGATCCCTCAATTTGCAGCTGGGGTATAAGGGAAAGGCAATCTTATGAAGGACAGTGCTCTTACCTGTGAAGTTTTGCTCAGCTTTGGGGAACTGGTGTCAGAAGTCACCGTGCTGAATTTGGCAAGGTTGTTGCACAGTCCCAACGGGAGGATCCTGAATATAGCCTAAGGACCTCCCTGGCACCATTGTCTGGTTTCCCTTTCACAGAGGTCAGATTGGAAGCTGTATGTACACAACAGAATTTTATTCAGCGTTAAAATGAGGGCAATCCTGTCACTTGTGACAACATGGACAAACTGGAGGTTTATGGACATTAAGTGAAATAAGCCAGGCACAGACAGCCTCCCTCACATGTGGAATCAGGGAAGCAGAGAGGAGACTGGTGGTCATCACGGGAAGGGGAAGGGAGGATGGGGAAAAGGATGGACACAAAGTTCCAGTTAGAAAAGAGAAATAAGCCAAGAAATTTGCAGAATTGTATAACACATGACTATAGTTAATAACAATTTACTGTATCCTTATAAAAATCACTGAGAGTAGATTTTTATTTTCTTACTACAAATAAATAAGTACACAAGTGATGTATGCTAATTAGCTTGGTTTAGCAATTCCACAGTTCATCCTTTTTTATTTTATTTGATTTTGAGGCAGGGTCTCACTATGTTACCCAGGCCAGACCCTCTTGGACTCACTATCCTCCTGTCTCAGCCTCCTGAGTGCTGGGCTACAGGTGTGAGCCACTGCGTCTGGCTTTACAATGTATACATTTTAAAAAACATTTATATGCCATAAACATATACATTTTGTCAATTAAATAATAATAATATTTTGGAAAAAAAGATCCAAAATAAAGGAAAAACCTTAGCAATAAACATTTCTAGGTGATCTTCCAGAGGAAGTTAGTGAGAAGAAAAGGCCAGAATCCAAGGACAAGAATCTAGAGAGGAGTAGCCCTTGGAGGGACATGAAGCATGCAGGCCCGGGACCAGGTGTCCAGCTGACTGCAGAGCCCTTTCTCTAGAGGGTGCAGAGGGTGGCAGGAGAAAGGGACACTGCACAGCAGCCTCTGCATCCAGGTTAATGGCAGGTTCCATATTTTCACTGTCAAGGTGAGGTGATGAGCATCTCATCAGGGTCACAAAGAATTAGATTAAAACAGCAGAGTGAGTGGCAGGGAACTGATAGAGCAAATTGACTCCATCAGTGAATTGGTAAGATTATGGCTGTCTCTCCTGATCAAGATGTGTTAAGTTCCACTTAAAAAGTGGCCATTGTCAAAGCCTTGGAATGGACAACCTTCAACCTTGCCTAGGGCCTTCTTTATTGGCCCACCCATGTGATGTCACTTGTCCTTCTCTAAAGACTTCCACTTGTGAGAACAGTCAGCCTGGAACAGAAGAGAATCTGTGCCCAATGTCCTCCTTCCACACAGAAAACGGACCAGGTCAGCCTTCCCATGACAAGAGAGTTTCCAAGGCACCCACCGTACCTGGAAGAAGCCAGGTCGAAATGCTGTGCAAGGCAAACTTTCTTGATATTACTCTATGTTTCCCCAGGAGGCCGGCACTAACCCAAGCTCGGACACCTGTGGCCTCTTCCTTCTAAGCAAAGCAAAAGGCAGCAGCAACCCCAAGCTGATAAGATTAATCTAAAGAGCAAATTATGGTGTAATTTCCTATGCTGAAACTTTGTAGTTGATTTTTAAAAAAGGTTTCATTTTCCTATTGGTCTGATTTCACAGGAACATTTTACCTGTTTCTCTGAGGCATTTTTTCTCCTGGAAGAGAGACGCTGATTGGCCCCAACCGACTGACAATCTTGTGTAACAAAAATTTCCAATGTAAACTCATTTTCCCTCAGTTTCAGCAATTTTAAATCTATATATAGAGATATCTTTGTCAGAATTGCATTGTTAGCGTCTCCTGATAAACTAATTGTCTCCCATTGTCACTGACAATAGAGATTTATTGATGGGTCTCACCCCCCAGCTGACTGCTGCTCTGTTCTGCCTACTAGCATGTACTGGCAATCTTGTCCACGGATGCAACCGTTCCTTAACAGAGATCATCCAAACTTTGAATACACTCTCAGAGAAAAAAGTGAGTACACTGTCTGGCACCGTCTCTCCAGATGTTCTAGTGATGCCTTAGGTACTTCTGGCCCTGAGAAGAATCCAGCTGCTAGAGAAGTCAGTAGCTGGTGGCTGGGAGCAAGATGGGGAGCATAGCAAGACTTCTCCTCCATCACTTTCTTCTGGGGAATTGCAGGAAGTTTTCTTGGTGTGAAAAAGTTAGAGAGGAGTGTCAAGGATTTCTCTGTCCAGCTGGAGGTTAATTCTGTCTTTTGCTCTCTCGTCCTGCATATGCCAAGACTTCATGCACCGAGTTGACTGTAGCGGAAATCTTCGCTGTCCCCAAGGTAAGAAGCTACTCTGTGACCTGCTTTGACAGATGAGGGGGCTTGTGAAAGAAGGGCCATCTACAGTGTTTGAACAAGAAACTTCTTCAGTGAAAAACAAGCAGGCCAAATGAACTATAAGGTGTTAAATGTTTTTGTGCAATGAGAATTTTGCTTTTTACTCTTAAGCATGGTTTAGAGTTTCTGGTTTCACTTGAATTAGATGTGTAAAAGCTGGTGTTTGGTAATCCTGACTCAGATTTGGTCAAGTAAAAGCTCTATAGGTTTTACCCAGCCTTGGCATAGTACCAGGAACATAGGAGGCACTCAATAAATGCCTGTTGAGTGAGAGGATTTTTCTGGCCCATACATTTCTAAAAACCAGATACTCTCAGAAACACAGAGATTGAGATTACAGCCTGAGAGAGAGCTTTCACTTTGTCTAAGAGACTTCCTATGGCAACAGAAAATGTATTGCCAGAGCCCCTCCTCTTCTACAGCCTGGTCACCTACCAGCCTAGGATCCTGAGCTGGCTGTCCAGAGACCCTCAGCTCACTCCGACCTGTCAAAATTCTCTCCAGCCTGGCCCAGAACCATCCTGCTGGATGGAGTGGGGTCCAATCCATCCCTGCTTCTGCTTGGGCATCTCAGCTTTCTGCTTCCCTTGCTCTCACCCCCGCCCCTCCATCTGAAGTGGGAGGAGATAGATGTGACAGCTGATAGTGCATTTTCTCTGACAAACACATGACTACAGCCATATCAATAGCTCTGTGCACTGCAGTTCCTGTTTTCATGGAAACACACAACTGAGAATGAAAGCCCCAAAGCTCGATCTACTAGTGGTCTCCTAACTACCTGCTTTCCATGGGTACTAAGATGGGGTGACTTGGAGAGGAGTGAAACCTGTGGGTGGGTGGGTCACCCAGTACCCAGGCCATGAACAGGACTTGATCACTCCAGGAGGAGTTGTTGTTCAGACTTTTATCCTCACTGTCTGATTTCATTAAAGATTATTCCAAGAGTCTGATACAGGATGAGTTTCTGAAGGAATATTTATATATTATATAAAATGTATTCTATATAAAACATTATATAACTTGCAACTTTCTGTCTATATAAAATCTCCAAGTCCTTCAACCCAGGTGATACCTACTAGAAGCCGGGTCCACTGAGCTGTGCCCTGGGTCTTCCTGAGGCCGCGGCACTTCTGAGAAAGCTCTAGCAAAGGTGAGGGAAGAGACAGTTCACTGGGGGGGTCTGGAAAGGACAAAGCCTGTGGTTCTTGCCTCAGTTGTGCCATTAACTAGCTGTACATCCTTTGGCAAGTCTTCACAGCTCGTTTGATATCATTTGAAGATATAAAAGTGATCTTGAAGTTGACTTGACGGTTGGTTGAGTTGGTGGAAAGTGTTAATGTAAGATAGCCATGATTAAAGGCACAGGCTGGCAGCAGAGAAGCAAGGATTCTAAGAAAGAGGGTCCATATTTGGAAATGGCCAAACCCTTTATGACTGTGACACCCATACTGCACTGTTACTAGAAGAGCACCCCCACTGCCTTTCATCTCCTCCCTTTTCCCCTCTTACTCAGTTCTCACACATCTTCCTCAGCACTTCCATATAGATGGGTCCTGAACAAGTCCTCATGCTTTTGTGTCTCATAGGCATTCCCAAACTGCTTCTGTCTCTCCTGGAATTAACTATCTCACACTTCAACTCTTCTTTCCCTCAAAGACTCAGCACTGCTTACTTATGTATTAAGATATTTCTGAAAGGGGAAAGGTTATTTTCAAAAACCCACAGAAGTGCTATGTGGGAAAAAAAGATACTTCTTTGTGTTCCCAAAGGAGAATATATTTCCAGACTCCAGTGTAATGACTTTGTTTTTTTTGGGAATCAAGAATTTCAGTGTCTCCAGGTTGGATATCATCATGTTCTTTGCAATTGCTGGAAAGAATATTCTGACTAAATTCTAGGCTTCACAGGTCACACCTGCCTGCCTGTCAGTGAAACCAAGGTTGTCTGAGAAAGTGCAAAGTAGAAAGCAAGCAAGCTGGATGCTCTCTGAAAGACTTTTGGGCGGAACCAAAATGTGGTAGTTAAAAGTCCATAATTCTTTAGAGAGCTCTGTACTCATATGGTTTTTCCTTGCTTGTTGTTAATGAATATTCTTGTATATAGCACTGGCTGACTAGATTTGGGCAGCTGGAGATAATGAAACACGGTAACAATAGGACTTGATTTTTTTTTCATAGCCCTAAATGAGGCCTGTCAAGAACTGAGTTAGACCACTAATGGGGCCACTGCTGTAGAAGAAACCTCCTGGGTGGCCCTTCCTGCCACTCATATGAGGGACAGATTTGGTGTGGTCCTGGGATCATCTTTTGAGTCTCTTCCTGAGCAGTTGTGAACTGTCAGAGTGCATTCTCTGAGCCATGGCCAGAACCCCAAGGACATAAGAGCTCTACAGGCAGAAGGACACAATGTGGCAAGATGCTGGGGGTGGGATAAAGCATCATCTTTTGGCAGCAAAACCAATGGAACTAAAATTTTTAGGCCTTTGACTAAAACTGCCTATAAAATGAGTTGAAGTTTTTCCATTTGATGCAAACTCTTTTCAATTCTAATTTTATCTGAATTACTTTTAGTAAGTTCTTTGAAAAATATCTTCAGAGGGTTTTTTTTTCCTGCATTATGTGGTAAAGTGGCCAAAACTAACAGGC